>NC_045544.1:98988849-99588849 GCF_009769535.1 Thamnophis elegans | reverse complement strand
CCACTGCTAGTTTGTGCCATAGTTGTTGAATTTCGATTTTTAAGTCCTGGTATTTTGCGATTTTTCATGTTCCTTCTCGGCGCCCTGCTATCACCTGGTATTGCGATGTCTATGATTGTGACCTTATTTTTCTCAACCAGTGTGATGTCTGGTGTATTATGCGCCAATATTTTTCCGTTTGTATACGGAAATCCCACAAGATCTTGACCATCTGATTTTCGGTGACTTTTTCAGGCTGATGTTCCCACCAGTTTGTTGCTGTTTTAATATTATAATTTTTGCACAAATTCCAATGGATCATTTGTGCTACTGAATTGTGCCGCAATTTATAAACAGTCTGTGCGATTTTTTTACAGCAGCTGAGTATGTGATCAACAGTTTCATCAGCTTCTTTGCAAAGTCTGCATTTGGCATCATCAGAGGATTTTTCGATTTTGGCCTTAATGGCATTTGTGCGGATAGCTTGTTCTTGCACAGCCAGGATTAGTGACTCTGTTTCTTTCTTTAATGTACCTGTTGTTAACCATAACCAAGTTTGTTCACTGTCCACTTTATTTTATTTTTCCCAGAAATTGGCCATGCAGTGCTTTGTTCTGCCAACTCTCCATTCTTGATTTTATCACATCTTTTCTGTATTCTTGTTTCGTCTGTTGGGCCTTCAGTAGATTTTTGTTCTTTACTTCGATTAATAGATGTTCTTGACTTTCTTTTAAATAATCAGCCAGTGGATGTTTTTCTTCTTCAACTGTTTGCTTCACTTGTAATCCTCTGCCACCTGATTTTCGGGGCAGGTATAGTCTATCAGTATCATCACGTGGATGTAAACTGTAGTGCACAATCTCGTTTTTTGTCCAAAATGTCCAAATCAGCTTGTGTCCAGTAACTATACCAGCTGGTATCTTATAACTGGTATTGCTTTTTCGGTCCAAAATGTCCAAATCAGCTTGTGTCCAGTTAACTATACCAGTGTATCTTATAAACTGGTATTGCCCAGGTATTTATGGCCTTGATTGTATTTCATCATTCAATTTAGATTTCAAAATTTTCCTACTCTGTTGTGTCCTCTCGCGACATAGTTTTACTTCTCCATGCTTGATGTTACCAACTGCAGAATGCCTAAATATTTTTGTTGCATTTAATTAGTTGGCCACTGGGCATTTCAATTCCCTCATGTAGTGAATTTGCTCCTTTTTATGGATACAGTGGCACATTTTTACATGCCAAACTGCATTGAAATATCGGTGCTGAATACTCGGACTGTGTTTGTCAGTGATTGGATTCTATTTCTGACTTTCCATAGAGTTTCAAATCATCCATATATAATAAATGCGAAATTTTTCAGCTTATTATTATACAATTGTATCACAGCGGCCAGTTGTTTCGCCGGATTTGGCATTGGTTACTAGTCGGGCCCACCCAGGGGCCTAGGACGTCATAATGTATTTCGCAATATGCGTGCAGATCCAAGCAGTGTGGCTTTTTGCATTGACTGATGGTGATTATTATTATTATATTGTTGCTGTGTTGTTGTTGTTATTATTATTATTATTATTATTACCTAATGCACATTTGATCAACAATAACAATGGAAGAAAGAGTGTTAAAAAAGGAAATTTCTTTGAATTTTAGCTTGATATGCCCCCCCCCTTTTAAAAGGATAGCTCCCAAAATGATGAAGTATTTAAGTGACCAGAATTTGCATTATGAATTCAACATGCTGGTTATCGCCTTTCAAGCCTTACATGCCATGTGTCTGAGTTTTAATCTTTCCTTCCCACTTGGTCAGATAGGGTAGGTGGACTCTAAGCCCTTCTCTTAAATGCTATGACCTTGGAGATATGCCTTTTCGGTAACTGTCTCAGCTCTTTAGAATAGACTCACCTGAGTCATGGGGTCCTATTCTTTTAGCTTTCCAGATCTGACTCTTCCCCTTCTAATATGGGTTAGAATGGGGACTGAGTCAGGAGACTACTAGAATTATTGGTCTGGTGCCTTGTTTTCATTGGTTTCTTTAAATTGCTTAGAATAAGAGTTGATGTATGTTTCTTACATAAATAAACAATGAAACAGCTGCTTCCTGGAATCCTCAATGTGCATCCTCAGAGAAAGGTTGGGCAGGTTTGTTTTTTTTTGGCTTGGGATGATATGAAGATTTCTGCGTTGGGCAGAGATTTGACTGTACATTCTGTGAGATCCCTTCTGACACCATGACACTGCAAGGTTGGTTTCATATAATTTTACCACCTGTTCGCCGCACACCAAAATTGTGATTGTGCGCCTTCCGTGCATGTGTGTGGTCTCCGTGCATGCGCTTTGCTCGTGAGTGTGGCTTGCATGCATGCACGCGGCTTAGAAAACGTGGCTAAATAGGATCTTGACCATTTTTAGATCTCAGACTACAAGCTGCAAAAGACTACTGCAGAGACAATTGTACCTTGTACAATCTCCTAAGTATGGATTAGTAACCCATTAGAGCACTCACAGAATATTAAGAAAGCAAGAAAATTATTACCGTCTCTCATCTCCATGGAATGCTGCTCTTTCTGATTTGAAGGATTTATGTGCCTGCCCAGAAAAATAATCACATAAATAAAATTTTACTGAAATGTCACACACACACACACACAACACAGAGGAGAGGAGGGGGAGATGGAGAGGTAGAGAGTAAAGCGTGCTTTAAAATGTGGCATGGTTGTCCACAAATAAGATCTTACTCTAAGTGCTAGAAGTGGTTGTCGTTCTGCATTACATAAAATGTAGAAGCATTCATCAGACTACCAGACTGACTTTTATCAAGAATGGAATACAAGTTCTAAAAGACCCGTTAATCATCTGTTGTCACTAAAAGAATCTTTGACTTAAGGAGCAAGTTGATTGTGGTGCCCTTTGTTTTGTTTGTTGTTATTTTGACCGTTTGGTTTGGGGGTTTGTTGTTTGGTATTGTATTCTTCTAGTGGCTGTTCTCTTTTAGTTGTTTTAGTTGTGAGCTACTCAGAATTGTTTAGGAGTCAGGTAGCCTATAGATTAAAAAATAAACAAATGCCTACGTCAGCTTGGATGCCTTAAATTTAATATTTCAATATTTTAACAATGAGCTTAATATTGGATTTCAAATATCTGAAATAGAGCAAATCATATTCATACACATCTCCTACCACATACAGTGGCATATAGTGCAGAATAGGTTCACATGCATCAGGTTGATTGTTGCTAATACTAATTGTGATAAATTAAGATCTTAGGAATACAAATGTCAGAGATCAACAGTTCATTCCTATCCCAGCTAATTAAGATATGGTTATCTAACATCCCCAGCTGCAGCACTGCACATATTAAATTATGGCTTGCTTAACCAGGGTTTGTTGGACAAGTTATGGTGATCTGGTTCACCAGTAACCTAGGTTATAAACTACAAATACCAATAGTTAGATTATATATAACAAAAATTAATCAAACCATATGAATTGTTCATATGATATAATCCAACCAATACATCAACCACAAGATGTAACAAATCTAATTCCCATCCATTCACTGAGCATTCATTCTGGATAAAAAAAAAGCAACTGAACTGAGAAACCTAACTTTACTTACATCTCCATCATGGCAATTATGGAAGATAGTATGCTTCTGAGATGGTTGGACAGAATCATTACTGCTGACTTGAAGTCCGTAGTATTTGCACATTCTTCAAAATCAGGGTGAGTTTCAAGTGCAGCTTCTCACTTAGAGCTGTCATTGGAGGTTCAAATACTGACTGTTGTCCATGAATTTCATCGGTATTGGCCACATTGCTCTCATTGTCAAAGAAGTTGAAGGCACTCCAATCTCCTGAAAGCAGACTTTGTGAGTGATTTCCAATAGGCTGGGAAGTTACAGCATCTTCTGATAAACTTTGATGCTCTGTTCTCAAGTTCGGAGCACTCTGAGTTACCGAAGACGCTCTCCATTCTGGCCAACATTGTGCTGTTGTCATTTGTACACATTGATCACCCTTATTAAATGAAGAAAAATACAAATTTGTATATTTGTATTTTAAGTGACTTCTTGCCATTTGTCTACTTAATCATTTACTGATTTCCATGCTCTAATGCAGGGGTCCCCAACCTTTTTGATTCTGTGGACCAGTGGTAATGGTAGCAGCAGCAGCAGCAAGAGAATGATTTCACAATTGCAACCTAAATTCTTCACATACACAAATTAAGCTTTGTGGCTCAGCTGTCTCTTCAGCAGCCCAGTTCCCAACGGTCCACAGCCCAGAGGTTGGGGATCCCTACTTAATGTATTCATAGAGCAATGTCAGTAACTTATCTGCAACACTTTTTTTTAGAAACACTACCTATTACATGCATAACATACTTTATCAATATTTTACAATTTACTTGCTATGTTGTACTATAACTCCAGCCAATTTTAGTTTCATAACAGTCAAACAGATCTGTCGCCACCAGATCAAGAAAAGTTGAATTAAAATTGAAACAGATTGAAAAAGGTTTTACAATTCAAATATAAATTCCAAGACATAGATTGGAAAAGTATTTCATTATATTATAAAATAATAAATTTAAAGTTATATTAGAAAAAAACATTTTAAAGGGGTTTTTTGGGCACACATTAAGGAGTCTGTCCAAATAGTAATTCCTTAATTTTACTGAATTAAAAGAACAACTATTTCTCATAAAAAGAACTATTTGATAAAGAGGATCCAAGATTCTAACCTAGCTTTTACTTAACAGTTAGGAATATCTTGGGAAGCTAGTATATTCAGTTAAAGATAATTTTATCTAGAGGAACTACTGTAGTTGTCTATGTTCACTAAATGGCAGGAAAATTACTTTGTACAAGTAAAGTACATATATAGATTGGAGTAGATAGTTCTAGAAGAACTCCTGAAAATGTTTTAAGTCCTTACAGTTAAAATTCTGTTATGAATGGACATATGGAGTAGACATTCTTGATAATCCTTCATAGAGGGATATACGTTTTTGGAGTATAAGACGCAGCAAGGTTTGAAGAGGCAATTTTTTTAAAAAAGTAGGTAGGTAGATAGAGGGATAGAGAGGGAGAGAAAGAGAGAATACAGTAGGTAGTAGGAGGTAGGGAGGGAGGAGAGAGAGTAGTTAGGTAAGTAGGTAGGTAGGTAGATAAAGGGATAAAGAGAGAGAAAGAGAGAAATACAGTAGGTAGGTAGGGAGAGAGAGAGGGTGTAGGTAGGTAGAGAGATAGATAGAGAGAAATAGAAAGAGAGAGAGAATACATTAGATAGGTAGGGAGAGAGAGAGAGTAAGTAGGTAGAGGGAGGGAGGGAGGGAGAGAGAGGGGGGAGAGGGAGAGAAATACAGTAGGTAAGTAGGGAGAGAGAGAAAGTAGGTAGGTAGGTAGATGTTTCCAGGTGTATTTAACCATGTGCTGGAGAAGGAAATCGCTGACAATCTGCAGCACCTAAGACTTGTTTCTGCTGGCACAGCACTTGATCAATTTAATTCTCATCAATCATTAACTAAAGAGCTTTCCGAAAGGAAAAAAAAGTTTTTGCACTCTGCAAACCTCCCAAAAACGTCCCGTTTTTCATGAAAACGGGCCCTTTTTTAAAGGCATGAATAGCCTTGGGGGGACTTGCAGAGTTCTCCTGGGGGAAGGGGGGCCAAAAAATGAGCAAAAAATGGCTTTTTTTTTGCAAAAACGGGCCCATTTTTTATCAAAAAATTACATGCATAGCCTTATGGAGGCTTATAGAGTGCTGCCTCCCTCATTTCTGTCCTCCCAGCCCCCAGGAACTCTCTGAAAGCCTCCGTAAGGGTATGCACAGCCATTTTTGTGAAGGGGCGGGGCTTTGGGAGGCAAAAAAAAAATGCTGTATTCGATGTATAAGACGCACCCAGATTTTCAGCCTCTTTTTAGGGGAAAAAAGGTGCATCTTATACTCCGGGGAAAAATGGTAGGTAGATACTAGGCACAAGGGTTTTTTTCAATTCCAGGAGCAATATGTCCAGATGTTGCTATGTCTCATAGCAGCTGGTAGCACTATGGCCATGAGGAGAAGTGACTGGGAGCTGCAGTTCATCTACCGTTCTTATCTATGGATGCTAAGAAATGTAGTTCAAAACTGGAAAGTACCAACTGGAGAATATTGATTTATAATGCACCCCACCACCACATGCATACTAATAAATCACATTGCAATATACCCCCGTCGAGCTAGCAAGGACGTGGTGAGCAATTGGCTGTAACCCATCTTTCTGGCATGACGAGATGGAGAGCTGGTCCATTCTGCTGCAGTTTCTGTAGCTCAAGAAGGTCACTTTCTTTCTTTTTCATTAGCTCATGTCCTTCATTCTCGGAAAGTATCAGACCCATACATTAATTATATTGTTAAAATAATCCCCCTCTTCCTTTAACATTAAAGGCTGATATATATTTTAGTAACTATTCCTTACTAACCTAACATGGCAGGAAAATAAAACAGAATGTCAAATAACACTTGTTATCGATACCCTGAACTCTATTAGTCTATTAATTTTATATCCATCCATGCACCCATTCATCCATCTGCAGCAACAATGGGTAAAGCAATAAAAATAGGCTTTTGGAATCACAAAATACATGACCAATGCCTTCAACATAATAAATCTACATGGCACTTCATTTAGAGCAGTAATCCTGATTGTAATCCTGATTGTTATGTTACTGCAACAGCACAGAACGTTCTCCTATATAAAAAAAGATTTTCAACAAGGAAAAATATAGAATCCAGATTCTCTGAAAAACATAGTTGATAGTTTATCTAAAAACTAGAATTTTTCCTAATTAAAAAGGAAATAGTTCCACTTCCATTTTGGGTACAAGAATAGGGCAAGGCATTATCTAAATTTGCTATGGAATTCATTAAAACTCCATTGCACTATGCTGATCAAGCTGCCTCCACATATAACATTCAGATCCAGTTTTGTTCTAATAAAAGTTGAATGCGGAAGACATTTAAAAAAATTGATAATTGGCAGTGCCAATTTCAGGAATGTAGCAGACTATAAGATAGTTGTTGCAGACTGGCATACCTGGCATATTGGGGGGGGACAAGTACTATGATCTTACATCAGTGCTACCATTCACAGGCCAGAATGTCTTCTCCCTTGTGTGTGGCATGAGATCTTAGCCTCATTGTTAAAAGGGTGTAAATGTATGTAAGATAGATTTGGACTTGCATTTACACCCTACCGAATCAATGGGCAATTACTGATGACTTTATTCTCACTGGCAATCGATAAGACTTAACTGCAGACAACCTAAGTTCTAATGTATTTATGAGTGTCGAGTAAGTGAGAAATGAATAGTCTGAGAAATTACCGTATTTTTCGGAGTATAAGACACTTGGAAATGAGCAAAAAACGCTAGATTTTGCTGAAAACAGGCTGTTTTTTTGCCCAAAAAAGGACTGCATAGCCTTTAGGAGGCTTGTAGAGTGATCCTGGGAGCTGGGGGGAGTGGAAACAAGCAAAAAATAGCCCATTTTTCATTCGTTTTTGCCCTCCCCAGCCCCCAGGATCACTTTGCAGGCTCCCAAACCCTCTGCAGGTCTATTTTTGTGAAGGGGCGGGGTTTTTCAAGAGGCCAAAATGCTGTATTCAGTATATAAGATGCGGTTCCACCACAAAACCGCGCTCGACTAAACCGCGTCCGACTAAACTGCGTAGCTGACGTCATCAACAGGGCGACAACAGCGCGGAAACAGAAGCACGCTGTAAACCCTAAACCTAAATTAACCCCTAAACCTAAACCTACCCCCCCTAACCTAATCTTAAACCTAACCCTAAACCTAATCCTAAACCTAACCCTTAACCTAACCCTAAACCTAATCCTAACCCTAACCTAACCCTAACCTTAACCTAACCCTAAACCTAACCCTACCTTAAGTTGAATCGGCTTGCTTTCAAAGCGCTATTTAAAGCGCCCTTCTTTCTCCGCGCGGGCTGTTGTCACTCTGTTGATGACGTCAGCGACGCGGTTTAATCGGGCGCGGCTTAGTCGAGCGCGGTTTTTTGACGGGTCACGATAAGATGCAACCAGATTTTCACCCTCTTATTTGGGGTAAAAGGTGCATCTTATAGTCTGAAAAATACGGTATGACTTATTTTTAGGAACAAAGTTATGATGCGTTACTCTACTGATTTCATTGCTGTTTTCCAATGTATCTTCACTATTCCTAGTTTATATTTGTCCCTAAGTTACTAACCAATCAAGAGATAGAAAACAAAAGGAGGAGGAGCCCATATCACGACGAGATGAACATGCAGTCTCAATGCTCTGAGACCGCAGCCAATACTTTTTGCCGCTGGGTGGTCCAATCAGACCCAAACCATCCCGAAGAGACGGTGAACAGGAAGAATACATCTTGCTGACCTCAGGGATATCGCAAAATCCCTGAAAGAAGCAAGAGAAGTTCTTCAAGCGGCGACAAAAGATCCAGCCAAGGCTGACAAAGTCAGGGTGGCTCCAAAACGGAAGGATTTGGAAAGAGAAGTGATTCAGCTGGTGAGGAACTTTTACTGTTTAAAAAGAGACTGCCTATAAAACTTAAAATTAATCTAAATTGGAGAATAGAAGAATCAAGCGGCGGGATTTTAAATTTGGAATGGTTTTGAATAGTGGTTATCTTACTTTTTAAATGCTATTTTCATGGATGGAATTTATGCAAGCCTTTTGAAACTTCTATTTTTTCTTTATTGTTCTCTGTAACCTATGGACTAAAGTTTTCCTCTTTCATTGCTGTGGGTATTTTTCTAATTCATTTAAAGATTGGAGTCTTTTTCTAACTTGAATACAAAAAAGATACAAAAGGAAATTAGATTTTCAACAGTATTAACACTGCTCGGAGGGTTGGGAGGATTTGTTGATTGGAGTTTTGTGTATTGAAAATGGAACACTTTTTTTCCCCTCTACGGATTGTTTGACTTGGCAATACAAGGTTTTACTGCTTGACTACAGAGAGTGATAAAGAAGGGAAAGCACACAGATGTCCCTTTGAAGTATATTTCTAATCAGAGAAAAATGAAAACAATGTTCTTTGCAAATCTATGCTTTAATTTTATTAACCTTCCAAGCTAGAGCAGCTGTGTTTGTTAGAATGGCACAATTTCAAAAGAAAATAGAGTCTTAAGTTTGCAGAAGATACTTCAGAAATACAGAAATTATCAAATACATATGAAAGACTAGAGAAAAAACTGGAATACTTAGAGCACATAACAATAAAATATGATGATAAATTGAGGAAGCCTCTCAAATGCAAAGGGGTGGTCGAAACTCAAAAATCAAAGTGGAAAATGAATATAAGAGATTAACCTGCGATGTTATGGTGTTTGTCTCTGAAAATGGAAAGAATGGAATACTGAAAGAAGAATAAATGGAAAGGAAATCTATTTCAGAGGGCAAGATACAGAAGAAGAAAAAACTAAAGAATCTATGGATTTAAAGAGAGAAATATATTAGCAAAAGCATTGATAACATGCTGACAATCAAGGATATGCTGAATAAGGAAACAGAAAGAGGGCATCAAGATTATATGAGAGATCTTATAAGCAGGGAGTTGCTAAGAGAAGTCTATACCAGTGGTTACCAAACTTTTTTAGTCCACTGTCCCCTTGGTGCTACAAACTGATCCTCAGTGGTGGAATTCAAATTTTTTTTACTACCGGTTCTGTGGGTGTGGCTTGGTAGGCATGGCTGGTCATGTGACTGGGTGGCTTGCACGACAGAAGGAAGATAGTAACAGTAAAATTCAAAACTGTAACAATTAATTGCACATTTATTCAAAATCCAATTTAAAAACCTTTTTAGTTAATGTTAATTCAACAAATTGTTGAACATGATCCAGTGATACCAGGTTTTCAAAGTCTGATAGTCATTTATCAGAACCTTAGTAACTAGTAACTTAGTAAACTCAGTAAAATTTAGTAACTACTTCACTGTTCTTAGTAGTGATAACTCCTCTTTAGATATTGAAAGAAGTAATCTCAGTAAGGTATTATCACAAAGCACAAAATTGCAACAGATATCATTAAGATAATCACAAACTTACACAAAAAGATGTTCTTGTAAAAAACCCAAATGGATAATAAACACTTTTGTCTTTTATCTAAAGTTTTTTATCTTTAGATCAATGACCTTAATTATTTTTTCTCTCTTCGTTACAAACATACACTATACCAGTGGTGGGTTTCAAATTTTTTTAGAACCTATTCTGTACGTATGGCCTATTTTGTGGGCATGGCTTGGCAGTCATGTGACCGGTGGGAGTGGCCAACTTGTAAAATGTGGTGAAACTCATTTAACAATGCTCTTGCTAAGCAACCAAACTTTTGGGCTCAATTATGATCACAAGTTCTTTTTCTTTTTCTTTCTTTCTTCCTCCTTCTTTCTTTCTTATATCTCTTTCCCTCTTCTTTCTTTCTTTCCTTTCTTTTTCTTCCTTCTGGCCATTCATTCTTTCTGTGTCTTTCTCATTTTCTTCCTTTCTCTTCCTTCCTTCCTTCTTTTTTTCTTGTCTCTGGCTCCCCCACTTACTTTCTCTTTCCTTCTTCTTTCTCTCTCTCTCCCTCTTCCTTCCTTTTATTCTCTCTTTCTCTCTCTCACCCCCACTCTCTCTCTCAAAACACACATACTTTCCAGTTGGCGAAAATTTCTGTTTTGCCAGCTGGGAAGCTGGCAAAAAACGCCTCATTTTCCCTGCCAACCTGCAGCTCTTGGAGGAAGGATGAAGGGAGTGAGCCACGGGCCTCATCACTGCCTCCTTCCTCAAGAGTTTCCTCGAGAGCTGGGGACGTCCAGCCTCTCCGTCACTGCACCTTTCACTACCTTTCATCCAGAGAATCTGCCAGTGTGATGTCTGCCATTTCAACTCCCGAGAGAAGCTCGGGAGAGACATGCAAATGGCTGCAACTCAAGGCTCCTGAGGACGATGCTGGACACCAGGGGTAGCAGTGGCACCCGTTGCTGCTCTTCTGCTGCTCCCGATAATGCAGGATTCTTGAAGAGCATTAAGTTGCAGGCACACCAATTCCAGCAGCTGCGTTTTCCCTTGAAATTTGCTGTCCCAGCAACCCGAAGGGGGACAATCTCCCAGTGGCATCTCAGGCGCTCCCACCCTTAGCCGCGAGGGAGTGAGGACGGCTGGGTGCAGTTTGGCATCTCCCGGCTCCCTTCAGATCATTGAGGGGGTCTCATGCGCCTGCTCGCTCACATGGCCTGAGTGCTTCCAGCAGAAATGGGAAGTGCGAGGATCTTAATGTAGTAGGGTGGGGGAAGCTGGAGAGGGAGGTTAAATAAACAAATTTGGCTTCGCTTCCTTGCACAGCAAGAGAGAAAAGTGCCTGAGACGCTCCTGGGAGAATGCCCCCTTCAGATTGCTGGAACAGCAAGTTTCTAGGCAAAACTCAGCTTCCTTGCGTGGCAAGAGAAAAAGTTGCTTGAGACACCGCTGGGAGAATGTCCCCCTCAGGCTGTCCACTTACCGTCCCTCTGCTGCCGCCCTTGCCTCTTAGCGCCCCTTTAAGTAATCCCACTGTCCGCAAGAGGACAGTACTGCCCACTTTAGGAACCAATGGTCTATACAAAGCTTACCAAGAAGGTGATTAGAGGACTGGCACCACAAATGGCAGAAGATATGAGACTGCTTTGCTATTGGAAAGATACAGATTGATATATGGAAGAATATAATTTAAAACTAGTTAAACTTAGTGAAATGTATTGATAATAGATATAGCTTAAATAATGATAATGTTACTAATGTATACAATGTGTAGTGTTATGATTATAATTGGATATGAATATTGAATGGCACCATGTAAGGAAGATTAGCAATCCCTTGGATTATACATGAAGGATGATAATAATAATAATAATAATAATAATAATAATAATAATAATAATAATAATGGTCAAAATCGAGTTAAAAAGGTAAAGAATTGGACATCACCTGGAAAGGACCAATTACATGGTTTCTGGCTCAAATATCTGACCAGTTTACATGCAATATTGGCCAGGCAACTGAATGAAATTTTACAAAAGGGCCAAATTGATGAATGGTTGACAACTGGAAAACATACTTGATTCAGAAAGATGCAACTAAAGGAACAACACCTGAAAACTACAGGACCAATAACATGCTTGCCAACAACCTTCAAATTACTCACAGGCATTATTGCAGATAACATGATGGATTATTTGGAAACAAACAACATCTTGCCAGTAGAGCAAAAAGGCAACAAAAGAAGGAGCAGGGGCACAAAAGATCAGCTTCTAATTGATAAAATGATATTAGAAAATTGTAAGAAGAGGAAAAACGAACTTGAATATGGTCTGGATTGATTACAAAAAGGCATTTGACTCACTGCCACATAGTTGGATCATAAAATGCTTAGAAACAACTGGCATTAGCAAAAATATTACATCCTTTACTGAAAAGGCGATGAAACAATGGAGAACTGAGTGGCAGTAGGGAATGAGATCTACGGAATGGTTAATATCAAGCGAGGAATTTTCCAGGGTGATTCACTTTCACCTCTTCTCTTCATCATCGCAATGATCCCACTATCAGTAATCTTAAAAAAATGAAATTAGGCTACCAAACAGCCAAAGAAGCTGAAAAAATTTCGCATTTACTATATATGGATGATTTGAAACTCTATGGAAAGTCAGAAATAGAAATCCAATCATTGACAAACACAGTCCGAGTATTCAGCACCGATATTTCAATGCAGTTTGGCATGGAAAAATGCGCCACGTATCCATAAAAAGGGGCAAAATCACTGCATGTGAGGGAATTGAAATGCGCAATGGCCAATTAATAAATGCAAAGAAAATGAAGCCTACAAATACTTAGGCATTCTGCAGTTGGATAACATCAAGCATGGAGAAGTAAAAACTATTGTCAGGCGAGAGTACACCAATAGAGTTAGGAAAATTTTGAAATCTAAATTGAATGGTGGAAATACAATCAAGGCCATAAATACCTGGGCAATACCAGTTATAAGATACACAGCTGGTATAGTTAACTGGACACAAGGTGATTTGGATCTTTTGGACCGAAAACCAGGAAACTAATGACAATGCACTACAGTTTACATCCACGTGGTGATACTGATAGATTATACCTGCCCCGAAAATCAGGTGGCAGAGGATTATTACAAGTGAAGCAAACAGTTGAAGAAGAAAAACATGCACTGGCTGATTATTTAAAAGAAAGTCAAGAAAGTCTATTAATCGAAGTAAAGAACAAAAATCTACTGAAGACCCAACAGACGAAACAAGAATACAGAAAAGATGTGATAAATCAAGAATGGAGAGTTGGCAGAACAAAGCACTGCATGGCCAATTTCTGGAAAAATAAAAGATAAAGTGGACAGTGAACAAACTTGGTTATGGTTAACAACAGGTACATTAAAGAAAGAAACAGAGTCACTAATCCTGGCTGTGCAAGAACAAGCTATCCGCACAAATGCCATTAAGGCCAAAATCGAAAAATCCTCTGATGATGTCAAATGCAGACTTTGCAAAGAAGCTGATGAAACTGTTGATCACATACTCAACTGCTGTAAAAAATCCTGCAGACTGATTATAAATTGCGGCACAATTCAGTAGCACAAATGATCCATTGGAATTTGTGCAAAAATTATAATATTAAAACAGCAACAAACTGGTGGGAACATCAGCCTGAAAAAGTCACCGAAATCAGATGGTCAAGATCTTGTGGGATTTCCGTATACAAACCGACAAAATACTGGCGCATAATACACCAGACATCACACTGGATGAGAAAAATGAGGTAACAATCATAGACATCGCAATACCAGGTGATAGCAGGGCCGCCGAGAAGGAACATGAAAAAATCGCAAAATACCAGGACTTAAAATCGAAATTCAACGACTATGGCACAAACCAGCAGTGATAATTCCAGTGGTAATTGGCACACTGGGTGCTATTCCAAAAGCACTGGAATTACATTTAAAACAGTTAAAAATTGACAAAATCACCATCAGTCAAATGCAAAAAGCTGCACTGCTTGGATCTGCACGCATATTACGAAAATACGTTACGACGTCCTAGGCCCCTGGGTGGGGCCCGACTAGTAACCAATGCCAAATCCGGCGAAACAACTGGCCGCTGTGATACAATTGTGTTGTAGTAGTAGTAGTAGTAGTAGTAGTAGTAGTAGTAGTAGTAGTAGTAATAAACTGTTAGATACAATTAAAGTTTTGATTATTAGGGGAAAATGTTATGATACAGGATATAGTCAAATAAAGGAGGGATAAGAATAACAACATATATAGATATGGGTATAACATAAGGAAACTGGATGTAAACTTTAAACAGTGATTTGGAAAGGAGGATTAGAAACTTTGTTATTAAATATTATGGATGTTTAGCTAGAATAGGACATAAGGATTTAGTGTTAGTGGTGGATTTTAGAAATAGTAATTGAAAGGCCAGTATGTGGCTATGTATTAAAATTTTGGTATATTTTATGATGAAGGACGCTTAAACAATTATAGTCAAATGAAAATGGAGAGATGATGATGGTGACATATATAAATACTTGAGTTAAAATGCTTAAGTTAATATGAATTATGTTTGTTGACTGTGGAAGAGATGCACGAAAATCTTTTTGTAACCAACTGATACGCTTTCTATAGCATGTAAAGAAGGATGCTGTATTTGTTTTAAATTAAAATTTAAAAAAAAGTATTAAAAAAAGAGAGAAAACAAAAGCAGTGAAAAAAGAAACTAAACCAGGAAATGCTTTGCTCATCTACAGGTTCTCCTCGACTTACGACTACAATTGAGCCCAAAATTGCCGCTGCTAAGCAATTTGTTCAGTAAACTTGCTCCATTTTACAACCTGTATTGCCACACTTGTTAAGTGAATTGATGTAGTTGTTAAGTGAATCATGCGGTCATTAAAGAAATCTGGCTTCCCCCCTTCACTTTCCTTCTTGGAAACTGGCTGAGAAGGTTACAAATTGTAATCACGTAACCCCAAGACAATGCAACTAACCATAAAAACATTCCAGTTGCAAAGTGCCCTAATTTTGATCATGTGGCCATGGAGATTGCTGCAAGAATCAAAAATGTGAAAACCAGTTACAAGTCACTTTTTTTATGCTGTTGTAACTTTAAATGTTTACTAAACAAATGGCTGTAAATCAAGGACTACCATACAGCACTGACTGAAACCTTATTTCCACAAAACCCATTTAAATCCCATCTTGGCTTAGCACATGTAGAAGCATTAAAGTATTATGTTCCATGTTTCGAACTCAGGAGTTAAACTGTAGTAATTACCCAATTCCTTTTGCCTTTTCAAGCATTCTGCCTTCTTCAAATATGCTTTGGCTCTCACTTCTTCAAAGCACAGTTCAGAACCTTCACACTCAAGAAGTGCCTTGACATACATCGCCTTCTGCTCAAGGGCAGCATGACTTGATGGCACTGGTACAACTTCTGACTTGGAAATGGTGGTGATGTACTTGGGTTTTTCTCTAGGGAGAAAAAGGAATTTAGGGCGCTTTATTGCAGAGCCAGAAACAATACAACAAGCAATTATGCTTAAGCACATGCTTAATGTTCTTTCCAATCAATACAGTAATATTAATATTTTGAGAAATGCTATTAAAACAAAATTCAGCAGCTAGATCACAGGACATAAGCCATGGGAAATCAAGGCCCTAAACCCCATTCACAAACTAAACCTATTGATTTGGATCAGTAATTTTTTCATGATTAAAAATGGGACAGGCAATATACATAGTAGGCTTCTTAGGAAAGATTAAAAACTTGAGCAGGTATGATATTGGGGGGGAAAATTCAAAATGGGTGTAATATTGAATAAAATAAATCTTATTCAGAAGTCTCTATAGGACGGGTTAGAGTTAAAAAAGAATCTTGATTTCTTTGAACCGCTTCCTAATGCATGCTTTTCTCATTTTCCTCAGCTAAAAGCCAGTGGAAACATTGGGATTGCTCCCCCAGATTCAAAGAATAAATAAGTACATATGGGCAAAATGTCCCCTTACACATACCAGATCTGGATGAAACAAATGAACTGATAGTGAAATTATGAATGTATCTATAATTATTGAACATTGTGTTCCTAAAACATTGATTACTTACATATTCCCTTGTCCCCCGCAAGTCATAGGGTATAATTCAGAACTGCTTGAATTCTAAAAAAAATAAGACAAAAGTTCAAAATGAGGACTTTTTTTTTTGAAAATTAAGAGGCAAAGAGACTGAAGACAAACTTTGGATACTTTTTCTAAATCTAAGTGAATGAAGCATCTACTGTACTATATATGTTATTGTTATACAGGTATTCATTTAAACAAGAGTTGGGGAGATGTAGAGTTTCTTAAAAAATCAAGGGAAGTGCTGTCAAAATGTTTGATCTAAATGATAGGGAAATGTGGCAGGCAAGTATAATTTACTACAAGATCTTGGTGTGCTGAAATAGCAATGTATTTGCAAGGGTTTCATCACACAAAAAAACCCACATTAGTCATATTCAGGCATCACACAAGGAGTCGGAGTCCCTGTGGCCCTCCTGAATTTTTAAGCCCCAGCATTCTTGAGCCTTGTCTTACTGTCTGGGGGAGCACTCGAGATTGTAGCTCAAAAAGGATTTTCATCAGTGTGAAAATGAAGTCTAAAGAAATCTAGCTTTTAACTTGCAATTCTTCTCCCTTCCTCTTAAATGGCTGCAGTTTTTTTTTTTGAAGAGCCACAGTTTTTCAGGATATCCAAACTTAGATATTGATAATGATGTTTTAGGCCAAGGGTGGGCAAATGCTACTTGGGTGGGGCCAAAACATAGCATCCCAACCTGCCTGCAGGCTTCAAAGAGCCATCTGGTGATGTGGTGAGGACACTGGATAGGGCAGAGCTATAAATATCCAGCCAATTTTTTTTCCCCTTGATGTGGACCTTTTTAAACATGCAAATGGGAAAAGTTATATTTGGTAATGCTTTGACAAGCCGAGTCTTAACACCATCTAAGAATTCCAAACAGTAATTATTTGAATGACGGCATATTTTAATGCCATTAAAAAGGAAAAGGAAAAGATCATAATCGTAAGTGCTTAAACATAAAACGCATCAGATCTTCATCTATAGGCGTACAATTAACAAAGAAAAAATGCATGTAAAATTGGATTTTATTAATATCCTGGTACATTTAATAATATATTTTATTTTTAGTTACCTGACTCTGGTAGGGACAGGTCGAATCCTTTTTAGAAGCCAACTGATTAGACAGCTGAGGATTACGTGGCTGCAAAACACCAACTACAGAAAAATATACTATTAGATGTGTAAAGGTGGGTACCAATTATCAGAAGTAGCACGTACCAAAACATTGGAAGTTTCAAAACCAATTTTACCCTATGCAAGGCCTTCCAGATGTTCTAACTACAACTCCATCATCTACACTTGACACAGCGGCTTGCTATTTTGGTTGAGGATGTTGGCAGTTCTTATCCAATGCTTCCGGAGAAGTAAGGCCTATTCCCCGGGGAAGATTACAGAGAGCTAAACTAGATTTTATTAGAAGAATCTATGTTTCTTTATGTTCACATTTTCAAGTTAGGCCAACACAAAAATGAAGATTTTAAACATTCTAAACAAGGAGAGATTTAGATTGCAATCTCATTATATTGAGACATTTGTTAAAGTGATTTTTTGCCCTAATTTACAATTTTTCTTGCCACATTTGTTAAATGAATCGCTGCACTTGATACGTTACTAACACAGTTAAGTGAATCTGGCTTCCCCCTTGATTTTGCTCATCAAAAGGTTGAAAAAAGTGATCAAATGACCTTGGGACACAACAATGGTCATAAGTATGAACCAATTGCCAAGCATCTAAATTTTGATCACATAATCATGGGGATGCTACAAAGGTGTAAGTGTGAAAAATGGCAATAAGCCTTTCTCAATGCAATTGTAACTTTGAATGCTAACTAAATGAACTGTTGTAAGTTGAGAACTACTTGTATTACATGCTGAAACAGTAAGCAGTCAAGAACAGACAAAAAACAGCTGTCTAGTGGAAACAGTGGAGAATCAGTGGGGTCTAGTGGTTAAGGCATCAAGGTAGAAACCAGGAGACTGTGAGTTCTAATCCCACTTTAGACACAAAGCTAGCTGCATGACCTTGGGCCAATCACTTTCTCTCTAGGAAAGACACAATAGCAAACTACTTGGTGCCCAAAAAGGCAAAACCTGATCTAATATCATGGAATTAATAGAATGCTATTATGGTAACTCTGTGCTCCATGCTAATACCGGTAGAATAAGCTATTTCAGTATAATGTTAGGAAAAACATATCGGTAATTATTTATTTTGCCCTGTTGTTGAGATCTATAAATGAAGGAGCCGGATGATACTCCAAGAAGCTTTACTACGGATTTCAGACACTGAGCTAAGTGAGCTAAATCGTCTGCAAGGTCAGCACTCTGATGCTAGGGATTAAAACTAAGTGTGAGAACTGGACAGGAGCAGATATTTTGAGCAGATAGGAAAGTACATCCAAATAAGAGGATGCCAAGAAAACAGGAAACAAATAGGAATTGGGCAGAAAGGGAAACTCAATTTTTTAGAAGTATAATCTATGAAACAAATTATAATGTATGCCAAGAAAACTGCAGAGATAGATTCTAAGAACAGGATACAATTGAATGAAGATAAATAAAGTGGACACAATATAATGTATCTCTACAATAGAAGCATAATAATCCCAGCATGACAGTGGGGTTTTATTTTTAAAAAAGAATGCTAATATTGGAGGAGCTGAATTGTAACGCTTAATGTCTTCTATCCTATATACAAATAATTTAAGAAAACTCATGCAAGAAAAATTCCCTAAACTCTGATCCTTCCTATGTTCCCCAAATTCTGGGAGATGTGGGTTTCTGAGCTGAGTGGAATGAAGCAAAAGGGTACTGTCCCATATGCAAGTCTACCAATCTAAAAAAGTCTGCTTAGTCCTAAAGCCCTTTTTTAAACACCCTCCCACTTTCCCAGGCAGCCTGTTCTGCACCGCAATCTTGAAGGAAGAAGTGTTACCTTCTATGAATGCAATGCATCTTATACGTTAAATTTCATCTCTATTCTCATACATTAAGCTTCCACAAAATTGATTATTCCCCCTTTCTGCCCAATTCCTATTTGTTTCCCTTTCTCTTGGCATACTCTTATTTAGATATGCTTTCCTCTCTGCTCAAAATATCTGGTCCTGTCCAGTTTTCATACCTACCGGTAGTTTTAATCCCCAATAAGAATGCTGACCTTGCAGGCAATTTAGCTCACTTAGCTCAATGTCTGAAATCCATAATAAAGCATCTTGAAGTATTATTTGGCTTCTTCATTTATAAAACCCAACAACAGAGCAAAATAAATAATTACCAAGACTTTTTTTTCCTGACATTGAGCTGAAATTACCATTGGCTTACCTGAAGGGTCCTTTTCTGTGAACCACGGGAGAGTCCAAGCAAGGGGTTAAATCTGTCTGGTTGCCCTGGGACTGAGAAATCTTTTTCCTTGGCCATGCCTCCTGGTATTACTTGGTGCCAGAATTTTGAGATGGTCTGGAACCATGAAGGCTAGAAGCGTGATGAATCAGGTAAAGAAAGTCCACGTTGACACGCCGGTCACGAATCCCTGGACTGAGAAACCAGGGTGGGTTGGACTCTCCCGCGGTGCACAGAAAAGGACCCTTCAGGTAAGCCAATGGTCATTTTCCTGTGCACTGCTTGGAGAGTCCAAGCGACGGGACATATCCAAGTTATATGTCACTAGGGCGGGCAAAAGAACAGTCTCGGGATTCAGTCATGGAAACAACCACCTGTAGTACCCGCCTGCCGAAAGATGCCTCGGCCGAGGCATACATGCCCAATTTATAGTTCCTGACAAAGGGCGATGGTGAGGACCAAGTAGCCGCTCTGCAGATGTCTTCAATGGTAGCCTGGGTGGCCCAGGCCACGGTGGTGGCAGCACTCCTAGTGGGCACCCTGGACTGGTGTTCGTATGCAGCTGCAATGCATTCTCTTAGCCACCTACTGACTGTGGAAGATGTCACCTTCTTACCCAAGGAGCCGGGCTGGAATGAAACAAAGAGGGCCTCTGACCTGCGGAAGTCCACAGAGCGTTTGCTGTATATCCGCAGGGCCCGTCTGACGTCCAACTTGTGCCAACCACAAGTTGAACGAGTTTGGTAGGTGGGATGAGATGACTCTTTTCCAGGTTCAGGGAGAACCCGTGATTCCTGAGGGACCTCATTGTAAAGTGGAGGTCCCATAAGGCCTGTTTCCTGGACAACGATTGGATGAGAATGTCATCCAGGTAATATTGAAGCCTTATGGGCCTGCCCCTGAGTTGCGCAGTTACTGACAGAACTTTTGTGAAAGTCCTGTGTGCCGACGACAGGCTGAACGGAAGGGCCCTCTACTGGTAGTGTCGGCCGGCATAGAAAAACCACAAGAACCTCCGGTGTTGTGGCCGAATGGGAATTTGTAGATAAGCCTCCTTCAAGTCGATGGACGTGAAAAGGTCCTCCTGGCGAATCCCCGCTAGGATAATCTGCAGAGATTGCATCTTGAACCTCCTGTATGCAATGTGACGGTTGAAGTTCTTGAGGTCCAAGATGGCTCTCCACCCCCCTGAGTTCTTGGGCACCAGGAAGAGAATGGAATAAAATCCCCTCCCTTCCTGGCTAGGTGGAACTTGTTCTATAGCATTGATCTCCAGGAGATGGTGAATTTCCTGGGTCATGAGTTCCCTCTTGAGAGGGCAAGAGGGGGTCAGACAGCGGATGAAGTTCCGAGGGGGTTGGGAGAGAAATTCCAAGGAAAGCCCCTTCCTGACAGTCTGGATGACTCAGGCATCCTCCGTGGTCAGTGCCCATTGGGGAACGAACAGCTGGAATGGGCCCCCAGTGGGAGGGGAGCATTGATGGTCACTTGGACTTGCGGAAGGGCCTGTTGGAGGCCCCGCCGAGGTTGGACCTGCGGTAGTTGAACTGCTGCAAACCCCTGTCCCGAAAGGACTGCCTGTCCTGGGACCTATCTCCCAACTGACCAGCTGGTCTGTACGAGAGAGCGGAAGAGGGTCCTGCAGACTCGCTGGAACGAAAGGACTGTCTCTTGAAATAGGGAGAGGATTTACAATCCTGTTTCTTGTTCAGGATGGGCAGAACTTTCTGTTTATCTTTGGATTCAATCAAGAAGGGGTCTAAGACCTCCCCAAACAATTTGGATCTCTTAAACAGACAGACGCCAATTTTCACTTGTTCCTCTGGTCCGCCTGCCAGTGACAGAGTCAGACGAGGCAGCGGGCGGTCACGTTGGACGCTAATGCCCTAGAGGCAAATCTGGCCGCGTTAAGGGAGGCATCAGCTGAATACTGGGACACCGCAATAATTTTTGTTATGTCCTGGCGAAGACGAGTGTCTCCTGCCAGTAGTTTAGCCTGAAGCTCACGCAGCCAAATGACAGAGGCTCTGTTAAAGAAGGATTTATTTATTTATTTTTTTAATTAATTAACTTGTATGCCGCCCACTCTCGGAAGACTCAGGGCGGCTTACAAATAAGAAGGGAAGGCGGGATATAAAAAATAAAAAACAACAATTAAAAATTCAACAACATTCATAACTTAGGATGGGGCTGGATAATTCAACAGCCCTAGGCCTGCCGGAACAGCCAGGTCTTGGTCGCTTTGTGGAAGGCCGGAAGGGTAGTAAGGGTCCGGATCTCTACGGGGAGATCATTCCATAGGGCTGGAGCAGCTACAGAGAAGGCCCTCCCCTGGGGGGTCGCCAGCCGACATTGGACAGCAGATGGAATCCGGAGGAGGCCTAGTCTGTGCGATCTAATAGGTCTCAGGGAGGTAATTGGCAGGAGGTGGTCTCTCTGGTAGCCAGGTCCGATACCATATAGGGCTTTAAAAGTAACGACTAGCGCCTTGAAGCATGTCCGGAAACCAATGGGAAGCCAGTGCAGCTCGTGGAGGATAGGTGTAACTTAGGTGTACCTAGGTGCACCCACAATCTCTCGTGCAGCTACATTCTGGACTAGCTGAAGTCTTCGAACACTCTTCAGGGGCAGCCCCATGTAGAGCACGTTACAGTAATCCAGTCTTGAGGTGACGAGGGCGTGAGTGACTATCCGAAGGGCCTCCCGGTCCAGGTAGGGTCGTAATTGGTGCACCAGGCGAACCTGGGCAAAGGCCCCCCTGGTCACAGCCGACAAATGATGTTCTAGTGTCAGCTGCGGATCCAGGAGGGATGCAGAGGAAGAAGCCTTAATGGACCAGGCCGCCGCCTGATGAGTCTTGTGGCAGGCCTTCTCCGCTTTTTTGTCCCAACAAGTCAGCTGGAAGGACTGAATTAGAAGTGAGAGCCGCTATAGAAGGGTCTACAGATGGCAGTACCAGGATGTCTTCCAGCGCGGGATCAACTGAGTACAGCTTTTTGTCTCCGCCACTGGGTGCAGCCAAGGAGCCAGTCTGGGCCCACTGCCATTGAATGACATCCATAAAGAGATCTGGGACCGGCATCAGCTCTTACTAAGGTGCCTGAACTTAAACATGCTAGCATTGGGGTTAACCGGAGCGAAATCTGAGGATCCCTGCACGGTCGTAGGTTTGGTACCCACTTGGGTGGTGTTCTTAGCCTTTTGCAAGATGGACTTAAATAGGTTAGGCTTAAAAAGCCCCGAGAAGGCAGGAGCATCCGGAGGAAGGTCCTTATCCTCCGAGAACTCCTGCTCCTCTTGATCCGGGTCCTCCAAAACAAAAGCCTCACTTAGCGCCGAGTACTCCAGAGATGGGTGATGGACTTGCCTGGTGGTGGAGGGAGCCTCCTGCCTGGGCTGAGAGGAGCTGGGAGCGACGGGTGCCTGATCATGCCTCTGCATCCCCTGGGCAATGCCCTGGGAGTTGGCAAGGGCGACCACCGCCTACATGTGGGCAGATAACTCGGGTTCCTGAGTTATGGCAGAGTCCGAACCAACGGGGTCCCTGGAAGGAGGAGGAACATGCCGGGCAAGGATGGGATCAGCGAGCCCCCCAAGGTAAGGGTCCTCGGGGGCGGGCCCTGACTGAGAGACACATGAAAAAGCAGGAGAGCCCGGTTCAGCCAGAGACCTATCTGGCGAGAGGTCCTGGGAGTCCATTTCCTCATCAATTATGGACAGGTGATCCCTCCCTTGGGAGTGGTGGAATGACTGTCCCAACAGGAGGGGTAGGCTGAGGGCACTCCCTCATAGCCTGGCATTGGGCCTTCTCAAATTGTTTGTCGAGAGCCCGCTGCCACCTCTCTGCATCCCTAGCCACCACCGCGGAAGGTGCCTTATAGGAATGGATATTCTGACTGGCCACCCTACCCTTCTTTACCCCCTTGCTCCTGCCTGCAGAAGTTCCCTTGCTAGGGGCTTGAGAGGAACCTGGTCTACCATCAGCAGAGTCAGATGGGCCAGGATGCTCCATGGCCTGATGGCACAGACTTCAGACAATAGGCCAATACAGGTGGAGGTCAGGAGATGAAGGATACTCTGGTGGCTGGTGCTGGATCAGATGACATGCAAATATTGTGGAAGCAGGAACAGTTTGTGGAAAAAAATCCAGAGGAGTAAAACTGGGACTCTGCAATGAGTCCAATGAATCCAGCCACTCGACGGGAGACAAGAAACTGGAAAAGCAGCCGAGGCTGCAAGACCAGGCAGATAGATCAGGGAGAATTAGTGGATAAAAGGCAAAAAAATTACATAAAAATCCTCCCTGTGCCGGTGTATGACCACCAGGTGACCAAGACGCCAGCGCCACTTGGCGAAATGATGGAGATGGAAGTGACCCAGCAGGAGACCCGATTGAGGCCAGCTAACCACCCTGCGGCTATCTGCAGAAGCATGGCTGAGCGGAAACACCAATGGGAGAAAAGGCGCGAATTCAGGCCCTCCCAATTGGCCGCCGCTCCTGTGCGAGGAAGAAGAAGGAGGTAAAGATGGCAGCTGTGCAATTTAAAGCAACAGCACACCCCGCCATGGCAGGCTACGCCCTCCAAAAGGCGAGCAAAAACCCACAACAATTCCAACTAAAAGAGGAACACCGGCAGCCGCCAGAAGCCTTGCTGCTCCTGCCGCACTTTAAAGCAAAAGCGGCAGCTCTCCACTGCCGTCCAAAGGCGGCGCGGCAAGCGGAGCACCCACCACCACCACACCTACCTCCAAGTCTCTAGGATAAATCAAAACAACGTGAAGCAAAAAGAGGGAGACAAATGAACTGCTAATTATAGGAAAAACAAATTAAGGAAAAAGAAAAGGAAATACTAAAAGGAGAGTCCAAACATAGATAAATTACTCTGGAGCTCACAAATATAAGTCCTGAACAGGCAGACTGAGGAAAAATTCTGGCGCCAAGTAACACCAGGAGGCGTGGCCAAGGAAAAATATTCCTCAGTCCCAGGGTAACCAGATTGATTTAACCTGGCGCTTGGACTCTCCAAGCGGTGCACAGGAAAATATCTTATTCTGTTAACAACATGCTATTAGATCATGTTTTGCCTTCTTGGACACAGAAACAAATCTTGCTTTGTTCTTTATGACACTCCTTCAGGTATCTGGCCAGTACATCCCCTCTCCCCACAACCACCGTGCTAATCCCCAGCCTAATGCTCATAAATTCCTTCCACCTTTTCTCTTAGCTCTTGTTTTCTATAATCCTTCTTGGCTTTCAAAGCCTATCAGAAATGCTGTGTGCTGCGTTACCCACTTCACACACGGCAGTCTCACTTTACCCATACAAATATCGGATTCAACCAACATGCTAACATAAAGCTTACCGTAACTGTAATGTTCACTTGCCAATTAAAAGCTAATGAACGTCTATGGTTTCTGAGTGCAC
The DNA here is from genome assembly GCF_009769535.1 of Thamnophis elegans. Classification (NCBI taxonomy): domain Eukaryota; kingdom Metazoa; phylum Chordata; class Lepidosauria; order Squamata; family Natricidae; genus Thamnophis; species Thamnophis elegans. The sequence goes on along the minus strand of NC_045544.1, from coordinate 99,563,909 downwards.
ATAGAATCCACATGAAAGCAAATGCATTTGATAATATTTTTCAGACGTAGAGTTTAAAAACAGAGTTGAACTGTTATAAAGTAGTCAGAATATATTTTGGAGAAGGAAGCAGCCATATGTTGCTGAAGTATTTGTATACATCAATTTTTTGATGCCATTATACAAACATTTTCTTCCCTTACAAGAGATCACACAAGTTCTCTAAATCAACACTCCATTTTGAGAAATCTCAAAGTCCAAAAATAGTTGGTGAACACTACCCCCCCCCTCAGTTGTTAAAATAACACAATTTGATAGCGATCTTGAAGGAAGCATGGTTTCCTGAACGCTGAGAAGTATCAAGTATTTTTCAAAAAAATCAAATTATTATATTACATGGCATACATTTATGGAATCAGACCCACCTGGAGTTGAAATTTCATTCTGTGGCAAACTGTTCTGTAACAACCTAAAATTAATGCGAGAATGTATTAACCGATGCTAGATATCTAACAAAAGAAACTTTCTTTATTAAACAACATTTAAGAACTAGAAGAGAAATAAAAAATTTATTTTAGGAGTGTTAAAAGTCAGCTTATAAGTACAGATAACTTGGTTTATGACCACAATTTGGACCCATATTTTGGTTATAAGTCACCGTGGTCATAGGCCTGCAGCAGACCAATGGGATCTGCTGGCATGAGTGGGACGATCTTGGGGCGCACAAACCAAAGCTGTGCAAAGGCTCTCCTAGCTATGACCACCACTTGTTTTTCAAGCAGGAGTTGCAACTCCTGGATGTGCAATTCCTACTCAAAAAGCAAGTGGCGGTTGTGTCTAAGAGATTATTGTATTCTCTTGAAAACTCTTTCTCTCCATTCTCTTTGTATGGGAATGAGATAGAGGGTGTCAGGCAAAGGAGCGATTGCCTATTGAAATTGCTTTTTGTTAGAGCAGAGTGATTGGAGGGAAAAGGATTTCAAGAGCGTATGGTAAGCTGTTTTGCATAGTGCACCTGAGGCTGCCAACCCTGGGCTAAAGCATAATCCACAGTACATTTGATATGTAGAAAGACAAACAATTTACTTTCTTGCAATACGTGTCTCTAATCTCTCTGCTCTGCAAGGATGGGGGGGGGGGGAGGCGGAAAACTGACAAATCAAGCACAGTGCAAGTATTGACTGTAATGGCAATCACGTGATTGAGGGACAATATGAAGGTTGTAAATAGACCTTAAAGTTATTTTTTCAGCAGTGTTGTGCTGAATGGTATCTGAACAAATGGATGATAAACAAGGATTTCCTTTACCTCTAAGTTGGTACATGTCCTTGCCTCCTATTTTATCTAAGACAGTATCATCCAATTTGGAGTTCTCTAAATATATTGGCTAAGTTCTCTGTCTCGCTCTAGCTAACTACAATTACATGACCATAATATTTGCTAACATCTCTAAGATACGTTCTAAATAGATTTAGCAAAGACAGTTTATCAGCTGGCTATAACACACTTATTTCCTCATTGGACCACCTACTTTTTGCCTTCAATTTTATGGAGCAAGAAATCATAGCTCAGTAGGAAATTAAAGAAAGTAATGGCAACTCAGTTTTTTAAAAAAAAATATATAGAATATCCTTTGATTAGATAAAATAGTCATTATGCTCAACTTGCTTAATAGACATAAGCTATCAAATAGACCATACAACAGAAACGTACAGATACTGCTGATGTAATTTCTCAATTGGCTGGGCTTCATTTTGGATACCTCTCTGAATAATAATGCATGCCTGAGGCACATTTCCTTGTCTACCAAGTTGTTGTGCCCAAGCAATGTACAGAATTGATGATTTGTTACCAACTCCTTGGCTGTACATATAATCGAAAAAATGACTTGGATTATCAATGAAGTCAGCCTAGGGGGAAAAACAAGGCAACATCATTAACATACAATTTTTTTAAGGTAGTTATCTCAACTATTATAAACTCACATTATAAAACAGAAAAATAGTCATCAGTTTACAAAATACCATTCCATAAATGTTATGAAGTATTTTTTTTTTCAAAACTTGGCTTTGGAGCCAGAATTAATTATTTCCACAAATTCAGTAGAATTTAATTTAGTCATAAGTAAAGTCCTATGGATTTCAGCCCATCTATTCGGAGTAGAACAGACTGAAAATTCAATAATGTTGATCATGTTTAGATATCACTCTAAGTTAGAATTTCCTGAAATTTTCCTAATGAGAAAGAAACATATTCTTACTCCACTGCCTCATCTGGTTTATCTTGCCTACTGAAGTGGATAAACTAATATTCTTTCATAGGATGAGACTTGTCCCCAATTTAACAGACTAGAGTTGGAAAATATCTTCATAAATGGTCAAATAAATGTTCTCCTGTATCTCAGTTCACACAAGAGAAGGCAGCAGAAATGCATAAAAGGGATGCATGAGCTTGAGAAGCTAACATAAAAATTCATAGAGATTAATAAGTTTCATATGAAACTCCATTTTGATCTGATTTAAATATAAAATACTTACATTGGATTGACTATATTGTCATATCAACATATATAAAAGAAATTTCACAAGATCAAAATCAACCACGATCAAAAGAAAAACTGGGTAACGTTCTTTAGTGAAGAAAGCTTGATTCCAGAATTATAAAAATCTACTTCTAACATCAACAATACCACTACTTATTCATTGCTCTATGGTAAAGTTCAAAGAACATAGTTTACATCCTATATACCTACAAATTTGACACAGCAGTTGATGAATCTCATGTCGTCTTGATATCTCTTATCACTTAGAAATGTTTTCACAAGCTGCTCCAATAAAGATGACAGGCAATTTTGCTTTCCTTCTGCTTCTGACATTCCTTCTATCCACTGAAAATACCTAAAACCAAAATGAGTTAACTTAACTACTATCTTATAGTAATTTAAGGGTCTATATTAAAGAGTGAAGACAAAGAAAAGACCAACCTGTACCAGGGATCAAGTGGATCACTGCCACTGTAATTCTGTATATGAGCTTCAAACATTCTGTGAAAAAAACAAGACACACTAGCTTTTGTAACAGCTACAATATAATAATTTAAACATATTAGAAAAAACATTTCCCTAAAATCAATGTGGTTCCCAATGTGCTAAACCCCAACTCCCATAATGCTTATTCATTCTGCCACTGAGAAAGAGAAACCTGGTAACCGATCACTCTAATTCACATATTTCATTTTTTAAAGACAATATAGTTATAATATTCTTAAAGTTGTTGACATTTTACTTATTTGTCTCATTTATATACCACCAGATTACATTTTAATTAAAATTGATTTTAATTTTTTTTAAATTTATTTGATTTAAAATTGATTTTAAAATTTATTTAATCAAAATGTGATGTGAATATGTCATGTGATAAATACAAATACATAACTGTACCACCAAAGATTCCTGATTGTTTACTATCACAAAATTATAAAAAATATTAACAAACGCAAGATTTAAAAAAATAATAAAAATCACACTGAAAAGAAATGAAAAGGCAACTCTGTAAAACTTCTGCTGAATTACGTCCTGAAAATATAGTCTCCTAAAGCATGAAACACTACAGTATTTACTATCACATTAGTGTTATTTCTTAGTGACAATCTGTCCTTAACCTGGTCCTTCAGGTCTTTCAAAAGCCCATCCATCACCATTGTAACTCAGTTCACCCATCTTGCTGTTGACCATCCTGCCTTTCCTTTCACCTTTGACAATATTAAAGACATCTTCAGAGAGATAGGTTTTCATATAATGCGCCCCAAAATGATAATTTGGTCCTGGTAATTTGTTTCTTGAATGAGAATACAGGATTGATTTGTTCTATGATCCATTTTTATTTTTCTTGTTTTGGCTAGCCATGCTGTCTTCTCCCACACAAAATTTCAAAAGTGTCAATACTCTATCTATCATGCTTCTTTGAAGTCCAACTTTCACTTCCATAAACTATCATCGGAAAAACTACTGACTGTATGATCTAATCCTGTGATGGTGAACCTATGGAACGCATGCCACAGGTGGCATGCACAGCCCTCTCTGCGGGCACCTGAGCCGTCACCTAGCTCAGCTCCACCACACATATGCGTGTGCCTCCTGCCGGCCACCTGATTTTCAGGTCTCTGCTGTGAATGTGGGAGACATGTGCACATGCGTGGGGGCTGCACATGCATGCATGGGGATGCAGGGGGTCATGTATGCATGTGCAGGGGTGGGGAAAAGCACGGGGGTTGTGACACCCACCACAGCCCATTTCTGGTCCCACGAGGCCTGCTAGGCCCAAAATAGGGCGCAGGGGGGTTGTGCACATGCACGGGGGGAACACAGGGGGCATCATGTACATTTACAGGGGGAGCATGGGGGATCATGCACGCATGAACAGGGTGTGGGGCGCATTGCATTATGGGTGTGGGCACGCATGTGTGCATTGTCGCATACGTGTGCGCGATTTCAGCACACGAGAAGGAAAAGGTTAGCCATCACTGATCTAGTCTTTGCAAGCACATCATGGCATCTGAATATCTTTTCCAAGACCTTCATTGCTACTTTACCAAGTACTATCTATTGTATGTAGGTAGAACCAAAAGTATTGATGCCCTTTCCCCGTTTCCTAAAAAATTCCAATTTGCTTGAAATATGTTGAAACACAAGTAAATGGCATCCACCATTTTTATCACATAGTCCATAGAGCAGATACTTTGCTTTTGAAGTGTGATTTAATATATTCATCTAAATAATAAAACAAAGGAAAACAGCAAGGTCATAATTATAAACATTATCTGAATATTTTACTGTTTTGAAGCAAATATTGCAATCGAGAGCTTTCTGTAGCTGTGTATAAGAATCCTCAACTAGCAGTTTGTTCTGCTCTTGTTGGTTAAACTGCTTCAGATGTTTTGGATTTAATAGGTTCCTCTCTCAACGATGGCTGCAGCTCTTTCCATTATAGTTCCATTGGATTCAGAGTGAAGAAAGTTAGCACCCATCCCTCTTAGAAGAATGAAACATTTTAGCAAATATTAAAAAGGCAGAATATTATGTTTTCCCTAAAGGAGAAACATGTTTCTAAAGACAGAAACTCAGCCCAGGCTCCCTGCCCCCAACAGATATTTTGGTAGCACCTTATTTACAAGACAAAAGACCTCAACTCCAGGATGATGGGATTATCCTTCAGGGCAAGACCATTCAGCCACAATAGGAAATTGCCCTTCATTGCATCACCCAACAGGATTCAACCAAGCCTGGGACACAGACAACCTCAGCTAAGACTACATAGTCCCATGGGGGTCTGACAGCAGCCAATAGGATGCCTGTCCTTGCCACAGGAACAGGCAAGGCCCGAGAGAGGATATAAATGTCTCTCTCTCCACTCCATATGTTCAACTGCACCAGGACCTTGTGCTTAATAGTACTGCTCCATTAAATCATCCTTCCAAGTGGCCTTCATGTTTTCAGTGTCTTTCTTCCCATTTGGAACTGAGCCCAAATGGACATTTCTTCCAATAAGAGCTAAACTCATAGCAGGCCACTTGAGAACAGTACAATGTTTGCTTCTAATCATTCTTGGATTTCCTTAGATATTTCAACTCTTTATCGTGCAAGAATGGACTATGACTTGCAACCAGACAAAGCTTCACTCAAAATATCTTGGCCTGCTATGATTCAAGGCACCCAGTACAGGAGGCGACAAAGATCCCCATAACATTATGGAATCTCCTGCATGTTTCACAATAGATGCTGTTCTTTTCTTTAAAAGCATCATTTTTCTTCTGTGAACACAGAGCTGTGATTTACCCCAAAACCCTAATTTTATTTCACCTATCCTCTTCTTTCTCCCCAATTCATCTCTATTTAAATCCTAATCTAGCCTCTCTAGGCAACTGATGAAGTGAACTACAACTCACAAAAGCTTATATTTTTTAACAAAATTTGATAATTGGAAAAGATGCTACAACAGTGGTCCCCAACCATTACGTCACTAAAGAGTGGCAAAGGTGGGAGGGGATCGTTTTGCATTTGCAATAAAATTTTGCATGCTTGCCTGATGCTAACACAGCCCAATTTCCAACAGGTCACAGACGAGGAGTTGGAGACCCCTGTGCTACAAGACTCCTGATTATCTGCCTTTTGAATTCTTTAGTATTCAAATTGAAGTTGGATTCTGAAGACACCCTTCAGAATTCTAAGATTATTTGGAAAGCTTTTCTAGTTTTTCTATGTGTTTTTTCATCCTTGATATCATTTCAGATGCTGTTATAATACTGCTTTTTGTTATAATACTAAAGGCTCTTTAAATTTTTTGTTAAATTCCTTTTAGATCTTTTGTCTTCACTGGCTTTGCCTTCTCTTTTCTTGGTGATTTCCAGATTTTGTTCTAACATCCATTGTACTTTTTTCTGTTTATTTTACACTTTAGCAGCCTCTTTCCATCATCCTTAACAACTTTTTAAAGTTCAGACCACAGTTCCTCTGATGACCTATCAATGAGGTTCAGGACTTTAGAGCAATTTCTCATGTCCTCCTTGAAAATGATGGAGTATGTGTGTATATTTGTTATATTTTATTGATTTGATAGTCATTAGAGTCAGGAAACATGCAAGTTTAATATATTATTATGGTTGGCTGCATAATCAACCAAGTTTAGACAGAATTTGGCATTCTTGTCCACCTATCACGTTTCCCAAGACATGGGATATATCATTGTTTAATACTTTTAAAGGTTGCAGGATGCAAGCTGTTCCAAATAAAGCTGCCTTTTGCAATTGACTGATGATTTTTTGCCATTGTTGAATTTCAAATTTATTACTCTTCTCAGAATCTTAACATGGAAACTGGGTGGATTTTTTCTGCTTTAGCTTGATTTGAAAGTTGCATGTGAGCAGTTTGCGATGTTCTATAGTCAGCCCTCCTGGGCACGGCTTTGCTATCATAACTGAGCTGTACTATCACCTTGTAGAATCTCACCTCCTTGCTATATATCATTCCCAACTATAAAGGCATCCTTGTTGTTCATGTACTGAATGATAAACAGTATGATATTCTGCCTGAAAATTCATTTCAGCTCACTGATGCCTAAGATGTCAATGTGTAGTTGATTCATCATTCACTGTGTTGAGTTTTCCTACATTAATGCCACTTGCATTCCATGTCTCCATTGTAATTCTGTCTTTGCAACTTCAATTTTCTTTTCCTACACTGCAGCCTCAGCAATTAAATTCCCCACAATCTTTTATTTAGCTGTATTTTAAACACCATTAGTATTCCAAAAGAACCTCAGGAACATGTCGATATGATCCAACTTAGAGGCCCATCATCCAGTACATCATCAATCACTTTATCTTATCTATCTATATGGTTTCCTTTATAAAATATAAAAGTGTTTTATCACTCTTCCAGGCAGTATGAAGTGACCACTTTGCCCTTGCCACCAAAATGAGCATCTCTTCTAGAATCTCCCCATGTCACTGCTTCCCTTAACTAGGCAGCTGGAATGACCTTCATATTTTGGGGTGACCTTGCTACCATTCTCCACTCATTCCTCCCAGGACAACTCTACAGTAAAGCATATCTTTATTTATGTGGTCCAGGACCAGTAGACGGACAAAAATAAGACAAAATTAAAACTGCAATACAGCAAGACCAATGCGGAGTGAGTACACATTTTTAAGTACTAAAAGTGCACATAGAAAAGTACAAAGCAATCACAAACAGCTAAAAACAATTAAGAACATAAAATCCCGAGTAAAAAAATAAATAAATAAATTTAGGTAAGTGGGTAACTAATAAACACTATGAGCTATTTAACTTGAAAATAAGACAACAGGATTTGAGAGGATAGGTTTTTTGCACCACTGTATATATTTCTTATATTACAGTATTATTTTACTTTTATTTGTAGATATGTGCTTTTCTTTATGCTTTAGTAATTTATATTTTTTTATCCGTATGTTTATTGATAATTGTACCTAGTTGTTTTACTTTTTTCTTTTATTATCAATTATCAAATAATAAAATACATATAAAACCCCTGGTGATAGGAAATAAATGTTTTCAGATGAATGACTAGATATATGAAAATTTAAGTGTGGTCTCCATAAGGCACTTTTTAAAGCCTTCTCTATCCCACTGGTTTGATTCCAATTAAGTAAACTAAGGTTGTCTCCATCACCAAGTCTTTTCACAGAATAATTAAACCTAATTATTTTCACCCTTCTACAAAAACAGAGGAAACTAAAATGGTTGTAAGTTAATCTGCGGTGAGTGGCTCTTCTAAAACAAAGTTCCTGTAAAGTGAGGTGTTGCAGGTATTATCAGTCAATTTCAGAATGTACCAGCCCAAATCCAATAGTCTTTCTGTACTGTACAATATGCCACACAGTGCACAGCTGACCTGAGGTATAGGTAGTCCACAATTGAGCCCAAAATTTATGTTGCTAAGTGAGAAATTTTTTAAGTGAGTCTTGCCCCATTTTACAACTTTTCTTGCCCTATTTGTTAAGTGAATTACTGAAGTTGTTAAATTAGTAACATGGTTGTTAGGTGAACCTGTTTTCCTCATTGGCTTTGCTTGTCAGAAGGTTGCAAAAGGTGATCACATGACCCAGGACACAGCAACTGTCAGATATGTGAGTCAGTTGTTAAGCCTCCAAATGTAAATCACATGACCGTGGGGATGCTGCAATGGTCATAAGTGTAAAAAAGGTCAGAAGTCATTTTGTTACTGCCGTTGTAACCTTGGGTAGACACTAAATGAACTGTTCTAAGTTGAGGACTATCTATATTAAAGAAACCCTGCATGGCAGGCTGTTAAATACAAACGTCAGAAAAAGAAAAGTCACAAGTCTTGCCAATGATAACAATAGTTTTGTAAATAACAGTCACCTCCCTCCAATTATGATTTCCTAAAAGATTCCTGACTACAAAACAGTACGCTTCCTCTGAAAGTAATGAAGACCAAAGCAAAACAATCTCAAATGAGGAAGTTGAAAAGTAAAAGAAGCCGATCAATGTGGACCAATTTCCACATCAGAATCCTCCCATATAGAATCAAATGGCAACTATATAGCCAAGGTTGCTATTGAAGTGAAATTACATATATTACGTTCTTAAAACTCCTTTTGGCTCAGCAGGACAGTATTAACCTATAATGTTAATAGAGCAAACATTATACACCATAATGTGTATGTGTAAATTGCAGTAAAATAAACTGTTAACAGAAAACAGTAAGGAAAAAAAATACCCAGCCGAAGCCCAGGTAAACAAAACCCAGACTATTACTGACTTCCTTCCCCCCGCCCGCCCCCCCCCAAAAAAACCAAAATAACTCCAGATATCTGACAACTAAGAGCAAGGGCAAAGTACTACTATCCCCAGAGAGGACCACAGACCTGGCACTACAGCTAAAGAAGTGTTCAAGAATTGCTCTCCCAGGACTGCTCATCTTACAGAAACAAAAGAACAGAGGTATGTAAAAGGTTTGTGTCATATTTATATAGATGCATATATATTGTAGCCTGAAATTGCCGTGCTTCAGTACCCTCTTTCACTTGCATGCTGCATGTAACGACTGCACGTAGGAACCTGCAGAGGGCAATTCCCATGCAAAAGGTAAGTCCCCCGCCGCCATCACAATCATAACCCGCTTGAGTCTCGGTAAGATACTAGAGGGGCCAAATGTTACTAGTCTAGCTGACCCTCGCAGGAGTAGGAAGACATTCGTTCAGCCAGAAATCCGCGGGAGGCGAAATCGCTTCGCCCTTCCAGTTACTCACTGTGTGCGAACTGAGAGGTCCATGGCGGCCTCCGAGCAGACGGCATCCATCATAACTGGCAGGAAGCATACAGAAAAATTCAAATCCTCCCGCGCAGACGCACAGGCGCTATGGTCTTACGATGATTGGCCGATGTCCCAGGAAGAGCACCCAATCAGGAGGACATCTTGATCCTTTGGTTTATTAAAAGCTCCCAGTAGCTTCATAGGGAGCAGGAGAAAGGGGATGGCGATGCTGGATTTTCACGTCCAGTTGTAATTTGAACACCGCCATGGACGTGGCAGAAAAGCAAAAGGGAATCCGTTTTTCTAACTCCCTGTCCCGTAAAACTGTATTCAGGCTTTGGCTCCCCCACTCATGTGAGAGTCGGAAGTATAACTAATGTTTTAACTGAATTCTGAACGAAACATACAAGTAGATCGTTCAAAAAGGAACTGCACCATTCTGCAATCGATGTCTGATCCTTGCAAATGTTTACATTGCATCTGTACGCACGTTTGTGTAGACGTATGACGGCTTGGTTAAGTCTTGCACCTTTTCCAATTCTTTCCCTAATTCCTGTATGAATGTCTGTATTTGTACATGTGGATGTATTATGTAAACGTTCTTTTCTCTGATCTCTCAATAGAAAGTCATCGTCCTTGTCGTTATTACTTCTAGATTTGCACTAAATGAAGTCTCGCCTTTAAGCTATGTCAAAGGGTATATTTCTTTGTTGCTAAGGTTCCTGATATTTTTTTTTACTATTGTTTCATTGTTATTGTTATTTTCTGAAATTTGACTTTATTAAACCATTCCAGAAGAGGGTAGCAAATAGTAATTTTTTTTCTACAAAAGACACACAGACACACACAGATAAGACAAAATGCCATGCCTGTTTCTTAACAAATTTAAAAAGCTTGACCCTCTGGATGAATTAGCCTGTTTAAAATTAGAAATAGTTCTTTCATTAGCAACAAAATCTTTTGTAGTAAATATAAGATGCCTGTTGACATTTTAAAATTCACTTTTTCTTCTTCTTCCAATCATGTCCAATCCTTGAAGAGGGCCTGGCCAAGTGCAGCTTTCTTGGCAAGGTTTTTCAGAAGTGGTTTGCTCTTGTCTTCTTCCTAAGTCTAAGAGAAACTGACTAATCAGAGGTCACCTGGCTAGAACTCACAGTCTCCCAGTTTCTAGTCTGATACCTTAACTGCTACACCAAACTGGCGCTCATTGTAATTTTACACAGGTTGATATTAAGTCCATTTATTTCAGAGGAAATTCTTCCCCAGGTAAATGTTTATTATTTTTTATTTGTGTAGGTAGTCAATGGGGAAAACAGACCATAAACAGGCAATATAAAAATAACAAGAAAATAAATGTTATGGGGTTTCAGGCTTAAAATCCACACATTTATTATTGCAGACTGACACCCACCCAAAGATACAGTATGCAGTTTGTATCCCAATGCTTTACCTGTTTGTTCAAGGAAACCATGTTTGGTGAATTTACTGTCAAGAAAGGACTTTAAAACATAGCCACACATTTTAGTCAATTATGCACATAGTCATTGTTTAGTGGCCACAGTTGGAACCACAGCAACTCAGTGGTTAAGTGAAGTTGATGCTTAATGAAATTGTGACTATGCTTATGATATTAGTTCAGTTTTTCTTTGTTTTACAGATCTATAAAGGTCAGAAATATGAAGACTGGTCATAAAGTTATGTTTTCACGAGCACTGTAACTATGAATGGTTGCTAAATAGCAATAGCAATAGCAGTTAGACTTATATACCGCTTCATAGGGCTTTCAGCCCTCTCTAAGCGGTTTACAGAGTCAGCATATCGCCCCCAACAATCCGGGTCCTCATTTTACCCACCTCAGAAGGATGGAAGGCTGAGTCAACCTTGAGCCGGTGAGATTAGAACCGCTGAGCTGCAGATAACAGTCAGCTGAAGTGGCCTGCAGTACTGCACCCTAACCACTGCGCCACCTTGGCTCCTAAATGAGACAGTCACAAAATAAGGACTACCTGTAATAGCAATTTTGTGTGAGGGGTGCCTAAGGACTGACTGCTAGTGACTGCCCGAACAAATCCGTGCAGTTTCCTTGGTAAGATTTCAGTATAATTTGCCATTGTTGACTTCCTAGGGCTAAGAAAGAGTGTTTGGTCCAAGATTACAGAACTGGCTACATGCCTATCCTTTGATAGAACTCAGGGTCTCCCGATTTCTAATCTGGTTCCTTACCCAATACACCAACTAATTGTCATAGTAGCAGGAGGGTTGTTTTTTTTAAAAAAAAATTAAGGCTGCAATAGTGTAATTCCTAGGGGGGCATCACAAGGGCCACGGGTATTTTTAGCTCTCCTTAAGGGAAAAGTCGACCCTCTGCTTTAAAACAGCCCATGGTCCTAAAGCTGCAGTGATACAAGCTTCTCTAATACCAGAATTCAATGGTATAAAAGAGACCAGAAAGGCAATCTGGGAGCATTCCATGTAGGACAGGTTATGGATCTACAGATTTGCTATGTTCAGAGTCACTATGGGAACAGAGAGGAAATGGTGCTAGTTCTGAATCAGGCATATATTTTCCCTTCTCATAAGAATCAATGAGGAGAAAGGTTAAAATAAAAGAAAGTTAGATGTCTCCTAAAAGCAGGGAAGAATTCAGAGGTGGTACTCAGCCAGTTCGGACTGGTTCAGGTGAACCGGTAGAGCCGACGATCAACTGGCCCCACCCACCCGCCCCTGTCCTTTATTTCCTGCTTTCTAGCTCATCTCAATTGTGGGGCACAGCTGATTCTCCCCCCCTCCCGCTGTTCTACATACCATTGCTGACTTGAAAGGTAAGCAGTTGAGCTTCTAAATGCTCAATTTTCAGTGCTATGCACAAAGCGCACACTCACCAATTGTTAAACTGGCAGCATCCCGCCACTGGAGAATATCATGTCCTGATTGCCTGCTTTATTTTGTTCCCTCTCTCTTTGCCTGGTCTGTATGTTTGGTATAGTTTGAATTCTTGCTTTTTTCTTTCACGATGTCCTAGAACAGGGTTCCCCAATTCCCAGTCCATGGACTGGTACCGGGCTGCAGCATGCCAGAAATTTGTCTGCACAAAAAAGCTCTGTCTGCAGGATGCAGACAGCATGTGAAATCATGCCTGTTCTGGTCCTCTTCACCGATCCCTTGTGCCCAAAAGTTTGGAGGCTGCTGTCCTAGAGCATATTTCTCTATAGCTCAAAAAATTATAAAACATTTAGAAGGCCACATATTGATAGATCTCAATAAATATTATTATGTTTTACTTTTTTATATTGAAGTAGCATTTTTTAAATAAAGCTGTGTGATTTATAGAAGGTGTTAAGTGCCTTTGGTGCTTTTCCTTATCAGACCAATTAATCTCAGTTAGTCTTTAATGCAGTCAGGTGTGTGTATGGTTGTAGCCTAGGCTTTTGTTTTATATAAATGTTTTTTCAGATTTAATAAGAAACATCTGGGTGTCAAGTGAGTCATGTAAATCTGATTGGCTAAAAGATATCTCCTTGGTATCTGGCAAAAATACATTCTTTTTTTCATGCATTATTCTTATCTTCATCTGACCAAGTCCCTTGCAAGCATGGGTCAATTCCCATATCATAAAAGTATCTGTTGGATCTTGAGCTTTTGTTTGGCTTTGACCTAGGGAAGTATATGAATAATAAGTATATGTTATATACATATAAGAAATATGAATATAAGGGAAATCTTCCTGATGGTAAAATCTGTAGAACAGTGGAACAATTTTATCTCTGGTTTTTAAGAAAAGGATGGACAGCTACCTCTCAAGGATGGTTTAATTGATTTTCCTGAGCATTGTAGAGAATTGAGCTACCCAACTCTTGCGGTCCCTCCCCGGTCCACAATTCCTTGATTTCATAAGCTGGGTCATTGTGGTTACTAAAACATGGTTTATATCTTAATGTATATGTGAAATGTATTCAATAAACATTTAGTGGTTGGGAAAACCAATAGTCAGCCCGATGTATGAGCGTGTCACTCTCTTTGATCATATTCTACCTGATAGACTATCTGGCTGAGGAGGCATCATGTTTATCAAACTGAGCTTTTAGGGGGAAATCTGGCCTGAAACAGAGTGAGCCAAAATGATTATCAACAAACTCTTCATTATTAACTAATCTTTATGTAACCAAAGTAGCACTACAGGTTACAAGGGTAACTATAAGTAAATGTGAAGGGTCTCCAGTGTTTACAAACATGAGATGTTCTTAGGAGACTTCCCTGAAAATAGCTGGATGTCGCCCATTTCAAGGGGGAATGGAATGGAGTACTTTGGGGGAAGGCATGGCCAGCTGGTTCTACATGTGTACTTTTCATCTTAAAAGTAAGCAAGTCTAAACTGGTGCAGAGGCCTGCCTGGGAACCTTGTGGCAGCTAATAAGAGTTGGGGGTCTGAGTTTAATAAATAAATTCCTGGTGATGTAGCTCTTTGTCTGGAAGTGATCATGCAGAAAAGCTCTTAAATAAAGGACGGGTGTCTTCTGGAGTTTGCTTTATGATTTACATTTTCCTGTGTGAACATTCATCATTGTACAGGAAAAGACTTGTGATGTATGAGTGGTGGCCCAAGTGTATTTTTCACTACAGGTACACACATCAAACAGATTGAAAAAGCTGCTAGCTAGGAAGAGACCCTAAAATGTGGCTTTGTTGTGTCTCACAAGGCTTTGAACTAGTCTGACTCGATTAAATTATAAACAAGACCAAACATATGGCAAAGTGTCCAAGCATTTCAAATACACTTTTTGAAAATTCAACAAGAGCAGGTAGTAAATGATAAAATATCACTGACTAGAACAAAAGTTCCATTTGGTCTTTGGCTTGCACTGGAAACATGAATTGATCATTTGGTCTGCTTTGGTTAACACACTTTCAATCTTGAGAGCTTGGAAGAGCAGGCAATCCTTTCCTTTTTTTAAAAAAAACAAGGGACTCTGAAATCAATCTTAGCAATTGTCTCTGCTGAAATTCTATTCCCTTTTTTTGTTGTTATCTTCATGATAAAAGGTATCCCCGGAACCGCCCTTTAGAGAAGACTCATTTCAGAACTTCCACCTACACAACAAAGATTTCTTAAAGTGTAGGTGGTGTCTTTCTCTCACAGGTTTGTGAATCATCCTTCTCTATCCGTGTGTGTGTATGTTTGTGTGTGTGTGTGTGTGTCACCCCCTCCACCTTTCTCCCTCACAAATATACACCACTGCTCTTGTATCATGTATTTGTCATGTGTTTTTCAACCTCAACAACTTTATTAAGTATGAGCCTCAACTTCCAGAATTCGTCAACCAGTATGTTGGATGGGGAATAGCATTTAGCACTTAAGACATATATTCTGCTTCGCAGTGCTTTACAGCCCTCTCTAAGCGGCTTACAGAGTCAACATATTGCCCCCAACAATCTGGGTTCTCATTTTACCCATCTAGGAAGGATGAAAGGCTGAGTCAGTCTTGAGCCTGGTGAGATTTGATCTGCCAAATTTCAGGCAGCTGGTAGTCAGCAGAAGTAACCTGCAGTATTGCATTCTAACCACTGCACCACCAAGACTCTTTGAATCCTAGGAAGTGAAGTCCACATAGCTTAAATTTAAGATTGAGAAACACTGATGTATCCTATGTCAGCGTTCCAAGTATCATGCAGAATTAAATCAGAGTCCAAGGCAAAACTATCCTTTTTGTTCCTTTTTAATAAGACAGACATCTTAGGCACATCTGTATTAATCCCAATACTGGAAATGACATCAGAATTCCACCCAGTTAAAAGTTCATGATCTTGTCCCCACACCCACAATCCATCACATGGTCCAATCTTCTTCTTCCATGCTGGCGTCTCCACCCAGCTGCTTCCGGTTAGGTGTGAAAGTGCGGAGACAAAGGATGACCTTGGCTTCTAGTAAAGAATGAAAATAATACATTCCACAATCCTACTCCTTCTATTCCCCCCTCCCATCGACTATACTAAAGAAACAGCATAATGAAATAAGAGAAAGTGTGGCAGGCCAAAATTCTAAAATGAATATAATTGCAGGCCTGACAGGTGGCCTCTCCTCAAAAGAAAAATGTTTCCTGAAAAGAGAACAACAAAAAAGTTAACATTAAAAAAATTAACCACATACTTCCACCCCTAGGGGACCCTTTGGCTTATCGGGAAACTTCTCATGGAATTGTTCTACTAACTTTTCCACTTTTAAGTTCCAGCTTTTCACCCAAGTGTCTTCAGACAAAGGGTAACCCTTCCATTGCACTAAATACTGCAAGCGACCCCTATTCAACCTAGAGTCTACAATCTTTTTCACCTCGGATTGTGTTTCCCCTTCTATCACTATAGATGGTGTTTCCCCTTCTATCTCTAAAGGAGGAGAGAAAGCTTGGGTGGATGCTCTTATGCTAGACCCATTTACTGGTTTCAACAAGATACAGTGAAATTCTGGACCAAATTTCCCTAGACTTCTGGGTAGACTGAGTTGAACTGTAAATGGGTTAACTATCTTCACTATTGGGAATGGACCTAGAAATTTTGGACCAAATTCCTTGCTAGGCATTCCTAATCTTAAGTATTTGGTAGACACAAAAACTTTGTCCCCCACTTGAAAGGGGTTCTGGAGCGAGCGGTGTTTCTCTGCTTGCTTCTGGTAGGCTTCTGCTGCATCTGCTAGAGCCTTCTTTGTATTCTCCCAACCTTTCTTTAGCATGTCCATCCATTCATTCAAAGACATGGATGAGGGAGGTTCTCTAGGCAGCTCAGTTATATTTCAGCATTACATTTAAGTATAAGTATAATCTTTATTGTCATTGTACTTAAATACAATGAAATTGGTTGTATTTCAGAAGGTCTTGCTTTTTGTCTTTGGTTAACTCCAAGTATATTAGACTATAAGTTTCATCATCTTCTGATAGGGTGAAAAGGCAAGTACATACTATTTGGTATCCTGATCACATGAGATATGATTCACTGGACAACAAATATTTTGCTTCTTGAACACTTTTGGATGTGTCATACATATTTTCACCATCAAAGCTGCCCCCATCAGAGAATAGAAGAACTCAAATAAGTATTGCTCTATCTATTCTAAACAACAAGTTGTGCCTCAATGTTCAGTTGAAAGTGATTTGAGCATGGCCATTTTCCAGGGCGGTGAATATGTCAGTGAATAAATAAAGACATGTCCCAGGACCATGAGTGACCATAGGCCGAACTTGGAAGCATGTGCGTATCATTGGAGGGTTAATGCATAACATGAAAATACAAGAAATTAAGAATATATCCCATAGAAAATATATGGAAGCAAAAGTTGGGATTGGAAGAATATTGACGCTTTTGAATTTTGATGTTGAAGAAGACTTCCAAAAGTATTGTGAACAGTCAAGAAAACTAACTTGATCCATCATCAAACAAATCAGCCCGGCATTGTCATTAAAGGCACAAATGACCAGGCTCAAATTCTCTTACTTTGGACATATGCAAAGACCAAGGTGTCTGGAAAAGGCTCTAATGCTGAGAAAGGTAGAGAAAAACAGAAGTGGATGACTGGGTGGATGGGCTTAGTTATAGTGACAATGAGCGCACTATTAGGAGACTTGAAAGAACAGATTAGGGACAGATCATTTAAAAATAACTTAATAGCACATAGTAAAATCAATGCTTACTTGAGCGAATACAGTTTTATTTGCCAGCTAAAACAATTGCTGACCATCCATCTTTCCAATAATTAATCTCAAAAAGGGATTTTATTAATATATTCCTCTTAATGAGCTTTAAAAGTTTTATTTAATATGAAGTGAAGTTTACATAGCTCACTAGTAGTAGCTGGACACGCAATACTCCATTATACACATGATAGGGCCCTCAAAGATTACACCACCCAGTCCCTTTCAAAGTGCCAGTCTCTCCTATACATTCCTTCTTTCAGAATCACTGAAGCATTTGGGCAAACCTTCATGGCCATGGGAGCTTGAAGCATACCAAGGATTCCCAATTCCTAATGGTTGTCTTCAATATTCACTTGCCTTGTTGCACTATAATTGACAGGAGCACAGGAATGCAAAAACGTTTAAAAACATTAAAAACATTTTAAGTGCTGGGTTAAGAATAATTAAAATTTAGTATTGTATATTCCAATTTCAGTGAACTTCCAGTGTTTGGTAAAATGCAGCATTTGTTTTTCTTTTGGGTTTTTTTTTTTAAATAAAAAAATGGGCATCTTTTCCAATCACAGGAAAGAATCACTCCACTATATAGGGGCATTCATTAGATCCCACCACAAATATTGTGACTGATTTGGGCACTCGTTTTAAGAAAGGTTCAGAACAATGGAACTTTTCATCCTGAAGGATGATCAGGAGACCGGAATCCTAGTTCCATCAAGGAAGACTAAAGGAGCTGGGCATATTCAGCTTTGAAAAAAAGAGAATGAAGGACATGGTCGGGCATTTCAGCACCTGGACCACAGAAGAAAGCCAAGACCTGTTTTTATTGTTTCAGAGTGCAAACCATGGATAAAGGGACTTCAATTAAGAGAAACCAGGTTCCAATTTAACATGGGGATGCGGGGAAATCCCTCCTATTAAGAGTCAGTGACCAAAAGAAGTGATAGTATTGTGTTCAAGTGTGTCCAAACACACTTCTCTCTGGGATGTTTTAATTTGAATCTCTATCCTGAGCAGGGGTTGAACTCAGTGGTCTGACCCCTTCCAGTGTCTCTAAAATTTTAAATGATAAAAAAAAATATAAACAGTAACATCAAAACGAAAAGCCCCGAGTAAAGAAAAAGAAAAGATCATGGAATTGGGCAGCAGGTGAGCTTCCTTGGAAGAACAGGTAGCAAAGAGCAATGCAATCAATAAGGCCTTTTCTTCGGTCAGCAGCCAAAAGATCTCTGACGGCAGCCTTAGCAGGATCACAATCAAACTTACTTTGTAGTATCAAATCAAATGATTGAAGTAACTCAGAATAACTTAAAAGCTTGCCAATTGAAAAAAAACAGACTGGTCAGAGATTCATTACACATATCCACATACACATACAGAGAAGCCACCAGTCTTTAAACTTCTGGCTGCCAAAAGATCCAAAATGTGCTTTCAGAATATATAATAACAGAGTTGGAAGAGACCTTGGTGATCTTCTAGTCCAATCCCCTACTCAGGCAGGAGACCCTATACTAGTGTTGGTGAATCTTTTCGGCACCAAATGCCGAAACGGGAGTGGGCGTGTGGGCATGCGGGGGAGCACCGGAAACCAGAAGAGCTGCTGCCTGGCATGCATACGAGCGCCAGGAAGCTGAGCTTCTGGTTTCTGGCATGCGCATGTGCACCAGTCACCTGGTCTTCTGGTTTTTGGCACACATGCATGTATGAAGATCAACTGGCAGGCGCACATGGACATTGCAGAAATTGGAAGCTCAGCTTCCTGGTGCACACATGCACACTGGGGAACTGCTCTTCCAGTTTCCAGTGCTCCTGCGTTCATGAAGATCAGCTGGACAGTGCACATGTGCGCAGCAGAAAGCAGAAGAGCAATGGGTGACGGCTGGCATGGCCAGAGAGATGGCTCTGCGTGCCACTTGCGGCATGCATGCCATAGGTTCACCATCATAACCCTATACCATTACAAACAAGTGGTTGTCCAATCTCTTCTTAAAAACCTCCAGTGATGGAGCACCTACAACTTCTGAAGGCAAGCCAGTCCATTGATTTCATATTCTGTCTGGAAATATCTCCTTAGTTCTAGGTTGGTTCTGTCCTTAATTAGTTTTCATCCATTGCTTCTTGTTCTGCCTTCAGGTGCTTTGGAGAACAGATTGATGCCCTCTTCTTTCTGGCAGCCTCTTATATATGTTGGAACACTGCTGGCGTGTCATCTCTAGTCCTTTTCATTAAACTAGATATATAAATTCCAGCAACAGCAACCTATTCCATAGGTTTTAGCCTATTCATCTTTGTTGCTCTTCTCCGCACTCTTTCTAGTCTCAGCTTGTTCTTTATATCATGGCGACCAAAACTGGATGCAATATTCTAAGTGTGGTCTTACCCAAGGCATCATAAAGTAGTACCAACACGTCACATGATCTTGTTCTATCCCTGTGTTAATGCAGCCTAGAATTGCATTAGCTTTTTTTGGCAGCTACAGCACATTGCTGGCTCATACTTAAGTGATTGTCTACTAGGACTCCAAGATCCTTATCACAGTTACTACTATTGACCCAGGTACCACCTATTCTATACCTGTGTTTTGGTTTTTCTTGCCTAAATTTCTTCAATTCTCTAGTCCCAGAGATACTGGTAGTTACATATTCTTTCAAATAGCAATGAAGCAAGGCAAGTGTCCTGCAAATGCCTCTTCTTTGTCCAGTTGATCTTCCTTGTCTCATTCAGTGATGGGTTCCGGCAGTTCACTCAGGGACGCGCTCAGGTTCGCTCAGGAGAACTGATGGGGGGGGGGCATGGCAGGCCTGGGTCGCTGCCAGTTCCAGCGACACACGCCGCCAAGCTACTACCGATTCAGCCGAACCAGTAGCAACCCACCCCTGGTCTCATTGTGTTCTTCCTAGCAAAAAGGGCAGTTCTTCAGAGGCCCTTCATTTCAGGTTGGTCACAATGACCAGAATGTGCCTCACTTCATTTCTGTAGTCCAAGAGTGATGGTGATCTCAGAAGTTCTTGTGGTGAAATCTCTTAGAACTGAGGCTCAAATTATGAGTCACTATAATCCTTTTTTGATCCATCTGTGGAATTCCCATTGGACTCTGAAATCATGGAAGATCGGTAAGTGAGCATGCAAATGTGCAAAAAGCCCACAAATTTCCAAAAGCCCATAGACTAAAATATGAAATGTTAGAGGGATAAAAAACAAATCTGATGCCCTTTTAATTCATAAATTTTTCTTCCTAACTGTAATGGAATTTGATTTTTCTTTCTTTTTATTATTAAACTATCAGACTCTCCGGTGATGAAAACTGCAGGCAGCATGCCAGTCTGCCTTACAATAACACAGCAGTAGCCTGTATGAAATCATTTTTCTATACCGATAACACATTGTCAATTCAACCAGCAGTAGCATTAAATTATTGCAGACATAAACTCTCACCAACAGTAGCATGAAACGATCATGCAAATGAACTCAGCCAGCTAAAGAATCAAAGCAAGAGGGAAAACCCATCCACCCACTCCATGCACACCAGCCATTCTTCCTCAAAACACTGTATTTGCACTGCCAAAAGGTCCCCTCACTGGAAACAGTAGTTGTCTTTATTATGATGGATGGGCTAACTCCTAGACTGCAAGTGTCAAAGCAATCCTATATTTGCAGCAAGTCCAGATAGTGCATTTTCAAGGAGCTGCAAGTGGTAAGGGAGCAATCTATCTTTACAGTTTATACATTTTTTGTTTCCTACACAGTTCCAGGTGGGATAACTTTTGCAATCTCCTAGCATCATTTAAGTTGTATTGTAGAAAAGCTATGATAAATCCAATCCTACACAGAAATAAAACCAGTGTGATTTATTGAGAAGTCTACCCTCCTGGATATTGCTAACCCATCATTGCCCGTGCTGTTTGGAGCTGCAGAGAACTGCAGTTGAACAGCTTTAGCTAAACTTAATATTCTGCTTTTCATGATTTTAGAGAAGAGATTCAATAACACCCACTTCAAGGACATCCTTGACCTTATCCAGAAAAGAGTGAGTCACTGTTTCATAATTCATAAATCCTCTGCTAGTCTGGGTGGATTAGGTGAGAATTTATGCTTTCAATTCGTAGTCTTGTCAACAGAAATCGCCCAAAGGATTACCACATTTGCCCATCTGCTATTATTACAAGGGGACTAGCAGTTTAGTTCCAATTTGCTAACAGAAATATTTTGTTGTTGTTGTTGTTGGGTCTTAGAATAGTTTTTCACAGCCTACCACATTGTTAGAGTAATCCATTTTAATATTACTTTTACTTTTTATCTTGAATGAACTGTGTCTGATGCAATTGGTTCTTGATCATAAATAAATGAAAAATAACAGCATCTGGAGAACCGCCAACTCTGCACTTGTGATTATAGGTCAGTGCCAGGGAAGAACATGGTTTGTGCATTATTCCTCATTTTAGAATATTCCCTTTCAAGGTTGTTTTAAACAACTGTTCAATGACAAAGAGGAGGCATTGCCTTTTTGCCTTGCTTCAGGCTCTGAGAAGCCATGCTGGTTTGAGAATTCTGGGAGCTGTAGTCCCTACCGTTCTATAGGGTGCTAAACAAAGGAAGGCTGCTGTAAAATCACCTCTATGAAATGCTTTCTTTGTCCTTTTTTTTCTTCTTTCATACAGATTAAGGCTATTTATAAGATAATCACCATCTTCTGTATAGGTGAAACAGCGAATGCTATATTGTGGCTAGTGCAATGAAGAGGAAGTTACTCCCAAAGTTCATAGAAAGGACTTCTAGAGCATTACAATCTTACATATCAAATCCCAATCCAAAGAGATCCTTGGTTTACCTTCTACGTAGTTTCTTCAGTCTGAATTTGATTGAATAGGTGCCATCCAGTTGTTCTTGATTCTTAGTGACCACATAGATATATTTTCTCCATAAAGTTCCTTCAGAGTGGGACAGTAATTCATTAGTAATTCATTAATGATCCAAGGAAAATCAAGGAATCAAGCAATGTCTCCTTTTGTTTCTCATCACTCTGTTTCTCATATTGATAGTATTTTTATTTTTATGTTTGTTGAAATAGAATTTGAAGTAAATTATATTAAATACAAGCAATTTCAGATGCAACTGATGTTGACATCCATTCAGGTTCATGGGGAATTATTAAAAATGGCAAACTAAAATGCCCATGGTACTATATACAAATATAACACAATAAAACTACTGCAATAGAAAATATAAAACAATACAATAATCACAGTGCGCAACATAAACAGTAAAACATCCATGTCTTGATGGTAAAGCTCAAAACAGATTTTGATGCCAGCCAGCTCTAAAACAATTGACAGGATGCGATTAACTTTCGAACATCTGCAAACTTTCATCACATATGGCTAGATAAGTTCTGCATTTTATAATGTATTATTATACCAATTATAGCAACATTTCTGTGAATGATACCATACACAATAAACTGTTCATTTTTCTAGGGATGTTTTTGAGATTTTTTTTTGAGATTTTATTAATATTTGTAGGCCGCCCTTTTCCCTGAGGGGACTCAGGGCGGCTCACATAAATCGGGGAAGGGGAATACAGACATTAAGATAAGACATATAATAAAATAGTAAACAACATACATTCATCATTCGGGAGGGGAACTATCCTTGTCCCCAGGCCTGACGGGCGAGCCAGTTCTTCAAGGCTGTGCGGAAGGCCTGGACGGTGGCGAGGGTGCGAATCTCTACGGGGAGCTCGTTCCAAAGGGTCGGGGCTACTACTGAGAAGGCCCTCCTCCTTGTAGTTGCCAGCCGACACTGGCTGGCCGATGGTATACGGAGGAGGCCTAATCTATGTGATCTTATTGGTCGCAGGGATGTAATTGGCAGAAGGCGGTCTCTCAAGTATCCAGATCCACTGCCATGTAGGGCTTTATGGGTGACTAATAGCACCTTGAAGCGCATCCGGAGATCGACAGGTAGCCAGCGCAGCTCGCGGAGGATAGGTGTTATGCGGGTGAACCGAGGTGCACCCACAATCACTCGCGCGGCCGCATTCTGTACTAGCTGAAGTCGCCGGATGCTCTTCAAGGGCAGCCCCATGTAGAGCACGTTGCAGTATTCCAGCCTAGAGGTCACAAGGGCCCGGGTGACTGTTGTGAGAGCCTCCCGATTCAGGTAGGGTCGCAACTGGCGCACCAGGCGAACCTGGGCGAATGCCCCCCTGGTCACAGCCATTAAATGGTGGTCAAACGATAGCTATGAGTCCAGGAGGACTCCCAAGTTGCGAACCCTCTCTGAGGGGTGTAGGATTTGACCCCCCAGCCTGAGTGATGGAATATTGGTCGAATCTCTGGGAGGGAAACACAACAGCCACTCGGTCTTTTCTGGGTTGAGCACGAGCTTGTTAACCCTCATCCAGTCCATAACAGCTTCGAGGCCGCGGTTCATCACGTCTGCCGCTTCATTGAGTTGGCACGGGGCGGACAGATACAGTTGAGTATCGTCCGCATATTGATGGTATCTAATCCCGTGCCTGCGAATGATCTCACCCAGCGGTTTCATGTAGATGTTGAATAGTAGGGGGGATAAGACCGAGCCCTGAGGCACCCCATAAGTTAGGGGCCTAGGGGACGATCTCTGCCCCCCCACTAACACCGACTGCGACCTGTCCGAGAGGTAGGAGGAGAACCACTGCAACACGGCGCCTCCCACTCCCACCTCCCGCAGTCGTCGCAGAAGGATACCATGGTCGATGGTATCGAAAGCCGCTGAGAGGTCGAGGAGAATTGAAAAAATGTTCTAACTGAGATGCAAATAAAAGCTATTATAGTTTTTTTTTTTTAAAGGATTCATCCTTAAGGGCAACGTGGATTCATCCTGCACTAAATTGGTCAAATCACAGAGTTTTTACAGTTGTGGTTAACCTTACAATTGAAGGCTGGTGAGAAGATGCTGATCAGCCTATGCCCAAGTGCTGGAGAGGAACGTGGCAGAATGCTCAGTGGCAGCTGCATGAAGAACCTATGAAAATAGGATGGCACTTGCAAATTGGGTAGCTTGGCAGGCAAGCTACCTCACAAGGATGCTGTTGCAGGAAATATTAGATAAGATGGTCATCTGTAAAAGCATGAGTTCTTCGGAAAAGTGAGATGTAGGTCTAAAAAATAAGCAAATAAATAAGAATGAGGAAGTCTAATTTTGCTGTCAAAGGAGCTATTTCCTCCTATTGTCATTTCTGAGAATGGGGACACTGCTGATCAGGAACATAGCAGAGGTGATGGATTAAATCTATAATCCCACTCTGAGTCAAAAAATCCAATTTATAACCTCAATACCACAAGTCATGTAGGGCAAACCAAGTGACTAACACCACATCAAGCTTCACTTGCTTTTTTTGCTTTTTTTTTTAGCAATGCAGGTGTTTCGGTGTTTTTAAAAAGTTTGCTGTTGAAAAAGATGGCATTTCTCATATAGTGCTTTGTCTAGAGCTGCTGCAATATTTTAAAGGTCAAACGGCACAAACAGGATCAGCCTAGGCTTGCCTTTGGCACATGTGGCTTAAACTGATTCCTATCTGCAAAGACAAGCTTGAGAGAACTTTGAGTGATAGCACCAGAAGGAGAAGCGACGTTCTTTTCAGCCTGTTGCTATGGCTCAGAAGGAAATCTCTGTAGAAAAGTCCCAAGGCTGACTTTTCACTTGAGTAGTCGATGGCTGAGCATGGGTGTTCAGTGATGACAGTTGAAAAACTCACTATCCCTACCATTTATAAACCTGGGGTTGCATTCAGACTGGAAAAACTCCAGTCCTCTGAAAGATAACATCTCCCACACAGAGCTGAAACTGAGAGCAGAAAAGTTCAATCGAGGGGAAAAGTCCAACAGATTCTGCGGCTTCAAAAGATGTAGAGATACGTTACCAGTTGTTATACCTGATTGTATACAAGACTTAAGCATTCAAATCCTCCTTGCTTTATGTAATCAGCAAAGGAGACTGTAAAACTCTTCCTCACCTTTTCTTTTGGGGAATGCAGTTTAATACAGGCAGACCTCAACTTACAACCACAATTGAGCCCAGAAGTTATGTTTTTAAGTGAGTTTTGCCCCATTTTACGACTTTTCTCACCACATTTGTTAAGTGTTATCACTGCAGTTGTGATATTGGTAACACGCTTGTTAAGTGAATCTTGTGTCCCCACTGACTTTGCTTCTCTCTCTCCCTCCCTCCTTCCCTCCCTCCAAAAGAAAGCAAGATACAAAAAAATGTTTAAAAAGTGGGAGAAAATAAAATTAAACACAGTTAATGATTACTATTTTAAATCAATTTAATTTTACTGTTAGAATCTGCTTACATTCTATCTGCAGACACCTGCAATTTAAAATAGGGTATAGGGTGGTGGAGGAAACCCTATTGTGACTTTTGGAACCCCAAGATGAACACACATGGAAGGTGTTCAATAACTATTTAGAAAATGTTCTGTTTCAGATATGTTGTTTCTGATAATACACCAGGATACTGAGCTTTTGTGACCTTCTGACAAGCAAAGTCAATGGGGAAGCCAGATTAAGTTAACAACCATGCTGCTAATTTAACAACTATGCTATGATTCACTTAACAACTATGGGAAGTAAGGTTGTAAAATGAGCCACCATGGCACAGTGGTTAGAGTGCAGTACTGCAAGCTACTTCTGCTTACTATTGGCTGCCTACAATTTGGCAGATCGAATATCGCCAGGCTCCAGGTTGACTCATTCTTCCATCATTCCGAGGTCAGTAAAATGACCCAGATTGTTGGAGACAATAAGCTGACTCTGTAAACCAGTTAGAGAGGGCTGTAAAGCACTGCGAAGGGGTATATAAGTCTAAGTGCTACTGCTAAAATGCGGCAAAATTCACATAACAAAATGTTTTAGAATACAACATAAATTTTGGATTCAGTTGTGGCGGTAAGTCAAGAACTACCTGTACATAAAGGGAAATATGAATACAGGTAGACCTCAACTTACAACAGTTCATTTAGTGACTGTTTGAAGTCACAACGGCCCTAAAAATGACTTACGACCATCTTTCACATTTATGACCATTGCGGAATCCTTGTGACCATGTGATCAAAATTCAGATGCTTGGCAACTGCTTCAGCAGCCTTCTAATAAGCAAAGTCAATGGGGAGACCAGATTCCCTTAACAACTGGGGCAAGAAAAATCATAAAATGGGGCAAAACCCACTTAACAAATGTTTCATTTAGCAACAGAAATGTTGGGGTCAATTGTGGTCATAAGTCGAGGACTACCTATATGCCAAGAGGACTGGAAAAGTTCTGGCTGTCCGGATCCTTCAAACGAGCTAATCTGACCATTAGCCAGAATGGAAGCTAGAATGGTTGAAAATGTTGGAATGATTTGGAGGGAGTAAGTGGCAGAACGATAGAGAAAGAGGTAAATATGTAAGAGCTTCTTGCTGACAAATAAAAAATGGGGTGGGGGGGATTAGGCTTGTACTTGACCTCCTGGTGAGCACCCCTATGCTGTATACCTTTCTTCTGGTCAGAGATTGTTAATGAGAGGGAAATGGTTTATATATAGCCATTAGTGCAGTCCAGTGAATAACAATTAGCAAAGTAACAATTAGCTGTTTTCATCACCCTGGGAGAAATGGAAGAATAAGGCAGGCAAGAATAAGGCAATTTCAGTGGTGAAATTCAATTTTGTTTTACTACAGGTTCTGTGGGCGTGGCTTGGTGGGCGTGGCAAAATCTCCATTCCCACCCCATTCTTGGGCCAGCCAGAGGTGGCATTTGGCGGTTCTCTGAAGTACTCAAAATTTCTGCTACCGCTTCTCCAGAACCTGTCAGAACTTGCTGGATTTCACCCCTGGGCAGGACTCTACACAATCATTCCTATGCTGGTAATGGATACAGTAGTGAACATCATCTAACCTAGTACTGTAGATGTACAATCAACGGATGGGTTTGGTGGGGATGTTTACATTCACAATTTCCCCTTTCAGGTAGCTGGATATTTCTTACAATTGTGGCAGGTTAGCAATCATTACAAATGCTTGCTAAGGAATCTTTTAAAAAACATCTGTAAGGGCCTCCCTGTTCCTGGGATAGAACTTAAGGATCAACGAATAATGGAAGCAGCCTAAAGTGAACATAGTGCATGTAGAACTGAAGCTTGGGTATCAGTAATAGAAACAAACAGCAGAGTCAAAGAGTGAAAAAGAAAAAAAAATCAAAAGCTGTTTCTATGCCAGTTGCCATGAAAGTAGTATTCTGCTATTTAATTAGCATGAATAACAGCTAGATAGGGACACAGTTTCCTCTTAGATCACTTTCCCTTTTAGTCACAATCACATGACATCCCCATAGCAACTATGGAGAAATATGGAAAGCAATATTAAGGAAAGCGTTGTCTCTTTTTAAAAAAAAAAATGTTATGTGGCTGTTGAAAAGAGAAAGTAGAAGTCACGTGATCAACTTAATCTCTAAAGCAGTGTTTCTCTCTTTTTTTTTTTTTTTTTTTTTAAGATTTTATTGGTAAAAAGAAAATACAACATCCATAACTTGTAACAAACAATACAACTACATTTCGAGATATTCCCATACTATCAAATCATTATAAACATCAAAGGTTAGGTATCTTTCCCTCCCTCTTTTCTTCCCTCCCCCCTTACTTCCTTCTCCCCTGCCTTCCCTCCTTTCTTTTCTCCTTTTCTCCTTTCCTTCCCCCTCCTTTCCCTCCCTCGCTCCCCCCTCCTTCACACATACCTTCCCTCCTTCCCTGCCTCTTTCCCTCCTCCTTCCTTTTCTCTTAATCTCCCTCCTTTCCTCCCTCCTTCCCTCCTTCCTTTCAACTCTCCTTCTCTCTTTCTTTCCCTCCCTCTTCCCCTCTTTACTACCCTCTCTTCTTCCCTCCCTCCTTCCTCCCCCAGTTTCTTCTCTTTCTTCTCTCCTTCTTTCTTCCCACCTTCTTTCCCTTCTCTTCTTTCTCTTCCTCCTCTTTCTTCCCCCCTTCTTCTGCCTTTCCTATTCCTCTCCTTTCTCCTCTCCATCCTGACTTCCCTACTATCCTCCTTCCCTCCCTTCTAACCTTTGTTACATTTGCATATTTTCCTCTGCTGAGGACAATCTGGTTCTCTTTCCCTTTCCTTGCTTGAAGAGGCAAGGATTATACGTCTTCTCGCCTCATCTAAAATGAAGTTTGATCACTAATTTCATGCAGGTAATTATAGCGAATTTCCTATCAGCTTTTTAAAGTTTTCCCAGCATTGTAGCGTGACAAAATTGCTCGACGGTGGGTTCTCGCCCCTGATACATTTCTCCTTTCGTTTATCTCTCAGTTGTTGTATATTGTTCATTTGAGTTATTGGTTTAATCGTGATAGGTTAGTTAGCTATCTCTTTTTATGTCTAGGTCTTCACTGACTCATCAAGCCATTTGTATAGCTTCTCCCAGACTGTATAAAAGTCTGTGTCTTCTTTGTCATTAATTCGCATTGTCAGTCTGTTCATTTCTGCTAGTTCTAAAATTTTATTCATCACCATAGTGTTGGTGGGGGCATTTTCACTCTTCCAGCACTGTGCGTAAACAATCCTTGACGCTGTCAGAATATGGACTAGGAGGTATTGGTCAGATTTGCAAATTTTTTGATCTATTATTCCTAATAAGAAAGTTTCCGGCTTAAAGCATAGTTTAATTGACAGGATTCCATTCAGCCATCCTAGTATTTGCTTCCAATATGCTTTGGCTACCGGACACGTCCACCACATATGGTAGTACGTGCCCAGCACCGTTTTACATTTCCAGCATATGGCTGAAACTTCTGAAGACATTTTCGCCAGTCTTGTCGGTGGAAGATGCCAGCGGTAGAACATTTTATATATATTTTCTTTATAGGCCGTCGACTTTGTCAATTTTAGATTCCATTCCCAGACTCTTTCCCAGTCGTCTAGATCTATTGAGTGGCCGATGTTTTGGGCCCAGGTTACCATGACTTCTTTTACTCTTTCTGCTTCCGTTTTTCGAATCAGTAAGCAGTTGTATATTTTTGAAATTAATTTCTCATCTGGTCCAATTAAAATTTTATCTAATTCCTGGTTCTTGTTCTGGAAGCCAGGTTGTGCTAGATCGAATTTATGTTTGTTTTGAATTTGAAGATATGGCCACCAATCGATGTTTATTCCCTTATCAGCCAAATTTTCCCTGGGGTTTAGTTTGTTTTGGTCGTCTAGCAACTGTTGGTAGGTAACAATTTTATCCAAGTTTATCAAATTCGGGTATATCAGGGCTTCCGTCGGAGATATCCATTTAGGTAGTTGCGTATAGTATCTCCTTCTAATTTCGAGCCAGTCCTTAATCAATACCCCCCTTAAATGGTGACTACTAAAATAATTGTGGATTTTATTTCCCTCGCACCATAAGTAGTTGTGCCACCCGTATTGCAGGTCGTGGCCCTCTATTGTTAAGATTCTTTTATTAGCTAACATTACCCATTCTTTTATCCACATAGTTGTTGCTGCTTGATGATATGTTTTCCATTCCGGTAATCCCATTCCCCCTTGAGTTCTTTTATCCTGCAGGTGCATATATTTTATTCTGGGCTTTTTACCATTCCATATAAAGTTTCGAATCATTTTGTCCAAATCATTATAGAATTTTTCCCCTAGCTTAACCGGTGCCGTTTGAAATAGGTAGAGGATTTTTGGGAGAACATTCATTTTAATTACTGCGACTCTTCCCATCAGTGATAGTTGTAGTTTTGACCAGGTTTTTAAGTCCTTTTGGGTATTCTGTAACAACTTATCATAGTTGTCTTCTTTTATGGAAGAGCACTTCGCAGACAGCCAGATCCCTAAATACTTAATTTTTTTAGTTACCTTTAATTCCATTGTTTCCTCTAGTTCTCCAATCTGGTTTTTGGGGAAATTTTTTATAATCATTTTTGTTTTTTCCTTGTTTATTTTTAAACCGGCCACACACCCAAGTTCTCAATGTCCTTCATCAAATTCGGTCCTGAAAGTAAGGGGTCTTCCACGATAAAGACCATGTCATCCGCGAAGGCCTGTACTTTATATTGTTCTTTTTTTATGGTCAGGCCCCTAATTTCCTGATTTGATCTTATCCGATTTAAAAGGACCTCTAGAGACGTAATAAATAGTAGTGGGGAGAGCGGGCACCCTTGTCTAACACCCTTTCCAATTTGTATCCTCTCCGTTAGTTCCCCATTGACTATAATATTTGCAGATTGCCGTGAATATATAGATTCTATAATCTTAATAAATTTATCGCCAAATTTCATCATTTTTAGTTGAGTGATTAGAAAGTTCCAATCTAGGTTATCAAAGGCTTTCTGAGCGTCGACAAAGATTAATGCGAGTTGTTTCTCGGATCTTGTTTGATAGAATTCCAGGGTGTCCATTATTATTCTTGTATTGTTTCTAATATGTCTTTTTGGGAGAAAGCCGTTTTGATCCGAATGGATACTTTGATTTAATATTATTTTTAGTCTTTCCGCCAATATTGATACAAAGATTTTGTAATCTGCATTTAACAGGGATATGGGTCTATAATTTTGGACCTTGCTACTGTCCGCCTCTTCCTTTGGTATTAGGGTAATGTAAGCTTCCCCCCATGATTTTGGGACCCTACCATTTTGCAATGTATCATTACATAGTTCTAATAATTTGTCTTCTATGGTATTTTGAAGTTTTTTATATATTTCCGACGGGAGCCCATCTGGCCCAGGTGTTTTATTGTTTTTTTGTTTTTGAATGGCCTTTTTCAGTTCTTCTTGTGTAATTTCTTTATCGAGCATCTCTCTCATCTCCTCCGACAAGACTGGAAGCTTCTGCTTTATAAGGTATTTTCTAATGTCCTGTTCATTAATTTCGTCTTGTTTATATAGTTTCCTATAATAGTTCTGTACTATCTTTTTCTTTTCTCCTATTTCTTGTTTCAGATTCCCCTCCTCGTCATACAGTTGTTTAATAATTCTTTTGACCTTCTCCTTTCTTATTTTGTGGGCCAACCATCTCCCAGTTTTATTTGCATGTTCAAAATAATTCTGCTTCATTTTCTTAATGTTTTGTGCTATTTCCTCTTGGGAGATCAAATTTATTTGGTGTTTAATTAACTCTCCTTTTTCCCTGTGTCTACTATTTTCTGGCTCTTTCTGGGTCAGCAGTTCCGTCTCTCTTAGTTCTTTGTTCAGTGTATTAAGTTTTTCCCTGTGCATTTTGTTTCTTCTTATTATATAGGCTATGGAAATTCCCCTCACAACTGCCTTCATCGTGTCCCAAACATTTTGTATTGAGGTCTGCTCTTTACCGTTTTCTTTAAAGAAGTAGCCCAGTTCCTTTTCTATTTGTTGTACAAATTGTTTCTCTTGTAGTATGTTCTGGTTTAATGTCCACCTAGCTTTTATCCTTGCCTTCCCTTTCCATTGCCATAAGACTGGGTGATGATCGGCCCACTTGTTGGTTATTATTTCAATATTTACAGTATCCATGAGTAGCTCCGAGTTTGACCAAACCATGTCGATACGGGACCATGAATTATGTGGATGGGAGTAAAACGTGTACTGTTGCATCTTGTCATTCATTGCTCGCCAGACATCATAAAGATCTAAATCCTTCACCATATTTACATAGGCAGACGGTAGTTTCCTTCTTGTGCTTTTCTTGTTCACTGCTCTAAAGACTGATGACATTCTTTGAGAATTATTGCTTTTGATATTTTAAAAAAAATCAAATACAAACGAGTCTTGGGATAGGTATGCAACAAAGTTTCAAAGTCAAATATTTTAATGACCAAATAGAAAAATCACCCGGTAGATATTTTTTTTACACTTTATAAGCTGGCCATAGGGGAAATACCAAGCCTGTTTTTACATTTATTTTGTACATGTGCAGAGTTTCACCAGTGTGCTGAAGAAAGGGGAAACTATCTGAAATGTGGAACAGTGTCAATCTGTGAATGTTTGCCACGGCTCTATAGGGCTGCAGTTAGGATTTCATGGCCTCCTTCTACGGCAAAAGAATAGTCATTTTCCTCCAGCATCCTGTTTCTCATAATGAGCCCTGCCTGAAAGCTCTTGCCATTGTTGCTGTAGTAGATTGTGCCTTCTTCTTCTCTGGTAACATTGTACTGCAAACTACGGCATACAAAACCTTTGCCAGACCAATTCTTGAATACAGCTCATCTGCCTCGAATCAACACTGCATATCGGGCAATAATACAATTGAGTGGATCCAGAGGTATTTCACGAGAAGAGCACTGCACTCCTCTGCTCACAATAGAATCCCATGCCACTAGGCTCCAAATTTTGGGCTTCGACAACCTGGAACTATGCCGCCTATTGTCTGACCTAAGCATAGTACATAAAATTGTCTGCTACAACATCCTACCTGTCAGTGAGTACTTCAACTTCAAACTCAATAATGCATGAGCAAACAATAGATACAAACACAAGGTAAACCGCTCCAAATTTGATTGCAGAAAATATGACTTCCGCAACAGAGTGGTCAATGCCTCGAATACTCTACCTGACTCGGTTGTCCTCAAACCCCCACAGCTTCAACCTTAAACTGTCTACTGTGGGCCTCACCCCATTCCTAAGAGGTCCGTAAAGAGGGCATGCATAAGCGCATCAGCATGCTTACCATCCCTGTCCTACTTTCCCTATGTATTTGTAGTCATTTCCTTTGTTCATGTCCATATTTATACTTATACCTGTTATTTTGTATATATTGGACAAACTAATAAATAAAATAAATTTGTAATTGAAGGATGGATATACCTAGCATGGCAATGAGTCATGACAGATTGTATGGCATGTTGAGGATTTCTGAGTAGTGCTATTGTTAACATTTAACAAATATTTATTTAGGAATTATAAGGCTGTATGTTGGTGAATATGAAGAAAAGTTTGGAAATGAGATATTACTGCACAAGGGTAGTCATGCCAGAGTAAAACTGAACTGAAAAATGAAACCTCTTGCTCATATCACCTCTTTGGAGTTTTGTGGATAGTTTGTAATTCAGAACCAACGACCAACTCAGAAAAGAATAAAGGAATTTTTTCCTGTCTTTTCTCATAAGAAGGAAGTCCTTCTTCCTCTAGCAAGAAGCAAGCCAGTGCTGTTAGTTCATAGACTCATCAACTTGGAAACAGCTGAGGGGTCACCGAGTCCAATCCCCTGCTGAATTCAGGATCTATAAAGCTGTTCAGTAATTATCCAGACTTCAACATATGTCTCCAAAGTGATGTCTTCAAACTAGCTGTCTGGCCATTCAGTCTGTTTTATTTTTCTAAGTGAGAAACAGTCAAATGTTTCCCATATTCCAAAAGAAAAAAAATATATGAGAGGATCAGTGCAACTTCTGTGTAGTCAGCCTGTTTGATATTTGGAAAAGTTACAGAATGGGTAATTAAAATGTTCATTTGTAACCTAGGAATGAGTTACTGAAGAAAAAAATGATGCTAAACTAAACCAATTTGTTTTCAAAATGAAGTTACTGGTAGTCCTTAAATTTCAACCCTTCATTCAGTGACTGTTTGAAGTTATGTAACTAGGAACAATTGCTGCTTACACCTAGTCCCTGAAGTTATAGTTATTGCAGCAAACCATAGAGTCGCATGATCAAAATACAGTCATTTGTCAATCCACCTATACTTACAACCGTAGGGCACCACACCTGCCTTCACCTATCCATCTCCCTCCCCAACTCTGCCCTATAGGCTTCCGGCACTCTGGTGTCTCTTCTGCCCAGTACACATCTACCTTAGCTTACCTTCACCATCTTCTTGTTCCCATCATTGACCAAACAAGGGCAGCCTGGCCCTTTGTGCAGCAACTGTAAAAGGGAGCCATGCAAAGCCTCCTTCCCAAGTTGTGTCAGGTTATATTTTATAATGGGCTAGGGCAGCTGGGGTTTCCTGGGGCAACTGTGGCTTCACCCTCTGTCATTGGACTGGGTTGGTGTATCTGGGGCTTCCTGTGCTGGCTGCAGCTTTGGTTTGTCACAGGTCTAGCAATAGCAATAGCAGTTAGACTTATATACCACTTCATAGGGCTTTCAGCCCTCTCTAAGCGGTTTTACAGAGTCAGCATATTGCCCCCAACAACAATCCGGATCCTCATTTTACCCACCTCGGAAGGATGGAAGGCTGAATCAATCCTGAGCCGGTGAGATTTGAACAGCCGAACTGCAGAACTGCAGTCAGCTGAAGTAGCCTGCAGTGCTGCATTTAACCACTGCGCCACCTCGGCTCTGGGACTGGGCTGGGCAGCTGAGGCTTTGCATAGGACTGAAGGTCATGGTTTTCCAGACTCTTTTCCAGAGTTTTCTGGTAACTCCAGACCTGTAGCTCACACAAAGTCCTTGAGTCACAGTACAGTGAATATCTCCAGATACCCCGTGCAGTTCCGGGGGCTGATTACTTTCTTGCAAGGAAAGATGCAGGGTAGCCAGAATGGCAGAGATGGAGAGGAATATGGGGAGAACTGAAGGGGAAGTGTTTCCTTATCTTGGAAGAACCAAGGCTCAGTCAGGGAGCAAGCTGGAAATCACTTGGGTCAGGGTGGGTCTTTGGCTAATGACTGGGTGGAGTCAGTTAACAATGGCAACAGGAGGTGCTGGAGTTGCCATCACAAGCAAGACACTTATGTGGCATCACACTATATGGTCACACTGGGGACAAAAATTCTGGCCCCAATTGCTAGTGTAACTCAAACACTAACAGTAGTGCCCTGGCATCTCATAGAAATTCTGTACATTCAGCATACTATCTGTTGATAACAGCAAAACCAACTTGAGTGCAACCATTCACTTTAAAAATAAAAAGTATTCAGGAGAATGCTTGTACAGTGGAAGTCAGACCTGCCCCCTCTCTAGGGGGATTCCACCTGTGCTTATGATCATCGGCTCCAGTTGTCCTTTAAAGCTTGGAGAGCTGCCAGAGGTCAGGGAGTAGGGCAGAGGGAAAGGGTAGAGCTACCAGGGCTAATGGCACCAAGCCAAGGCTAAGAAAGCTCTCTAAGAAAGCAGAACCATAGACTGACAACTGCCAGTGAAGTCATTAGCCCTCAAGGATTTGAATTCATTGATAGGACTCTCTATTTGATGCCAAGGGAGGAAGAAGAGAGGGAGAAAGGGAAGAAGTTGACTGACTGACTGACAGTCAGACAGATGTAGATTGGTAGGTAGATAGGTGGATGGGTGGGTAGGTGAGTGGATGGACAGACAGACAGACTTCCAAAAGAATGTGGCCATCAGAAAAGCTTCATTCCAACCTTTTCCAAACCACAGAAATTGGAGTCCCATGGGAACCGTCCATTAAATAAGCCCCCCCTTTTTCCATCATAAGATGCCAAATACTTTCCAATGACATCTTGCCATAAGATGTCCATAAGATGTAGGAGTCTCCAAGAAACATCTGATGGAATCAAGTTTTCCACAGGGAAGTGTCAAAAAGACTCAAGATAGTTGCTGTGACTACACAATTGAGGCCCTGCAGCACATGTAAAAGAGGACACAGCTTCAATTGCATAGTCGCAACCACCTCTTGACTTTTTTGCCCCACTTCTGTAGATGTCCCTGTTTAGCCATTAGAGAATGATGGATAATTGAGATCCAGTGATCATGATCAACACCATCTTTTTAGATTTTGCAGTTCAGCCTTTCTTAAAAGCTCTGTCCTGTAGCTTTCCAAACTGAAATTGTTTTGATTGAAGTATGTTCAGTGCATCATTCCGTTGGTCATGTTTTTTTACTTTGCAAAATAGTAGGAAGTAGTTTTTCCTTTTGAAAGTTCTTTTTCAAACTTTAACTTAAGCGACTCAATTTGTCACAGAATTTCTGCATGACTCAGGAGGGAAACGAGGTCTATCCTTGAAGGGAAACAATGTTATTTTACCTTGTTCTCTGTTTTTATTTCAAGACTAAAACTGTTTTAGTTTAGTACAGTCAGTGGTGTAGTAATCCTTAAGCATAAGGGCACCAGACCCAAAGGGGGGACAACAAAGTTGAAAAAGAAAAAAAAAGCCCAGTGAAGATTTGTACAGTATGTACAAAGGAGGGGGGCACCAAGATTTGTCAGTGCTTAGGGCATCAGTGAGCCTTAAACCGCCACTGGGTACAGTTAACCAAATAGAATAGATTATGTATAAAATAGAAACACGGTGGCTCAGTGGCTAAGACTCTGAGCATGTTGATCAGAAAGGTCGGCAGTTCAGCGGTTCGAATCCCTAGCACCGCCTAACGGAGTGAGCTCCGGTTACTTGTCCCAGCTTCTGCCAACCTAACAGTTCGAAAGCATGTAAAAAATGCAAGTAGAAAAATAGGGACTACATTTGGTGGGCAGGGAACAGCGTTCTGTGCCCCCTCAGCATTTAGTCATGCTGGCCACATGACCACAGAGACATCTTCGGACAGCACTGGTTCTTCGGCTTTGAAACGGAGATGACCACCGCCCCCTAGACTCAGGAACGCATAGCACATATCTGCAAGGGGAATCTTTACCTTTACCTTATGTATAAAATGAGTGGGCTAAATATAGTGTAAATATAGGATAGGCCTACTATATCTGGCCCGAAAAAAATCCTAAATGAGCATCAAGAGAGCAGCAAGAGTTAGAGTTTTCTTATCTCCTCACTGCCATCTCTGAAGATTGTCTGGATTTTGCAAGCCAAGCACAAGAGCTCTCACATGTGAAAGAGAGGACGCAGCCACTACCACCACTAACATCTCTTCTGCTGTGGCTCTTGAATTAGCCACTGGTTCAGCATTAATTGTTATGTGCTGGAAGTAGATCTCTCAGTTATCACTGTCTTTGTCATTTTGCTTCCCTCCTCATTCTTACTTTTTTGAAGGAATGAGGAGGAAGACAATAGGCATACCATATTCAGTTTGCAAACATCCAGACAACCAAATAAAGGCTGCCACCTCATGGCCATCTAGATTTATGCAGTCCAGATTACTTCTTCACTTTCCCTGGTGTATCTTCACTTGCCATATCCATAACAGTATTTTTTAAAATTAATTAATATGAAGCTTCTTTATTCCCATAGACTCTCAATCAAGCAAGTTCAAGCAGTAAAAGAATGCAATAGAGGAACAAATGAGGCTAGAGTTGAAGGCATATCAACAATTCTGCTACATAGCATTTATTTCCTGGTTTATTTGCCTTGCCTGATTAAAAGATTTTGAAAACTTCATAGTTTGTTATTATTTTGTAAATTATCAGTTGGCTTAATCAAATCATTGCCTTTAAAACTCAAAACAACATTATTGGGCTCATAGGGTAAAAGACTGAAGGATTCTAAAGTCGTCACTCAAATGAGAATTCTAACACAGACTGACAAAAGAAACTAAAACTCATTGCAATATCTGACTAGAACAGTTAGTTATTCCAGAGAGACACTTCCATCCTGAAGCAAAGACCTCTGATTCTGAATGCCTGGATCTTCCCCAGATTTGTAATGTAGTTCCAACTATTTACCAGAGCTCTGATGAACTGATCTTTGCCCCTTGTTTTCCCAGTTCCGGCCCAGAAACCTCCATCTCTGTGTCTCTAGAGTTCTGCCTTTGTCTTTTAAAATAACAACCTTCTTTCTCTATTGAGGAGGGAAAGGGTTAAAGAAATCTCTTGAGCATAAATGCTAAATCCTGTTTAGACGATATGGAAAGATTATGTATTCAAAATCAGACATTTTCTGACATTTAGATAGGCAAGGAAACTGCAGTATTGTGAATACTGACTGGCTATCTAAAATAGTTGTGTTCTGCAATGAATTTTAATTTTTTTTCCTTGTTTAACACACTGAAAAGTTTGCATTAAGTATCTGCCAATGTCTCCTTTTACTTAAATTATTCCTTAACCCAATCAACAGTCACCTTATTGTATGCCACATTTTCAAGTGTATATACCCTATGCATGGTTACTCAGAAATAAGACTTATTATCATATTCAATAGCCCAGAAAGTCTCCAGAAAGATGGCTTCCAATAGCAGTTAAAGAGTGTATCTAAAGAAGCAGGTTTGGAGGTATATTGTTAATTATTAGTACTATTAACAAAGTCATTTGCTGACTTTAGTCTTTATAATAGAAAGATGGTAATAATCCTTTACCTGCTCCTGAACAGTAGCATAGAAACATAATCATACAAACATATATTATTATATATGAAAAGAATTTCCAAACTTACTCTGAGTTTGAAAAGACTATTATCTTATTCAGATCAATTGCTGGGCCTGTGACATCTTTTATGAACAAAATCATAATACATAAGACTGTCAACCCTTCACTTGTTAGAAGACAGAGAGTCTCTTGGAGGAATCTATAACTTCTAAAGTTTCATTTGATATGATCATGTGGGCAAACCTATATCCAAAGGGAATGCTTCTAATTGGCCATTAGTCTTGTGCTCTGCTTTGAAATCTGTTCATATATGTCAAGGCATATCCATTTATTGCTCCAAAGCAGATTTAGTTGACCAGCCTTGTGTCAGTTTCATCAGAGGGGATTTAGAAAAATACAACGCAGAGTTTTTTGACACTGAGTCTACAAGAACCCTGAAGAAACAGCTGTGTTTTAGTTTAATTCCCAGAGTGCTCAATTCATCCACTTTCTTCTCTGTAATTGACATAGTGAAACCTATAACCAACATACCTGTGACACTTTATTTTCCCCTTCTCCAAAATATCTTACAGAGTCATGCTAATGTGACAACTAGCCAGAAAAGGACTGATAAGGTGCCATTGGAGGGCCACATGGTAATGGATGTTACATCTACCATCACAGGTGATGACTGGATTGTTGTCTAGATGGATTTTAATAGGAAGCCCTTCAACCAATGAAAAAGTTTACTTATGTAGAATGTTACAACCCTAATAAATTTATATTTAAAATTACCAATAATTCTTAGTAGTGATCTAGAATGGGGGTGGGGGGGGTTATAAGTACAGGTATCATTGTGTGATCTCACACTAATTGGTTGACAGTACTTCTTAATTAAAATAAAATTTTCAATGCCCATAAGCTCATCAAATCATTAAATTTCATGAGAATATAATGATCTCACTATGACTATGAGATTTTTGACATTTAAAAAGCTATTTTGCTCCAAGGATCCATAAATGACACTTGATCTACAATTTTATATTCAATTTATTATAATAGTGCTCAACCTTTTTTTAAGTTCTGCCATCAATCTATCAAAGATACTGACTCCCATCTAGGCATACATTTATATATCTATATGCAACCCATTACCTTGTTTATGGTAAATTGGTACATTTACATATACCCCACTACTATATTTATGGTATGTTTTAAGTACCTAAAATTTATGTACTTCTGACAATCATTTTATTGCTATAATTGTAAAGTTCAAAGATAAGAATTAATTTCATGACTACAAAAAATATGGAAACAGTAGAAACCTCATGTAAAAGAAGATCAAGTCTCTTTATACATAGAATAATATAATGCAATGAAAAGTGTGCTTGCCTCAGCCAATGGGGGGTGGGATTATACATCTCTCACTAAATAACCACTCAAGCACACATTTCCCCCAATGGCAATCAGCACTTCTATATAAGTACTTGCTTACGACTCCCAAGCGTTTCCCTCCCTCTTGTGTTTCCTTTATTTAATATGCACCAAAAGGAGGTAGCATGGTTGAATCATCTTTCTCAGAAACTACAGTAGCAAAGCACCCACACCCACACACACTTTTTCTTTTCTGATAGAGTTAGGCCATTCACCAGGGCCATAAAGAAGAAGTCAAACTGCCATTGTGCACTGAGCTGAAGACTGTTATTTGTCTCTCTTTCCCATATAGAGATTTGGGGAAGTAAGCCATATCTCACCTAGGATTCTCCTTTGTACCAGCAGCACCAGCAGCACCAGCAATAGGGAAGCACTGCTGTCTAATACCAGAAGTTACTAGTGACTCTAGCTATTTTAGTTGCATTAGAAGTAGTAGAAAAAATATTTGTTTCCAGTTATTAGTATTAGTCTTCCATCTTTTTCAGTGGAATGTAGCTTTGAGATACTACATGTCATAATCTATCATATATTTCAATGATTTATTAGACACCAATGAACAACAGTAACCAATTCAAAGGAAATCAAATAAAGATGGAAGGAGTATGCTGAAATTCTGACAGCAACCAAGGTACCTTAGAACAGGGGTCTCCAACCTTGGCAACTTTGCAACTTGTGGATTTCAACTCCCAGAATTCTTCAGCCAGCCATGCTGATGAATGTAAGAACATGCTGGCTGAAGAATTCTGGGAGTTGAAATCCACAAGTTGTAAAGTTGCTAAGATTGGAGACCCCTCCCTTAGAAGGTATTCCTTATTTACAAAAAGTAAATAAGCATATTATAGTAGTAGAAGATGAAGTTAGATAAATACTCATTATCAAGTCAGAAGATTATAGGAACTGATGGAATACTCACAGCAATATGGCAATAAGTAAAGATTCTAACCAAACTAGGCAAGCAATCTTGAAAAATGACCCAGTGCCCAACCAATGTAGAGATCAGTCTACATTCCAATACCAAAAAAAAGGAGAGTTAACAGAATGTACAAACTATTAATTTCACATGCTAGCAAAATAATGCTTTGGATAATCCAACATAGATTAGATGGAAAGACAGATACAGATGTTCAAGAGATGTCAGATGTTTTAGAAAAGACTGAGGCACATGAGATTTTATTCCTGATGCATGCTCTACAACTGAGAAAGCCTCCTTGGTTTGATTTAGTGTCCAAGCAAGAGAATGATCCTCAGCATCCTCTGAATGGATATGTGCCCCAAACTCATCAACTTAGACAAATAATCTTGAAGACACACAAAAGCAAATTAGAAGATGGAGGAGAGAATTTAGGGAACAAGGCATAATCTCAGAAGAGAATATAGCTGAGGGATCTAAACTCCCCTATATTACTTGGAAGGACATTGAATAGGTTGAGGGTGGGACTGCTTAAGTGTAAGACCAATATGCTCAAGTGGGGGTTGCTGGCAGATAACAACATGCTGTGCAAATGTGGAGGGATGCAGAGTCCAATCCATTGTTGGTCTGTCAATTATTTCCAGTAGAATACACTGAAAATTATTTGTTTCTGACCAATGGTAGCAGCCAAAAAGGTGGCTTCATTTTGGCAGTTCAAGGTTTGATCTGGACACAAAATAAATAAATAAAAACTGAGAAAGATAAAGAATACCAAAAAAAATCTGAATCCAAATCAAGAAAGCTTTGGGTTTTGAGAAAGCATCTCAGATTTGACTCTCCCTAGTTCTCTTGAACATAAAGACAGGGAGGGGACAGGCACATGCAGAATTGCAAGTTTCTGTTAATGTAACTTTATAATCAAAGTAATATTAGCATTCATAGCCTTGGTTTCCTAGTCTGGAGTACCTTGAAGATTAACATCTCCTCTTATTTATTCAACCTACAGTATATGCTGAGAATATATTAAGGGAAGCTGGATTGGAAGAAGAGGAGAGGAGAGTTTTTTAAAATTGGGGCCAAAATCATCCATTTCCTGCACTGTGCAGATAACACTACCCTGATAGCCAAACATGCCAAGGACCTGCAAGCCCTAGTAATAAAATTCAAATACTACAGTGAAAAAAAGGGGCTAAAATTAAATATATAAAAAAGACCAAACTAAAGACAACCAGACTTAGAAGTGACAATGAGGCTGTAGAAGCTATGGATAGCTTCTCTCTTTTAGAATCAACTATCAGTGATAAAGGAATAAGCAGTCAAGAAATATATCACAGACAAGCAGTTAATAGAGCAGCCATGAAGGCCTTGGAAAAAAATATTCAAATGTTGTGATGTGTCTATACCTACAAAGATCAGAACTGGGCAAGTGTTTGGAATTGTCTGCGACACCCTTTGGAAGCAAAAGTGGAAGAAACAAGATAAAAGGCATATTCATGCTTTTGAACTTTTGGATCGAGAAGAAGACTCCTAAAAGCACCAAGGATAGCCAAGAAAACAAACATGAATCATTGAACAAACCAACCTAGAGTTCTCCTCCAAAGCACAAAGGATCAGGCTCAAATTATCTTACTTTGGACTGAGAAGATCCAGGGTGGGCTACTATGGGTTCGCCCGGGTTCGGGAGAACTCATAGCTAATGTTATGTCCAGTTCAGAGAACCTCCAAATCCCATCCCTGGCTGTCCCCTCCCACCCCACCCCTCCCAGGAGTCTCCACGCAGCCCGTTTTGGATGTGAGGTAGGTGCAGGACCCGCGCAGAGGCTTGGGGAGGGTGAAAACGGGCCTCCGGAGCCCAGGGGAGGCAGTTTTCGCCCTCTTAGAGGCTCGAGGAAAACCTCTAGAGAGGTCTCTAGAGCCTGAGGAAGGCGAAAATGTCATCGTCGTCGTCCCCCTGGCTGTGATGCAGGAGGCCGACTAGGCCCGCTCACCATGGCCACACCCAGCAGAGAACCTGTTGCTGAAACTTTTGAAGCCCACCACTGAGAAGATCTAATGATGGGAAAATTGGAAGGAAAGAGAAGAGGACAACCAGCAGCAAGGTGAGTAGGCTTGGTTACAGTGGTGCTGACTGCAGTTAAAAGATTTGAAAGCCTAGATTAGGGATAGATCATCCTGGAGAAAATCTATTTAAGTGTTGCTGAGAGTCACTAGCATATTGAAGGCACACAATCAAGCAACAAAAATTTTGCAAACAGTGGTCAGTTTAAAAATTGCACTGTGGTAAACTTGATAAAGAAATACATATTTCCAGCCCACTTGCATTTTAGCAATGCATGTTTACAGCTGAAGAATAATATATTGCCATTGGAAACCATATTTCTCTAGAAATTTGCCATCTCCTACAAAATATTCGATAGCAATTGAAATAATAATCAATAAACATTTAACATTTAACCATAAAAGAATAAATGATGTTTTAACTCCAGAACAGATAAGAATGCATGGAGGTATCTTGTCTTGAAAAAACAAATATGTATATTTTCAGTGGGAGAACAAAATAATTGATTTTCCCTAGATGCATTTGATGCAAATATTGTTGTATTACTTATATGCATTTACTAGACATATTGGACTATAACTCTCGCCACCCCAGGCATGATGGCATTCTGATTGGAAACAATGACAGAATTGTTGATTTGGAAAAGGCCACAAGAATTATCTACTCCAATCCTCTGCAACATGTAGAAAAACCTCAGAACATATCCTCAGAAGTCATTTATCCAGCCTCCTCTTCTCCAGAAATGAACCCATCATTATATCAACTTTGCAAATATTGTTGCATTATTGTAAAAAAA
Source organism: Thamnophis elegans (assembly GCF_009769535.1). Classification (NCBI taxonomy): domain Eukaryota; kingdom Metazoa; phylum Chordata; class Lepidosauria; order Squamata; family Natricidae; genus Thamnophis; species Thamnophis elegans. Next base: position 99,520,136 of record NC_045544.1, on the reverse strand, counting down.
CAATTATATTTAATATATTATATTTAAATGAAACAATTATATATAGTACATTATATTTAAGTGAAATCTAGGCAACTATATAAATTGTACCCATTATTTCTGGTCCTAATTTTTATGTCAATGGAAAATAGTTCACTTTTTTATAACTACTTGTTATGTTTTTGAACACTGATATCATGACTTCCCTCAATTTCTTTTCCCCAAGCTGAATATCTCAAGTTTCATCAGCCTGTGCTCATAGGTCATGTCTCTATATCATCTTTTTTTTTGCATCTCTAGAAAGTGCATTAGACTTTCTAGCGGCTCTTTCATACTTCTAGCTCATCTCCATCATGGCATGCTTCCAAGTAATGAATCTTTTACATGATCAGACCTATATTTTTCCTCCCTAAATGTAATACTTTACATTTCTTTCTTTTGAAGGACATTTTGTTTGTTTGGTCTGTCAAATGATATAACCACCCATCACACCAGACGTGACTCTGCGTAGCGAATAACCATCACATGAAACTGCAACATAAAAGCAGTAAAAAAAATTATACACAATTATTATTTTAATTTTTTTAAAAAAAATCACTTTAAAATTACACTATACAAACTACCAATGGACAGAGAAGTACAACAACTGCATATCAGATGTTGGTTAGACCTCCCAATCTAATGTCATTTACAAATTTGATAAGCAGCTCCTCAATCCTGTTATTCAGCTTATTAAACTGTTTCATAATCCTGGCTTCAAGACAGATTCGAATACACCCTATTGATTATTGCTTTCCAGTTTGACATAGAGTAATGCTGAGCCTCTGAGTCTGGTTAACCAGTTGGTTGCGCACCCAGCATACTATGTCAACCAACTACTACATTGTAACAGCTTGTCAATGAGAAATGTCAAAATCTTTGCTGAAGTTGAAATACATTATATCAGCAGCGCTAAAATAATGATCTTGTCAAAGCAGGAGACAAAATTTATTTCACATAACCTATCTCTGAGAAAGCCATGCTGACATTTAGCACTCATAGTGCTAAGAAGCTTACAAATGTTCTGATTCATTATCTGCTCTAACATCTTTCAATGTATTGAAACCCATTGGTCAATCATTTCTGAAATTCTCCTCTTTTTTTCTTAAAGAGATGGGGAATACATTTATTCTTCTTCGTTTGTCTGGAACTTCCTCAATTCTCCAGGACTCCTGAAAGATAATTGTCAGGTGTCTCCAGATTTTGTCTGCTGAATCTTCACTTCTATGGTGAGATGAACTGTATTTCTACTTAAAGAGGTAGGCATTTAAACTTTAAAAAAAATACAGATTTATTTGGCTGCTATGCAAATTTGTCCTGAGGTGAAAATGGCTACGATCAAAGGAGTGAAGCAAAGAGAGTGCATATTATGGCACAGAGACAAGCGATAACCAGTACTTCCTGGTTTATATCTTATCTAGTACTCTTCACAAACTCTCAAGAAGTATATTTATAGTTCTTCCAGCTTGAGTCTCAAGAAATTATGGTTTCCACTTCACAGTATATTGGAGGCATTGAAAACCCATAGGTCATCAAAGTGCACCCATCATGTATAGGACAAGAGATATCTAACATATCTTCTAAAACTGACTTAATCATAGCCGGAAATGCTCCAGGAACATTGTTCCAAGGTCCACCTTGTCATTAAACAAAAGCATTGTTGCTGCTTTTTGGCATTGCTTAAAGCTTGGTTTCAGTCATGTGACGCTTAAGATTCCATTTCAAAATAAACACCTGACTTCATATCTAAATTAGTTTCCAGCAGAGAAACTTTGAAATGGATTTGTTCCAAGAGAATAGCTAACATGAATGACTGTATCAGAGAATGTGATCAGAAAATAGTGATCTGATCCACTGAAATGTACTGCAGATGTGAGAAAATGGTGACCTCTTCTTACTGTTTTCGAGCCTCAAATTACAGGAGACAAAAGCAGCAGTCACCATAACCACCCACCACCTCACAGCAACAAGTAAAAGGCTTAGTTCTCACTGAGGTCGGAAATGTGACTAGATGAATATTTTAGATTGCTTTATGAAAAAATATGATTGATTACTTCATCAGACAGAAAATCCTTTTTACACAGCAGACTTAGATATCAAGGCGAGGTAGTCAAATCTAGCATTCAGCTGGACATGTTAGTTTTTGCTGTATGCAGTTGGATAACCATTTGTGCACAGAAGATGCTAAAAGATGCACAGTGGATGACGTCTAAGTACCTTCAAATTTTTAGCCATTTCTATCTCTATGATATCTAAAATGTTGAAATCTTGAGAAAACCAAAGCAATCACAATGAAGATGAAACCAGAAAGAGATCTGCAAATTCAAAGAAGTTCAGCACAAGTCAATTGGCATTCTTTGCTATAGCTTTAAAATAATATGCAGGGGAAGGGATATAAATGGCCACAGTTCATTCCATGTTTCACACACACCTCAACATTATTCACTATTTCCTGAGTTCAAATCTTTGGATCAATTACAATCTCTCAGCCCAGATTCCCAGGTGGGGAATTTTTATTTTTGAGTTTATATTATTTTATTGCAGAAGAAGGGAGCAGACTAGCTGGGGAATATGGGAGTTAAAGTCCAGACAAGTTTCTGAAAGTTGCTGAGGTCGAGAAACACTGGTCTAATCCCAGAATCCCTAGCCATTTGTCTTTATCCCTTGTTCTTCCTGCGAAGAGTTCAAGGAAGTACAGATGGTTCTAACAATTGTTAGATGGTAAATACATGCTGGTTGGCAAGGGCCCAAATCTTGATCATGTGACTGTGGGGATGCTGCAACAGTTGTTAAATACAAAGATGAGTTGTAGCCACTTTTTTCAGTGCTATTGTAACGTTGAATGGTTGCTAAATGAAGGATTGTAAGGCGAGGACAGAGGTGGGTTCCTACCAGTTCGCACCAGTTCGGTAGAACCGGTTCGTCAAATCTACTGAACCGGTTAGAAGAGGTTCCACCAGAAAGCAGGCCACACCTACAGAAGAGGTTCCAAAATTTTTTGAAACCCACCGACAGACGCACACACACACAGACTCACACAGAGAGAGAAAGAGAAAGAAAGGAAGAAAGAAAGAAAAAAAGAAAAAAGAAAGAAAAAGTGAGAGAGAGAGATGAAAGAAAAAAAGGAAAAAGAGACAGAGAGACAAAAGGAAGAAGAGAGAGAGAGAGAAAGAGAAAGAAAACACATGGCTGGCAAGCCACTCCCACCAGGTCACATGGCCAGCAAGCCACTCCCACAAAGGAGGCCACACCCACAGAGTAGGTTCGAAAAAAAATTGAAACCCATCACTGGTCGAGGACTGTATGTGCTTGAATGAGAGAGCATCATGAAATCTCAGGATTCCAGACCAAACCAGAAAGTTATAAAAGCAGGATGGATAGAGGCTTTTTGTCAGGAAAACATGTCACAAGAAATGAAATTCAGCTCAACTTTTTATAGTCAAGGTCTTTTCTTCAATCGCGTACTCTTGCAGGAATATCCTCCAGATATATGACTTATGCAGAAAATATAATTCTTTTGGCACCCAATTGTGATGCAGTTTTCTATTCGGTTATTTTGAAGGTTGATGTTGCTTCAGTCAAGAAAGTCAGTGTCATGTGGTGGTGAGGATGCTAGACAGGGATTGAGGAGACCCAGGTTCTAGTCCTCCTTAGGCACAGAAGCCAGTTGGGTGACCTTGGGTTGTCATGCTTCTCAGTTCTAATTAGCATCAGAGTATGTGACAAGCCAGAAGAAAAACAGAAGCTCTTGTCACGTGGCGCATCGATAAGCCTCACGGTAAGAACTAGGCAAGCACAGGGCAGAGCAAGCAGAATTTCCCATTGTGTGGGGCAAGTGTTAAAAACAACAACCCCAGTGTATTGCTTCCATTATCTTGTAGCATTTTATAATCATTTGCCATTTCACAATTTGCAATATTATGTTGCCGGCTTTTTTGGAATTTTTGTTCTGTGTAGGTTTTACTGTATGCTGTTTTTACAGTACTCTTGAGCCTTGGATGAAGGGAGATTTAAAAACACAGCACGCAACTAAATATTCTAGTATGCTAACTATGACACTATGCTGGTTCTGTTGGAATAAAATCCACCTTTGTTTCACCTTTTTGTCATACAGTCAGTGAAATATGTTTCTAAGCAACAGAAGATAAAACACAAAGTCTGTATAAACATTCACACTGCAAATGGTTGACTTCATCCCTCCTACATCTGAAAAACTATTTTGAAATACCAATTGTATTTCCACTTTATTGTAAATAAAATTTATATTTCTATTAACTGTTACTGTATTCCCATTTCCTCACGGATAACATGGCTTTCTGCAAGCAGGTTGGGTACAGGTTGGGTAGTTTTTCTCCTTTACCCTTGACAATACAGTTAAAATGCAAATATTTAAATTTTAATTTATAAAGGACACTCTGTTCTGTGCTCACAAAACATTTACCCCATAACATTTTGGCTCACATGAGCCACCCACACAAAAACCAGAACAAGCTGGAAGAAAAAAATAAAGCTTTCGACTGTTATCTTCTTTACATTCCCCCCCCCCCAAAAAAAAGAAAAATGTTTCTTTGCAATCTAGATTTGGCCCTATATGGGGAACATATGGCAACGTCTGAGAGTGGTCTACAGGTTTAAGAAATATGGGAAGGTGTCCATCTTTTCTCACACTACAAGAAGAGAAGTGGAATTGTGAATAGTCAGGGAGGCTTCTGAAACTAAGAGGGCAAAAGTAAGACTTGAAAGATGCTGTGAGTACCAGGAAAACAACCACAACAGGATATAAACATGTTTTAATGGCAATATTCAGTAAGTAATGCAAAATACTCTAATTTACTTGATGAGAGGATCTCTAACTACACCTATAAAGTTGCCTTAGACTGAACATTGACCATTGACCAGCTAAGTTCTCGTTTGCACTGAATGACAGCAATTCTCCTAGATTTCAGACAGATAATTTTTCATGCCTTACTTGGAGGTGGTATGGATTGAATCTGAGCTCTTGGATTTGCAATGTTCTTTTCCATTATTGAAGCAGAATACCTTTTTGGTATGCCCATGGTAGAGAGCACGGAGCCAACATTACCAAGGTACAATAACTTACTCCTATTTGTCCTTTTGTGACTTGCAAGATATACTGAGTCACAAACTAGCCAATCACATTTTAACCTAATATATTATGCAAATTGTGCAAAGACCCAGGTCTCTGGAAAAGCATTTAATGCTGGGAAAGGTATATATGTCTGTGCTCCTCCAGAGTTTAAACTTCAGGCTTTTCCTCTCGCCTTTCAGAGTTAATGGATACTTGTAGTTCACTTGTGGCCTTGATGGCTCAGATATATATTGTATCTAAAGATCCTCTCTAGCTTGCAAACCAATTACAACATAGAGTTTCTTCTCAACTCTTCTACTCAATACAGCTTGCAAAAGTCTGAGCACATTTGGTGATCAGTTGCTATATTCACTTCTAAAACAAAATATTAAAGATAGCTATTATAAATTAATTCTAGTTGCTCCTCAAGAAATTTTATTGTAAAATGTTGCTGGAATCCGGCTACTACATTTCTAAAAGTAGGAGATAGAGCTTCCTTCCTAAGCTTTTAATCCAAATTTTGATAGGCAGAACGCAAAGCCTATGGCCAAAAGAGAGTTACAACACTTTGGAGTAGTGGCAATTAAAACTTTGTTGCCTGATTTTCTACAGTGAAGTTTCCCCAGATAGTAGAAACATACTATATAGTGCATCTGTGTTACTATTAATCATGAGACATATGCACAAAACCAAAATGTGGTTGGGCCTTGATTTTGGGGAAGGACTTCGTGCAGCTTTTGGTCTTTTTGTAATAATTTTATTAGAGTTTACAAAGATTAAAGACTAATATAAGCTAAGAAAAATATAGAAAAAGAAGTGCAAACAGATAGAAAAAAAATAAGAAAATAGATACAAAGGATATCTGTTCTCCCCTCTAAATAAATTTAAACAACTTTAGTATCTTAACACCTTTTCTAATATTTTGCAGTTTTTGGATCCTGATGAGAAATTGGAATTATATTTTGCAAACAAGCTTACTAATGTTGCAAGCCCCTATTTTTTTGAACAACATCCCAGAGTAATAGGAAGCTTCTTAATGTCAGACCACAAAGTTAGACAGCTGAGATAACCAAATGACAAATATCCATAGCTGAGGTTATGTTTTGTTTTATCATGTTTTTAAGGACTCAGATGCAAATTCTTACTACAGTACGTTCAAAGTAATATTCTAAAGGCTGATCATGAGATTTTTAAAAAATGTCTGATCATCCTAAGTAGAAAAACGAGACAGTTGTTTCATTAAGCTTTCAAATGGCAAAACTGTGAAGCTGAAAACAAAATTAAAATTATTAGGATGAGATTGCCGCTAGGTCCTCTTGTAAATTTGGGCAGGGTATGAGATGTTGCTGCAAAAGGATTCAAAACAAGAAAAGAAAAATATATGACAAGCTGAAGTTAAAGATAGAATAAATTAACTTAATGATATAAGACTATTTTCTAGCCTCTTGCACAAGCAGGATTTTGTTCCTTTATTTATTGGATTTATATCCTGTCTTTCTTCAAGGACAAAAAGGGACATACATATCAGTCCCTCCTCCAATTTTTCTCTTGACTGCAGAAGGAAGGGATCAAGCTACCTGGAAAGCTCCAAACTGGGGAAGGCTACCATAAGAAGAATCTTGCTGAAGCCAGCAATGGTGCTTCTGTTCTGCCAAACAGTTTAGCCTGATATCCACAGAGGTCACCTGAATTCAACAGTCACATGTAGTATTCATCACTGATAGATGAGGGGTGTGTGTGTGTGTGTGTGTGTGTGTGTATTGGGGGGGGGGGGCGACAATTCCTGTACTGATTCAAAACATTTCACCAGGCTCCAAATGACTACATCTCTTAGACTTCCATTTGCAATCCTCCTTTGTTTTGCTTCTAGTCCTTCCAACATTTTGCTTCCATGCAAATCCAATCCAATCCAGGAAAGGAAGTAGCTGTAAAACGTCTACAAGCCGTCTATCTGGAAGCAATTCTGCCTTTCCCATATATTTTTCACTTCTTTTCAGAGCCATCTAAATGAGAAAGCTTCACTACAGATTATAGCAGTAAATGGTACATTGTGGGAAGAATGGTAATTTTTTTTCATCTATTTTGAATCAGTTTAATTGGACAATGTGGAACTCGTCTTATGGAATACTCAGGTCAACTATTCTGGGTACTCCAGCCAATCCATAACTTGACCTGAGTTCCTATTTTGCTGATATAGCAGAACTCCACCTCATTCTCTGAGATACCTCTTGTTTCTGGCTTGGTTGGCTAGATGTGGACTGTCAACTTGTCAGAAGTTAAATACAATGAACAATATTGTTATGGAACTTGGGCTGGATGATTTCCTGGAGCTTTTTCCATCTTTATGATTCTATTGATTTAAGACTGGGTTTGGCTCAGGGAGAGTTAATGCTGGAGAGGATTTAATGACTCTGGCAAGTATCTCCTTGTTATGGAAATTTTACATTAATAGCCCACAATGTTTCTGAAATGGCCAGACACTTTTCTGGAAGGAGCACAGACATTTGGAAGAAAGGGGTCTGCCTTTCTTGCCACCACTTGACCTTTTCTTTTGGCTTATTAAAATGTCCTTAAGGATGGATGGTTGTGTGTATGGGGAGGGAGGGAAGATAAACTAGAGCAGTGTTTTTCAACCTTTTTTGTGCAAAGGCACACTTTTTTCATGAAAAAAATCACGAGGCACACCACCATTAGGAAATGTTAAAAAATTTTAACTCTGTGCCTATATTGACTATATATAAAGTCTTTTTCCCACGGCACACCTTACACTATGTCACGGCACACTAGTGTGCCGCGGCACAGTGGTTGAAAAACACTGAACTAGAGTATGGAAGAAGGCAGGCTGCAAATAAAGGGCTTGAGTTTGGGAAATATCTTAAGGTATTGGATGTGCTTTGAAATATAGTGAGGTAATAGTTTTGGATGTTCAGCGAGGTTCTAATGCTGTGCCTCTACTTTTAGCTTGAATATCTGTAAATAAATATTAAATGCCAATCAGCATGCAGTGGAAATCAATGCTGGGTAAGTGCTGCATCTTAATGTAAGTTCATATAATAGTACCTTTTGTCGTGCTGTTAAAAAGGGGGTCTCTCTCTCTCTCCATCCCTCCCCCTCCTCCTCCTTCTTCTTCTCTCTCTCTCCCTCCCTCCCCCCCCTCTCTCTTTTCTATAGAAGTTATAGGAAGCCAAGGATGACCCTGCCTTTTTCTTCTGCCATTGGCCTGGCCTCTCTGATGTCATAAAAGCACACAGTCAAGAGTTAAAAGGATTTGAAGGCCAAGCCCCATAGCAACAGTTCTTAAATTAAATACTACAGGAATAGTTGTCATGTGTTTTCAAACAAAACATTTGCCAATCGGATGAGCAGCTGTAGATCTTTCATTGGCCTAGCTGCACAGACAAATACTTGCTATTTATATGATTACACATATACTGGAGTTGTTTTACTCTTTCCAGATAATTCTTTTTCTCCTTTACCAAGATAAAAAATAGATCATCTCTAAAAGAGCACACACCTTATTAATGAAGGAATGTTACTTAAATAAAATTATTCTTCCGGGCTTGTAACATTTTTAATTGCTCTTGGGGAAAACCAGACTTGCAAAATAAAAGCACATTTATCACTGCTGAATTCTTCCCTTTTACAAGGATAAACTTGTCACTGATGAGTAGGAGGGCTGCTGGTTAATTAGCACAACTACTGTCTCTCAGTTTTGGGTATGACAGGAAAGTGGGTGTAAACAGTATGAAGAGGGAATGAAGATAATTCTCAAGAGAGCTCAGTGGGTTCTTTATTTAAATTTATCTGACAGTAGCTTGATTACCGGGCAGTATTAATACCCAACCAGGTTTCCTGTCTCCCACTCTGGGCTGGTCCAAGGTATGTTGTTGCTTAAGGCACAGCCAGCTAAACTCATCTACCCCTTAAGTTAAAATCTGCAGTACACAAGGCCTCTGGCATTTGAAGCAGAAACTACCAGAGAGACCTTGTTATTTCAGTAGTAAAAATACAACAATATAAATTAAACAACTAACACTATGCAGCCCGTTCATGAAAATCTAAATTCTTAGCATACCTACTTCCAGTGCAAAAATACTGAAGGACAAACTATACCTTATGTAATGTAATCCAATACCTGCTGCTTCACTTCAAAGGACAAGAAGTCCTCAAATTATAGCAGTTCGTTTAGTGAAATTATAGCAGTTCGTTTAGTGAGCATAAGGTATAGTTCGAAGTTAAAATGGCACTGAGAAAAGTGACTTATGACTGTTTCCTCATACTTACGACTGTTGCAGCCTCCTCATGGTCACATGATCAAAATTCAGATGATTGGCAGCTGACTCATATTTCTGGTTGCAGTGTCCCAGATCACCTCTTGCGACCTTCTGATAAGCACAGTAATGGGGAAGTCAGAGTCACATAACAACCATGTTACTAACTTAAAACTGCAACTATTCACTTAACAACTGTGGCAAGTAAGGTTGTAAAATGGAGAGAATTCACTTTAAAATGTCTCACTTAGCAACAGAAATTTTGGACTCAATTGTGGTTGTAACTCGAAGGCTACCTGTGTCCTGTTAGATGGGGTGATGTGCAAACACAAAACCTGCTAAGGGAATGGTTGGGAGGACTTTTCAAATCAACCAAGTGAAAGAATAAAGTAAAACACTCTATTGCAAGTCAGTCTCTCTCAATCTAGAGTATTTTGCCTACAGCAGTAGCCACTGGCTAGTATTGTGTATAGCTTGAAGTCAATGACTATGTAGTGATGATAAGATTGAAGGAGAGTTAAGGGAAAAGTGAAACTAAGAGGGTGAAGTATATTCTTCTCTCATCATTTCTGCACTGCAATCTTTTTTTCTCTCCTTAGGATGGCTTTTTTCTGAGCAGGCATTAGTGATTAATTGTTCTAATTGAATATTGTTTTAATCACTCTTTGTTTCCTCAGTTTGATGCTCCTTGAAGAGGAATGTAAAATAAAATAAATTGCAATAATAATGTTGCTGCTGTGTAAAAATTATTTAATATTGAATGCATTTAATAATAACCAAAAAGATTTTCATTTAGCAATATTTTTGGTGGCTGAAGGTGACTTTTTTTTCTTTTTAAAGAGCATGGCCAGATTTAGCAGGAAGAACATATAAATCAAATAGGATACTTTCACACATGTAGATTAGGAGGAGGAGGATTTTTTTTACAGTTATGTTTTATCAGGGCTACTGAAGAAAAATGGATTTTCTTCACCAATTCCATTCCTCCACAACTCCAGTTCCAACTTGATTGAAGAAAGTCCTGTTACTTTTCTGATTTGAGGCAGATGTCAGTTTGGAGAAAGTTGTTTTGTTGGGGGGGGGGGAGACACCAGGCTGGCAATATTTTCTTGCTTATACACATGGAAAAGAGATGCTTCTCCAATTTGTTATCCTAATGTTGTTTCTCCCTCAGTATATACTAATTACCCGCTTATGACTTGTTTTTGATGGTATTTTTGTAGGTGACCGACATTTGTATATATCAGTTTATCTGTATTAAGACTCTCACTTCTGGAAGCATTTTCAAAGCTATAGAACCTGTTCTGCAACATTTTCCGCATCTTCACCTTTAGTGGGGGTGGACAGAGATCTTTAACCAGGAAATTAAGGTTTGTCCTTATTTGCCTTTCCATTGACCATGATAGCACATCATCAGTCATTTTTAAGGCATTTTTCATTGAAGGCCAGATCATCTACACAACTGTTTATGATCACAACACAAGGTTTTTTATTTTAAAATATGCTGTTATGTATAGCTGTGCAAATGCAGATGCATTTATTGACTTAAAAAAAGATACCTGAAACAACCCACATGACTTCCACTTCTCCCACAATTTCAACTCTTGTGGCTTGCAGCATGTGCTTTTGCTATAAACACAAGTGATAAAACATATGTGACCTTTCAAATTGTTTCTGCTGCTAATACAGCACTATGTACTGGTATATGATACAATATGATATGATACTGGATCGTATTATACATGCAGGTAATACAGTAGTATATTAATGAACGTACCTATCAAATAATTTTATATGAACAAAGACTGACAGAACAAGGCTAAAAAATAAAGGGAGTGTCAGTTGTGATTCTATTGCAAGAATGATAAACCGTTCTTCCATAACCTATGCCGTGTGTCAAATATGACATTTTTAGAATATTTTTTTTAATGTAAAGCTTTGTTTTTTTAAATAAAGACCTATATATCTGCACTCTGAGTCTGGATCCAAAGTGAGATGTCTTATGGTGTGCTGTTTGTTCAATTTCTAGTGCAGTTATACTCAATAATTAGGTTTTTCCCAACACATGCAATGACGTTTTAGGATACATACCAGCATTCACTAAAACCCTACAGCTATTCTCAAAAGCATGTCCCATTCTCACACATTTTGGAGGCTGCAGAGGCAAAGGAAGAATGGGGTACGCTCTTGTGTGGTCTCCAGATTCACCAGAAGTTACACAAGAGGGCATTGCACGAGAATAGGGCATGTTTTGATGCAGTTTTCAGAGTCTGCAGAGGCCATAGAAGAGCATTCTCTAAAGCTGCTTCTACAACAAAGGCCTCATGTGACCTGGATAAGCCACATGGGTGTGCCAACAAAAAGACAACACTGCCTAGAGAGAAATAGGTTGTGGGGGGCACTGGACCACAGGATCAATTATATCTTGGGGAACAGTCTTTTTGAGTGGGGGTACTAGTGCTGAAGCTAAGGTCCAGGCCTCTACTTCAGGTCCAGCCTCAGCACCATTCCAAGTGGTGCTGTTCAGGAAGGTCCAGATGCGGAATGTGACAACTCGCCATGGCCAAGTTGCTGCTGCCAACTTGCCATAGGACAACTTGTTGGTTTTTATCTGCCCTTGGCCATGGAAGCTCAGTGGATGATTTGGGGCTGTCTGTCTGTCTGTCTGTCTCTGTCTGTCTGTCTCTCTCTCTCTCTCTCTCTCTCTCATAGAGCAAATGCTACATATGCAACCTGAACTAATACATAAAAATAAGTTATATAGATCAAACAAACAAATGAATACTGGGGAAGGTAGATTGGTAAGCTGTCTAGATTTTTACAAATTCTTTTTTATGAATGGTGTCCAGTGATATTCATTCCTAAAACAGCTGGATGGTTATCCAAGATCATATAGTAATCAACTTAATAGTTTTCTTCAACAAACAACTGGGGAAGAATATGAAATCATGATTTGTACAGTAGAAGCTTTTAACCACTGATTCTTGTGAATTTATACTTATTCAAAATTGCTTGCATACATAAAGATTAATCTTTACTGATATTAATAGACATTTGGGAAATATCAGTCTTTAAATTGTTGTAAATCATCCTGCTTAAGGAGTTGGATTTAACTGTAAATATTTCAGCCTTAAGAAGGAGGCAATGATAAGCTTCTGAAAAACTTGGCCAAGAAAATTGTAGGGACTTGCAACAACAGGGGAAAAAATCCAGGTTCACTTGTTCATGTAACTTATTGGGGGACTATTCAGATTAATCTAGCTCACAGGACTGCTATTGTGGAAATAAAATAAGGAGAAGCTTATTGCGCTTTGTTCCCAGAGAAAAAATAAAATGTTAGAGCAAATAAACCATCTATTACAGAGCCCTATACATTTCCTATCTCACATTGGAATTCAATTCTTCTTCAACCCACAAAAATATGTACCGGTAACACACTGCAAGTTAACTGCAAGTTAACAGTAGTAGAAAAAATGCTGACACTAAAATTTAATTTTAGATACTAGCAGTACTATATATTGTTAAAGCTGTTTGTTCAGTCTGTATATTTTCTGAGGGTTTTTTCCATTAAATATGGCACTTACATCTGACAATTTTGCAGAAATGTGAAATAAGTTAGCACAGAGGAGCAGAAGACTCATGCAAAAAGTAGTGAAACATGCTTAGAAAAGCATAATCAGATATCTAAGCCTAATAATTACTTCTAATCTATACAATAAACATTTGAAGAGTTTCATGTTACTGTATTATAATCTGTTCAAGAATCCTGTAAGGTTAGCAATATTATCCTTGTATCAAAAAAGGATCACAAGAGTGTGTGATAAAAAGGTTTCTCTAAATTCATCTATTAAGCTTTAAATCAATAATAAGGTTAGAATTCATTGTTGTTCCTTGTGGCTAGAAACAATGGAACTTAAGAAATGTTAATGATTTTAGAGTTGACAGTTATTTCATTCCATTCTTCCATAAAAAGTTTTATAGTCAAAACAACAAAGAGTCTTGCTAGACTAATAGATTTATTTATTGTATAACTTTTCATGGATCAAATGAAGTGATTCATTTATTGCACACATTGGGAAGGAGTGGGCTGCCTGAAAACAGAAAAATGTTACCTGTGACTATCAAAATCAAGAGACTTTCTTCTTCTTTGGTGGACTGTCACGTAAACAACTTAGGCAGATAACTGGTTACAGAAAAAAGGGAAAAATAAATTCCTTAGAATCAGGAGTAAAGGAAATAAAGGAATAGAGTTTGATTAATTATGTTAGTATACTTAGATTTTGATAGTGTATATCAGTGGTTCTAAAATTTTTTAGAACCTCTTCTGTAGGTGTTGCCTGCTTTGTGGGAGTGGCTTGGTGGCCAAGTGACCAGGTGGGAGTGGCTTGCCGGCCATGTGACTGAGTGGGAGTGGCTTGCCAGCCATGTGACTGAGTGGGCGTGGCCAACTTGTAAAATGTGGTGAAACTCACTTAGCAACGCTCTTGCTTAGCAACCAAAATGTTGGCTCAGAAACTCTGGCATTTGAAGCATGCAAGTCTTAAATCTGTCAAGTTACAAGACCCTTGCACCCCTAACCCTTTAGGAAAAAAACCTCCAGGGGTGTTCAACCTTGACAGCTTTAAGACTTGTGGACTTCAACTCCCAGAATTCCTCCTCTCACTCTTCATCTTGATGATGTGCGGACGGGCGGGGGGGGGGGAGGGAGCTGGAACTGGTTCTAAATGGCACTGTAGATTTGTGGAACCTCTTCTATAGAAGAGGTTAGAACTGGCAGGAACCCACCCCTGATATACTTACATATATTATATTGAAACTCACACAATGATGGTTTAGACAAAGACTCAGACAAAACAGCCATCAGCAGGCACACTGGCATAAACAATACAAGTAGTTTTAAACTTACAAACAGATTGTTTAGTGACTGTTTGAAGTTACAATGGCACTAAAAAAAGTGACATGACCATTTTTCATACAACCGTTGTATCATCCCCATGATCACATGATCAAAATTCCGATTCCTGGACAATTGACTCATATTTATGGCAATTGCAGTGTCCCAGGGTGATGCGATCACCTTTTAAGATCTTCTGATAAGCAAAGTCAATGGGGAAGCCAGATTCACTTAATAACCATGTTACTAACTTAACAACTGCTGGGCTTCACTTAACAATTGTGGCAAGAAAGTCGTAAAATGGGGAAAAATTTGGGATAATACATGAGAAATCTCATTGGCAATGAAAATTAGACTATGATTAGGGTCAAGGTTAGGCTAGGATTAGGTCTCCTTGGAGTCAGCTCACAAAACTGATGTTAGGGATACACTCTAAAAGGTCCTGTAAAGAAAGTAAGGATGACAACATTTTGTTCAGACCTGTTTGAGGACCATAATAAAATACATGGGAAAATCCTATTACCAATGAAAATTGGATAAGGATAAAAGTTAGGGTTAGGGTTATGTCTCCTTATTGTCTGGGCTGAAAACTGGTGTCAGGATAGGATTCTTAGAAGTTCGCTAATGAAAGTACAGGTGACAACTTTTTATTTGGACTTGTTTGTGGACCACAGTAAAATACATGGGAAAATCCCATTGCCAATTAAAATTAAGCTTAATACTAATTCTAACCCTAACCCTACATTCATTTTCATTGGCAATGGGATTTGTACATGCTTTTTATGATGGTCCACAAACAATTCTGAACTAAAAGCTGCCAAGTCTCTTTGTTCTAGAAAATCGCTAAGTATCTGTTCCTAGCATTACTTTTCAGTGATATCTCCAAGTAGTTAATCCCAATACTAATCCTACCTCTAACCCTAATCTTACCCCTAACCTTAGATTCATTTTCATTGGCAATGGGATTTTCCCATATATTTTACAGTGGTCCACAAACTATTTTGAATAAAAAGTAGTCAATATCTCTTTTCTTAGAAAACTGCTAAAAATCTATCCCTAGCAAGTAGACTTAACCCTGATTTCAGTAATAGATTCTTAAAGATTTTCTAAGGAAACCGTAGGTGGCAACTTTTCTTTCTGACTTATTTTTGGACCACAGTAAAAGTAGAACTGTTACAAAAAAAGTAAAGAGAGTACCTACAGTAAGAGGTACTTTGGGTGCAATTCCAAAACTTCTAGAGCACCACTTGATCACCAGGAGCATTGACAAAATCATCATCAGTCAATTTCAGAAGGCAGCTTTAGTTGGAACAGTTTACATTGTGCAATAATATATTTAATACCATCAAAAAATATCTGTCTAACTCAGCTCCTTGGGAAAGACTTGCTAGATGGATAAAAATGCAAAAAAAAAAGCTCCTGGCTGAATGTGCTACCAACCATAATTATAGAAGAGGGGGAGGGAAGGAGGGGGATGATGATGAGGTCATCTTCCTTGGATATGATCAACATGTAACCAATGCTAACACACAAATTCATTGGAAAAAGAAGATTCTTCTGCAAGGCAAGGTCATGAGATGATTCTTGAAACAAACCCTTGTTTATTCTTATACCTTTATTTGAATTATGACTCTCTTGGTAATTAAACCGAATGAGTTTTAGCAGAATCTTAGCAACTTCTCAAAATACTTTGCAAGGCCAGACCTGGCTAGCATTTGAACAGAATACGCCTCAGGAAAGCCCAAAACTAAAAAAAAATCATAAAAAGTAACAGTGAGAAACACTTTCTATATTGATGGCAAAGAAACTACATGTTTGCACCCCTGTACTCATTGTGGGCCGAATCTCAAGGGCATACTAAAGGTGACTCTTAACATGTTTAAGTATTAACAAAAGATCTTTTAAAATGCAAATAATATCAGCAGTAAGGGGCCCCACACTGATAGAGCAGGTCTAGAAAGAGAACTGAATTATTTCCTCCCCTGCTGTGCTCCTGAAAGGAATAGTAGGAAATCCCCATGGCACAAAAAGATTAGATAGGCATGTCCAGGAAAGGAATCTTCTCTGTGCCATGTGCTAGAGAAATGGGAAGGCTTTGGTGCTTTCTTTCCAATTGAGAACAAAGTGTCCTTCTGAATGATTAAAGCTAGTTGGATAAGTGAATCATAGTTTCATTTGTTTTGAAAGCCATCTGTATCTGAAAGTATCATCTGAGGTGGAACCTGGATCCAAAGAGAAATAAAACCCTGGATTAATGTAGATAATATGATCTGGATGGTCTCCCAGACATATGCAAAAAATGTTAGGCTAGCATAAGTATCCCTTACCAGTTGTTTTTACTTCTGTTGCAAATGGGCAGAGTTACATCCACAATCAAACAGCAAACAATTTCACATCACTATTACTTATGCCACAATTGACTTTTCTAGTTGTGTTTTTTGGTTTTAATGGTTGAATAGACCTAAGTGATTATTTCAGTACAAGACCCTCTGACTAAACACTACGTTAAAGATGAAGCAGATTTCTTGCCAAATGTTTGCAATGCCTCGCATCAAGTTTGACTTCCTCCCTCCATAAATAATCTTACATGACATTAATCAGATTTACCAAGTAATTGAAGTGATAATTCCTCTCTCAGCACAGATTTAACTGGGTTTTAAACTTCCTGCAATGCAGAAAATATTGCATTTTTAAATGAGGTCAGTTTGTAAAGAAAGGAAATAGCACACTTGAATTTTGAGTTTTGAATTAAAAATATTACAAATGAACAGGTATATTTCATTAATTAACATAGTCCTCTGAACTGCCATCTTTGAATTAAAACAAATGATTGTGCTAAGAGGATTAACTGTTTCTTTACTGGCTTGTCATATGTATTCCACAAGACAAATTCTATATAATAGATTTGTTGTGGAGATCAAGAAATGAAGTTTGGCAAGTATGTGTGTCTGGTGGCAGGAAATAATTAGAAGCTATATTACTATAAGGAAGATTATTATGAATTTAGGACTGTGTGCCAGCCCCGAAGGAAGATTAAACAGACCCCTCCATCCATAATTAAATCTCAGTTAATCTACAACGGGGGTGTCAAACTGGTGGCTGCGGGCTGGATGTGTCACATGCAGGCCATGCCAACCTCAGCTCTGCAAATGGGAAAAATGTCACAAAATGTCACATGACAGCAACATGACACCACGAGTTTGATACCCGTGATCTACAACAAACTTCCCACTATAGAAACAATGCTTGGCGAAAACATCCTCACAGTGTAATACAATTACTGTAGGCCACTCAGAGTCAGTTGATTGAGTTGGGCTGCTATAGAAATTGAATGAATAAATAAATAAATAACAGTCCCAGGAAAGAAACTACAGTATAGAATAGTTCTGCTATAATTCCATTCCTGAATAGATACTGTATTGATCACTTTGCATCAAAGGAAAAAGGACATGGATATGTTAAAGACAATAATATAATTAACATGCTATGTCTAGCTTATCTTAACAATAGTTTCTTGACTTAAGACCTTCACATATCACATTCAGTCATAAACCATGTTTCACACACTGAATCAGGTGCCACAGTCCACCTGATTGCATACTCCCTATTTTGGCTTGCAGTCTTCCTTGAAAAAGAAATGTTAATCAAACTTTCTCAGTTTTTAAAAAAATAACCTTTGATGCAATATTGATCAGGATATAGAGTCATTGTGGGGGGATCTATAGGGGATTAATACAGCAAGATGGCAGATAGAGCCTTATGATATGAACCCCACCAGTAGTGGGATTCAGTGGTGTGTTGCAATTTATTTTACTACTGTTTCGCTCATGCGTGCATGATCGCACAAGCACAGAAGTGTCCGGGTGGCTGGGTGGAGACTCCTGCCGCCGCCATTACCGGTTTTCCCAATCCGGGGTGAACCGGCAGCAGCCCACCTCTAGTGGGATTTAAATAATTTAACGATCGGTTCTCTGCCCTAATGATTTCTTTCAACAAACAGTTCACCAAACTGCTCAGAAAGTTCTCCCAAAGTGGTGCAAACTGGCTGAATCCAACCACTGAGCCCCACCTATGTGCACTTTCAAACAACAGTGCCAACTTGTCTGTATTAGTGGGATCTATGCTCCCTTAATCAAGGAGTTCCATAACCTTTGGGTACTTTTGAAGTGATCTCGGTGTTGGCAGCAGATAACTGGTAATCAGTTACTTTTTTCTAGATCTATTTGGACTCTGAATGAGATGGGCAGCACATAAAGTAATTGACTGACTGACTGACTGACTGACTGACAGACAGACAGACAGACAGACAGACAGACAGACAGATGCTGGTTGAAATGTGTTTGAATATTAGTGATTTAGGCTTGCCAACATTCATCCATTTGACTTCATAACTTTTGTTATCTATTTTATCTGGAACAACCACAGAAAGCTGTGCTTCATTTCCAAGAATATGCAATTTTGCTTCAACTTTTCTATTTACTACAATATCTAATTGTGCCTGAATCAGCACCGTTTCTTTATTCTGATTTTCATTTAGCAAACTTAAGTTTATGCACTGTGAAGAATCTACTGGTTTCAGAGCATACGCTCACCATGAATATTACCCAAATACATAAATCATTGGAGAAGAGTGTGTGATATATAACTCCATTAAATTTTTTTTTGAATAACAAATTCAAGGACTTGGACTTAACAGCTAGTAAAGCATCATTTCAAAAGCCAAACTAGGCGGTCAGGTATTATAAGTCACTACCTCAGGTTATATTGTTAATATTCTTCCCACTCATGTGGTTCTATAGTGCTTTTTAATTGGGCAAACATTACAAGACCACTTTTTAGAAATAAAACATTAACAAAAGTGTTCAACATCTGCATTTTTATTGGAATGTTTGTCTATATCAGAATCAGTGGTGGAGACAAAAAAGGAACAATAAGTCAGAATTTTCATCATATTTCATGTACCAGTCCACATTTACACAATACAGTAATCCTGAAAATACAGTGCTGAAAAGCAAGTTAATAGCCAGTGATAAGAATTCTACAATTAGTGGTCATTTTTAAAATGGTTAGTTTTATCCCATAATGATTTGACTTTCTCCAAAGGGGATAAAAATGGTGTATCTGTACAGTTTACTGCATAGCAAGAAAAGTAGCTTGACTAATCAAAGATAAAGTAGTACTTGGTGAAACCCAAAGGTGCTTTTTTAAATAGGCAACTGGACTTTCTGGTTTTTCTTTGAAAACATTTCACTTCTCATCCAGCTCTGACTAGATGGTGGGGAAGATGGTGGTTTTCCCACCATCCAGTCAGAGCTGAAGAAGCTTCTTGGATGAGAACGAAATATCTTCAAAGAAATACCAGAAAATTCAATTGCCTCTTGAAAAAAGCACCTTTGGGACAACCATGACCTGGATGACTGAGAATCTCCATAGACATTTACTTGATGAAATGTGGTTTATAGCACTAAGTAAACTTGGATTTTATTTATGAGTCCAATTATGAGTTTGAATTTGGCTCATAATAATATTGTCTATGTTCTGATATAGCAAAGAAACTCATAGTAATAAGGTATCTTGGAATTGTTCCATACAGGTCACAAATCATGTGTTGTATACTATCACCATTCATGACTTTCTAAGATTCTGAGAGATTGGCTAGGTCACATGCTCATTTGAGTCACTTTAATGTTGCCAGATCTAAGATGCAAAAACCTGGATAACATCTAAATGGGAGCAAAGACTCAAAACTTCCCACAGCATTTTTTAGTGACATAACTTTTGATCCCAATAGCTTTTCTCTCTTGAAATCAATAACTTAGCAAATTAGGTAAAGAGAGGAGGAGAAAAGCAAGGCTGATATCATAGTTAGTATTTTTAAATAATGCTGATTTAAATGAAATGTTTTCAGCAAGCTGATAATTCCAGATACTAAATCGTGTTTTGGATGTGTCCCCATTTTTGTGAAGCCTAGAGCCTTGCGGCATCCCATTTACCATCTTTTATATTTGCATCTTCAATCTCTCTTTGAGGTAATCCTGGAAGTGCAAAACTATTCTTTTCAGCCAACAGTTGTTATTTAATGCAGTGTTTTATGGTGTGGTCTTCTTCTTTTCTTTTCAGCTGACTATTCTAATTTATCTGTTCATTTGTACTCACTGGTAAGAAGAAGCAACTCTTAAATCAGGGGTGCCCAACTTCTGTCTTCACAAGAACTATAGCAGGTATTATGTGACATGTTAAAAGCTTTAGACACCTCTTTTGTCCATTAATCTCCTCAAATCACCAGAAATGCACTCTAGAGGGTTTCTGAGTAAGGCTAAGGTCTGCAGGTGGCCTACTCTCTATACTTTTTGTACTATGCACTCATAAAATATTTTTCTGTAAATAAGACAGGAGTCAGTGCAGCTTATTTTTGCAAAAAAATCAGTCCAGTCCCTTTCTTTAGTCTTTATGTTAATCAGCTTAACTCTTATTGTTGCATTGCCAATGACAATGCTAATTGCTATATATGTAGGATCACTCTCTAGGAAAAAAATAAAAGGCTTAGAACACTGATGCTATCCCAAAGGCCCCAGAGTAAAGCTGCAAATGGAGCAGGGTTTGTGTCTTGATATTTGGGGCCCAACTCTCTTGGGTAGTAAATGCCCAACTCTCTTGGGAGCAGAAAAGACAAAGCAGCATGCAGTATAGCTATCTCTGTGTGAATTTTCTCAGTGTACCTAGAATCCATTGCAGTCACGTGAGCTTTGTTCACTGGCCCTTTTCTCTTTTCAGTTGTCAATATTAACACCAGAAGTGACTTTTGACTTCATGGGAACCAGGAGGAGAACTGGTGAGTCATTGCTCTTTTGAGCCATGTAAGCCCTGTCTCTCATGGCAGGACTTGAAAAGAAAACACAAAACAAAAATGGATCTATAGGGCCTCATCCCAGTCAGATACTGAACATCTTAACAGAAGAAGCTGACCATGCTTATTCTCACAGATATCAGCCAGCACTTGCCCTGGGCTTCATAATTCAAACTCTGAGAAAAATATTCAATATATATTTTCTAAATCGTCAAAAATAAAATGAAGTAATTAAATTAACTCCACATAGTAAGCTACAACTTATTCTAGTATTATTACAGCATTAGGACAATATATGAGTGCAACATTTAAAGTAGGTGTTTTGAATCACAACATATGAGGGCATAGAGAAAACATGGGTATTGTAGTCCTTAAAGAACCCATGATTTTTGCAAAGCTCAAACAGCTGCTTCAACACCTCTTTTTGGTATGCACAGAGCTGAAAGCAGCTTCTAAAGAAGCCACACCTGGCCCCAATTAATATCTTGTCAATAACATTATTAGATTACCCCTATTCTAATTTCACTTCCATTGGATAACAGATAGCCCTGGAGTTTATCAACTTTATCTTTGTAGTCCTTGGTTTGTTTACAAAGAACAGTGCTGTTCTAAGAGTACGGTTACCATACTCTTACCTTCCATCAGACCAATTGCAGACGCTCAGCAACCTGTTGATAATGACAAAGACTAAAAAGGGGTTCCCTCCTGATTATTCTTGTTTAGGCGATTTATAAGATTAAATTGTTCTCCATTCACCCTCCCCTATATCATGCTATGGATACTAGTTGGTCATTGTGTATGAGTGGAATCTACAAATTGTAGAAGAAAGATGCAAACAAAACATTGATCATAATAACTTTTTTGTGCTGGCACCAATTTCCACTGCTATATAAGAATTACAATCTTGTTGACAATTACTTTGGAATAAGCCTCATTAAAAACAGTTGGATTTACTTTTGAGGAAAAGTGCATTTCACTGCAAGATACTTTGGAAAAAATAGTATAGCGAGATACTAATTTTGTTTCAAGCTAAAGTATTAAATAGAATATAGAATAGAAAGTTTCCTAGAAGAGAAAAATAAGAGTGGTAATGTTAGACAATAGGAAGCTTAAAACAAACAATCCCTCATATATTTCATTGTTAGTGCTATTCTGCAAGAAACAAATGTTGACTAGTAAATTGTAACTTATTCCAAGAAACTGAATTACTTCCATCTCTTTTTACATTCTGAAATCTGATTGTTATCAGGCACAGGGCTCCAAGAAACCACATACTTAGACAAGCCCATTGTTAAGGTACTCATTTTTATCCACTCTTTGCCTATGCTTGAATGTTTTTATAATATTTGTCTTTTAATGTGGTTTTGTATTCTTTATGTTCATTGTTTTATTCAATTGTTGAATGCTTTTTGTGAGATGGGCAGGTACATAAATTTGACATAGTGATAGATGATAGATAGATAGATAGATAGATAGATAGGTAGATAGATAGATAGACAGACAACATAAACTCCCAGTTGTTGAGTGTTTGCAGTTTCCAGAAGGCTTGAAAGAGATTATAGCTTTTTCATCATGTTTATTTCTCTGTAGGCTTGAATTATTTGGGTGTAGCAGACTTTTTTTTGTTCTCATTTATTCTCATTCCTCATTCCAGATATGCATGATTTATTTCCACTCACCCTCACCTTACTGACATAAAATGAATAAGACCTATTCTTTAGTAAATATTGCTCATGATGAAAAACAGTTGGATTAGGATACTCAAAAACTAAAAATTGGATTATACAGCAGACCATTGTTGTAGTTAACTACTAAAACAATGAAGAAATAACTGAATCTGTGAAAAATAAAACTTTGAATGCCTTTGTAAGAAGCCTCCCAGGAAGGCTAATTTATGTATTTATTTATTCCATTTCTGTGGCCACATACCTCAGTCAGTGACTGTGGGTGGCTTGCAAGTCAAAAATATATTATAATTAAAATGCTAAAAACATTTAGAAACAAAACTGAAATATCCAAAATAAATATACATAACAGCTGAAAAACTCAGCCACTTAGCAATACAACCAGGAAATGGGGCCCTTAACACATTCAGCATCTCATGCTTGGGAACATAGCCAAACTTTTAGGTCCTTAAGAAATGCTAACAGGATTAGGGCCATTCTAATCTCAAAGGAAGGATGTCCCACAGAATAGGGGCCACTATGGGAAAAGGCCATCTTGTCCTCCCTGCCAGCTGATACTCTTTGGCTGGTGGGATCTGCAGCATGCCCATTCTGCTAGATTGGGTTGTATGGTTAAAGACTCTTGGAAAATGGCAATCCCTCGGGTACCGCAGTTCCAAGCCACATAGAGATTTAAGGTAATTTCTTTTGAAGTGATTAGTTCAATAATTAAGATTCTATCCCTATTCTGGTGATAAAAATTGAACTCCCATCTTTTAGCATAGTGTCAATTTATCAGATGCTTTCCAATACCAAACTAGGGGTTTTTAAAACTGGATTACTCACTCCAAACTACCGGTACTGGGGAATGAAAGAGAGAATTGGACTGATTTTACCTGTTACATCACCTTAAAAAAAACTTCCCAGAGCAATTGGGAACAAAAGTTCCTTTCAATGAGAAAAGGAATTTCTCACAAGATATACTGAGCTTCACCATTGCAGGAAAAAAAAGATAATGTTTAACAACCTGAGTTACGTTACCTTCAGGATGGAAATAAGGTTTAGCTGACCCTGAACTACTTTTGAACCTAAAGAACCCCAGTTATTCTTCCTGGTAGATACTTGATTCTCTATTTCCACCAATGTTCAAGACTAACATTATACAAGTAATCGTATTCATTCTTTGTTTCTCAATATATTCTTGGCAATTGGAGAGGCACAGTAGTGGGGAAGTGATGAAATAGCTCTAACAAAACCTTTTGCATAGGATTTATCTACATGGAATCATAACAGATTTCTATTACTGTTGCCTGAAATATCCACTTTTTTATCTTACATTTTCCTGAGAAACAAGTTTGAAAAGGTTCTGATTTTTAACTGATTTTCAGAGTTGGAAGGGACCTTGTAGGTCATCTACTCCAACCTCCCCCCCACCCAAGCAGGAGACCCTACACCATTTCTGTCAAATGGTAGTCCAATCTCTTTTTGAAAGCCTCCAGGGATGAAGCTTCCACAACTTCTGAAGGCAAGCTGTTCCTTTAGTTGATTGTTCTCACTGTCAGAAAATTTCTCATTTGTAGGTTGAATCTCTCCTTTATCAGTTTCCACCCATTATTCCTTGCCTGGCCTTCAGGTGCCTTGGAAAATAGCTTGACCCCTTCCTCTCTGTGGGAGCCTCTCAAATATTGGAAGACTGCTATCATGTCTTCCCCCCTTCTCTTCACTAACTAGTCATGCTCAGTTCCTGTAACTGTTCTTCATGTTTTAGTCTCCAGTTCCCTAATCATCCTGGTTACTCTTCTCTGCACTTTTTCTAGAGTCTCAACATCTTTTTTATAGTGTGGTGACCAAAATTGGATGCAGTACTCTAGGTGTGGTCTTACTAAGGCTTTACAGAGTGGTATTAGTATCTCACTTGATCTTGATTGTATCCCTGTTAATGCAATTTTGGACCATATTGGCTTTCTGGCTGCTGCTTCTCACTGCTAGCTCGTATTTAACTAGTTGTCCACTAAGACTCCAAGATCCCTCTCACAGTTACTTCTATTAAGCTTGGATTCACCCATGTGTACTTTTGGTTTTTCTTGCCCAGATGTAAGACTTTACTTTTCTCTACATTGAATTTCATTTTGTAAGATAGGACCCAGTATTCAAGTCTGTCAAGATCCATCTGGATCTTGAGCCTATCTTCTAGGTGTTAGCTATTCCTGCCAGCTTAGTATCATCCACAAATTTGGTAAGTTCCCCTTCTATTCCCTCAATTAAGTTGTTTATGAAGATATTGAAGAATATTGGGCCTAAGATGGAACCTTGTGGTACTGCACTGTTTACTTCTCTCCATGTACCTGACAAGCATATTCCTTACTTATAACCATTCATTTAGTGAATATTTGATGTTACAACAGCACTGAAAAAATAACATCTGACTGTTTTTCACCTTTATGACCATTGCAACATCCTCTTGGTCATGTGATAAAAATTTGGTTACTTGAAAGTTGGCCTCTATTTATGCAGTGTCCTGGGATCATGTGATTACCATTTGTGACCTTCCCAACTGCCTTCTGACAAGCAAAGTCAAAGGGGGAAGCCAGATTCACTTAAGAACTGCATGATTGACTTAACAACTGTGGCAAAAATGATCATAAAATGAGGCACAACTCAACTGCCTTGCTTAGCAATAGAAATTTTGGGCTCAACCATGGTCGTCTGTTCAGGACTACCTGTAACTACTTGATAACAAAAGTATGTGTGCATACCAAGTTACTAGGAGAATATTTTTTATAATATTACAACACTAGAAACCCAGTATTTAACTTCCTTTAAAATATACATATCTATATGCAAATTCATTTTTAGCATTTTTGGTTTGTGCTCTTCAGTTTACCCAGACATCTTGCATGAATTTAAATTTATAATTTTTGAGAATTGGGGAAAGAAGAAGGACCCAAAGGCAGGCAGTATTTGAACATATTGGTTCATAGTTGTCATCCTTACTTAAGGATCCTTCCTCAAGAAAAGATTGCCTGAAATGGTGCAGGGCCCCCTGCTTGAGCAGACGGTTGAGCTAGAAGACCTCCAAGGTCCCTTCCAACGATGTTATTCTGTTATCCTCAAGTCACCTCCTTAGACAATGGCAAAGAGAGTTCTATGCTGTACTGCGTGCCTGCGTTTGTGTGTGTATCCGCACGTGCGCTTTTACACACTCCTTCCGTTAGGGCATATAGAAAGCACTACCTCGGGCAAGAGCTTTTCTTGTCCGACGAGGCAACAATTTACTAATTACTTAGCTCGTTACACTTGCATTGTCCTGTGAAGGAAGGGGAGGCGCTCGTGAGATTCCTGCCTCAGGTGAGAGGAGCACCTTGACCGGGAGTGGGTGGGGGAGAAAGGGGGTGAGTGCCACTTATTAGGCAGCGGCGAGTCCCGGGCCAGGCTTTTCGGCTCCCCAAACCAAAAAGCCCGACCATGCGAGGGAGAAACTCTGCGCCCCCTTGAAAAGAAGGAGCACTCTTTTTCCCGCGAAGAACCAGTGGGGGCACCAGGCGAGGTAAAGCAAACGCCGGAGAGCCTCGGCGGAAACTTTCGCGCTAACGTCTCCCGAACCCTTGTTATTCCCCCGCCACAGACTCGGCTCCTCCGCCCTCGCTCTCGCCTCTTTTCTCTCTCTCTCCGGACGAGGCTGCTCGCTTCAAATGATTGGCTACCGAGGCCGGGTGCCAGGCAGGCGGGAAAGTCTCGACCGCAGCTTTTTGTTGCTGCTGTTGTTGTTTTGCGCGCGCGGCGAGGGCTGGGAACAGAGCCAAGCAAGCTCTGCAGTTGGGAGTCCCGGAGGCTTGGAAGCCAAGCTCTCTCACCCCTCCCCAATCTCCTCCTCCTCCTCTCAGTCCCAAATCCTAAAAAAGGATTGGCCACATTGGGATTGGAGGCGAGCAGCGAGGAGAGGTGGTCTGTCTCTGTCTTCCTCCCTCCCCCCTCCCTCTCGCCGGCTACTGAGGCTCGCGGTGGCGACTTCCCTGCTAGGCGCAGTCGGCCTGAAGCGGAGGAGGGTCAGGGGCCTTTCAAAAGCGTGACATTGCAACGGATGGGGGAGACTTTCAGAAGTTTGCGGATGAACTGTAGCTCTCCAGATGTTGCTAGCGTACAGTATTTGCCGTGCCGGCCGCTTGGTCGATGCTGAGTGAGAGGCGCTGGAATTTCTCCTTGGTCAGAATGTGGTGAATCTATTCCAATTATATGAACTTGTAGTTTTATTGGTAACAATGCAGAAATAATTTGCAATTTCCTTGTAGGATTTTTAAAATTCTTAACCCAGTCTACATCCTTGTGTTTTCATGATAGTCTCCTATCCAAATATTAATCAAGTTTGACCTTGCTTAGCTTTTTTTACTTGACCCAATCCAGTTTGTCTAGGTGCTGCCATCTGCTGTGACACAAAATGTAATAATGGGCATTAATTTAAATTATTTCAAAAAAGGGATTAAACAAATTAATGAAAAAGAAGGATTCTACCTGTATATGTCAATTGCTGGAAAGCAGTAGTTGAGGAGGACTATCACTTGCATGGCCTATTTGTGAACCAACTAGATATAGTGGATTGACCCTGTGTGAGATAGAATGCTGGAGTAGACTTTTTATGTTACACATCTTCCAAAAACCTTGTAACAGTACAATTCCATGCAGAAGGTTAGGCTGAGAAATATTTGAAGCCAACCCTCAAGTTTGTAGTTGAATGGGGGTGGGTGGGTGGTAATTAATCTGAGTTTCTTAAGTTGAGAAATAGCACTTCTGCAGTCCTATCTGGCAAAGCAAAATAAGGGTTTGGTGTAATGTGTGAATCAAGTAAAATTTAAGTATGTTGAGGCAAGGCATGTCTTGATAAGATCGACACAGCTTGACTTTGTGTGAAAACAGAATATAAAGTGTGGGGTTCATGCTGGAGGAATTTGATGGAATACTGTTGTGAAATGAAGTTTGTATTCTTAGTTGTGAGAATGAAATGCAAGACTGATGAAGAGAGTTTCTGATGTGGTAAAAGCAAAAGGATTGGAAGAAGGAAAGATGGCATAGTATGTCAGAAGGGGCTTAAATTGGACAGGATGGGAGAAAAAGACACTTTCTGAAGTACTGTATGGCTGAATCTCGACAGTGTTAGCTGTAGTAGAGGAACGAATGAATGGATTATATAGCTCAGTAAACCACTGTTCAGTTGACTATATGTTAACTTGTTATGTGAACCCAGCTACCATGTAGTGTAATCAATGTGCTAATTGCTGAGATCCTTTTGGGAGATATGAGATGGCTGTTGATACTAGTTGCTGGTGGATAATCAGTGCCACCAATGCCAAACAGTCATTTTACTTTTACAATTGATATAATTTATGACTTACACAATGTTAAAATCATAGTAAAGCAAGGAATAATTAAAAAATAATAAACATTTTAGAATGTAAATCAACATTAAAATATTTATAAATTTCCACATACAGAGAACCTTAAAACAAGCAATATAGGACAAGGAGTTGCTATGAGGAAAGCTGGATTTCCTCCCTCCTCCCTTTTTTTGATGAAGTGTTTGCTGATCAATGGAGTGATGTAATCTTGGTAAGAATGTAATGTGTTAAGATGAATTGAGTTGGGGAGGTTCAGAGAATATGTTAAGACAGAGAACAGCAAAAGTGACAGAGATACCATATTAGAAGGGAAAAGAATTGGATTGGGCTAGATCATTCCAATCTAATTTAAAAGTATCTCAGCTAATTTGCTGAATGATTTCTGCTGGGAAGAGGAAGGAGGAGTGTGGCCTTTTGATTATTGGTTCTCAGTTATTTTTGAAAATATTAACTCTAGTATCCTCCAGGAGTGAGCCTGAGTGAGAATTTGTAGCGCTGTAATAAAGGGATTATAGTCTTTTCTGTCAGGCAGTTTCCAAAATAGCAGCAGAACACTGTTACTCAGCTTGTGGCATTCAAGCTGCAGAATACTGCAGGGATCTGTCTGTTGGGAAAGTCATTCAAAGATTTAGGCCACAATACCATCAATATTCTGATGACCGTTTTTACATTCCCTCTGAATCAGATAACGCAGAGCAGGGGTCCAGAAAGCATGCTGAGGTACTAATGATGAGACACTCACAGGTGAGAACACACCTTGCTCTGGATGATCTGCAGTGTTCCAGAAAGAGCAAGAAAGAATTTATTGCTATCCAGCAGCCTGGTTTAAGGTGACCTGGACCCTGTTGGGTAGGGAGGCCCTCTTAGAATATTTGTGGGCTGCTCTGAGGATTATTCAGGCTTTCTAGTAAATAACACAGAATTCACTTCAACTGGACACTGACTGGGCAGGCTGAGGTGCACAGGGCTTAATCTGGAAGGATGATCTTGGATGAGTTTGAACTGCTGACTATTATGGAAGTGGATAGGGGTCTCTGTGCTGTCAGTTTGGCCACCTGGTTTCTGAATCCAGATTTTTCTGGGCCATAAAGATGACCTGCCATTAGATCCATTCTATGGTATTGCCCTCTTTGTTGAAGGGAGTGGTACCTCATGCCATGAAAGCAGCAGTGGTATGACCCCTCCTCAAGAGGTCATCCAACAACTTTCCCACAAATTTTGGACAGTGTTTGACCAGTCTACAACTTTGCCCCTGGGGAGGGCACTTATAGATAAGGTAGTCTGTCTGCAGCTGAAGAGAAACCTGGAGGAAATGGATAATCTAAACCTATTTCAATTTGGTTTCAGATCAGGAGTTATTACTGAGACAACCTGTGTCTCAGGTTGTCTATAACATGTTTAACCTTGTTTATAACCTGTGGCAGAGATAGGATGGAGGTGGTACATCCATACTTGTGTTCTTTGACTTCTAAGTGGCTTTCAATATTATTGACCAGTTTCCTTTTGAACTAGTTCTATGTGGTTGTCTTCCTTTCTCTGGAGCCAGTTCCAGTTGGTCTTGGTTTGAGGGATGAGATCACTTCCTAAGCCCCTTGTGGGTTTTACTGTCTCTCCTCCTTTTGCATGAAACCATTGGGTGAGCTCAGCTGTTGGTTTGCAATCATCAGTGTACTGATAATACCTCACTATATTTTTCAACCATGGGCTGGCCAAATGAGGCTGTCACAGTTCTGTTCCAGGGCCTGGAGGCTGTGAGTTTTGGATGAGGAGGTATTGTTTTCAACTGAATCTTACCAAGACCAGGTGTCTATAAGTGTTTGGACCACCTAAATCTGGGATTTATTCTATTTACACAATAGGTTGCATTTTCCCATTTAAAAACAATGCAAAAACCTAGGAGCTGGCCTGGACTCATACCTTCTGCACAATGAGCAGTTGGCTAGGAAGGCCTTTATTATACAACTTAATGTGATGTATAAGTTGTACCATTTCTTAGATTGGAGACTTTTCAGACAGTGACTTTTGCTCTGGTCACCTCATGACTTGATTACTGCAATGTATTCTGTGTAGGGCTGCTCTTGAAAAACATTCAGAGGCTCCAACTGGTCAAGATCACAGCAGCACATTGATATGCCTATGGTTCTGGGACCCATATTGGTTGTCAGTTTGTTTCTGAGTGTGATTCAAGGTGCTGGTCATAATCTCTAAAGTCCTTCATGGCACAAGACCTGGTTATTTGAGGAACCACTGTTTCTCATCATACTGCTTGCCAGTTCAGTTGAATAGGATTGGCGTGCTTCAATTTTCTTTGATTAAGCAGTGTCATCTAATAAGGACTTTTTTGTAGAAATACCTACTCTGTGAAATGAGGCTAACCTGAGTTCCAGATAGCCCCCACTCTTCTAGTGTTTAGAAGGATCGTGAAGATCCTTTTCACCCAGGCCTTTGGCAAGGAAGAGTGAGATTTTGTTTTGTTTCAGTTCAGTCTGTTCTTGCTTTCCTCCATCTTTCCCTCTTCTTTTTAATTGGCTTTATTGTAATTTTGGTCGTTGTAAGCCTCCCAGAGTCATTGGGAGTCAGGCAACATAGAAATTTGATAAATACATACATACTCAGTCCCACTTTGTTATGGGACATCCCAATGTTTTGGAGGCTTCAGCTAGTGCAGAATGCCTGGTTATGGTTTGGTACCGCGTGGTCAAAACCACTCTCTCAGCGATCTGCCTCTGATGTCTACT
This sequence comes from Thamnophis elegans, assembly GCF_009769535.1. NCBI lineage: Eukaryota > Metazoa > Chordata > Lepidosauria > Squamata > Natricidae > Thamnophis > Thamnophis elegans. The sequence goes on along the minus strand of NC_045544.1, from coordinate 99,489,225 downwards.
TTGGAACCTACCTCAAAATACTGATGCTAATATGTAATGCATTAAAAGCATCATTAGACCTAGGTTGGAATTTTTTAAATATATATTCTCCAATGATGATGGTGGTATTGAGAAGTGTGGGGGACAAAAGTTCTGTTGCTGTGTTTAGCTGATGTCAGGAAGATGAGGGCCTATTTGGTGTTGGTGCCATCATTGCTGCTCAACTTCTCTGTTGAAATCCTCCTGCTTCGACCCTCAAGCATGATTTGCAGTTCATTTCAAAATCTGCACCTCATTATCCAGATGATTATATTTTGGCTTTTGAAAACCTTCGCCCCTGACTATTTTGCATTGTGCTTTTATTGTGTGACAAGCTCTTCCCAATGTTTAGGTGATAGTCATCTAAATACAAATCATGTTCATTGGTCATGTCTACTTTTCCACAAGGCTAGAATTCTCTCTCCCTGGACAGAATGAATCATCTTGGGGTGTAAAGCTTCTAAACCAGGGAGGAGGTGGAGTCTGGTGGTTTATTTTTTGTATATACGAAGCTTGTTGTGGAGGGAGTAACAAATATCGCGGTGCGGCTGCCTCTCTGCTTTTGTCAAGGGAAAACGTTTTTCTCTACAGAAACGGGTTGCCAGTTGTCAGGCTCTCGGATTCTTCTTCGTTGTTGCTGGCACGTTTTAAGAAGGGAACTGGAAGGTGGGCGTCCATAGAGAATGCGAGGCAGAGCTCAGCGTGGCTGCTGCAAGTCAGCAACCTTTCTCGAGCGCGACTGCCGTCGTCACCGCAGCGGCTTCAGGAAGCTCCTGAGGACATAAGGAGGGAAGGAGCAGGGCGGGCCGCGGCGCAGCGCAGGGGTTGTGGCAGGCCGCGCGTGTGTGTATGTGTGTGCCTCCCCCCCCCCCTCAAGCATATAAATGTAAACAGTGCCCTCGCGCTGTGGGCGGAGCCAGGCCGCCTCTAACGCGCCCGGATTGGCCCTGCTGCCTTATTTTTTATTGGCGACGGGGAGGGCTTTCTCTCCCTTTCCCCCGGAGAGGCAGAGCGCGGGGATCTTGCCGTCGCTCGGTTGGCTGCTGTTCGGTCCGCGCGGCCAGACGCCAGCAATCTCCGAAAGGCGCGCGAGCGTGTTGCTCGCCAGTCGCTCTGGGCGCCCGGGAAAGAAGAGTCCGGCTCTTGCCTCTGTGATGATTCAGAAACCCTGACGCGTAAGTACGGCCGGCGGGTGGGGGGGGGGGGGGACGGACGCGGGGGGCGGGATTGGGGGCCGGGGGTATCTTGGTGTCTCCACCCTCTCCTCTGGCTGTCCCCTCCTCCTTTGCGTGTCTCTTTCTGGCTCTGTTATTCTCCTGCCTTGCACTCGCGCTCCCTTTGTTGGGTTTTCGGTGGGAAGCGACCTGTCTCTCGCGGCCCCGACCGCAGCTCTCCCTCCGGTGTCGTTCAGCAGCGAGGGAGGGGCTTTCCCGAGGCGAATGGGGTGACTTGATCGTGGATTTCTTTCCAAGTCTCGGCGCGGGGCTATTTCCCCCGCACCCCCCACTCGCCCCTTCCCTCACCATCACCTTTTTTGTCCCTTGCTTGCGATGGTTCCCCAACTTGGTGGTGGATGCTTGGCTTGCGCCGGCCTTTTCTACAACCTGTTGTTGTTGTTGCTTGCGTGAGCGCCGAGTCCAATCGCGGGACACGGGCGTTTGAACGAAAGTAAACAAAAAGGTGAGTTGGAGCGCGGTAGGTGGGTGGGAAGCAGGCAGCCTGCGACCCTTTGCCTTGCGACTGGGGTGACCTGTCGTTTCTCGCTTGTGCCTTTTTTGCTCTTGATTTCGTCGCCCGCTTAACAACAACTCATTAAAGAGTGGATTTTCTAAAGGTGCCAAGTGAGACGTTTCCCCCCCTCCCCGCGTGTAGTAAAGAGAAGGATTTGATCGTAGCCGTGGAAGGATGAGGGGAGGTGGAGTGAACGGAGGAGCACTTTGCAGTGTACAAACTATTGTGACGCACTTTTACAACTGATTGCTCTTGCCAAACCTTCCAGACTTGCTGTGATCAGCATATTCGATAGAACAATGGAGCGAGAGCCTGGCCGACTTCCCCGTCCTGCACAATCACCGCATCTACTTCTAACATTTCAACACTGTTTCTGATCCTCCTGTATAGAACTTGGAGGGCTGGAGGGTGCGGATCCTGAGTTTAAATATTTCACCATCACCTCCTTTTTTAAAAACAAAACAACAAAAGTCAGTTGACTCCTTTGCCCTCCCCTCTCAAAAGATCAGACCATGGAATATTGCTTAGTTGGCCCCCAGGTTTTGTTTTACAAAACTTTTGTTACTATTTTCTTTTCTTTTCAACAAGCCTTTTTACCCCCTGAGAGATATTGGATTGGATATAGCAAAAACACCTTTATCCATTACTAGTCTTTTATTTTTAAAGTTTGATAAGGAAGGAAGGCTAATTAATAGATTTGAAATCCTGTGGTGAATGTAAAATGTCATGGAATTTGCATTGCTAATATATTGATAGTGATTTCTATCTATTGCAAGTTATCATCACTGTTATCAAGTTTGAATGAACTTTGTATAATTTGAGATGTTTTTCTCTTCTCCCCCCTTTTTTTCTCTTCTTCTTCCAGGGTTGGGGAAAAAGAAAGACCAAATGGCAAAACAATCTTCTGATTTAAATTCTGAATGTGAGAGAGAAGGTGAACAATTGCAGCCTGCTGAAAGGCCAGCTCAGCCTCATCACCTTCGGCCTGGGGCCCCTACCTCCTTACAAACTGAATATCAAGGTAATCATTTGGGTGAACGGGACAGCTCATCACCCGGTAGCCCTCAGGGACCACTGGCACCACCCTCCAGTCCCAGTCCATTTGCTACCAGATCCCCGTTATTCATGTTTGTAAGAAGATCCCCACTGCTGTCCAGATCCTCCAGTGGGTATTTCTCTTTTGACATCGACAGGAGTCCTGCCCCTATGAATTGTGACAAAGCAACACAGACTCCAAGTCCTCCGTGTCAAGCTATCAATCATTATCTAAGCGCAATGGGTAAGCAAGAGCATGGTAAGAAACTTTTACACTCATCTTTGAAATACAGTCAACACTTCCTTCTCCCCTTTGAAGCTGTGTTTGTGGTTTGGAACTTGGGTCTAAGAAATAATTTGTCTTATGTAGTACTAGAATTCCAGTTCAAGGTGAGCTACACTGATTAAAATGTTGGATAGAGGAGATCCAGGTTCAAATCCCTACCCAGCTTTCAAGCTCATTGGGTGATCCTGATTTCATCATTTTCTTTCAGTTTAAGCTTTGTAGACATAAAAATAGGGCAAATAAAAAATGAAGCTTTTTGAAGGGAAGGTGGATACAAATGTAATAAATGCTAGCATTTGAAAATTTTGCAGTGAACCCTCATAATGATGACTAAGGATAAGAGTACTGACTAATTTATGGAGTTCTTTGTAAAGCTCACCAGGTAAAATGAAATGTTTTGACAAAATGAAAGTAATTAGAATGAAAATAAAGATAACATTTCATAAGGATAACTTTTTGTGATATAGAAAAAAAGAGAAAATCTAAATAAATCAGAATTTGATTTATAGCTTGTTGAAAATATAATAGTGTCCTTTTGTTTGGAAAGTGTTTTAAATGTTTGTGGCTTTGGAAGAAGTAAGATCTAAATTGTATTACTGCGTGTAAATGTCATTTGCAGTGTATGTGTTTGAAAATGACATAGTAGAATGGAGATAATGGTCAAGGATTACAATACAATAGCAGAGTTGGAAGGGACCTTGGGGGTCTTCTAGTCCAACCCCCTGCCTAGGCAGGAAACCTTATACCTTTCAGACAAATGGCTATCCAATATCCAACATTGGGACCATAGTACACTGAGAAGTTGATTTTAAATCTTTATTTATTTATTACAAGTGAAGATCACAGTCTCACAGTTATTATCCCCAGGATGGGAGTTTCCATTGATGCCAAAAAGCACTTCCAACTTAGGGCATATAGCATTGAGTGTCAATGCTATTATCCAGAGTAGGCCTGCTGTGCCTATTCATTCCCTTACTGAAAACTAGAAGAAATGGGAAGCAATGTGTTTATAGTCCCTATAGTTTGGCTCATGATGAGGATTATAATCAAAATGTCCAGTGAGCTTCTTGGTCCTTTCTTTGCATCATTTAGAAACATAGAAGGATATATCTGCCTTATTCCATGTAGAGATTTTGAATTTTACTCATTCCACTTTCCTCCATACTTATCCAATGGATTTTTGCTAGTTAAAATGGACTTTATTTGGCTTCTGAGTGAATAATTGGTTTTTGAAACATTTTTGAATAATTTGAGTAGAGGCATGTGGAGTAACTGAGTTTTAAATTTTCTTTTATTATAATGAAGATTTTGTTTAAGAATGCAGTGATCAAGAGCTCTATTTCTTTTTCCTGAAAAAATGGTGGATGTGTGCTTTCAGATAACTATATACAGTTCCTGACTGGGATGCTGAACCATTATTGCTTTAAACTGCCCCAATCTTCCCCTCCCTTTGAAATAAATAAATTGGTTATATATATTTTTTGAAAATGAAAATGTTTAATTTTGTTTGCTAAGTATCTTTATGTCATGTAATAACCTCCCATAAGGCACACAAATGCTTCTAGGAAAAAGAGCATGTTTGTTTGATGGTCCAGTCCAATAGTCTTTTAAGAAGAGGTCTTGTCTAATGAAAAATTAAAAGGATAACACTAATTAGGTGTTTTGCAAATTGATTCAAGTATGTTCCTACTTGATTCCCATTTGGGGTATATATGCATGAGGTGTTGTAGTGCATCCTATTCCCTGTGGTTCAGCATAGCTGATTTCCTGCTTTGAGTGCAGTGTTTATATAGCACTAAACTAGGAGTAAGAGAAGCTACTTTGCACAGATATGCACTTAAGCCAGTATACTCCCAAGAGCATATATCCTTTTTAAAGTGGCTTAGGCATCTTAGCCTTATATTGCAGGCATGTTTACCTTCTACTTTTTACCATGGAAACTGAAGGTACTTCCTGAAAATTCCACCAATCAGAATCTAGAGAGGAAAAAAAAATCCCTTGGTTTTTAAAATAGATTCTGCTGGGGCTTAATTTGCCTGGCATAGCTGAAAGAATAGAATATTGAATGCATCTCAGGAAATTGTAAAGCCTATTGATTAGGTGGTAGATGGTGATATGTGTGTGTGTGTGTGTGTATATATACACATACACACACAATATGTAAACTATAAAATGAGTGATTTTTTTTCTATTTCTGATAAATAGTGCAAGCAGTTGTTACCTTTAATTATAGAGGTATTGTAGCATTTTTAAAATATTGCTTTTTCTGGTGAGTAAGTGCAGTAATGGGGAAAATTACACTTACTGAATTTCTGCCTACAGCTGTTAAAACAGAGGAGCTTTGTTTGGGGAGAGATGGCAACAGTAGTAAAGAATGAAGTTAACAAGTAGAAAAGGGGCATTGCATGTTATTGGAGGTCAAATATGTACATTACTGAGTATTTTAAGCAGCCTGCTTGTATTGAATTGGTTAAGCCAGTGGTTCTACTAGAAATGATTGTTTTATTTCATTTGTTGCCTTGTTCCTAGGTAGTTGGTACTTTATATAATATGTGAAAGTAACAGAAGAAAATATAATGTATCATCTTAAATTCTGCTATTAAATGAAAATATATTAAATGTTAATGTAGAAGATAGATTTATCCAGCCTCTTAAGGAGAAAAATCCAATTTTAAAGCAGCTATAATCGATGCTATATTATCTTCTTTGTTGCTTAAACGATACAGCTATTCTTCAGTTTTGTTCAGGTACATAAAAAGGTACCATATAGAACCTGGTCAGGAATGAATTTTCATTCCTACAGAAACTGGATCCAGAAGTAATGGGCATAAATTGTAGATACTTACCCTGTTTCTCCGAAAATAAGATCTCCCCACATAATAAGCCCAATCGGGCTTTTGAACGCATGTGCTAAAATCCTCCCCCCAAAATAAGCCCTCCCTGAAAATATTGCAACATAGCAGAAGCCATGGGGTGACTACGCTCGCCGCCTCCTGCACCTTAAAAATAATAAGACCTTCCTGAAAATAAGGCCAAGCACTTATTTTTTGGGGGGGAATAAGACCTTGTCTTATTTTCGGGAAAACATGGTAGCTTTATTTTAATATAAGGAAAAAGCTTTCTGATGGTGAAATAATATAAATGTAGAATAATTACTTTGGAGAGCTAGTTTCGTCTGGGGGTTAAGGCACCAGGTTAGAAATCAGGCAGCTGTGAGTTCTGGTTCAGCCTTAGATGTGAAAGCTATCTGGGTGATTTTGGGTCAGTTTCTCCAGTACTTTGTCTGCTTCACGTGACAAGCCAGTCTGTCAGTTCTTTTCTCAGTTGATCAATCAGCACTCAGTTGATTCCTGGACCCTGCCAGGAATAAAGAAGTAGTTTACTTATGATGTTGTGGATTCTTCATCCCTGGATGAACCACTCTCATGGATGGTCTAATTGGTTTTCCACGACATTAGGGACTTTTTGAACTCAATTGTCCTATGATTGTACTGTACAGATGGGCTCAGATTTTGTTTAATGAAAAATCATCTTAACACATTTTACATATGCTAGGGTTGTAAAGTTCATTAGGATGTATGCTGTAGATAGTACGCGTAGGATTTTTAAAGATGTAAGAGTTTATTTTCTAAGTTGAAGAGTTTTATATTCTTGATAAATTTAAGTTACTGCACTAGAACAGAACATAAACATAGTTTCAGAGAACTATTTGGGAGATATAAGGACTTCTGTGATGTCAAGCCCAGCTTCTGCAGATATTGTAGTAATAGTGTAGGAGAACAAAAAATAGTGTTTGTTAAAGTTCAACAGACTAAGAAAATGGCTTTCTATCAATAAACATTTATAGACTATGTAAGACTTATATGGGACATAGTCTGGATGGATCCTGGCAATCAACAATTATTCTTTAAAGGGATGTTTTAGTTTACAAATTTCTTTAAAAATGAATATGGGCAAATGAGTTTTCAAAACATTAAGTGAAAAAGAATTGCATCTTTTTATGAAATTCAAAAAATAACTAAATAATTTCAAACTAATGATTACTATAAGCCGTGCAAACTTGCCATATGATTTGTGAAGATTGTCAAGTCTTACAGTGTGGTTTTTAAAACCCTCAAAGGAGATAGTTTAGAACTACAAAATGACAGATTTGCTCTTGTCCTAGCTTTTATATGTAGTTTTATTACTCAGAGCCAGTTCTTAGGATTTATTTTTGCCTTTAAATCTACAACTTGATTTTTTGTTGCTTTAATGTAAAGTTTTTTAAAAGTTATCTGTGCTAAAATATTGCAGAAAACCTCCAACAAATGACTTGTGATTACCTTAAACACAATTTATTATTTGTTACCTATGTATGAAAAATTATGCACAATAAACCATTTAGACTTAACTAGCCAAGTTAAGTGCACATCTTCTTTTACTTAAGTAACAGGGATTATGAATTTTAATCACGTTCATTTATGATGAGTTTAAATAAAACATTTATTCTTATGTCATTTTTTAAAAAAAAAGTTCTGAATATCATCTTTTTCTTGCAACTTCAGGCAAAGTTTTATCTGGGTTTAAAATGATGAAGGGGGAGGTTTATTTGCATTGTGCAGCTTAAATAATCTTTTCTTCATATTTCAGGTAAAACTGATCTTGTGTTTGAATTCTTTTAAAACACATTGCTTTCCTATTTTCAATAGGAAATAATGCTTTGCAATAATGATACTAATTGAGATACAAATATATTATGAGTCAATTGAATATTGAAAAGTCATTTGAAATGACACAAGAAAGAATAAAAAACTACACAATTATGCTGAAGGTGTAAATTAACTTGAGACAAAAAAGGAAGTTTGTGTTCTATATTGCTGCCCGGCTGATTTGTTTTCTGAGATTATTGCAAACCCTAACCCTAAAAAGAATGCCTACTTTCACAGAAGGAACAATTTTCACATCAAGATAACATACTGTTTATGTCAAATTATATCCAATACTTCGTATATGATGAACAAGGGGAAAGATAACTTGTTTTTTTTTTAAAAAAAAACAGCTATGAGATGGACGCTATTTACATGCACTTATTTCTGTAGATTGCCTAAATAATATCTGGTGAATACAGATAATATTCTTCAAAAAATTGGCACTAAACTTTTTATTATACAAGTGCTGTGAAAAACATGAAAGATACAATATTTTTAATATATTTACTCAGCATTCAGTTCTGTGTAAGACCCTTGATCAATGGCCAAAGTATTGGCATAGATTTCAAGTTGGTGAAAAAGTTACACATAAATGATTTTTGCATTATAGATAATCCTTTTGTCATATTTTTCCCCTCATAGTTCTGCTTGTATTAAAAAATACCATTTTTGCAGTTAGAAGTAACTGCTTCTGGTTTAATGGATTATGTCTTGCATAAGGAAAGTCATGGCAGGGTTTTCCTTTTTCTTTCCCGGGTTGCTGTTGCTACACTTCCTGAAATTCACTAGAGGTCCTTCTGACTCCAATCCAGTCTGTGTTGACAATTGGAAGCACAAACGTACTTGTTTTGTGGATATTAGCTGAAGAACCTTTGCGCCAACTCTCAGTTTCTTAAATTGTTTTGTAGAGGTGAAAAATGAGAAGGGATAAAGGAAAACGTGGGTGATTTATTTTACCTGTTTATCTCAGTTGATCTACTTTGACTAATTGACTTGCAAAACAATATAATTAGATTCTTACTAGGATTTTCACCCTGAAAAGAAGATGATGCTCCGGTTTCTCAAGTTTTTGAAATGACTCTCATTGTATTTGATTTAGATGCTTAATAATAACTTAGAAGTGAACAAAAAGTAAATAGTTATATCTAGCATTTGTGCTTGGTTATGGAAATCTCATAATTATGCTTTTTTGTACAGTGTCATTTTTAAATTCAGTATAATAATTAATTATTTCTACAGCAACAGTGTTACATAGTAAAACACTTCAAACATTCCAGCCAACATTCACTGTTTGAATAGTTGAAGCGTTTAATACACCCAATGCTTTTATATGATTACTAGACAATCTGTGACCCTTGGGTCATCGTTCCAGAGATATTTCCTTACCAGATTCCTCAATGCCTTCAACAGTGGCAGAACTTGTAATGTATCTGTGAAATTCATAAAAGTTTAGAGGGATATTTAGAGATACATCTGTCTTAAAAATAGCCCATGCTGAATTGTATAGCACAGTCAAACTTCAGGAGTTGACTACAGGAAATATATTATTTTTAATTATGTCATAAAATGCTTAATACAATTTGCCAAATTTCCATTGCATGGGAATTATGGGTCCTGGATTTTGAGCACTTTCTGTAAGTTAGACCATTTGAGATAGCAGCTTAAAATTGTGTGGTGTACAGTTTCACCCAATTAAAAGTTACATTTAGTAGAGTTTTAGTAGTATATAGTTTAATGTGAAATGAAGTACATGTGGCTCATACCTGTAATAAAAGAATCCTTGCAAAGAAACAAAAGAACAATATTTGAATAAATAATACTGGTTATAATTTTTATTTCTTTGCATTATCATTATATTTGTGATAAAGAATTTGCTTTCTATACAGTAGTGCTCTAAAAGATGCTAATTCCTATACTCTGATGAGAAAACATGAGCTTTTAGTACCATTTCTTGGTGTTTCAAAATATCATGTATATTTTCAGAATCAGTGTAACATTTATGAGGAGAATATAAGTTAAAAAAAATTCAGAGCAGGTGAAGGCCAGGGAAGCTGTTGTATGAGCATTTTGTTTTTTAAGACATTGATTCATTCACAATATTGTTCAAACAGACTACTTTATGATGTGGATATATTCTAAGAATTTTATCTCTTAGTCCTATATGGTATATTGGGCTTTCTAGAATAGTAGGCTAGTTTCATATTGATTCTATGCTTTTCATGCTATCTTTGAAATGAGTCAAATGTGTTTAAAGTAATTTTTACATTTAGTTTCCTGTGTTTCTAAATCACTCCACCATATTTTTGGCTCTTAGAGTGTTATTTGGTTGAATAAAAGAATCTGTTTCCTGATAGGAACTTTAAAGCGAAATTTATTAAATATTATTAATATTTTGTGAATATTGTAAAAACTGCTTTTTATGTCCCCTATATTTTGATTGAAGTATGTTTATGAGATTAAAGTGATGTAAATAACCTGTAAGGGTTGGTAAAAGCAAGTATGCAATTCATTCTCAAAGCATGAAGAGTTCAGCTCCATTTCTCAGATTACTGTGGCATCAGATTCCAGCAGCTGTTCAGTATGTTGCCTCTTATTAATGTGACTGTTGCCCATATGTGTATAGCAATTCATTATGCTAAGAATGTTGAAAGATTCCTGCCCTCTCTTTTCTCCAAGTTACTTGCATACCTGATCCATTCATTCTTGTTATGTTCTTAATCGGATTGAGAACTATGTATTTGTATTATTTGTTACAAATAAATTGAGAGATTGGTTATAATGGATAAACTGTTTAATTTTTTTTTATAAGTTTAGCACAAATAGGTTTTACTGCTTTCCTATTGGGTTTTCTGAGCTTGTAGTAGCAATGCCGTGTGTGTGTTGAACACCTGTGTTTCTCCGCAGCAGCAGCAGTTTTGGGGTTTTTGTTGAGGGTGGGAGAAAACAACACTTAAAAAAAAAAGATCTCATATGTAGGATTTTCATTTCTTTTCCACTATATTAGTGTCACTATATCAATGAAATCTTAAGCTACTTTCAAAATAAAATATAAATGCTCATGAGTCTCCTAAATTGCTGACAGGGTGTAAATTCCAATTCTAATTTTTGTAATGATTGTAATTTTTAATAGTATGCAAATGAGATGGTTATGTATTATCTTCTGCATTTCTGTTGCATGAGACTGGAAGTATTTCAGAAGTATTTCAAGGACCATTTACTGATCTTTCCAGGAAATTCCTCACTTGACACAGGTTTATGTATTTTACAGTGCAAATGTTTTTAATTCAAGATACCCTGTGATTTAGAGATTGGCAGATCAGGAAGGGATTATTGCAATAGAGAAGATAAGCTAGAAATAACCCCTTTAAGTTAATTATGGTTGGCAGAACGGTATGTTAAATAGATGTTTAAATATTGCCAAAGCAACATTTATTAAAATTAACCAGAATTTTACTAAAACATTTATTATGATGACAATCTTTATGAGGGTAGTGATGTACACATATTCAAACTTTTTTAAAATTATGGTTATCCTGAGAACTAGCAAGAATATGTATATAATAGAACAGGGATACATTGTAGTGCACGATGGACATCTTTACAGTAATGATTGCATTGACATCATATCCATTGTTTAAATGTAGCTTCAATATTTTGAATGGATATTATGACTTGAAAATATATTTCTATTTTGCATAACTAAATGACTTGACACTCCTAATCTTTTTGATCTTGCAGCCCCACAGAAAGTCCTTTATGAAAACCTCAGATTGATTTCATGGTTAACCACATGAAACATTTATATTAATTTCTTGACTTACAGAAACTGTCATTTAGAATCAATTAAGGCTTTTTTATACCTTTGTAGTCCCATAGGTCCCATTATATGTTTATAAGATTTTGGTAGCTAGTTGAACACTTCTGCTTTTGTCTGATTATGTGAAACTAACATCTTGTTAAGTGACATACAAAGCTGAAACAGGTGGCTCTCAATCTCTGATACTCCAGGTTCTTGGTATAGTTTGATTTCTGTGTAATATCCAGAAATCTCATATATAATTGAGGACAGTGTAAATCATTGCCTTTTTTTTCTAATGAAGAGCTTCACTGGTTAGTTTTTGCCCAAATCTAATGAAACAACCTGCATTGTTCTTATATTTTAACACTGCATAGTATAACATTTTTTAATTTAATTTTAAATTTATTGTTCCTTTTGAAGAGTCCTTTCTACCACTTAAATTAGATGCCATGTTAATAAATACAAAGTGATACTATTTTCTTGGTCTAGTTAGTTTGATTTCAACCAGAAATCTCTGAGTTGCTTATAAACAGATAATGGGATGAAATTTTTTGAAGCTATACTCTATTTCTCAGACTGCTGAGGCACCTATTACTATACACATTCCCATTGGCAGAAATAGTAGTATTATTTTTGGCCAAGGTTGCTGTTAAGATTTGATTTTGCTCTAATTTCTACTTTGCCAATTTTCTGCCTCAGGCATCAAAATATTTTGGCTGGCACTAGATGTCACGTACGTAACTTGAATACTACATTGCTGTTGGAACTTGCTTGAGTGGCATTTTATAGTTTGGGATTTTCTTATACGTAGCTCTGTACTACCAGGGAATGTACTAGTAGATCTGATATATTTGGATTAGATTTGGGAAGAATCATTTTTATGTTTCATTAATTCATATGTGAGTAACAGAACAGCAAATAGAATTATTTTTAATGAAGTAACCCTATGATGGTTTCATTAAAAAAGGAGAGGGGAAATAAAGTGTATACTGAAATAAAGCATCATTAATGCTTTCCCCTCCATTATCCATTGGTTAAGCAGCATAGTGGGAAGTAAGAGTTTGCACATGTTGGTATATTTTGTCAATGTCTGGAGTGTTTTTGTTTAAAGAAAATCTTTAAAAGTTTGCATAACATTCAACCTGTTTCAATAACACCGGTTTGGTTTTTATGCAAGTTTGGCTATTTTACGTGCTGAAACAAAAGCTATTAAGATCTTCAGTGTCCTTTCACTTAAAGTTCTATTCTCTGTGCACTTTCATCCAAAAGTCTACTAATGATGTTGTTTGTTTCAATATGATCTTGAATGGCTCAGCCAACATCTCTTCATTCATAAATAACGTATTTGTTTGGCTAGTGTAACTGAATACATTCAGAACTTGGAAAAGAATACTCTGAAGTAATTCAAGAAATACAAGTATTCCACAGGTGTCCCACAGGAGAGGCAAAAAGAATCAGACCCCAAAAATGTCACATTGTGTTGTTGCAATGCAAGCTCCACCCCTTTCTACATATGTTGTTATATTGCATGAATGGACAAAACAAGCAGAGCTTGCAGCACCGATGCTGGTTTTTTCATTACATCAAAAACAGCCTAATCCTGCAAACACTGCTGAATACTACTTTGCTTTGTCCTTTCCATTTCTCCACTGTTGAACATTTTGAGAACTATTTTGATTTCTATGATGGTACTCTTAGTATACAATTACATGCACAGGTATGATAATCAAATTAGAGTCAAGTAGTTTAATTTTCGGCAGGAAAAATGGCATTGTAATATAATTGTAGAAAGCCTCTCCTCAGATATGATGAATTAAACTAGTTCTTCTTTAAAATGATTGAAAAATTGAGTCAATCAGTATTGCAAGAAGAATGTTGAATGAATTTCAGCTTACTAAGCAACTCACTAAAATTGAGCCTGATATAAACTTTTATTTTGAAACCTGATAATAGTCTTTCTCAACTATAATGTGAAAACAATACATTTGTAGACCAATGAAATGTTAGTTTGGCTCTGAAATAAATTTTCCACCCAGTTTGGAGCCAGGCACATTTGCTTAACATTTTCACTGCTCTGCGAGTGATTGTTGTGAGATTGAGAGTTATGGTTATTCCCTTATGAGCCTTTTAAAGTTTTTAATGCCAAGTTTGTGGGATAATTTGTATAAAAAGAGCTGTAATTATTGCTTATATTCTCTATTCATTTTTGTTGGCGGAAGACGTTAGACCAGAATCATAGAACTAAAGAGTTCAAACGCATAGGAGCAAATGACAAGATTGTAGCTGCATCAGAGGTTATGATACAGATTATGAAATTGCATTATGACACAAGTATCATTTTGAGATTTGTTATGGACACTGCAGATTCATGATAATGTTATCAGTACTCCTACATTAATACATGCTTGTAATTGCCAGGCAGTATTTTTCTTCCTCTTCATATCTAATGACAAACAGATACCAAGCAGTGTTTTTGTCCTAAGCAAGCTATAAACCTTTATATACCTACATCAAAAATACCGTATATACTCGAGTATAGGCCGACCCGAATATAAGCCGAGGCACCTAATTTTACCACAAAAAACTGGAAAAGTTATTGACTCGAGTATAAGCCTAGGGTGGGAAATGCAGCAGCTACCGATAAATTTCAAAAATAAAAATAGATACCAATAATGCCATTGCCCATTGAATAACATATACAGCCTGCCTGTGCCCATTAAATATACAGTAGCCATTGTAAAAATTTGCTCTGCATAACAAATTATTATCACACAATACCGGTGTATTTAATGAAATACTTCACTCACCTCATGATGCTGATGTCCCACTGTGATGATGATGTCCCGCCTCCTATGACACACGGCACAGTGATTCCTATCATTGGATCACTGTACCAGAGGAGGTGGGACATCGCTATGTGGCTGATTGCCATAACAAGGAGGAGGTGGGACATCGCTGCAGAGCGGCAGGAGGGGGAGGAAGGGGAATCGTAAGATAGCCCTGCATTACATTAGAACGTGAGGAGGGGGGATGGTGCGGTGCACGCTGCGCGGCAAACTGACACAGAGGGAGGGGAAACTCAGGGGCGCTGGGCCATTCACGAGCGTCACCCAGCGGCATGGCCCCGCCCCTTTTTCTCCTACATTTCGGGCAAATTTTTCACTGACTCGAGTATAAGCCGAGGCGGCTTTTTTCAGCCCCAAAAGTGGGCTGAAAAACTAGGCTTATACTTGAGTATATACAGTATCTAAAAGCTTCATGTGTGGAACTCTTCCTACAAATGTAAATGATAAAAGTCTTCTGCTATGATAGAATTAAAAGTACATACTTTCATTCGGAGATGCCCTTGCTGTTTTTCAGATGTCTAGTAAAAACATGCATGCATCTCAAAACAATTAAAATTGCCTCTTGTACATCTTAGGTTATTTAGATATGGTGTACACCATTGACTAGATTGAAATACAGTACCCATGAAACATTTGGGGCAAACTCCAGGAGATAGTGGACACCTAGTGTGTTGTGGTCCATTGGTCCATGGAGTCACAAAGACATAGCTTAATAACTAAACAACAGGCATAAAACATAATTTACAAATAATGGTAGCTGGATTCTTGAACAGCTAATGCTCATTTAGGGACTGCTTCAGACAGCAGCCATTATCTTTGTGATCAGTGCCTGCATTTATAGCCTTTGCAGCATCACTCAGTCACATGTATCCGTGTCTTGTACCTGTGACCCCGTTTTTTTCTCCTCACCCTCCACAGAGCTGAGATTGCCTAAAGAGGCTGTCTATTCCTGAGCTGCTTTCCTCTGTGCTCCAGCACATCCCTAAAAAGTGCTAACCACACAGGTTAACAAACTCAGTTCTGTGGTCTTAATTAATTGATGACAACCTTCAAGCCAATTGAGGCTGTGTCTAACACTAATAGGACTCTTAATCAGTTTCATGCTAAAGGTTTTTGTTTGCCTCTTAAGTGACTGGTGTTTTGCAGTTTCAAGAAAGCTACCACATTTATTTCAATGTCTATTCCACATTCTGTATCAGCTTATCCCGAGGTAATCTTTTCCCCTCCAGTTAATGTATATAGATATTAATTCTCTCCTTGCTAATTATCCCAGCCCTGGGTTGCGCATTCCAAAGGGCAGAAGAAAGAGCTGTAAGATTTCCCTTTTACCTGGCTTCCTCATGAGTCAAGTTCTGGAAACCTTCTCCGCCATTTGGACTCTCCCAGCTATTTACGAGTTGTATGTTTCCAACACTGCAAAGCAAAGGAAAACTAAAGTAAAGAAAAATCATGTGATTTTTCACTTAATGAATGCTTTGCTTAATGATTGAATCACAAACCAATTGCAGTTGCTGAACAAGGATAACTTGTATTGAGCCAAAAAAAGGACCACAGTTAGTGTGATGTATGAACCTAGGGGCAACCTAGTTCTAATCCAGTTTTTAAATTATGTCAATTTTTTCTCCTTTCACATTCTGCACTCTGAGGAATTTGCAACTACTATGTTATTGGAGTAACAACGTTCCATGTTTTGCTGTACAATTTGTGCTGCAATGTGATGTCATGCTAGTCACATGCTGGCGTAAACATCTTTAGATAGCCCTGGCTCAATGGCTTAAAGAAGCAGGAATGACCTCCACCCCGTAAAGTCGGCTATGACTAGTGGAGTAATATTTATTTATTTATTTATTTATTTATTATTAAAATTTAAATAATACCCACAGAGGGTCCCTATATTATTGGAGAAACAGGAAGGAGGGGGAAATAAAGCAGAATATATGAGGAGAAATATACATTATTTTGTTATGCATCTTGGCCTTGGTTAGTAATTGGGCATAGGAATCAGTGTGTTGTGCCAACCGCTTCATAGAAAAGATGAGTTCTGATGGATTTGTAAAGAAAAAAAAACAAATCATGTATATGAGTTTTGATGGTTTGCTTCAGCGTCTATTTGTGAATAAGTTACCTGAGCCTGCAAGCTTAAAATAGACACTCAACACATCTTAAAAAAAGAAAAAGGAATTGCCTCAAGTGGTACTTAGGACTATATTGCCTCCCTTTTTGTTTTGAATACATGTATTCAGTGTATCTGTAAGTACAGATTCACAGATAATCCTTGACTTGCAACCTCAATTGGGACTGGAATTTCCATCAATTGTTGTAATCCTAACACTACATGACCAGTCCTGATTTTTTGACCTCTTTACTACAGTTGAGAGTGGAATCATCATAGTCCTACGTGTGAATCCATCTTAATTAATGGCAGGGGATTTTTTTTGCTACAAATAGTCAAAAAAACCTCCTCAAATTGTGATCACATGACTATGGGATGCTGCATCAGTTGTAAATGTAAGCTGGTTGCCAAGTGCTCAAATCAGTATTCGATCATATTGCGATCATATGCCCATGGGTGCAGTTGTTAAGTTCAAATTTAGGTTGCAAGTGACTTTTGGATGCTATCATTACTTCGAATAGTTGTTAAGAAACAAGTAACGACGGTCATAAGCTAAGGACTATATACCACTTGAGCTGAAACTTCTGGACATCTTCTAAAGTAAATTTACTTGACAGCAGAAAGCAGCATGCTTCTTGACCTTTGAAAAGGGTGTATTTAAACATAATTTGGAAAACAGCTGTAAACCTGGTTCGAAATATCTCATATTTTGCTAATAATAGGCAGCTATAGCAAATCCTAGCTTGGTCGTTTATATGCAAGGAATGAAGTTTAGTACATGCTAGTGTTTGGATTAATGTGATATGCAGCCCTTTAACAGCATCTCTTCAATGCTGGCTTATATGAGAAACTATACCTCAGATTTTGCATGATTACAGAGCCTGGCATCAATATTTATTTATTTCTATAGCTGCCTATTTCAAACAAGTGGCCATGGGCAGCGAACAATCATAAATTAAATCACAATCCCCTAATGTTTAATTCAGAGATAAAAGTTAATATGTGCTCTTTGGAAATTATCAGAGAAATTGCAGATAGAAGTGCTACTGTAAATACTAA
The DNA here is from genome assembly GCF_009769535.1 of Thamnophis elegans. Taxonomy (NCBI): domain Eukaryota; kingdom Metazoa; phylum Chordata; class Lepidosauria; order Squamata; family Natricidae; genus Thamnophis; species Thamnophis elegans. Next base: position 99,471,650 of record NC_045544.1, on the reverse strand, counting down.
CTCGTGAGGGAATTGGAATATAAATAAGCATGACATCAGAATGTAAAGTCCAAGTTGTAGATTCATTTCATCATTTGGGGGAGATAATCCTCTGGTATTTTTATTCTGTTTTAATTGTATGGGATTCTTTATACAGGTAGTCCTCAACTTGCACTAGCTCATTCAGTGACCGTTGAAAGTTACAACAGCACTGAAAAAAGTGACTTACGATCATTTTTCACACATTGTTGTGGCATCCTCATGCTCACATGATTAAAATTCAAATGGTTGGCAACTGACACTCATTTATGATGATTGCAATGTCCTGGGATCATGTGATTACCTTTTGCATAGCCAAGATTCATTTAAAAACCATGTTACTAATTTACCAATTGCAGTGATTCATTTAACAATTGTGGCACGAAAGGTCATAAAATGAGGCAAAATGTACTTAATTGTCTCATTTAGCAACAGGAATTTTAGGCTCAATTGTGGTCCTAAGTCGAGGACTATCTGTATACTATTTTGGTCTAAAATACTGGTATTTTACAGTTTGATTTCCCAGGTAGCTGTTGGAGCACTCTTGAATTGTTTGTAAAAGAGTCTGATCCTGGCTGAGTGAAAATATGTTAAAATCCCACAGACATAGCTTTACACAATTTACTGCTACTTTAGGTGAAAAAAATTACAATTTAATAGTTTCTGTTAATAATTAATAAAGGAATAGAGTTAGATCATATACAGTAGCTTTAATGTAAAAAATAATCATAGATACCATGATGACATTTTTAGCATAATTACGTAGTTTTCTCTCTGTATTTTTATTAAAATATTATTATAGCTTTAAGAGAAATTAGTAGTAAAATCACTGAGTGCATGGGCACTGTGGGGAATGGATATGGAAAACCTTTTGGAAATATTAAAAAAAATGTGTTGTTTTGATACAGCTTCCAGATGGCAGTCACGGCCAATACCTGAGGATATGCAGCCAGAAATATGGATTGCACAGGAATTACGGCGCATTGGAGATGAATTTAATGCTTCCTACTGTCCAAGAAGGGTAACTTTCAACATTTTTATGCTTCTAAATTTTTTTGCTTATTCCAGTGACGTAGCTCTACTTAAACAAAGGAAGGGGAAAGCAAATGTTATGTAAGTATTTCAACATTTCCTAAAATACTGGTTACTCAATTATATTTGATTTAAAACATGACATATTTGAATACTTTGCCTTTTTATATTGAAAACACACTTAGTTATTTGTAGTGTATTTGCAATTTAAGGAGCACACACATCTTATACAATAGGCCTGTGCTCCAGACCTCATGCAAGCTCAGCACCCATCTTCTACCAATTAAAACACCCTTGTCCTGTTTAGGCTTCAGTGGAGACAATGAAAAAAGACACTACTTTCAGTCTTATAGGGATGCCTGAAAATCACTACAGCAAAGATTGATGGTTGGATAGTTGGTTGGATGCCTTCTACACAATCTGTATCAACTAATTTTAATTACATTGTGTAATATATTAATGATGTATATGCAAACCAGTAGTATATATAATGGATATAACTTACTGAACTGTGAACTGGTGAACATTTTGAATCTGCATACTGCACAATTGTTATATATTCCTGCCTACACAGTTTCTTTTAGAATAGTATAAGGATCTGCATTATTAGTATTTAATTTAACTTTCATCCTCCAGTATTCTTAGCTTGACATTTACAAGTAGTCCTTGATTTGTAATCATTTATTGACAATTTGAAAAAAGTTAACTTACGACCGTTTTTCACAATTATGACTGTTGCAGCGTTCCCCATAATCATATGATCAAACTTTTGGGGCTTGAAACTGGCATGTTCAAATCTCACCAGGCTTAAGGTTGACTCAGCCTTCCATCCTTCTGAGGTGGGTAAAATGAAGACCCAAATTGTTGGAGGCAATATGCTGACTGTGTAAACCGCTTAGAGAGGGCTGTAAAGCAGTGAAGGAGTATATAAGTCTAAGTGCTATTGCTATAACTGCACTTGATTCACTTAACAACTGTGGCAAAAAAGATTGTAAAATGGGACAAAACTCAATAGCTGTCTTGCTTAGCAGTGGAAATCTGATTGTGATAGTAAATCAAGGATTACTTGTCAAGGACTACTTGTACTTAGCTGTCATTTAATGCTAAGACCATACCAAGATTAGCTCAGCAACAGGAACTGACTTTTGTTCCTGCTGGGAATGGAAAGTGTAGGAGATCATGTAGAATTCAGTTCAGGCTGCTGAACTAAAGTAAGAGAAAGTTCTAGTTTAGAACCTAGGACCAAGCTTGGCTTCCTTAAACTCAACTTTGTTCAGTTTAAAAACTGAGAAACTGGGCAGCTGTTCAGTCTGGAGACAATGAAAACAGATTTAAAATAAATGTTTTTTTAAAAGATAAATGGCATATCATCTTTTTGGATAACGAGGTAGTGTTTTAGCTTTCTCCCTTTTCTTGGATTTTTGAAATGTTAAAACACAGACTCTCTTCAAAAAGCACTGAAAACCTGATTTTATTTGAAGCAGTTACAGAAATTTGCAGATTGGACCAAACTAACTTAGAGAGAGGATGTTGAATCTTTCCTAGTGCTGCTTTTTTAGGGTCCCCTAGATACTTTTCCACTAATGAGGGAAAACTTATAGGGATTTTTCTTTCTCTTTTAGATGGAAAGATTTCTAGGGAATCACAACTCTTTTTATTGTAATGATCAAATTCATAGCTTTTTCTAGGATTGAGTGTAGATGGCTAATGGCCGTGATGGCCTTGTCATCATCAATCAATGCTCCTAATTTCTATTTTAAACCATTGAAGTCATCGTGTGTTGAAGGAGTGAACCCCACAGTGCAATTCTGTTTTCTGTTATTGCTAATTCTATATTGTATGAGATAGTATGATGTTTTGTAAATCATTGGCATCTGTAGTGAAAGAGAGAAACAAGGAAATCTTTCTATTAAAAAAAATCAAAGGTTACTGTATTACACATAAGCACTTATAAATTATATTCACGATCTGATGAATGAAATAAATTCCTATGCGGGAAACTTGAAAGTGCATTCAGTTGGGACCCGTGTGGAAATACTGATAATAGACATAATTGTCCTGGGAGCTTATACAACAGAGTTGGAAGAGATCTTGGAGGTCTTAGTTATTTTAGATACAAATAGATATTTTAGATATAAAGTAGTTTAAATATTAATAGTAAAAGTAGTGCATTACATCTTGTTAGTTCCATTAAAAAAGAATTGTGAGATCCTACTACAATTAATGTTACCAGTAATTGTAACATGGAAAACTATGCATTTAGCAGGATAAATGCTATCTGTTTCTGTTTTTTTTTTTTGGGGGGGGGGGTGTTAAAAAGTGAGTGTAGTATTCCGAAAATGGCTACACTTAATGTCATGGGAATCGGGAATAAAACACCTTTCCTCATCAAGGCATTGTACCTTATTGCCAAAATCTCTTCTGGTACATACTGAACATGGAAACTTCAAACCAATGTAAAATAAATGTAGCTCTGAAGGAACTTTAAATTAAAAATGGTAATATGTATTCTGAGATACACTGAGCTCACAATTTTGCAATGCACCCATTCCCTCTTTTTCTGTATAAAATTCTGAACAGGGTTCCATAGATGAAGAATAAGCATAAAACAAATTGTTCTAGAAGTTTGTTCACATGACAGTTGAGTTTTAATAAACTTTAACTGTATTGGGGAAGGGGACAAGGCACCAAAGGAAATATGAAATGGAAGATGCACCTTTTTTTGCGCTAACAGCAGCTTTATATTAAGAAATTAAGCACAAAATGCTTTACTGGTAAAGGAGGTAAAATGATGGGAAATGCTTGAGTTGTGAAATATTAGCAAACTGGATTACAATTAAGGAAGGAAAATGGCAATTCTGACCAATAAAATGATAAATGCCTTTCAGAGACAAAACAGAGATAGCATCTTGACAATTGATGCATGCATTGCATGTCACTTTAAGGCTCCTTGCTGGTTCTTGGTGAGTTTCGTAAATGGAATAGCTTATGGATCATAATTTTGTAGTAATTAAGGGTTTGCGGGTGGTTCTAATTGTTTTAAAAATAATGACAATCAAATAATATATTATAGTTCCATGCATTCTGCCACTATATGGAAAATTTCTATTTTATGTGGCAACTTTGGATAAATAGAAGCTCTGTGTTGCTTTTGGTCATACATAAGTAGATCCTTTTTTGGAGTTCAATGTATCCAATTACAAATAGTTGCAGCTTGAATCCTTCTGCTGAAATTTTGTGTATGCAATATATGTATGTCTTAAATGTTACATATAAACTGTTCATTTCCCACTATACTTTAAATGTTTTTTTCTATTTCTATGGCATTCATCCTGTCCTCTTGCTGTCCTTGTATATGGTATGGGTCTTTGGCTTTTAGGTTGACAGACTTAATTCTCATATTGAGAAGTTCACATATTGTTACACAAATTAAATTGTGATAGCAACATTGGATAGATTCCTCTTTGGTTTTCCTATAGTGTCTGTATAGCATTTATAGGTTGACTATTCAAAGTGAATGCATGAGAAGGGGGAAGGAGACATTTGCATAGGAAAGGTGGTGATGGGCTTGTGATGCTGAATCTTCGCCATGAGGAGCTACAGCCAAAGAGCAGGGGGAAGGAGATAAGAAAGGATTAAGCTTCCCACTGCCATTTCTCTCCTTTGATTGCCCATGTTGTTTGCATCACTGGTTAAACTTGCCCCAGCCATGTACCAATTTTTTCCAGGCTGCTGTTTTCAGCCTGAGAAATATTTCCTCAATACTGTTTTGCTTCCCATTAGCTATTTGTTTTGGCTAAACTTCTTTGGCTGTTTAGTAAGTTTTATATTTAGCTCCTTCCAGTTTTTAACGCCTTTATTTTGGACTATGTAGCCGCCTTGTTCAGCTGGCAAAGCATCACACACCTGATTTGTCATACACGAAAATAACGTGCAGAAGAGTGTTCTGTAATGAAATGTTATGATGAGTCATTTAGTTTATATGTGAATTGGAGTTTAGACAATTTTTAGTTTCCTCATTCATATCTGGAAACTTGAGTAGAATGTTCAGCTAGCTAAATGTTACAACTGATAACAATAGTAAATTCACAGGAGACCTCAGAAAGAGCAAGTGGCTGTCAAGGTCTGTTTTTGTTTCCTATGCACCTGCTTCCCTGGATTGAACTTGCAGATTGTTTTGATTTGGATATTTCTTCGTTCCACTGTTGTGCCGATGCAGACACTTGCATTACATCAAGCTTTTGGAAGTGACAAGTGTGCAGAAATTAACCCCTTAGGAAACCACTAAGTTGAGGAAACAAGTACATACTTCCTTGGAATCTCCAAAAGCATCAGTAAAGTTCATGTTGTGATGATCTTGGCAAAAGCAGCACTGTTCTTGAGATACTGCAATAATACAAGAAACGTATAGTTAATGTCACTCAGTATTCTCCAAATATAGCTGTACAGTATTTCACACTTTCATGACAGACAAGTGTTTCTCAGACAGAATTTAGATTTCATTGACAGTTTCATTAGAATTACACCTTGGTCTGTTGTTATTTCCTTGTACATCTTTCTTATAGGTCATTCCATGTAAAATGGTCTGGGGCTCCCAGGTCGACCATCACAGATTTTGATGAAATTTGGTGTGAATATGCACACATAAGAGCCAAGGTGGCGCAGTGGTTAAATGCAGCACTGCAGGCTACTGCTAGATCAGCAGGTCAGCGGTTCAAATCTCACCGGCTCAGGGTTGACTCAGCCTTCCATCCTTCCGAGGTGGGTAAAATGAGGACCCAGATTGTTGGGGGCAATATGCTGACTCTCTGTAAACCGCTTAGAGAGGCCTGAAAGGCCTATGAAGCGGTATATAAGTCTACTGCTATTGCTATTGCTATACACACATCCCCAATGAACATTGGATAAGTTTTGCTGATGGAATACTTGCGGAGATATATTCATTTGTTTGACCCCATACCGCAGCTTTCGATAGTATGACTCTGAGATTTCAGCAACATTGAGACATAATATCTCTGGCAATATTTCATTGAGAGAAACAAAACCTGGCCATCTTGTACAACTTGTTTGCTCTATTAAACTAAATAATAAAAACATTCTCATGAGTTATCTCCATCTAGATAATTTGGAGCAAAGTGAGATAATGAGAATGATTTAACAGAGTTTCCAGAAGGTCTTTTTTTGTAAAAGTGGGCTGAAAATACCCTGTTTTTGCCGTTTTTACAAAAACTCTCAACTTTATATTCAATTTTGTAAACTACCCTTTTTTCATGCTGCAGTCATTTTTGGCCAACTTTGTACAAGATGGCCAAGTTTTGTTTCTCCCAACAAAATATTGCCAGAGATATTATGTCTCAAAGTTGCTGAAATCTCAGAGTCATACTGTTGAAGGCTGCGGTATGGGGTCAAACAAATATCTCTGCAAGTATTGCATTGGCAAACGTTAACACTTATCCAATGTTCAGTGGGGATGTGGGTGCATGTTCACACCAAATTTCACCAAACTCCATGATGGTTGACCTGGGCACTTTCCTGAAATCAGACCACTTGACATGGAATGACCCTTATTATAGCTGCTTATTTCACCTAAATTGCATGTTTTGGCCCCTTTTTGGCTATTTACTTTTACTTCAGTTCAGTCCTTAATCTCATAGTTTCGTAATTTAAAACAGTCCAAATATTTTAAAAGTATGGCTAGCTGAGGCCTTCTACTTAATTTGGACCAATGTTTGACGCACACAGTAAGATGGATCGCTCTCTGCACGCAAATATTCAAACATCAAGATTTACTTGCTGTTTTGAATGAAATTACCCAGTAGCTTTAAAGTAGAATCTAGATTCTGGCCCCTGTTTTGCTATGTTGTAGTCACATAACAAATGTTAACTGATATGCTTTGGTGAAAGGAAGACGTTTGTCTAGACTTTTTAAACATTTGAATTCAGTTTTTCTTTAAAACTGAGCACTGCATTGTGGTAAATTAGCCAGTCTCTCTTAATAGAGTTGATGGTCATTTATTTGTAACAGACAAGAGATGATCTTTTATCTTAGATCTTAAACTTTGGCTTCTAAGATAAATTTATCTCAGACCAGTTTCCTAGTTCTTGTACAGACTAAATAGTTTTGATTCTGTTATTTATATATCAAGCTTCTCCCCCACACATATTTTCTTTTGTGGTTATTTAGGGAAAACATGACGGGCTTTACTATATTTTAATATTTTTAGAACACAGGTTATGGGCACACTAAGGTGGAACCCTTTTCATAAACTGAAAAAAGCTTCTACATGCAACACACTCTCCTAGGTCTGTTAACAAGCTTCTGGCAGATGGGAAAAAAATCAAACATAGAAAATCAGTCTCTTACACTGCAGTCATTTTTGACTTATCTTTGTTTTGTAAGTAGCTACAATTTCCACCACAGAAATAGTATCTTATGTTTTGTAGATTCCATAGAGAGAGCATACCTTTCTTTGTGCATTTCATTATGCTTCCCCTAAGCACACCCCAGAAATGATTGTATTCTTCCCTCTCCTTTGAAAAGTTAGATCATACGAATGAGAAGTCTATGCAAAGTGCCAGTGCATATGTGGAATGGAGCAAGGGGCATGTCTGCTTCTGCCCTTTCATAGAGACTGCCTATCATTTCACTTCTATATTGGTTCTTGGGGGATTTTGTTGGAGTAGCATGCTTTTTGTATACTTTATGAATTGATGTTTGTGTCAGGTTCTGGAGACATTGCCATCTTTTGTGGTTTCCCATCTGCTTAACCATAATTAGCAATGGGGAAAAACATAACCCCTGGAACCTATGCATTCGCTCTGTTATGATTGATACTGCTGTTAAGTTTGTCTTGAAAGGCAATACATTAATTTTTTTAAACAACAACCTAATATAAGCCTTATTCTTTTGAAAGTAAATTTGTGAAAGGCTAATTTTGGAAGAATCCTGTACTTCCAAGATAAAAATCACAAGTTGTTGTTAGAATGCCCTTAGAGGAATTGCAGGCGTGAATTGATTTGCTCTCATCTTATTATGAAGGGATGGAAGTGCCATAGCCTTGCCAGAATCCCATAATGTCAGGTGGATCAAGCAAGAATTTGCTGCTGCTGTCCTTCCCTTGGTTTTTAGAAATATCAGAAATGTTTTATCTTTGGTTTGAAAACAGTTCAGATTTTAGGTAAGCTACACTATATGACTTTTTCCAGCTAAAGCAAAGATAACTGCAGTGGTGCAAGAATCTGGTGGGTTAGGACAAAGAAATGACTATAGGCAGCAAACCAATCTCTTCTTAACCATAATCTGTGTTAAGTGTAGTTATAATTACTTTCCATGAATTTAATACTTCCCAATTTTGTAATAGCATTTAGGAGAACTATTAAATTGTGCATCTCTTACTATAAAATAATTTAACTTCTTGCTAGACTTTAAGATCTTTGAAACAGATTTATGACTACATTTGACATAATAGGTTTTACTACAGGAAAGCTTACACCACAATAAATCTCGTAGTCTAAAGTATCCAAAGATATTATACGTACTGTTGCTCTTCTTCTGAGACTTTTTAGTGTTTGTTTGATGCAAATAAATGAAAATCTCTAGTTTGTATGCTAATTATATTTAATTATTTAAAACAACCTTTTCTAAACAAATGGCTGAAAAGAAATATTTATTTGATTGTCCCCTGGATTATCTGCCTTATTTCTTCTCATCAAATGTGACTTGTGGAAGTTGAAGTCAGGCAGCACACAAACGTATATGTCTTCTTTTTCTTACATGACTGCATCTTTTCAAGTGTATCTGCATGTATTTATACTCAAAAAAAGCAGTGGGTGTTTATACAGGTGGAGTCACTTGAGAATAATTTGGAGGTTCACTAGTTCATTAGCTCTGGCACAGATTGCCAATAGCTTTATTTAGGTTCTTGGCATACATTACACCAAATCACTGGTTTCTCAGATAAATTATAGCTACCAGATTTCATCCTTTGGGAATCTCTGTAACATTTTCAAGAGTCAACAATTTAGACAATGACACAATTATGCTCTGAGAATACCATCCTGGTTTTGGCATCTCCTGTTTTTTCCTCTTTCTGTGTGCTCTACCAGATCTCATAAATTATATACCATTGGTTTCTGGTAACAAACCTCACATTAAGCAGCACAGAACAAGATTAAATATAGTGACAGTTACTCCAAACACAGTGTTAAAGATACAATTCATTCACAAGACTTTCTTCTGCCTTTATTTCTTACACAACTGGAACCTGAAAATTATGGATTTGGAGTCTCTCTCTACCTAGAAGGTGAAATGTCAAAAAATTGCCATTCATGAGGAAAATTAAACTGTCTATAGAAGTTTTTTTAAAAAACTTTGTTAATTTCTCATCTCACAGGAGTTTTAGAGCATGTTAGATGGGCTTGAGTTCTATATACCGTGATAGGGAGAATCCATTTGAATGAATAAATTACAGTGAATGTGCAAGCATGATTGAGGCAGACAATGAGGACATCAATCAGTGACAGAAAATGGACATAGGAAAAAGAATTAGCTAGAAATACAAAAGGCTATGAGTTAATCATTTTTTCCATGGTTTGCTGAATGTCCCCAAGTAATTTTGCATCACATTAACACAGCAGTAGCAATAGCACTTAGACTTATATACCATCCCCTTAGTCTATGAAAATTCTCAGGCATCCATGCTCATGGTTGTCCCATTGGTGCATTTTCAAGAGGCAACTGGACTTCTCTTGGATGAGAAGCAAAACGTCTTCAAAGAAAAACCAGAAAGTCCCGTTGCCTCTTGAAAAAGCACCTTTGGGACAACCACCCCATAGTGTTTTACAGTACTCTCTGGGCGGTTTACAATGCCAGCATATTGCCCCATCCTCGGAAGGATGTAAGGCTGAGATAACCTCGAGCCCCATTAGAATTGAACTCCAGAGTGTGGGCAGTTTGCCTGCAATACTGTATTCTAAGCACTGCACCACTTGGACTCTTATTTCATATGAACCTTAAATAAAAAATAATAAAAATACATGTTTCAGAAAGGATGACTTTGGGTTGAGATATAATAATGTTGTTTACACTCCATCTTTCAATAAGGCCAAAAGCAAATATATTCAATTGAATATGAGATACACACAATCTAGACTAAGGCTTAATAATTTCTTCCAACATATACTCTATAGTACCATTAATTATTGTGGAATTGTTTTTACAGCATTTAACCAATGAACGTTAGACCAGTTACTATTATTTATTTTTCTCATCCCAGTAAATAGAGATATAGAAAGAAAATGACTGTCTTTTTATTTGAAGAAATTCATTCATAAATAGCAACCATGCTATATTTGATTTGCAGCCAATAAACAATGATACTCTCCCTCTGTCTTAACACCAGCTCAGTCAGGCTGTTTGGCTATTCAATCCCTTTCTGGCTTACAAGGGCTCTAGAGGGGCTTAAGCAGACTGGATCCTTCTAGAAGCAAGATCCTGCCATTATGTTCTGAATCTCTTACCTTGAAAATGTTGATTTGCACAAAATCAATTTACACTGTGCTATCGACTAGCAATTATATGGTTAAATTAAAAAAAAAAGGAGAATTGCCTGCTAAGAAAAAGAAAAATTAAAGCATGAAAAAGAATATTTTCTTGTGTACATCATATATTAAAAATGATAGAAGTATCCATGTATTTATGAACAGAAGTTTAGTGTTCATGCAAACACCTACTGATCTAGTAATCTGACTAAAGCTTTGTCATTATACACATATTTGTTCCCTTTGAGATGTAAAGATACAACTATAATTCATATGATTGCAATAGAAAAACCTCAAAATGCAATAGGAGATCCTGCTTTGTTACTATCTTAGTTTCACCCTAATAGTTGTCTTATTGGCCTGTTTAACACTGTTTTCATTTGTGCTTTGCTAAATCTACCCAAAGAACTTAGTACTGTAATTCCTAAGTTGTCCTATACATTTGATAATCTTTACTGCCTCATATGAAAGGTCCTTGTTTTAAAATAATTTATTTTTTTCTTTCAGGGTTTATTGGATTACCAGGGAGTAAATCATCAGATCATAATTTTGCGCCTTTTGCATTACATCGTCCGCTTCATATGGAGAATGCAGTGACTAGTGCTTCAAGAGGCCATGACGATTGTTTACTTGGCTCTAGCAACAAAGCCCACGAACAATCTCTCTGGATGCAGCTAATAGCCATTCCTGACTTTGGGACATCCAGTAAATTAAAGGAGCAAGAGGACTCCATATTAGAGAATTAACAAATTGTGATGGACTTTTGGAAATAGGTCAACATTGTTAGAAACAATAGAGCTGACACCATTTTGTTGATGAAACTTTTTTTTAAAAACTGCTATATAAAGCTTTTAAGAAAAGTAATTGAATCATGTATTCGCATTAGGAAATATGTAGGCTGCTCTTCTACCTTACAACGGAATTGACTGAGCCAGCTACTTTTGTAAAGCTGCCTTAGTTTTTATATTAAAGACATATTGTACAGCTTTTTAAAGAACAAATCTTCCCAAGTAGTGAGAGGCCAGACTTTGGTATTAGGTCCTCCATTCATTCCAGATGACTTCCACGCAGAAGAGCTCATGATCATTAAATGAAGTTGGTGGAGACAAGATGGAAAGATTGGAATTGATACTTCCGGTTATTCCTCCCTAAATTTCTGCCATAAAAGTCAGCTGCCTTTGTGCGTCTACAACAGAAGGAATTTACATAGAACATGTACCTGTCTGCTGTGCAAGAACCAGATTGGATCTTTCTTTGTGTAGAGCTTCTGCCTCTTGCAGTCCAGAGGAAGAAATATTGAAGTTGCTTTGAAAGTTGAAATTAAACTGTGAAAGTTTAAATGGTCCAAATAATTACACCAGGTTGCCTTTTATAATTTTCTTCCTATGTTATTTGTATATATTCTATAGCATAAACTGATGTGGGGAGGGAGGGGGGGCAATGTAGCAATAAGTTTTTGCATGTGGGTGAAAGCAGTTCCTACACCTGTGCAATATTGCCCCACGTTTTTAGAACAGGGTCCTACTGCATGATTTCTGGCACTGTTTTGATCCTCATTATGGTATTTTACTGTTGTTTAAATCCAGTTTGGGTGTCTGTAGTTTTTTTTTTAGACAAGCACTCTGGATTTAGTTATTGCTGCATTTATTCTTAAAATAAATTATCTGGAGGGATGAGTTAGTAACCATAATGTGGAATGTACAAGGACTACTGACTCAGTGGGTGGATTTGGGGTCGATAGCAGCACAGTATTCAAATTGATTCTGAGGGTAAAAATTTCAAGAGAGATGGAAACAAGTTTTTTTCTAAGTTTTAACAGGAGAATTTCTGAAACCTTCTCCCCACCTCCACCCCCAAGTGCAGCCTCCATAGCCTCATGTAAGAAAGTAGCTGCTTTTACCTACTATGTTGGTGAGGACTACTTACAGTTTACTTAGAAGAAGAAAAAATCTTGAACTGAAGGTAATTAATTCCAAAAAGCTGAATTGTGCAACCTAAATAATCAAAGCGAATTGTTTCTCTGAGCCAGAGATAGTAGTAAAAATAATGATTCCCTAACTGTAGACTGAAGGTCTGTCATATGCCATGGGAGAGACTGTGTGTCTGCAAAAAGACTTGCCATATTTGATGTCACTTCGTCCCCTTTGTGTGCCTAGAGATGGAAACAAATACCCTTCTCAGGATAAGGGTTCTCTCATAAAGTTCCTGGTTTGGGTTCTCTTGCATTTGCCAGGTACAGAAGCCTTCATGAACATAGGAAGCTGCCTCATTTTGAATCAGAGTACTGGTCTGTTTAGGTTAGTGGTTATTGGCAGGGTCTTTGCCAGCCCTTCTCAGAGATGTACAACACACACAGACACACACAGACACAGACACAGACACACACACTGTGTATGCTGGACTACTTACTGATTTACCATTCTGTCTCAAAGCCTGAGCATGATGGCAGCAGGTCCAGTTCACTATGGCATTTTCTCTAGTTGAAAGGAAGATACCTCTTTGTTACTTTAGGCACTGATTGGAAACCTAAGTATTTATGAACTGGACCCAGTAAAGACAACACACTCGGTGCTCCAGAGAGCAACCCTTGAAATAATTTAAAAGTTTAAACAGACCATTAAAAGGCCTAATGAAAATCTTTAGCTTTGCTTGCCTTTAATGTTTATTGGAGAGATGATCAAACAATTCTAGTTTTTTTTTAATTGGAGGGAAGTCAGTTGCTTCCAAAAGGATTAAGATTTTGCTTTAAAACAAGGAGAAAGTTCAGAATATTGAACTTATAAAATTAGTAAATTATGACATGCACATTAAGCTTAATCTTGAATGAAAATGAATCAAAATATAGCAAGTAAATTTCTAATGTAACAATGGTGGTTAGCAGATGTGCATGCCTGACTTGTTTTAAAAAGGCTTTTGCTTCTGAGAAATCTTTTGTGACTCATCATAGTTTATTAAATATAAAATGTTTAAAATGTTATAGGTTATAGTAAAATGTAAAATAATAGATATAGCTTGGGAAAACTCAAAACTGAAAGCTACAGTGATTTAATAAAAATTAAATGAGCAGTAAAGTTGTGCTGCACCACATTATGGTCAGGTAATTCAGATGTCATTTTTAATTGGCCATGTGAGGCAACTGAAAGTGAGTATAACAGATTCTGTCCCTTTTTCTCTTTGCCATATAATTTTATCTGGTCCTTGATTAGCTATATAGACTGGTACAGACTATAAATATGATTCCAAATACTGTGCCCCCCCTTCTGGTTTCACCAGCACCACTGAAAATGTGTAACTAACCTTCAAAAAGTTGCAGGCTTTGACTTCTCTTGAAGCCATCTAAAATGCATTTGTAGAATCTAGACTATGATTCTCTGTATTATCAACACCACTTCTGTGTGATTTCTCTGTATTGTTCCATAAATGTTCAATTCTTGTGCCTGTCTGTAATATGTGGAATGTTAGTCCACCTAGTGGAGATTCACCTATTCCCTGTATGTATTATTTTAACCCATTGTTTCAGAGATCTAGTGAATTTTAAAACACACACCAAGAACTCCCAACAAGCAAAATGTTTCACATCCTGGTGAAAGTTGTCCACAGAACTGCCTGGTAGTGGAGACTTAAGGACCGAAAGCAGTGAAAGTGCTAACCATCTTTTGGAAATGAGGATGTTAAGAGTGTATTATGTTAAAGTTCCTTACCCATCTCAACAGGCAAATGTCTTACCAAAATGACAGGGTTGATTAGCTGGTGCTGTGTGCATTGCTCTCAGTTTTAAGAACAATCTCAACAACTTCGTGCCATCTTCTTTAGTCCCATCTTTTATAGTGCTGTGCAGCACTTCAGATTCAATTTCAAAAAATGCTTGAGAATGCACAGGGGAGAGGAATATTGCCCTTGACTGCAACTCCTTAAAGCAGCTGTTGCCTGTATCATGTGACAGGTGTGAGATTTATTGAAAAAGATGCAGATGCCTTCAGAAGTGCTAAGGTGCATTCTCCCATGTGTTCTGTAGCACATTTTTAGGAAGAAAGCCATGTTAGTCTATGGTAATGAAAACTCGGAAAAGCTCCAGTAGAAACTTCTGAATATCACGTTATTAAAAGACATTGACTTTCGTGAGCTGCAGTTACTTAATCTGATGCATCAGTGACTAGATTGATACAGGATTTAAATTAGAGTGAGGTGGTGAGAAGAGAGGGGGGAAAAACAGGTTATGCTGAAACTCTCTTATCTCATAGGTAACCTGTGCACCTGATGAAGTGACCTTTAACTCAGAAGATTAGGACTTTTAATATAATGTGTTAGCCAGAAAAGGTGCTATTGGAGGCCTTCTGATTTTTTGAAGCACCATTTGGAATTGTATTTGAAGCACTGCTGACATCCAGCTATAGGCACACATGGTGTTGCTTTACATGCTTCGCTTCTGCTGAATCAAGCATTTCTTTGGTAACTCTACAGGAGGGAGATTCCTTGTTTGATAATGTCGGTCCATAACTTTCCTAATTTGATTTGTTATTTTAATTTCAAAATAGAAATGACAATGCTGTTAATAGGAATTTGATCTGTATATTTGCATGTTGCTTGCAAAATCTGCTTCAGTGGAAGAGGAAAGGAAATGGATTTAACAGCTAGCATTATGCTGCTCAGATTGATACTGTGCAAAATGCCAGAAATTCTTTCTGTTCCAACTACAGTGATGCTGATATACAACATTAGACACTTTTTGATTAAGAGTTTGCTATTATTCAGTGTGTCATAAGATCCTGTATTTGAATTTGACTATATTTTGAATGGAAATAATTACCAGAAGTATCTTTTAGCACACTGGCTTATGTTGGTTCCCAACATGGACCCAGGATAATGTGCCTAGACTTCATCTTTCTTTACTCACCAAAGCATGAATGAAACTTTGCTCCTGCTTCTGTTCCTGGAGCACTCCAGTGTTAAAATTAAATCCTTCTGTAGACTGGGATCTTGGGAGTTCCATGCATGCACCTTATGTTGGAAGACTCCTTTGTTCCTTACATGGATTGGAGCAAATGCTGCTCCTTAGGATACCCTAATTTGAGCAGTGGCTTTCTCTTAGGGATGGGTATGTGGAAATAAGGAGCTGCTATACAAAGGGGGGCTTTGAAAAGCCCAGTGCATGAGCAGTGGCGTCTGTGCTGCCTTTTTGCATCCCTTGTCCTCCCCTCTCCCCCAATTTCTTTAAAGGCTTGGCTGGCCCAGTGCCTTGAGATGTGTACACATACATATGTGTTAACTGATAGCATGGACGCGCAATGAGCTTGCTGCCATGGCTTTAGGCAAGCATTATAAGCCGAATACATATTTTAAAAATTCTGTGAATTATAACATAAACAGTAAATGACACGATATTGGCACTGTGTGGCCCAAACCCAAGCTTTCTTTTTTCCGCAGACATTTATCTATATAGATACCTATATCTAAAAACTAAATCAAATAATACCCATTTGGTTTTCCAGTTCACTGCAGGTTTTGTGCCTTGACAACCCCACTGTGAACTTAGTAAGACTTGTGGGTTTTTAAAATCTTGATGTAATTTAACATATATAACCTTTTTGTCTATTAGAGGATTTAAAAAATAAAATAAAATCCCCTTTTAAATAGTCCTGCCAAAACATTTTTATGAAGAATTTCCTTTGGTTGTGGAGAAACCAGATATAAATTTCTTCCCAGAGAATTACTAAGACTTTCAATGCTTTTATTTTCTTTCAATGATTGTAAATATTTGAATATTTATTAGATTAGAGCAGTTCTTCTCATCTGAGCCAAATGTTACCTGTGTGCAATGTTTCCTCTTTTCTTACTATTTCATGTAAGATTTTTTTTGTATAGCAGCAGAAATTTCTCTAAACTTCTTTTTGTAAAATTGAACTTGTTAAATACTGTAGGTTCCCCTTTTCTTTGTAATTAATGCACTCTACTGTTTTATAATGCTGTAACTTGTAGAAACGTTGTATATTTATTTTCTGCTTATTTAAGTTCTTGTAAAGTCTTTTTTTTCTTTAAATTTTACTTAGCATATATGAAAATAGTGATTGATCAGTTTAGAGCACTGTCTACTAGTTTGAGATACTTGGCGCTATTTTAGATATTAACCCCCTTATTTTCTCTCATTGCTCTTGCTTTCTTCTCTGTCTTGTTACAGCGTTTAAGTATAAAATGCAAGCAGAGAGTACAATTCCATTGTGTCATTAGGAAAGCCCCATGCTCAAGGTTTGAAACATTTGTATACGTTCTTGTGGGGACTGATGGTGGTTTTCAAAGAATTTTTACTAAAGCAGCAAGCAGTGAATTAGCCTTCAAAAATGATAGACATGATCCAAGGACTTGCATGGGCACGTTGTGTTCAGTCAGAATTCAGATGACCCCAGCAACTTGCCACAAAAATCAATGTTTCTGGAAAATTCATGAAATATCAGATGACAACCTTGTTGGTGCTTCCTGTTTCTTTCTTGAATTGTGCTAATATTAAGGGCTGTTAATACTGCATCCCTTGACCTCAGTTTATGTAGCACAGGATATGGCTGTTACCTCATGATCAAGAAGTACCTACAATTTATTCAAGAACTATTAAATTTTGAGTAGAGTGAAATTTTGCACCACTAGTTATTGTATGACAGACCTCGTCATCAGGTACAAACATCAACGTAGCACTGATCTTGTACTGATTAATCACTAATTTGTTTAATAGAACCCAGCATATGTAGCATTTTTATTGCAGTTTCCCTGGCTTACTTGTGTTTTGCACTGATGAAAATTTGACAGGGTAATTGCCACTTTACTTGTGCAATACTGCTGTAAATAACTGCAGATCTTTTTTTAAGATGCAATCCTTTATGTTCTTAATAATTTTATATGAATAAAACTTTTCAACTACTATTGTGTACTTTTAAAATTTATTTATCAGGAGTTTTCTACACCGATTTGCTTACGTGTATAGTTGCACTACATAAATCTCCATGCAGTTTGATGTCAACATCTCAAAACCATACCTGTAACATATCGTATTTTTCAGACTAAGATGCACAAGGAGTATAAGACACACCATGATTTTGAAGAGGTAAATTAAAAGAAAAAAGTTTTAGCCCTCCCCGGTCCCCAGGAGCACTCTGCAGGCCTCGCAATCCTCTGCATGAGTGAAAAATGGGGCAGGCAGAGATTTTGGGAGGCCTGCAAAGTGCTCCTGGGGGGCAGGGAGGGCAAAAACGCGATGGGTGGGGTGTTTGGGAGGCAAAAAAAATGGGGCGTGCAGAGGGTTTGGGAGACCTGTAGAGTGCTCCTGGGGGCTGGGGAGGGCAAAACACCCCCATGTTTTTGAAAAACGGGGCCGCTTTCACTTGTTTTTGCCCTCCCCAGCCCCCAGGAGCACTTTGCAGGCCTCCCAAACCCTCTGCATGCCCATTTTTGCAAAAAATGGGATGTGCAGGGTGGGTTTTGGAAGGGTAAAAATGGCTGTATTTGATGTATACCCACCCAGATTTTAACCCTCTTTTAGGGGGGGGGGGGAGGTCTTATACTGAAAAATATGGTAATCCATGAGGCAGCAAAATGAGCAGGGGAGTTAAAACAAGTCTCAATCTGAGAAAAGGATTATGTTTTTTTAAAACAAAGGTAGGAAAAAGTGAATTAAAAACGTAAGATATTTGCTTTTTGTATGGTACCAGATCTCTTTGAGGGAAGATTTTCTAAAATCCAGAAATGTCTTCCTTTTAGGCAAATAGGTAACAAACATGTTAGTACAAATTAGTTAAGTGACGTTTCTTTACAAAAGGAATACTTCAGCAAACAGCTACAGGGAACATTGTTTTATACCCCACCTTCAGAAGCTTACATTTCTCCCTGTTTTCTCCACATTTTAACCTCAATGAATAAATGGAATATGTATATTTAGAATGTTTTTGATTTGTAGGAAACAAGTAGTAGGGATTGCTACTATGAGCTACCTGGAGGGAGATATGCACCACAGAGCCAAATTGGGAAACAAAATAATCAACAAGGAAACCATTTTGGAACATCAACAAACTGCTAATAGCTTTAATATGACTCACATGTTGACTCACATTTGTTATTTTTTAGTTTAATATATTCTTAAACTCTCCTTTCTAATGCAAAGGGTTGAATCTGTTTAGTAATTTGTTGCTCCTTCATTTTTTGGAATTGGGTCCTGAGGTAGGAATTGCCTTATCCCTGCTGGCATTTAAGAAGGACCTTTTAAGATGGCTCTCCTTTGCCATACTTTTGGATCTTAATTTTTACAGTAATTTTGTTACCATATTTTGCAGCCTGGGTTCATTTTTTTCATAGTAGTAGTAGTATGCTTTTAAACATTTTTATTGATATGTCATGCAGAGTTGTGGCATGGGGTGAATAGAAATAGCATAAAATGAATTATTAAAAGATATACGGAGAGGGTAAAAATAATGTATGCAATTTTTTGTTGGCAGAAGATTCTTGAGATATGTCTTCAAAGTACTTAAAAGTTCAGCTTCAAATATTCTAATGCAATTCTAAACAGATTTCAAAATTAAGAGAAATAGTTGCATCCATAATAAATTTAAGTTTAAAGAGAGGGACCATTGGTGTCACTAGTAGAGTACCATACTTTCTACTATATGGAAAGATGAACTGTGATTCAGTGAGCATGCTGTTGTATTGGCACTGTAAGAGTAGAAGGCAACACATACCTAATTTCAGAGCAGTGCAATTCTTTCCATTTGGACTGCTTCCTGTACAACACTTTTCTTTGAAGAACTTTCTGGACTAACTTCTTGTTTCAGACACTCAAAATAGTTTCTAGACCAAAGTAGAAAGTCACTATTTTTCACATGCCTTTTGGTAAGATCAAATTATGATTCAGAAATGGGCCAGAGTATGCTAATACATCACTTTTCTACACTTACTGAATCTGTGGAATGATGGTAACTACTTGGAATGCTCCAAGATATTAGGAAAAGAGATGCTGGAAGAATCAATTAGTATAAATTGTAAATGTCCAGCCAAATATTTTGTGGATAAAATCTTATTTGCTCTTGGTTGGAGATTGATAAAATATACTGAGATGAGAGGGATCCTATCTTACGTTATAGAGATTTTTAAAGCCTGTAGATGTCAGGGAAATTATCAGAGTTCCCTCCATTATTTGCATTGGATCTCTATCTGACCTAGCTGGGGAAAGTGGCCAAGAAGACTGTAATCCATGTTGCTTTGTGGGAATTGGAGACTCCAGCATCAGGGAAAAGACCTGCTGATTTCCCTGATTCTCAACAAATTAAGCCTGAATCCAATGGAAATGAGAAAATATTGTATCTTCAATCTTTTCCCCTTGCAGAAGGTTAGTAGGAACATATTTATAGTTATAGAGAGCTTTGGAGAAGCAGATTATCAGGACCTGGAAGTCTGGATTCTCATTTTTAAGTCTTTACCTACAAAAGGTAAATTCAGAGATGTAAGTTTTAATACCAAGAATTAGTAGTGTTTTGAGACGAGTTAGGAACCCTTCAACCCTCTTTTAGTAATTCATTAAAATGGTCTCTTTGAAGCTTTGAAATTTCTTTCTCAGATTGTTTGCATGACAAACTAAGATAATGCTATTAGATAAATCTGTAATAGGATCCTCAATTTGCTGAATGCCCTTACTTCTTTCTTGGCTTCAAACTCTTACAAATGACCATCGGTGAGACTTGCATTAAGGAAAGACAACTATTCTTGTCTTAGATATTTGATGCTCTACTTCAGGTCAGATAGGAGATGCAATAAAAGTGCTAACCTGGTCTGTAAGACGGATGAGAAGAAACAGGTTCAGATTCAAGCTGAACAATGCAAAATGACTTTAATGTTAACTAAGAAGATTCCAAGACTACTATTTTCTAATCTGAAAGAGATTGTCGTTCCTAGGTTTACAATCTAGGAATTCTATGAGACTCAGTTCTTTTGCTAGAAGAGGAGGTAAAGGACATGACCAGGAGGGCTTTACCCCAGATTTGGCCAGTGTGCAAGTTCTAGACTTATCTAGAAGAGAATATGCTGAGAACTTGCTTATGACTTTATCAACTCTTGCTTAAATGATTCCAATTCACTCTTCAGTTTATAATGGAGTCCTTGAAGATTTGGAAACTTCAATTGGTCCAAAATGCAACAGCCCGCATGCTTAGTGGCCAGTCTCTATATTGCCATATTATACCACTGTTGTGAGAGCAAGGTCAACACATCTATATTATCTGAGTGACAAAAAAATGAACCAATGAATCTCTGGATCCTCTAATACAGGGGTGTCAATCTCGTGTCATCGCAGCAGCATCACGTATCGCGACCTTCCCTCCCTTCACTAAATTGGGCGTGGGTGTGGGAAGCGCGCAAAGCATCTGGCCCACGTGCTGGGAGTCTGACACCCCTGCTCTAGTGTCCGTTCATGTCCTCGGTAAATCAACTTGGATACAAGCAAAGATATTATCAATCCTTCTAAAATTGAAGAACATTATTGGATATTCATATCCAAAGCCTGCTGCCCTAAAAAGTCTATTTAATCCAGTCATTGCTCGAAGGTAAATATGTGCTGCTGCTGAATTTCTAGATGTGGACACACTGATAAACAGTCTGCCTTTCCAAGCAGCTGCATTTTGATGGGGAAACAGAAAGTGATAAGGTTTCAATCAGCTTGTGCATGCTGTGCTGAATCAGCAGGCTGCCTGAATTCTGGCACTATGCCTTCATTGAAGGGCCTCCATGGCTCCCTTACCCCTTGTGCAACCTGCCAGGCAGCCCTGCTTCAGATCCCAAGGGTGAAAATATGGCCAGGTGAAAGCATGAGCCTGGATATTTTAACTCAAAAAGATAATTTATAATGATGCAAAGTTATTTCAGCACATCTGAAGGGGAAAATGGCTATTTCTGCATAGAATTCATAACCAAACTTAAAATGTGCTTGGTATTGAGCATGCACTCTGGATCAGCTGTCTACCAGTAATTAAAAGTAAATGGAGGGTGTTTATGCATGAGACTTTTACAGGTAATGTAATATGCAAATATGTGGACAACATCCTATTTAGCTGGAACAGTCTTGGGGGGAAAATCCATTGGGTCAACATTGGACTTGACAGGTTCTACTTTTTAAGACATTTCAAATTAATAAGACTCCTAAACCTAAGATCATCTCAGAGAAATCAGGGCTGGATCCACCAAGACCATTTGTAGAAATTGGATTTCCATGGTCTGACACTACAGTGACATTTTGAAAAGGAGACAATATCTGACCTAGTCATGGAACTCATCTTCTCAATAATAATGTTGATAAGGCACCAAAAAGCCTCCCTCCAATGGACTCTCCCTCTTCATATTAGCTTTAATTTTTGCATGAGTTGCTTGAAGTTGTACAAGGCATTATGGAACATGTTACCATTCATGGTATCATGCTCCCTATAAAGAGGGTCAGGCCAGCCCATCCAATTCAGGATTCATCCAGTGATCTCTGTAATCACTTGATCAGTTTTAGATGTTAGCTAAATTAGCACATTCCCCACCCCCATTAATTCCAAATTGGATATAGGAGGAGGAAGGATGATCATTACCAGTGTAACTTGTAAATTACATATCCTGATTCAATTCTCTTTTTTTGCTGTAGACTTTAGACCTAGTGAGAAGCAGACAGAAGGAATCATATTCAGAGGGGGTTCATTTAACTTTCCTCACTTAAAAAGGCAAAAAAACCTATGCAAAATCATCTTAGCATACTTGAATTTCAGAGGAAAGCTTGATTATACACTGTGCTGTGTTCCATCTAAGCTGCCCGTGGCTCCTTAAAGAGTATCATAAAACACTTTAGCTGAGGTGCAATGTAATAGGGCAGCCCCTCCTGATGAGGGCCATATATACAACCATCTATTCTTTGGACAGTTGTAATAACAGCATTTGTATTCCATTAAGCCCTGTCAAGAGTGATTTCATGACCCAGCACTGCTACAGTTAGCTACAACAGTCACAACAGCTGTGGTGCAGAGTGGAGCTGTCTTTCCAAGCCCAGAGCAACTCATATCCCACAGGTGCTAAGGAAACAGCAGCAGTAACTGTTTATACAATCCAGGAGCTCTCATTACATTCCAGATGCTATGGTACCAATAAATAGACCTCTCTCTACTGTGCAGGCAAAAAACAATTTCAACCAGTGTTTCTCAAACTTGGCAATTTTAAGATATGTGGATTTCAATTCCAGCTAAAAGTGAGATCCTGAATATGAGACTTGTAGATCCTGAATCTGATACCCAAAGGAGGATCTGCTGACATGCAGATACTTCTAACTACATATATCTATTAAAGGATCAACTTAGCTAGATGCCAGTCTACAACCTTTAACAAAGCATTTTTGGTTGTGGGTTCACATTTATGCAAGAGTAATAGCTCTGGAGGCACTGATATATTTTTTGGGGAAAAAGGTAAACATTTATTTCATGTTATAGGCATTGTAACTGCTGCACTTTTTATAGTGATGAGAAATTTGTGGATTCCACCATTGGAATTACTAGCATTAAGCTGAACCACATTTAATCATACTTAAAATAACCTAGGCCAAATTTAGGCCTTAATTCATTAAGACCTATGTGCAAATTACTCATACTGGCCTTGGCCCAGTCATTTCTTTGAGTCTACATAAGTATGCTTAAATTTGCAACTAGCCAAAGTTTTTAAAGTTTAAGTTTCTACCCTCATTGTTGTTTTCCAATTCTTCTGGACTGAAAAGCAGATTATAATTTTCAAATAAATAAAATGATAAATGTGAGTAGAACTGGTCTCTTTTCAGCATCCACCCAAAAACCTCAAAATGTCCCTCTTAAAATTCTTAAGTGCAGACAGTATTTAAGTTTGCCATATGAAATAATTATTGGCTACCACTTCATCACAGAAACAAGTGAGTTAAGCCACATGATTTCCAGGAAAGTGTTATGAATTATATCTTCACAAGCTCTTGGCCTGGGATCCTTCATAATGTTTGGCATAGGATCAATTTAAGGATCAAGTCAGTGCATAGCCGAAGGATCCACAACAGCAACCTGAAAGGAGTACACACCCTCTCCAAGAACTACACAGTGTGAAAATGCTTTGGTGTGAAGGAGAAGCAAAGGAAAAGTTCCAATACAGGAATTTCAAAATTGATGGGTCTTTGGTTATTCCATTAAAGAGCTTCTTAGAATTACATATGGCTTGCATACACCATCAGTCACTTTCTTAGCATCCCTCAATTGCTGATTGAATTATGTATTAGATATTTTTTATTTTTAAAAAAATAATAATATAAATCTTCTAATTTTATTTTATTTTCAAACCCAATCATATCCCAAATTTAAAATGAATATGATTCCAATTCTACTTTTATGGAACATCACTACATGACCATACTTTCCTAAAAGATTATAATAAAAAGTTGCTACTTTTATCCTAGTTAGTTTCTTGCTCCAACTAAATGGCAGCATTTCACTGACCTTGGCTAAAGTTAAACAAGGACAGTTCAAATAAGTAAATAACATCCTGAAGGAAGGCAATAGCAACCAGTTTCATATTGTTCCAAGAAAACAACAGAGACCACCTACCAGAAGTTACAGTTGACTTGAAGAGGATTTTCTTATATCTTTGTGGCAGTATAACTAATAACTACTATATAATTTAACACATTTGTTATCCAAACAAATAGTCAAGATAACCAACCCACTTTACTGTCGTGGAATCCTTGATATAAAATCATGGGTGTCAAACTTGTTGCGTTACATTGTCATGTGATATTTCGCGATGTTTTTTCCCTTCGTGGCTCATGGAGCTGGGGTGGGTATGGCCTATGTGTGACACATCTGGCCTGGGGGCCACCAGTTTGACACCCCTGAATTATAGATGTATAACAATCCAAGAACAATTAAGCAGAATCCATGCCTTTTACCTTCTTTGTGCTGTGTTTTCTTTTTATGCTAATAAGATCTATTTTTAAATACAAAGCATAAGTTCTATTTTGTTTTCGCCTATGTGGTGAGGGACTGATGGCTTATAAAGCACAGTTCGCTATAACGTCTGTGCAGCTGCAGAAAGTGCAGGTTTTGATAGTAATGGAAAGGTAGGATTGAAATTTGCAAGAACTTCTAAAGAGGAAAAACAACTTTTCAGCACAGTGTGCCCAGCTCAAAGCCCCTTTCCACCAAGAAAGGCCCCTGCGATCCCTCCCACCCACCCGCCTGCCTGAATGAGCCTGGCTGAGGGCAGTCCCCAGCACTTCATCAGGAGAGGTCAGGAGGGGAAGGGTAGCTTGCCCTTGTGTTTGTTCCTATTATAAAGCTATATTTAAACAAGAGCAAGAGAGTTTCTTCTGGATTTGTTAACAGCAGGAGCAACTCTGTTGTACTGTTAAAACTCTAGGATTGCTAATCTGTTCTCTAAATTTATCATAAAGAGATACTGCCAGTCTTTAAAATCCTCCTTCCTTAACACAGAAAAGCTAAGCTCTCTGCAGATTCAGCTACTTTTCATTTATTCGGTATAATCGTATTTATATAATGAAGTAGATATTTGTGGGTGCCTATCTTATACTGTTTGCCACTGTATTTGAGACAATTGCTACACAGCAATATGCACTATAACGAGAAGTTAAAAACAACATTAAAATAATGTATTGGTGTAAAAAGACCGAAGGATTTTATATTAATTCAATAAAGCATTCTAAATAAGTTATTTTAAGCAATACTGGTAGTCCTCGACTTACAATCGCAACTGGGACCAGAATTTCCATAGCTAAGCAAGATGGTTGTTAAGTGAGTCATGCCCATTTTTACAGCCTTTTTGTGTTGGTTACTAAATGAATCACTGCAGTTGTTAAGTGAATCACATGGTCGTTAAGAAAATCTGCCTTCCACGAATGATTTTGCTTGTCAGAAGCCAGCTGGAGAGGTCGCACATGGGGACCATGTGATCCTGAGATGTTGGAACTGACATAAAGGCAAGGATTGATTGTAAGTCACGTTTAATGCCATTGTAACTTTGAATGGTCACTAAATCATAAGGTTGTAAATCAAGGACTGTCTGCATAAGCATTCATTTGGATAATCTGAACCTCACAGATGTTTAAGCAGTGCTGAAAAAGCCAACCATCTACTTGCAGAAACACAATGCTAAATTTACTCCGTCAGTAATTCATACATTAAGAGGTACTGTATATACTCGAGTATAAGCCTAGTTTTTCAGCCCACTTTTTGGGCTGAAAAAAGCCGCCTCGGCTTATACTCGAGTCAGTGAAAAATTTGCCCGAAATGGAGGAGAAAAAGGGGCGGGGCCATGCCGCTGGGTGACACTCGTGAATGGCCCAGTGCCCCTGTGAGTTTCCCCTCCCTCTGTGTCAGTTTGCCGCGCAGCGCGCACCGCACCATCCCCCCTCCTCACGTTCTAATGTAATGCAGGGCTGTCTTACGATTCCCCTTCCTCCCCCTCCTGCCGCTCTGCAACGATGTCCCACCTCCTCCTTGTTATGGCAAGCAGCCACATAGCGATGTCCCACCTCCTCTGGTACAGTGATCCAATGATAGGAATCACTGTGCCGTGTGTCATAGGAGGCGGGACATCGCTCCCGCGGCTGCACGGGACATCATCATCACAGCGGGACATCAGCATCATGAGGTGAGTGAAGTATTTCATTGAATACACCGCTAGTTTACTGTTTTTCTTTGAAATAAATATTCAAAAACATTATTGGTATCTATTTTTATTTTTGAAATTTACCGGTAGCTGCTGCATTTCCCACCCTAGGCTTATACTCGAGTCAATAACTTTTCCAGTTTTTTGTGGTAAAATTAGGTGCCTCGGCTTATATTCGGGTCGGCCTATACTCGAGTATATACGGTAACTGTTTTATGCAGTATTTTTGAATTGTCCACAAACATCATAGTGCTTCTCGTGCCACTAGCTAGCACTTATTGAACTCCAACATTAAAAAAAACTCCTCAACACTTATTTAAAAATAACTATTCTTTATCGGTCACAGCTTTTGCAGAAATCTTTAATTGAAATGTAAAATCTCCAGAGTGTAAGAAAACCATAATGAGGTCTAGGAAAGGGTAGGCAGTATTTATATTTATTTATTAAATGTATTGGCTGCCCATCATACGTCTTTGATTCTGGGTGGCTTACAATGGTTAAAAAGAATAAAACAATGCAAAACCTGTATGCAATATGAATAAAATACTATAAAAATTCAAATTCTCAACCGTAACTAAAAGATGGGGAGGGAGGGAGTAGGAGGGGGGAGGGGGAGGTGGGATCTATTATTACCCTATCAACCACCTCCAATGCAAAGCTCCCCAAGCTAACTGGAGGGCAAAGTCTTTAAGCTCTTGTAGAAGGTCAGGAGGATTGGAGCCAAGCTCACTCCAGGTGGCTTTGAGATGTTCCAAAGGGCAGGAGCAGAGAAGGCTCTTCTCCTGGATCCTGCCAGCCAGAACACCCTGGCCAATGAGGCCCACAGCATGCTGACTCTGCCAGCTGGATGGGGTAGGCCAATCTCTTTGGGATGAGACAGTCCCTCCACTAATCTTGGATCCAGGACACGAAGTGCGATAATTATCACATCTTGAATTGCACCCAGAGGCAAAATGGCAGCCAGTAAAGCTCACAGAGCAGCGGTGTTTCATGGGCCACTCTCGAAACCTAAAAGCTGCTGGTGTAACTTTGCTCTGCACCAGTTGTAGTTTCCAAATGCTCTTCAAAGATAGCCCCATGTAGAGTGTGTTGCAATAGTCCCGTGATAGCGAACCTATGACACATGTGCCACAGGTGGCACGCAGAGCCCTCTCTGAGAGCACATGAGCCACCGCCTGGCTCAGCTCCATCGTGTATGCATGTGCACCTCCTGCTGGCCAGCTGATTTTCGGGTCTCTGCCATGCATGCAGGAGACACACATGCATGCACGGGGAGAGCCTGGGGAGGAGTGCGGAGGGGGAGCGCTGCCCTTCCTGCTCCATTTTTGGTCCCAGGAGGCTTCTGGGAGGCTTGCTAGGACCAAAATGGGCCATGAAGTGGTGGTCATGGGGAGCATGGGGAGGTCATGCGCATATGTGCAGCGGTGGTTGTGTCGCACGTGCATTGCATTATGGGGTTGGCACGCACATAGACGCTTTTGGCACGTGAGGATAAAAAAGTTAGCCATCACTGCAATAGTCCAAATGTGTGATGACTAGGGCTTGAATGACTGAGTGTAGGGACTATGGATCCAGGAAAGGCCACAACTTTCTGTAGTAGTTGGTAGACAGTAGTTTCAGTTCAGTTTCAGTTGAGTTTATTTATAGGCCGCCCTTTTCCCTGAGGGGACTCAGGGCGGCTAACAACTTGTATGGGAGGGGAGGACATACAATAACATAAAAACACAATATATAATTAAAACCAAGCAACATTCATACAACATTCGGGTGGGGGCGGACTATGGTCTTACCCCCAGGCCTGACGGGATAGCCAGATCTTGAGGGCTGTGCGGAAGGTCTGAAGGGTGGTGAGGGTACGAATCTCCACGGGGAGATCGTTCCAGAGGGTCGGAGCTGCTACTGAAAAGGCTCTCCTCCGCGTAGTTGCCAGCCGGCACTGGCTGGCAGATGGCACTCGGAGGAGGCCCAATCTGTGAGATCTTATGGGTCGAGAGGAGGTGATTGGCAGGAGGCGGTCTCCCAAGTACGCAGATCCACTACCATGAAGGGCTTTGTAGGTAGTAAGAAGCACCTTGAAGCGCACACGGAGATCAACAGGTAGCCAGTGCAGCTCGCGGAGGATAGGTGTTATGTGGGCGAACCGAGGTGCACCCACAATCACTCGCGCGGCCGCATTCTGGACTAGCTGAAGCCGCCGGATGCTCTTCAAGGGCAGCCCCATGTAGAGCACATTGCAGTATTCCAGTCTAGAGGTCACGAGGGCGCGAGTGACTGTTGTGAGAGCCTCCCGGTTCAGGTAGGGTCGCAACTGGCGCACCAGGCGAACCTGGGCAAATGCCCCCCTGGTCACAGCCGACAGATGGTAATCAAAGGTCAGCTGCGGATCCAGGAGGACTCCCAAGTTGCGAACCCTGTCTGAGGGGTGTAAAATTTGGCCCCCCAGCCTGAGCGATGGAACACCAACCAAATTTTTGGGAGGGAAACACAACAGCCACTCGGTCTTTTCTGGGTTGAGTACAAGCTTGTTAGCCCTCATCCAGTCCCTAACAGCTTCAAGTCCCTGGTTCATCACGTCCACCGCTTCATTGAGTTGGCACGGGGCGGACAGATACAGCTGCGTATCGTCCGCATATTGGTGGTATCTTATCCCGTGCCTCCGAATGATCTCGCCCAGCGGTTTCATGTAGATATTAAATAGTACGGGGGACAGGACCGACCCCTGTGGCACCCCATATGTTAGGGGCCTCATGGTCGATCTCTGTCCCCCGACCAACACCGACTGCGACCTGTCCGAGAGGTAGGAGGAGAACCACTGCAAAACAGTGCCTCCCACCCCCACCTCCCGCAGTCGTCGCAGAAGGATACCATGGTCGATGGTATCGAAAGCCGCCGAGAGGTCAAGGAGAACCAAGATGGAGGCGTGGCCTCCATCCCTGGCTCTCCAGAGATCATCGGTCAATGCGACCAAAGCGGTTTCTGTGCTGTAACCAGGTCTGAAGCCGGACTGGAAGGGGTCCAGGTAGTCGGCTTCCTCCAAGGACCGCTGGAGCTGGTAGGCCACCACCTTCTCAACAACCTTCCCAATAAAGGGGAGGTTGGAGACTGGACGATAGTTGTTAAGTACGGCTGGATCCAAAGATGGTTTCTTCAGGAGGGGTCTCACCACCGCCGTTTTAAGTGCAGCGGGGAAGTGCCCCTCCCGAAGCGAGGCGGTAATAACCGCTTGGATCCAGCCCCGTGTCACCTCCCTGCTGTTAGCAACCAGCCAGGAGGGACACGGGTCCAGTACACAGGTGGAGGCACTCACAGCCCTCATGGCCTTGTCCACGTCCCCGGGGGTAACATCCTGAAACTCAACCCAGCGATGGTCTACCAAATTGTCCTCTCGTGTCTCGGCTGGCTCTGCAAAGGTGGAGTCCAAATCCGACCGAAACCGAGCAACTTTGTCCGCCAAGAACTGGGCATAGTCTTCAGCCCTACCCTGCAGGGGGTCCCCCGTATCCCTCTTATTTAAGAGGGAACGGGTTATCCTAAACAGGGCGGCTGGACGGGACTCGGCGGACGCAACCAAGGTGGCAATATAAGATCTCTTTGCTGCCCTAAGTGCCCTGATGTAATCCTTGGTGCAGGTTGTTAAGAGTGCTCGGTTCGATTCGGATTTATCGGACCTCCACTGGTGCTCTAGGCGTCTCCTCCGGCGCTTCCTCTCCCGGAGCTCCTCGGTGAACCAAGGAGGCCTCCGGGATCCGCCGCCTCGGAGGGGCCGTAGTGGCGCAATCCGGTCGAGGGTCTCCGATGCTGCCGAATGCCAGGCAGCAACCAGAGTCTCTACCGGACTGTGGGCGAGAGTATCAGGAATAACCCCAAGCTCCGTCTGGAACCTCAAAGGGTCCATAAGTTGCCTGGGGCGGAACCACTTAGTCGGTTCCTCCTCCCTACAGTGGGGGTTTGGTCTTCGGAAGTCAAGCCTCAGTAGGCAGTGGTCTGACCACGACAGGGGTATGATCTCATTACCCCTCAGACCAAGATCACAAATCCACTGCTCCGAAAGAAATACGAGGTCGAGCGTGTGACCCGCAGAGTGAGTTGATGATTGGAGTTGAATTTCCTGATATTACTTAGATATTTTAATTAATTGATTTCCTACTTTGGAAATTAACATTTTGCAGATTTTAAATTTAAATAAATACATAACATTCTTGATGCCCCCCCCCTCAATGGACTTTGGCATTGACAACCAAAGAGTATACTATGACCAAAATTTGTTTCCCTTTGCCCCTAGTAATAGGGCACTGACATTGTTCAATCAAGGGGGCATTTGTAAATCACCATGAGAAGCATTTCAGTACATTTGCATACAAGCTATTAAAATGATAAAAACGTTACCCAGTTCTGTTTGAATAACTGTCTCCTGGATTAACCCCCTTCAAGTTCTATCTTGCCATGAGCAGTTCCATTCTTTCCTTCAAGAGGAAGAAAACTATTTTGTTCACTCCTGTGTTTCATGTTTAGCTTGAGGTAAAGGCTTAAATTCTCCAGTTCATTTCTTGTCTAATAGTAAAAAACCCTCAGTCCTTTAGTGCTAATTAGGGGAGCTGAATTGACGTTCATTTCTAGTGTGCAGGAATTGGCTGCCATATTACAGATCCCCAAAGGCAAATCCAAATAATACTTGGCTCTGAATTTGGAGTGGTTGAGCAGGAGGATCCAATATATGATAGCCACCTGTCACAAAATAGAAGCAAATAATGGCTCTTAAGTGCCAGAGAGGATGGGCAGAAGAATGCGGCTGGCATCAGTAGAAAGCAACCCAATTCTTGGGGAGGACAGGAAATCATCAGCGTTTGGCTGTGCACAGTTATTTGAAACAGAAAAGACTTAACCATGTTCACATGAGTGCACAATCATATTCCAAAAGAAAAAAAAGAAAACCTGGTAGAATTTCTCACATGTGCATAAAAGGACAAAATGTCCACAATTGCTTCCAACTTGAATTAAGGAAAAGGGGATATCTCTGCTTGAATCCCGAATAAGCATGTGTGATTCGGCACTGAGCAAAAATGATATATTTTGGACTAAAGGGAACATGAAATTTAATTAGGATTGTATTGCAGCATCAGGTAATAGGATATTTCTGAGGCAACATTATATATTCTTCAACAAGAGCAAGGCTTGTCTCCCTCTTAGGGTAACCAAAATAGGTCACTGCTCAGTAAATATTCTACATCTTAGTATATCGTATAATTTACCTGAATATCTTATATAAAATGCTTTGATATACCTATGCATATATTGCCAGAATCTGAAAGACTCTTGGTGATTTACAACTTTAAAAAAAAAAAAGAATTCAAGCTAAAAGCACAAAAACAATAGAAAATAATGTATAATAATTCCATTATTGATAATATTAACCAGCATGAGGTGTTATCAACTTTCAGAAGCCTTGTTGACAATCATCAGAAATATCCCCAATCTTACTTCAAGGGAAGGCTATTCCATATAGCAGGGGGCATTCATACCGTGATGGCGCAGTGGTTAGAATGCAGTATTGCAGGCTAATTCTGCCGACCCCCAGCAGTTCGATCATGACCAGCTCAAGGTTGACTCAGCTTTCCATTCTTCCGAGGTTGGTAAAAGTAGGACCCAGATTGTTGGGGGCGATATGCTGACCCTGTAAACTGCTTAGAGAGGGCTGTAAAGGAATATGAAATGGTATATAAGTCTAAGTGCTGTTGCTATTGCCATCATTGAAAACACTGTCACACAGCCCCATTGGACTCATCCCACATGGACTGGGAAGAGGTCACAGCCCTATCTGAGCTGAGCCTTCTTCAGGTAGAGGATGGGTTACCTCTATCTGAAGAAAGCAATCCCACAGATGCCAAGGACTTGAGCTATTAAAGGTTTTAAAGATCAAAGACAACATTCAGAATTGTATCATAGCATTTACATAGCAAATAAGGCATCTGCAAAGTGGGTGTTACTCCTCTTACAATAGGTTTCGCCCATTAGAACATAGGCAGACCCCAAGTTATAATAAGAATTACAGTTTTTGAGCAGGTACATATTGCCAAAGTAGCCTATTTGGGGGTTGGGAGCTGGTGATAAGGACATGAGTTATAGAGGGGAAATGTATGTAGTTATCACAGCAATATACCCCAATCCACACCATTTTTAAATTATTTGCTGCTGTTATGATATACAGTTTTCCTGACAAAACATTAATTAATAAAACTCCTTAAAACATTAACTTCATTATATCAGTGTGTATTAAGGCAAGGTGGCACAACAGTTGGCCTTTTGAATTAGGACTGGAGTGACTACTTAGACTTAAATCCCCACCGGGGCCAACTATACAATACATAAAATAAGCATTGTGCCACTGCCCTTCTGGCTTTTATGTTTCCCCGTTCTGTCACACAAATACACAATAGCCTGATCCAAATCAGGGCCACTTCAAAGGAAAGCATCCTCTTTCCCGCCAGCCTCTTTGTTTATAAACATTCCAACAGCGTCCTGGCACAGGCCAAGAATTATTTTAAAAAAGTAGGAAACCCACTTGTGCCAGTAATCGTTTTTTGAAAAAGAGCTGAGCTCATGCAGGTGACAGTGGGGGCAGTGGATGTTTTATAAGCAGAGCTTGCTAGCAGCTCCTCATCTAGAAAGATGTACTTACATTAGAGCAGTGGTTCTCAAACTTGGCAACTTTAAGACTTGTGGACTTCAACTCCCAGAATTCTCCAGCCTGCTCTGCTGGAGAATTCTGGGAGTTGAAGTCCACAAGTCTTAAAGTTGCCAAGTTTGGGAACCACTGCATTAGAGCAGTGTTCCTCCACCTTGGCCAATTAAAGATATGTGAACTTCAACTCCCAGAATTCCCCAGCAAAAGTGTTGGCTGTTTCAAATTCGCACATTACTTAATCTGGCCAAGAGGGAGAAGCCCTGCCTTGGAGGAAATGAAAGGTGAAAAGTAGCTGCATGACACACATTTTACATACCAGGTAGTTTACATGTACAGGTAGTCCTCGACTTACAATAATTTATTTAGTGACCATTCATAAGCACTGAAAAAGGTGACTTGTGACCATTTTTTCCACACTTACGACCATTGCAGCATCCCCATGGTTACGTGATCAAATCATGGCTACTGACTCATATTTATGACGGTTACAGTGTCCCAGGGTCATGTGATCACCTTTTGCAATCTTCTGACAAGGCAAAGTCACGGGGGAAGCTTAATTTCATTCCACAACTGTGTTACTAATTTAACAACTGCAGCGATTCACTTAACAACTATTTCGCTTAGCAACAGAAATGTTGGGCTCAATTGTGGTCGTAAGTCGAGAGCTACCTAATAAGTTTTGCTGGGCCGACAGTCTGTTTTCTCAGCCTAACTTATCCCACAGGATCATTTTTTGCAATACACATACCACCTTGGAGGCGAGCAAGAAACCCTCATCAGAAAAGAGAGAAAAGAGAGAAAGCTCCATTCCCTTCTTGGAGGCCCCTTTCACTGAGAGAGGCCCCTGCACTGACTCCCTCCTTCCCTCCTGCTTGAATGGGTCTGGCTGCAGGCAAATTCCCAGCACTCCAAGAAGGGTCACAAGGGGAAGGGCAGCTTGCCCTTGCCTTTGTTCTTATTACTGGGCTACATTTAAACAAACATTTATTCTGGGTTTATGGAGAGCAGCAAGAGTAACTCTGATGATGCTTTACACAAAAAAAACCCCGAAGTAATAAATTATTCTCTGGAATAGCAACTTGTAAGTCTGCCCTTTCCTTTTCTCTCCTTTCCTCTTAACCCAGCAAAGACCTTCTCTGAGCATTAGATTAATTAGATTGGCTAAACTGAGTGGTGGTGTGGGGTACTTGGAGTGGGATATTCCATGTGCTATTTGTGTTATCTACGTGGCTTCTTCCATTATTTCCAACTCAGTAGCAAGTTGGAAAGAAAGCGGTGTGGGATGCCTATAGCTCCATTAGTCAATTCATAAACAGGATAACTCTCCAAAAACAGAACAGGGTCGAATTTGGTGTGTTGGAAACAGTCAACAAAAGAAATTTGGGGTTCCAAAATTTTTGACTTGATCCAGCTTGTAGCTGTGAAGAAAAATACTTCAGGAAAAAGAACTCTCCCTTTCTTAGTCAAGTGGCCCAGTCTGGAATGTACCCAGACCACCTGCAATCCTCTGTGCACATATACCCACAAACACATATAGTTGCAATGTAGAGCAGAAACACGCCCACACCTAAAGATAACTCAAAAATAAAATAAAGATGCCTCCGCTGGCTATTTCTGGTAAAAGGGCCTGGAAGGAATTCCAGAAGCCATGCTTTGCATACTTTATCTTATTTTGGTGGTGGTATATTTTTCAGGAGCATCAATGATGCTCCCTGCTGGAGCATAAGGATAATTAAAGAACTGTCTCCTGTTCTTTTGAGTAAAATATTTACAAGACTTTCACATTTTACTATTGTTTGTGATACAGAAGTACAAAGCAGCCTTTCCCAACTGAATGTTTTTTTTAGAAGTGTTAGACTACACAATCCAGAATTCCACTTAAGCCTTCATAAGGTCCAGGAAATGATGGCACAGAATGAGTCAGAGAATGAGGAAAACAAGCAGAAACAGGGTAGCTATTCTTCCCCACCCCCTCCTCACTCCAGCAGTTGAAATGGTAGCCGTGCAACATTGTCTGCATTTATAATACAGCACTTAACAACTACTTATTCAGTGACTAAACCTACAACAGTTCCAGCCATCACAAAAAGCATTACTGAGTGCAATGCACCTATGTCCTGTAAACATAGCTACAGTATGTGATCTCATTAATACTGTACTTTTTGCAATGCTTTGAATATTTTAGATTTTAAGATGCCTGGGCTTCAATTCCCAGAATTTCTCATTCAACATGCTGGGGTATTCTGGAGTTGAAGTCCACATGCCTTAAAGTTGCTAAAAATGAAAAAAAACATTGCTTTAAAGAATTGGCCATGAATCTTAGGATCATGTAACTCAGAGAAGAGAGAGTACTCACAATTACCCCAATAACATTTCGATTAAAACTGTCCATCTTACCCTGTATTGCCATAATTAGAGAGTTCCTTATACAGGGAGTCCTCAATGTACGACCACAATTAAGCCCCAAAGTTCGGTTGTTAAGTAAGACATTTGTTAACTGAATTTTGTCCCATTTCATGACTTTTCTTGCTACAGTTGTTAAGTCAATCACTGAAGTTATTAAGTTAGTAACATGGATGTGAAGTGAATTTGGGTTCCTCATTGCCTTTGCTTTTCAGAAGATCACAAAAGGTGGTCACATGACCCCGAAATACTGCTTCCATCATAAATATGAGTTAATTGCCAAGTGTCTGAATTTTGATCACATGGGGATGCTGCAACAATCATAAATCACTTTTTTCAGTGCCATCGTAACTTTGAATTGTCACTAAATAAACTATTGCAAGTGAAGGATTACCTGTATGCTGGAGCCTTAACTGGCTCTGCCAATTATGTTATATGAATGTAGCCTATGTGTCTATTTGAATGCATGTCTGTGAATGTGGCCATGAGTAGGAATTATAGTGAGATCCTATACCTCTACATATACATCAGTGGTGAGATTCAAAAATTTTTTACTACCGGTTCCGTGGGTGTGGCTTGGTGGCAGTGGTGTGCCTTGGTGGGCATGGCAGGGGAAGGATACTGTAAAAACTCCATTCCCTCCCCACTCCAGGGGAAGGTTACTGCAAAATCCCCATCAGCTGGGGCTTGGGAGGCAGGGAATAGATGTGGGTGGGGCCAGTCAGAGCTGGTATTTACTGGTTCTCTGAACTACTCAAAATTTCTGCTACTGGTTCTTCAGAACTGGTCAGAACCTGCTGAATACCACCTTCGATGTACATTATTAATCCCATCCATTAATTAATCAGATCACCAGCATTTCTAGGCAGAAGGCAGTCTACAAACTATATGTACAGAACATCCCTATATCTGGTATTTTCTCATTAAAATACTGTCATGCAAAAAACAAAAAAAAACCTATAAATAAAGATCGTATTGCTTTGCAACTGTCTGTCTGATCTCCTTAACTGCAATACTTTTCTTTCCTGCATGTGGAATACCGCTAACATATGGCCGGGAGTTAGAAGAACAGACACAACTGGGAACTGTTCTTCTTGTATTGGGAGGAGCCCAGAATGATTGACTCCCTGCAGAAGCTAGGGAGAGAGAAAGTAATATTTTAGTGAAACCAACATTCCATCAATCCCTATTCCAATTTCGGCTCTATCTGCATGCAAGCCTCAAACTCGGAGTGCAGGTCTGGATAGAAATGGTAAGTAATGAGTCATATACTGGTAATATCATTTTACACAGCAGCTCCATTCATTTGGTAGGCATTTCACTAGTAATATTGCATATAATTTCTGTTTTAAACACTATCCTCTGTCTGTCTGTCTGTCAATTATCTATCTATCTATCTATCTATCTATCTATCTATCTATCTATCTATCTATCTATCTATCTATCTATCTATCATCTATCTTTCCATCATCTATCAGCACTGAAAGAATGAGTTTCATTAGTTAATTTTTAGCTGCACCGGAGAGATTAGTCAATTAGCTCTAAAACTAGTTGCAAGTAAACAAAAAGGAGCAAAACAAGACATAGTTTCATTTTTCACCTCAAAAACAAAGAAAACCACCCCCGTTTTCTACTTAGTAACTCCCAAGAGTGCTCCTATAAACAGCTGTGATTTAAACAGCCGTGAGTCTATGACCTCTGTCACATTTTCGTCTGCCCCATTGTGTCTACCTCCGAGTGCCTCAGACCCCATTGTGTTTGATTTCCCCCTCAATAGTTTCACTGGTTTCTGGAAAATCTCTGGAGAAGAGTGAAAATAAACCAATAAGTAAAAATAGCTCCAAATCTAATATTTTTGTTTAAGATCATAGGAAACTCTTCCCCAAAACATTTATCCAAATAAAAATGTGTGTGATGCTCACCCAATATAAAATATAAATTAGATGGTACCATGGGAGGATGGCGGCCTGTTTTTGTACCAGCCTACTAATGATTTTTACAAAGGCAACATAAGGCTTAGCAGGCATTTGTGACTTTTGTTTTAAATTCAAACACTGAATCAACCCACAAAGTAGCTTATATGTGAAGAATCCTGACTTACACGCAGTATAAAATAATCAGTTTGAAGTTTGAAGACATTCATGTGTTATCCAAGAAATTCCTATGATATTGTAAGGCTTGGCAGCATTAACTTCCACAGAACCAGCGGAGGGGGCAGAGAAAGGAACTTGGCAAAGGCTAATTAAGGGACTTAATAGACTTAATGGACAAGATATTTCTGCATTCCTGCTTTACAATTTAATAACTGTTACTGTATCTATGATTGGGTGACTTAAGACCAAGATACACAGCCCATCAAATTATATGGTACCGTCCTTGACTGAAAGATAGGATTTTCAACTGGAGCTGCATGTCTCTTAATTGTTTTGTTAAGTGTTGTGTGCAAAAATTTAAGAAACGTTCCTGCTCATCCCCTATCTGGGGCTCACAGTGAGACTAGAAAAGATAGTAGAAGCTGTTTAAGTTCAGCCTCATCCCGATTAAACATAAACTAGAGGTGGTTTTGAAATCAACAGAAACCTGTGGGTGAACACTTTAAGCCTTCCTTTCACTGTTTACCTCCCTCCAGTGTGTTCCTTGGGTGTTTTTATCCAGGGTTAACTCCAATATCAAGGCAAGGCTGAGAGAAAAATGCAGAGAAAAAAACTTCAAGAAGACCCTTATCACTCTAGAACAGAAGTGGGCTGCTCTGGTTTGGCTGAACCAGTAATGGTATTTTGGTCTGGGTCGCAGAACCGGCAGCGACCCAGGCTGGCCACCCCCTGAACCAGTTCAGCGGTTGCTGCTGCCGGCATGTTGAGAGCCGAGGTGGCGCAGTGGTTAAATTCAGCACTGCAGGCTACTTCATCTGACTGCAGTTCTGCAGTTCAGCTGTTCAAATCTCACCGGCTCAGGTTTGACTCAGCCTTCCATCCTTCCAAGGTGGGTAAAATGAGGACCCGGATTGTTATTGGGGGCAATATGCTGACTCTGTAAATTGCTTAGAGTGGGCTGAAAGCCCTATGAAGCGGTATATAAGTCTAACTGCTATTGCTATTGCTAGTAGTGTCCGTGCGCAGTTCACTGTAAATTGTTCTGCGCATGTGCAAAGCAAACCAGTAGTAAACCCTGGAACAACCCACCTCTGCTCTAGAGTTTGTATTCAAGGTCATTTTATGGGATCTTGGGTCTCTTTTCCTTCAACCACGCCACCTCTTAGGGTTAGCATGGGCAAAAAGGGGGGCAGTTGATTAGGAAAACTCATGACACCTTCAGAGGCTTGGAGGAAGAATGCGATGTAAATAAAAGTTACCTAAAAATGTTTTAAATCTCTGTCATCTGCTTAACATTTGCTGATTTTTCACCAGTATAAAAACTCTGCAAAACCACCAATTTTCAGTCTGATCAAATATGAAACTGTATCCTCCTAATTCTTTCTTGATTACCAGTGCACTTAGACCTGCGCTATGCAGATTGTATTTTTATTCTGAAAATACACTAGTTATTTATTTAAAAGCATGGCAAATATTTTCAATCTAACAACAGCAAAATACAAAGCCAAAGGATGCATTAATAGAAGGACTGATACCATGAAAGGAGTCTCTATGAAGAGTCTCAATCATCCAGGTCATGGTTGTCCCAAAGGGGCTTTTCAAAAGGCTAGATTTTCCTGTCTCTCCCCCCCCCTCCTTTGAAAACATTTTGCTGAAGAAGCTTCTTGGATGAGAAGCAAAACATTTTCAAAGAAAAAAAGATCAAGAAAGTCCAGTTGCCTTTTGAAAAGCCCCTTTGGGACATGATGAGTGGTTTAGGAAAGACAGTGATTATTCCAATCTGTTTTGTATGTCACATTGAGCTTCTTAAGAAAAGGCACAGACATTCAGCAAACAAATATGGCTTTATATAGTAACATATATGCATTACATGTTATTTGTTCAACTGTTTTGTTTTAAACCATTTTTAAAATTTTAAACCTGTTTTTGGAATACCCTAAGAAGTAGAAATCAGTAAAATAATAACATTTCATGCTTAAAACATGCTTACATGACTGTTCTGTTCTAGGAGAAGGTATCACAGATACCAGTCTAGAACTCAGTTCTTGCTATTTCTCCCCCAAATAGAAAAAGAACAGTCTATGTAAAAGTTCATTGCTTATAGAAACAGGGCAAACAACAAATAATGTTGATTTGATAGAAAACTATTACTGTGTTTCCAGTTTGGATCCTTTGCTTTCTTAAGACATTTACTCTTGGGTCAAAATAGTTTTGTACAAAATATAGTTCACGTAAGTTTGAATTTGGAAAGAGTTGAAGAGAAGAGTTTGGAAGCTGCAAGTACAAGAGATTATGAAGGGTCTGAATTCTGTAGCAAAATGCAACAGACCCGAGGGATTGCTTAATGTTAAAATAATTAACACAAAAGGACAGAAACCAGGGCAGGAAAGGAAACCAGTTCATCATTTTGATCTTTGCCTCTGTTTTTCTTATGCCTCTCACGCAAGTCATTTTTCTATTTCAGTCATCTATGTTCCTCATTTCCACCTTAGCAGGTTAAGCCTCGATTCTCTCTCTTGTGTGCAGCAATAAGAGCTAGATCTACAGTTTCATGGTATAATTCATAGTAAGTACCAAAAAGACATACAAGTTTAGATTATTTTGAGTTCTGGTCTCTTACTACTCCTGCCCTTTCTGCCTCCTGAGATCACAGATGGTAGCAGACAGCTGATAATATCAATTTAGGATTTGGGGAAATGTTCTGTTGAGATTTCTAATATAAGTATTAAAATATTGTGGCCAAATTAAGTAGCTGTTATAACTAGCAATTCAATTAAACGGAAGTACAGTTTAAATGGCATAATGAGGGGGCTGAAATGATCATAGAGTGATATAGCTGAGCAATTATTCCACATGACTAAAAAAAGAACTATCTATATTTTGCAGAATGCTTGCATGAGATGCACGAGATTCTATCCTTAGAATAAAATAAACTCTGTATGATAACAGTTCTTGGTTTTAGGTTACAAAGAAATTAGGACCATTTGGCACAAACAAGCAAAAGAGAAGAGCTGGAAGGAAAAGAAGATAGTGTAGACTGGAAATATGTGGATAAGGGGCTCAACTGGGGGGAAAAAGAACATATCTCATGTTGCAAAGTTTATAGAGACAAAACAATTAAGCATAGAACAAAGCGAAGATCCCTTTGCTTAAGTTATGATGGGCAATCAAACACACATGAAAAAGGACCATTTTAGGCTTACTTTAATTGGCCAGGGCCAATTTTATTCAGTGAACTTGAAAAATAAGAAAAGAGCCTATCCAAGAATCATCAAAGGTAAAATAAAATATTAAAGAGAATATTTATTATGCACATAATTAACCCAATTCTACACGGAACAATATCACACTTTTTCTTTTTTCTTCTTGTCCCCTGCATATCTCCAGTTGTTCATCCAACTTTGCTGCTCTTCTTCTGGACCATGAAAATTGCATATTTGGGATTAGTGGACTAGATTCCACCAATCTTCTTTCTTTTTGGGCAATGCAACTCTCTACTGAAGCCAAAGAGCGTCTCCAACATTCTGCTGGTTACAGTATTTAATACTCTGGAAAGGATACCCTTTGTCAGAAGCTACCTGGGTAAAAAGGTTGGATATAAAGGCTGATAGATTAGTGAAACAATTCCATGATAAATATCCTGACAAGCCAAAGGGTCTTCCGGGGGGGGGGAGAGGGGGTTAAGTGTTTTGATGGGCATTATATTAACCCTTCATTTGTATTTTGTCTATTTCATTTTCCAGGATGTGTGTTTTCTTCAACAGAGGAAGCCTGTCAGTTTTGGAAGCTATTATCAGGCCTGTAGTTATGTTACTTTTAGGATCTTTGGCCTGCCACACTTTCTATTATTTCACTATGCTGTTTCATTAGTGTAGTAGTTGGAAGGGGGGAATAGAAAGGAGTAGAATTGTGGAATGTGTTGTTGTCATTCTTTTCTAGAAGCCCAAGGTCATCTTTTGTCTCCGCACCTCTGCACCTGACCAGAACCAGCTGGGTGGAGATGACAGCATGGCCGAAGAAGATTGGACCATGTGATGGATTTATGGCCGAAGAAGATTGGATCATGTGATGGATTTATGGGTGTGGGGATAAGATCATGAACTTTCAACTGGGTGGAATCCCAGGAAGTTTTCAGAATTGGGATTTCCACAGATGTGCTAAGATGTCTGACTTATTGAATTGGAACTTTAAGGATCATTTTGCCTTGGACTCTGATTTAATTCTGCATGATACTCTGAACGCTGACATTATCCCGATTCTCTTTTTTAAAATAAATCACCAGTACCCCGGAAAGGGGCTGGTGGGCATAAAATATCAGTGAACAATTAAGAGAAAAGAAGCTAATGATGAATTGCTTCTCTGAAGTTCTTCCGAAGTGCAAAACAATTTGCGTGGGAGGAATTTTTCATCTTTATAGCATCTGGGAAGATGCACGCACAGCGGAGGGGGGTGGCTGGAGGGAACTCCCAGACCAACTTCTTCAGCCAAATGTGAGCCATGGAGGAAGAGATGATTGAGGGGATTACTGCAGGATGGGTAGCAGAAC
This sequence comes from Thamnophis elegans, assembly GCF_009769535.1. Lineage (NCBI taxonomy): Eukaryota > Metazoa > Chordata > Lepidosauria > Squamata > Natricidae > Thamnophis > Thamnophis elegans. The sequence continues at coordinate 99,429,649 of NC_045544.1, read as the reverse complement.
AATGTGATGAGGCAGTTCCTAACGTTAGAGATGCAACTAGATTCTGTCCCTCGGGGAAGCCAATAAAATGCCAGTGTTGCTGTCAATTTGGCCACAGAGCGTCAGAGTGCTTGGCTCCAGCCCCAATATCACAAACGTGTGTACCAACCGCCAGAGGGGTAAAGAGACGGCCCCAGAAGCTACCACAGAAGAGTCATCTGGGCCAACAACCTCCGGAAGGGGACCCCCAACCTAAGGTGACAAAGAGTCCTACCAAGGGGGAGGCCTCGGAGGAGGGGAATGCCGAAGACGACCCAATGATTAGTCCACCCATCCACCCCTTTATAATAAAATGCAACCTCCAAGTGCCAGAAATTGGAGTGGAAGGGGAAGTTGGGGCAATTGTGGACACCGGCTGTACTTGATGCTTAATCAGCATGTCGATTGTGGAGCAACTAGGTATACGTAAAAGACCCCTAAACCATCCCATTCGGTTTGAGCAAGTGGATGGAACACTGATTGGAGGGGCCCCAGCCACTAAAATTACCAAGTTGGTAAAGTTGATGATAGGCTGCCATTATGAATTTCTCAGATTCATTGTAGCTCCAAGAATGCAGGAACCAATTATATTGGGACTTGCATGGCTGGACAAGTGGGTGCCTACAATAAAGTGGGAGGACAGCATTAGAAAATTGATTATTGGCTTTGGGCCACTACCACCGGTGGAGCCAAAAGGCCACCCAGGAACAATGGGACCCAACAGCTCAGACTGTCCAGAACCTGCGGCACCTGCAGCAGACATCAAACCCCCAGGGATCCAACAAGTACCAAAAGACTACTGGGATTTAGCGGGGGTGTTCAGTGAGGAAGATTGCTACTATCTTCCCCCCCACCGGGCCACAGATTATGCAATAGACTTCAAACCGGGGGCTAAATTACTGAAGCTGAAAATGTACTCCATGACCCCCAAAGAGATGGTTGAATTGAGGAATTACATAGACATCAATTTGAAACAGGGCTTTATTGAACCAGCGAAGTCGAAAGTAGCAGCCCCAGTGTCAGGCCTGCATTTATATTCCTTTTAGAATTTTGGCCTGCCACACTTTCTCTTATTTCATTATGCTGTTTCTTTAAGTATAGTCGATGGGAGGGGGGAATAGAAGGAATAGGATTGTGGAATGTATTGTTTTTCATTCTTTACTAGAATTCAAGGTCATCCTTTGTCTCTGCACTTTCACACCTGACCGGAAGCAGTTGGGAGTAGACGCCAGCGTGGAAGAAGATTGGACCATGTGATGGATTGTGGGTGTGGGGACAAGATCATGAACTTTTAACTGGGTGGGATTCTGATGTAACTTCCAGAGTTGGAATCCCACAGTACGATGCCAACATGCCTGTCTTATTAAATTGGAATTTTAAGCATAGTTTTGCCTTCGACTCTGATTTAATTCTGCATGGTATTTGGAACGCTGACACTCAGAGCTCTTCAGAGAAAAGAAAGATGGTGGGGTTCGTCTCTGTGTTAATCTGAGAGTCTTGAATGCGGTATGCAAAAAGAACACTTATCCCCTTCCCCGCATGAAAGATATTCTAAACCACTTGGCAAAAGGCAAGATCTTTACCAAGCTGGACTTGAGAGACGTATTACTGCATACGGATCAAAGAGGGAGATGAATGGAAGACCGCTTTTAATACTCCCCTTGGCAGTTTTCAGTACAAAGTCATGCCATTTCGGCTACAAGGAGCACCTGCAGTCTTCATGCAGTACATAAATGAGATGCTACATGACCATCTGTACCGTGGAGTGCTTGTTTATCTAGATGACATCTTGATCTTCTCTGAAACCATAGAAGAGTTAGTAGTTGTAGTTAAGTTTATTTATAGGCCGCCCTTTTCCCTGAGGGGACTCAGGGCGGCTTACAACTTATATAGGAAGGGGAAACATACAAAGACATATAGGACAATACATAATTAAAAGAGCAAAGCAACATTCATTCAACATTCGGGCGGGGATGGAATATAATCTTTAACCCCAGGCCTGACGGGATAGCCAGGTCTTGAGGGCTGTGCGGAAGGTCTGGAGGGTGGTGAGGGTACGAATCTCCACGGTGAGATCGTTCCAAAGGGTCGGAGCTGCAACTGAAAAGGCTCTCCTCTGCGTAGTTGCCAGTCGACACTGACTGGCAGATGGAACTCAGAGGAGGCCCAATCTATGCGATCTAATGGGTCGTGAGGAGGTAATTGGCAGGAGGCGGTCTCTCAAGTACCTAGATCCACTACCATGAAGGGCTTTATAGGTGGTAAGTAGCACCTTGAAGCTCACCCGGAGATCAACAGGTAGCCAGCGCAGCTCGCGGAGGATAGGTGTTATGTGGGCGAACCGAGGTGCACCCACAATCACTCGCGCGGCCGCATTCTGGACTAGCTGAAGTCGCCGGATGCTCTTTAAGGGCAGCCCCATGTAGAGCACATTGCAGTATTCCAGCCTAGAGGTCACAAGGGCCCGAGTGACTGTTGTGAGAGCCTCCCGGTTCAGGTAGGGTCGCAACTGGCGCACCAGGCGAACCTGGGCAAATGCCCCCCTGGTCACAGCTGACAGGTGGTAATCAAAAGTCAGCTGTGGATCCAGAAGGACTCCCAAGTTGCGAACCCTGTCTGAGGGGTGTAATATTTGATCCCCCAGCCTGAGTGATGGAACACTGGCCAAATTATTGGGAGGAAAACACAACAGCCACTCAGTCTTTTCCGGGTTGAGTACAAGCTTGTTAGCCCTCATCCAGTCTCTAACGGCTTCCAGACCCCGGTTCATCACGTCTACCGCTTCATTGAGTTGGCATGGGGCGGACAGATACAACTGCGTATCGTCCGCGTATTGGTGATATTTTATCCCATGCCTCCGAATGATCTCGCCCAGCGGTTTCATGTAGATGTTAAATAGTAGGGGGGACAGGACCGACCCCTGCGGCACCCCATATGTTAGGGGCCTAGGGGTCGATCTCTGCCCCCCGACCAACACCGACTGCGACCTGTCCGAGAGGTAGGAGGAGAACCACTGCAAAACAGTGCCACCCACTCCCACCTCCCGCAGTCGTCGCAGAAGGATACCATGGTCGATGGTATCGAAAGCCGCCGAGAGGTCAAGGAGAACTAAGATGGAGGCATGGCCTCCATCCCTGGCTCTCCAGAGATCATCGGTCAATGCGACCAAAGCGGTTTCTGTGCTGTAACCAGGTCTGAAGCTGGACTGGAATGGGTCTAGATAGCTGGTTTCCTCCAAGGACCGCTGAAGCTGGGAGGCCACCACCTTCTCAACAACCTTCCCAACAAAGGGAAGGTTGGAGACTGGACGGTAGTTGTTAAGGACGGCTGGATCCAGAGATGGTTTCTTCAGGAGGGGTCTCACCACCACCGCTCGAAGAGAGGCGGTAATAACCACCTGGATCCAGCCCCGTGCCACCTCTCCGCTGTTGGCAACCAGCCAGGAGGGGCACGGGTCCAGTACACAAGTGGAGGCACTCACAGCTCTCATGGCCTTGTCCACGTCCCCTGGGGCAACATCCTGAAACTCAACCCAGCGATGGTCTACCAAATTATCCACCTGTGCCTCGGCTGGATCTGCAGACGTGGAGTCCAAATCCGACCGAAACCGAGCAACTTTGTCCGCTAAGAACTGGACATAGTCTTCAGCCCTACCCTGCAAGGGGTCCCCCGTATCCCTCCCATTTAGGAGGGACCGGGTTATCCTAAACAGGGCGGCTGGACGGGACTCAGCGGACGCAACCAAGGTGGCAATATAAGATCTTTTTGCTGCCCTAAGTGCCCTGATGTATTCCTTGGTGCAGGTTGTTAGGAGTGCTCGGTTCGAATCGGACTTATCGGACCTCCATAGGTGCTCTAGGCGTCTCCTCCGGCACTTCCTCTCCCGGAGTTCCTCGGTGAACCAAGGAGGCCTCCGGGATCCGCCACCTCGGAGTGGCCGCAGTGGCGCAATCCGGTCAAGGGACTCCGATGCTGCCGAGTGCCAGGCAGCAACCAGAGTCTCCACCGGACTGTGGGCGAGAGTATCAGGAATAACCCTAAGTTCTGTCTGGAACCTCACAGGGTCCATCAGTCGCCTGGGGCGGAACCACCTGGTCGGTTCCTCCTCCCTACAGTGGGGGTTTGGTCTCCGAAAGTCAAGCCTCAGTAGGCAGTGGTCTGACCACGACAGGGGTATGATTTCGTTACCCCTCAGACCAAGATCACAAGTCCACTGCTCCGAGAGAAATACGAGGTCGAGCATGTGACCCGCAGAGTGGGTTGGGCCCCGAATTACTTGGGTCAAGCCCATGGCTGTCATGGAAGCCATGAACTCCTGCGCCCCATCAGTGTTCACCAAGCGAAGGCAAATTGAAATCCCCCAGGACCATAAGCCTGGGGAACTCAATTGCCAGCTTGGCTACTGACTCGAGGAGCGAGGGGAGGGCTGCTGCAACGCTGTTGGGAGGCAGGTACGTTAGCAGCAGACCCACTTGACCCTTGAGGTCCAACTTCACCAGCAGGGACTCACACCCGACAAGCTCCGGAGCAGGGATCCTACGAGGTGCTAAAGACTCCCGGATAACAATAGCCACACCCCCACCCCTTCCCTGAGCTCTCGGCTGATGCAGCACCTGAAATCCTTCTGGGCACATCTCTACGAGGGGGACTCCTCCCTCCAGGCCCAGCCAGGTTTCAGTAATACATGCCAGGTCTGCCCCCTTGTCTAAAATTAAGTCCCGGACGAGGGGAGCCTTGTGAACAACAGACCTGGCATTTAGCGACAACAGCCTGAGACCAGGGTCCTGATTACTCGCGCCATCTGGCCTCGGAGTGGAACTCATAGGGCCGGAAGGAGGGATCTCTGTGACGTAGCGAGCCCTCCTTCCCCGGTAATGGCCAGCCCTAAAGTCCCCGCCATATCTGCCCCTCCCTGTTACGACCGTAATGCTCCGGCCCACTCCCGTGTCCGTAGTTCCCTCAACCACCTCTATGGCTCCCGCATTCCCCGGCAGGCCCTCCGAATCAAACACACTCATTTATTCACTCAGACAGTCCCCACGTAATAGTTAAAACACATAAAATACAACAAAATGGAATAGTAAAAATTAGTAAAAAGTGGGCCATTCATTCAATCACAACCAATCCCATACACTCACCATACTATTTAAAAATTGCGCAGGCAGATGTGTAACAATGTGAAAAGGGGGGGGGAGAGGTACTCCGTTTCTCTCCCCTCCTATGTCCTGGGGAAACGTCCTTGGCCACCAGATCAAAAGTAGATGGTATATGAGGCGGCCGTATGCAAGAACACGTGAAGCTGGTATGGCAAGTCCTGAAAAAACTTTTGGCCGCCAAGCTATATGCAAAGTTGTTGAAGTGTGAGTTTCACAAGACCTCACTAGATTACTTGGGTTATCGCATCTACAATGAAGGGATAGAAATGGATCCAGGAAAAGTGAAAGCTGTATTAGATTGGAAACCTCCAAGTACTCTCAGATAACTACAAAGCTTCCTTGGATGTGCAAATTTCTACTGGCAGTTCATTCCGACTTTTGCGGAAATTGCCCTTCCATTGACTGAGCTATTAAAAACGGGGCCTTCCCCCAAGAAACCAAAAGCAAACCAACCCCTGAAATGGACAATGGACTGTCAAAAAGCCTTTGAGAAAACGGCTCTTTGCCCAAGAGCCCATACTGCAACACCCCGACCCCAAGCAACCATTCATAATCCAGACGGATGCCAGTGATGCAGCAATAGCTGCAATGCTACTACAAAAGAATAGAGAGGGCCACCTCTTGCCATGCGCTTACATCTCTAAGAAACTCACCACTACTGAAAGGAGGAGGGCCATTGGGAGAAAGAGGTGTTTGTGATCAGGTGGATCCTGCTTACGTGGAGATATCTCTTGGAGGGGGGATATGCCGTTCGAGGTATGGACTGCTCATAAAAACCTCGAAGCTATCCACGCCCATTGAAGATTATCTCCCAAACAAGTTCGCTGGGCACAATACTTCCAAAGGTTCAAATTCGACATTAAACACATTCCTGCAGGGAAGAACTTGTTGCGGATGCTTTGTCAAGAAAACCGCAGTACGACAGTAAGAAGGAAAAAGTTGTTCAACCCATCATTTCTTCCTCCCACCAACAGGTGGCCCAGGTCACCACTCGACGCCAAGATAACCTGATGACAGAGTTCAAAGCAGCACTCCCAGCAGACCCGTGGTTCAAAAATAACAAGGACATCCTAACAATGAGTGGTGGTTTAGCCTGGAAGGGGTCCAAACTGTAGGTCCCTGCGGGGTTGAGGCTGGAAGCCCTACAGCGAAGCCATGATGCAAAATTAGGTGGCCACTTTGGATTCCTAAAAATGCTCCATCTTGCCAGGTGCCAATTTTGGTGGCCAAGGATGAAATCAGAGTTGGAAGATTATGTAAAAAGTTGTGCTACTTGCGCAACAATGAAACACAACCGGGGAAGCCCCTTGGACTACTACAACAAGTGGCTAGCCTTAGCCGACTATGGGAAGAGATCGCAATGGACTTCATTGTCGAACTCCCAGACAGCAGTGGAAATAGAGTAATCTGGACAGTTATTGATTTGTTCTCCAAGCAGATGCATTTCATTGCTTGCTCAGGGCTGCTGTCCGCAAAGAAATTAGCGAAAATGTTTGTGAAACACATTTATCGCCTGTACGAGGTGCCCAAGAGGATCATTTCAGACTGTGGAGTTCAGTTCACTGCCAAGTTCTGGAGAGAATTCCTCAGATCCATTGGGTCTACACAAGGACTCAGCTCAGCTTTTCATCCCAGCACAAAGAGTGCAGAAGAGAGCGTCAATGCAATGGTGGAACAATACATCCGGTATTATGTGGGCTATGAGCAAGACAACTGGTCGGACTTGCTACCTTTTGCTGAAGTGGCGTACAACAATGCGGTCCACAGCAGCACTGGATTAACTCCTTTCCATATTACCAGTGGCATGGAATTTGTTCCAATGCCTGAGCTTCCTAAAGAACCTCCCTCCTCCATGTCTCTGAATGAATGGATGGACACACTAAAGAAAGGATGGGAAAATACTAAGAAGGCTCTAGCAGATGCAGCAGAAGCCTACAAGAAGCAAGCTGATAAACACCGCTTGCTCCAACCCCCTTTCGTGTGGGGGACAAAGTTTTTGTATCTTCCAAATATATAAGATTAAAAATGCCTAGTAAGAAATTGGGCCCAAAATTTCCAGGTCCATTTCCAATAGAAAAGATAATTAACCCAGTTACAGTTCGATTCAGTCTACCCAGAATTCTAAGGAAAATTTACCCAGTATTTCATTGTAGCTTGTTGAAACCAGTAATTGAGTCCAGCACAAGACCATCCACCTAAGCTCCCCCTTCTCCTGTAGTGGTAGAAGGGGAAACACATTACGAGGTGAAAAAAATCTTAGACTTGAGGCTATATAGGGGTCGCTTACAGTATTTAGTGCATTGGAAGGGGTACCCTTTGTCCGAAGCCACTTGGGTGATAAGTTGCGACCTAAATGCTGATAGTTTAATAAAACAATTCCATGAGAAGTTTCCCGACAAGCCAAAGGGTCCCCCTGGGGGGGAAGAGGTGGTTAATTTTTTTAATTGCTAACTTTGATGTTGTTCTCTTTTCAGGAAACATTTTTTTTCTGAGGAGAGGCCGCCTGTCAGGCCTGTAGTTATGTTCCTTTTAGGATCTTTGGCCTGCCACACTTTCTATTATTTCACTATGCTGTTTCATTAGTGTAGTAGTTGGGAGGGGGGAATAGAAAGTAATAGAATTGTGGAATGTGTTGTTGTCATTCTTTTTGAGAAGCCCAAGGTCATCTTTTGTCTCCGCACCTCTGCACCTGACCGGAACCAGCTGGGTGGAGATGCCAGCGTGGCCAAAGAAGATTGGACCATGTGATGGATTTATGGGTGTGGGGATAAGATCATGAACTTTCAACTGGGTGGAATCCCAGGAATTTTTCAGAATTGGGATTTCCACAGATGTGCTAAGATGTCTGATTTATTAAATTGGAACTTTAAGGATCGTTTTGCCTTGGACTCTGATTTAATTCTGCATGATACTTAGAACGCTGACAACTATAGTAACACCGGATGCTTCCGCACTGCCACATTCTTGTGCCTGGGAAAACAGGAGTGGGGGATGTAGTAGAGGGGGTGTGGTTAGATAAAATAGCATTATTCTTTTCCGTCAAGGTCAGGGTATTCATGCATCTGGAGAAGGAGTGGTTGGTGATGTCTTGAGTTCGGATGAATTGGGATTGGACCATGTGATGGACTGATGGGTGGATGGGATGGGTATTTGTTGTTATGCTAAAATATGTATGGAAATGACAAAGGTTTAAGGTTTAATAACATTTGTATGCCGCCCAATCCCGTAGGACTCCGGGCGGCTAACAATACAACGTAAATCAAAAGAAAGGAACAAAAGAAAAAATAGATTTAAAAATATAGATTTAAAACACACCATGCACTCCGTTCTAAGTGGGGCTGGACCGCATTTGGGGTCAACAGCCCCAGGCCTGCCGGAACAGCCAGGTTTTAGTGGCTTTACGGAAGGCCGAGAGAGTGGGAAGGGTCCGGATCTCTGCGGGTAATCATTCCACAGGGCCGGGGCAGCTACAGAGAAAGACCTCCCCCGAGTAGTTGCCAACCAGCATTGCCCGGTCGATGGTACCCGAAGGAGGCCCAGCCTGTGAGATCTTATAGGTCGTTGGGAGCTATGTGGCAGGAGGCGGTCCCGCAGATATCCAGGTCCCAAGCCATGTAGGGCTCTAAAGGTAACGACCAGCACCTTGAAATGCGTTCGGAGACCGATGGGAAGCCAGTGCAGCTCGTGGAAGATAGGTGTAACATGGGTGTACCTAGGTACACCCGATATCGCTCGTGCGGCTGCATTCTGGACCAATTGTAGTCTCCGAACACTCTTCAGGGGCAGCCCCAAGTAAAGCGCATTAGAGTAATCAAGCCTAGAGGTGACGAGAGCATGAGTGACCATTTGAAGTGCCTCTCGGTCCAGGTAGGGCCGCAACTGGTGCACCAGGCAAACCTGGGCAAAAGCCCCCCTGGTCACAGCTGACAGGTGGTATTCTAATGTCAGCTGAGAATCCAAGAGGACACCCAAGTTCCGGACCCCCTCTGAGGGGTGAAGGGTTTCACCCCCCCCCCCAGGCTAAGGGATGGAATATCTGGTCCGTTCTTGAGAGGCAACATCAATAGCCACTCGGTCTTCTCTGGATTGAGTGCCAGCTTGTTTACTCCCATCCAGACCCTGACAGCCTCCAGACACTGGCACATCACTTCTACCGCTTCACTGAGTTGGCATGGAGCAGACAGATACAGCTGGGTATCGTCTGCATATTGATGATATTTGATCCCGTGCCGCCGAATGATCTCCCCCAGCGGCTTCATGTAGATGTTAAATAGGAGGGGGGACAGGACCGAGCCCTGAGGCACCCCATATTTTAGGGGCCTAGGGGTCGACCTCTGTCCTCCAACCAATACCGACTGCGACCTATCCGAGAGGTAAGAGGAGAACCACCGTAACACGGTACCTCCCACTCCCACCTCTCGCAGTCGTCACAGAAGGATACCATGGTCGATGGTATCGAAGGCTGCTGAGAGGTCAAAAAGCACCAGGATAGAGGAATGTCCTCTATTCCTGGCCCGCCAGAGATCATCGGTCAGTGCGACCAAAGCAGTTTTGGTGGAGTAACCAGGCCTGAAACCCGACTAAAAAGGATCTAGATAATCTGCTTCATCCAAGGACCGTCGGAGCTGAAAGGCCACCACCTTCTCAACAACCTTCCCTACAAAAGGGAGATTGGAGACTGGATGGTAATTTTTAAGAATAGTTGGATCCAGAGAAGGCTTCTTAAGGAGGGGTCTTACCACCACATTCTTTAAGGGCAGCAGGAAAGATCCCTCCTGTAAAGAGGTATTAGCAATCCTCTGAAGCCAGCCTCGTGTAACCTCCCTGCTGGTCGAGACCAGCCAGGAGGGACATGGATCCAGTAAACAGGTGGAGGCACTCACAGCTCCCATGGCCTTGTCCACTTCCTCAGGAGTAGCAAGCTGGAACTCGCTCCAAGAAATCCGTTCAAGGCCCACTCTCGGCATCTCTGCAGGTACTGTCCAAGTGGAGTCCAGGTCCGTCCGAATCTGAGCGATTTTGTCCGACAGAAACTGACCAAATTCCTCAGCTCTTCCCTGCAAGGGTTCACCCGCATCCCTCCCTTTCAGGAGGGAGCGGGTTATCCTAAACAGAGCGGCCGGGCAGGATTCTGAGGACGCAATGAGAGTGGAGAAATGCGTACATTTTGCCGCCCGAATCGCCACTAGATAAGTCCTAATAAAGGGTCTTAATTGTGTTTGGTCAGATTCGGATTTACTGGCCCTCCAATGTCGCTCTAGGCGTCTCTTTTGGTGCTTCATCTCCCGGAGTTCCTCGGTAAACCAAGGGGCCTTCCTGGATCCACTGCCGCGGAGAGCCAGAAAGGTCGCTCTATGTCCAATGTTTTTAATGTTTAGTCAATAAAATAATAATGATGATGATGATGATGATGATTAATTCATAATCTAGTCCTATTTAGCATCAGCTATCATAAGCATTAGTCTGATTTTGAAATGGCCTTTGTGTTTAAGAGTATTTTTTCTTAATTTCTTGCAAATTATTTTCTGAGGGTTCCTTATGAAAACCAGGATATAAATTTAATGAAGAGTGCCATAGAGCAGCTATTTCTGTCTTGCAGAATTAGATGATAACCATTGAGGCTGATTAAACTAGAGAGCTCTTTACATGTGAAACTGCAGGTACCTTCACATTTATAATATTCCCACCCTATGTAATATCTGGATGTTTCAGCATAGTAAATTTTAGACAATATGGCACTGCAGACCTCAGAAATAACAGAAAAAGTTTGACTCATGGTTTTACTGCAGAGAGAGAAGAGCTTGTTCCTCTTGTTTGTGTTCTTACAGATAAAAAGGCCTTTGAAGAATCCAACTCTGACTTGGAGAACCTGGGAGGAAGAAGGGTGAAACCAGGACTTTGTTAAGTATGGCACACAAAAGAGGAAGTTCTCTGGTAAAAGTTCCATGACATCAGCATGAACATGCAATCGAATTGGCTCTTGCAGGGTGCACTTGTTTAGGGTCAGGAACACATTTCTCTGTCAAAGTTCATGGAACTGCAAATGTTTTGAATCCAGAATAGAATGACTCGATCCCTTCTCTTCTTTCTCTGGGCTCAAGATCAAAAAGAGGTTCAAACTAGCTGCTTTTGAAGACCTTTTGAAATTAGACTGCTCAGGTTCTGTGGTTATTGCCTTCCTGAAGTCAAACAAATCAGATCTGGCTGTTGTTGTTTTTGTTGTCCTTATTTTTACTTAAAATAAATTGCCAGGTCCCCAAATTAGATCTGTTGATTAGCATTTGCCTCATTCGCCTTGACTCGATTTGTTAGGAGATGCACACTATTTTTGTGATGGAGAAGAAGATAAGGGGATGATGTCTCCTACTTTCTTCGTATTATTGCCTTATGTATTTAAAATATTCTAATCCTGCTTTTCATCAAAAACTTTAAAGTGATCTAGCAATGAAGAATAATACAATCCCATATTGGATTTAAGATAACAAATCTAAAGGCCACAGAAAAACCAGGGTCAAAAATAGAAAGAGACATAGAGTAAAATGAAACTTCCTGGGGGTAAAAGTTGTCTTCACACCATGGTTGAACAGCTAGAGAAATAATGTCAACAGAGGATCTTTGCAGGATTATCCCACAGCTGTGGTGCCACCACTCAAAAGATGCCATGTTCCCTCCTATGTGATTCACATGAAGCAGAATCTTAGACACTTAGTTTCCAGCTAGTGGGAATTAAATTCTTGAGCTAGGCAATTATATTACAGACCACTGAATGGTTATGAAAACACACAGTTATTTAATTTTAACCTGTTTCATTTGATAAAAAAAACAAAAAAAGTAGCTTACTCTCATGGTAAATGTGAGGAAGAGCAAGGAGAAAGAGTCTTCTTGTCTGGCTTCTTCTGCACATGGGCAATATCTAATACTTGGCTCTTTTCACTCATTATAAGGGCAGGATTATGCCCATTCTACCAAACATGGCTAAATAATAGTAATTCTAAGAGGAAACTACTTTGGCTGCTTCCCAGCTGCCTTCCTTTACATTAGCACTCTCCAAATATGTTGAACTGTGATTTTGGTCATCCTGGACTGGCATGTCTATTATTGACCAGTCATGATGAGACTGGCAATCTCTATTCAGTTTGGGGAAGGCAGGTTTAGAAATACCACATTTGCCCATGTCATCTTGGGAGGAGTGTGACAGTGAAGTCATCCCTACATAGCCTGAGAAGCAGAAATATACAGCAAATCGTATTGTCACTCTTTCCTAATAACTCAGCATAAAATCCTCTTTTAGTCAAAAGCTAAAAATAGAGCAAGATATTAAAACAAAATAAGAAGAAAAAAGTATTCTCTTCTTTAAACTCCACAAATCAACATTGTCACTCAGCCTCAATAATTCAGCTGTTTTTCTCCCAGGAACCTCTTTTGGCCCAAAGCTAAAGAAACATGAGATTATTATTATTAAAAAAAAAAAACACTTTTATCGCAGACAATGTTTGGATAAAAATACCAGTGACTTCATCCTCCCTGAATATACACCCTTTTGATAAAGTGTTTGGAAGAGGTCAGGTCAGTCACCCTACTGGTCTAGCCAGTTTGGTCTCTTTTAAGTTCAGCTCCTATATAAATGCTGAAATGCTAAAATTCATGAATAGCCATCATTCAAGGGACGTGGATGTACTCTAGGCAGTTCCCTTTCGTAGGCCTGCAGCATACTGTCTAGACAGGAGTCTGTCTCTGTTTACACACAGCACCTGTGTTTTCCAAAACAGCTTCCTCGCTTTCATTCCCCCTCTGCCTGCCCCCAAAATGCCACCTTATCTCTCTGCGCCATCTTCTGTGTAGTCTATAAAACAGAGCTGAAGCTGGGATTAAGCGTTCCCTGCTGGACAGCCCCACCATCAAAGCACAAGCCCCATTAACTTCAACAGAGTTTGAACTGGGGCAGGGTTTTGAGTCGCCTTTGTGTGCAAATTTGTCATGGGTGGACTGGCCATTAACTGGATGTAACTGGAACCCTCAGGGCTGCCATGGGTCCACCACCTGGTGCTATGACTCGACCAGAAAGTGCCCTCTGTTATCGGGGGAGAATGTCACATTGGTCCTTATGATTGATTGGATTTCTTTGCAGGCACATAGTTAAAGTCAGAGGGCAAAAGAAAATCTGAAATGCATTATTTCAGACTCTTGGGAATAGAAGACAACACGCGATTTAAACACTCCATGTTATTTGTACAACTGGGTGAAATTCCACAGGCTCATGGAAAGAGAACAAGAGGGGTTTATATCAGCTGCCGCAGGCAATGTCACTCCCCAAAGAAGGATGCCCAGCATTGCTTTCAGCTGGGTTTTCAAGGCTATCTTAGGCAGACAATAACCATTCTGATTATACTAACCAATAGCAAAAACTGTACATCATGCATGCTATTTATTATGGCAACATTTATATTTTTATTGCTGTTATTAATGATTTCATATTGAGAATTAAATCAAGTAAAAATCAGTAACGATTACATCAGGACAACTAGAACATCAAAATGCATTAAAAATGGAAAATTCAAAATACTTACGACCATAAGTATGTTTGGAGGTGCCTGAATAAATAATGAAAACTAGTCTAAAGAGAAGCAAAAGTGGTGTTGGATATGTCTTTTAGGGAAGGGCATTCTGTAACTGGGACACCACTATGAGAAAAACATTTTCTTAATCAGATGAAGATGGTAGATAATATATTGTTGAGTTACCATTGCACCAGACAGGTTGCTAACAGAAGAAACTCTCCTCCAAGTACTTAATCCCTAACTCTTCATGGGGCTTTGACAATAAGCAACACTATGTGAATTGGGCCTGGAAAGAAATAAGCAACAGTCTGTGAAGTTATTTTAAGACCGATGAGACATGATCCAGGCAAATAGTGCTAATCAGAATTCTAGCTATTGCATTCAACACTATGTATAGTTCCCAAATGTTTTTAGAGGCAACTCTTTATAAAATGTATGGCAGTCGTCCAGATGGGATGTTATTACAGCATGGCTAACATCAATGGAATCTGGTGAAAGACACTTCATGCCACAAAGTTCATCCAGGTTTCAAAAGAAGAAGCTCAACTCCATTAAAATTGATTAAATATAATCTTCCAGTCCATAGAAATTAAAACTGTATCCTGCCTCATCCAATCTGCTACTGAATCCAAACACTTTTTCAATCTCACTGCTATTGATGACAAGGAAAAATCAAGTTGGGTGTCATCTACATATTGTTGTTCCTTCATATCAAGTCCCTAGGTGACCTCCTTCAGTACTTTCTTATAGACATTAAACATTTCTATAGCAAAAATATCAAGTTGTTAAACTCTTTCACCACAACTTTCCAAAAATGACAGGGCAAATAGTAATCACTCCGACATCATGTTACCAGAACTGCTTTGGAAAGATGCTCGGTAGATTATATCAAATGCTAAGAGATTTAAAAAATATTGTACTCTAACTGCACTCTTTCCATAAGTTTTCTTATCAAAAATACCTTCTGTAATCTCAGCTCAAACAGTACTCTTTGTTGATTTACAGAAATTGCCCAACTGCAGCATTCAGATCAGAGAAAATACCAACAATTGTAACTTTCACATACATTTATTGAAGCAGGCTTCTAAAAAATTCTTGAATTTCTCCCATTGGGCCTAGATCAGTGTTTCTCAGCCTTGGCCACTTGAAGATGTCGGGACTTCAACTCCCAGAATTCCCCAGCCAGCATTTGCTGGCTGGGGAATTCTGGGAATTGAAGACCGTACATCTTCAAGTGGCCAAGGTTGAGAAACACTAGCCTAGATGGAAAATATCTACAACAGGGTCTCCATTTAGTTTTAACTGAGGCAAGATTCTGATGTGGAAAACAAGCAGATGGGGAACAAAACTGTAAAAATGGCATTCCTTCATATCAGCTTCCTATTTGAAATAATATGGGCATTTATGTTAGAAAATAAAATTGAGGAAGATGGACAGTCTAGAAATATGAAATATAAATAATAGATAAGTAAATAAACAAATAAATTAAATGTTATCATATCTGCTGTATATATGTGAGAATTATGTGATTCATTCCAGAATGTGTTTTTAAGAGATTACAATTTTATTAATAAGATTTATACAAACAATTCTATGTATTGGTTAAGTTGTCCATTAGTAACTCAGTAAAGTAACTCTTCCCTGATTTCAGAGTTGTAAAGAATTTTGAGATAAAAATGTAACATGCAGATTTAATTTAACTGACTAGAATCTTGTTATGTCTATTTAAGAGGATTTTAGAAACTTGTTATTGAAGTTTTGTTTTTACTGACATGCATTAATACAGAGAAAGGGAGGAGGAGGGGAAGGAGAGAGAGATAAATTAAACTCTGAACTTTTAAAATTGTTTTGAACTTTTTATATGGAAAGTGGATATAATATGCATGCATGCAATACTCTTAAAACCACAGGGTTGGATGTAACCACAAAAATATCAATCTGCAGTGGGGTAGGCTATTTCCTGGCCTCCTAAAGATTAATTCAGTGGTCTTTTGATCACTGAAATGGGTTGCCATAAGAAGCAGCACTGGTTAATGATATATGGTGAAAAGTAAAACAGCCTTCCCAAAGGCGTATTTGGATTAAAGGTAGATTGGTTCAAAATGAGAATAGCATAAAGATTATTGGATTCACTCATGCAATTAATATTACATATACCAAGACTGCAGATAGGAACAACAAAGAACAGCTGATGTACATCCAAGCAAGCAAATGAGTAAGTTCAGCTGTACAATATGATTAAACAGCAACTGTGGTGTTAGAGGAGAAATAGTTCAGATTCCTTATATTTACTGTGGAAGAAATACTAAAGTAAAAATATTTCTCCTATGGTAAGCAAACGAATCTGGAGACATTAAACAGCCTGATGATGTCAGTTGTGTATTCTTTCAAAACTAATGACTATTACTTTATGATGGACAAAAATATAGTATAGTCTATGGCTTTTAAAAAGCTTTTTATCCTTTTCAAAATGAATAATATTCTAAATCCTTAAAAAAAGTTCATACTATTATCTAAAAAATGGCTCCAAGGATCCAAGTCATTTAATTTCAACTAGGAGTCTATGTTACATCAGTGACATCACAAATGTATTTTTGTTTGCTAGTAATAAGATGAATAGCAGTAGCAATAGCAGTAGACTTATATACCGCTTCATAGGGCTTTCAGCCCTCTCTAAGCGGTTTACAGAGAGTCAGCATATTGCCCCCAACAATCTGGGTCCTCATTTTACCCACCTCGGAAGGATGGAAGGCTGAGTCAACCCTGAGCCGGTGAGATTTGAACCGCTGAACTGCTGATCTAGCAGTAGCCTGCAGTGCTGCATTTAACCACTGCGCCACCTTGGCTCTTAAGAAAATGAACTTCCCAAAAACCTCAAATCTTTAGGATTTATACTTCATTGCAGTTGTGAAGATTTCACCCACAACAAAACTTAAGTATGCAAGTACACTTCCCAGGGAGGCACAAGGAGAACAAATGGTTGTTGTGAGGCATCTATATATATTACCTCTTTGAGAATTGTACTGGTTTCTTCTGTAACCTGTGCACACCAGTAAGATCTACCAGAGTGGGCTTTTGGGCCCAGTCTTTTCTATGGTTGGTCCTATTCTCTAGAACAGCAGATACTCAGATGCCCCCTCCCTCCTGATCTTCAGAACTCTGTGAAGACTTGACTATTTCACCAAACCTTGGAAGTGAGGGCTTCTATGACTATTCTTGGGATAAATAAGAACTTTTAATGGTGGTTTTAAAATGTATGACTCTTGGTGTATCAATTTTGGTTTTATAATATATGACCTGAGTTTTAATTTTTATTACTATTTTGTTTATGGATTTGAGGAATTATATGCCATTCAGTCATTTGAAAGGAATGATTTATAAGCCCTGGTGACAAAGGGAGTAAGATAAAATAGCAAACTGTTGTCTCAAGAATGAAAGGCATAAGGATAGAAAATACTTCATAGATTGGGTGCATGATATTTGGTAATCCATTTTTAGTATTAAAAAACCCATAGAACTTAACCATCATTTTACAAAAGAGAACTAGGGAGTTAACCTACATAAAATTTGAATATATTTATATCTAAAGATCAAAATTCAGGCATGTGAAGAAGTATTTACACCCTGATGAAATGTTTCAACATGTTCCAACATACAGATCTTCATTTCAGCTATATTGATAGATAAAGAGATCATAATGTAACAAATATCCTGTACTATTTACATATTGTGACCATAAATCAAGGACTACTTGTAAATGGAGCAATTCAGTTTAAAGCTTAAATTTTTCACTTTCAAAATAATACCTTATTCTCTCAAGTATTTATCTTTTGAAATCCTTAGAATCAGATGATGCTTTTTCATTAACTCCAAGAGATGTAGCTTATATGCCTGTATGCACACAACTTCTTTTCCCCCAATTTTTTATTGATTTGTTGCATCCATGGAGCGTAAGAATACCTGTCTCTTAGTTATATGTCAATTATACAATAAAAAGGCAAAACTATGATTGATGGGCAAAATTCAAATTAAAAGGATTTTAAAATTACCCATCAACAATAGTTTTAAAAGGGGCAAATAAAATTAAAAAAACTAGATTTACATAGGGAGTGAAGAACGTGAGCTCCTTTGCAGGCAAAAGTCGCAAAATTCTAGAAAATGACTCTCTTCTGGAATTTCAGTAAAAATGCTATCTTATAACGATCTGGCCAGCATGCTTTTCTTTTGTAGGAAGTTAGCACACACACACCCTCTCCTAGAAAAAGGAAATATCCTGGGAAATATTAAGAAGGCAGAATATTGTATTTCCCTGGATCAGAAATGGGGAAACATGTTTTTAGGCAGGAAACAGATTCACTCTTAATAGCCCACACTTTCCTTAATGGGCCATTAAAAAGCCTGGGCCAGTCTATTCTACATAACAAAGATTCCTCTCTTTCAGATCCAGGGTGATGAAATTAAGGCATGATAATATTAGCCCTTTACCCATCTCATCAGAGGGCCCCTGGGAAGAAGCAATGCTCAACCAAACTTGGACTCAAGACAACCTACAGAGTTGCCCCCATGGGAGTCTGACAACCAATCAGAATACATTTCTTACACAGGAACAGGAAACAGAGAGGTGCGGCCTAACAGAATATAAAAAACCCAGCAAGCCCCTTTTCTCTCTTTTCTTCTTCACCCAACATCTTGAAGCATGTGATTACCTTTTCTGTTCAGGACTGTTTCCAGTGTCTTTTCCCCCACTTGGAGCTGAACCCAGAAGGACATTTCTTCCAACATTTTGAAGGAGAGGATCCAAATATTCGGAGTAGTCAGAACTGGGCACAGTCACTGAATATAGAGGCATTTTCTTGTAGCTGATTTCAAATACACCAGAGGCCATTTGCTGCATCTGGAGTTTCGTTAAAGGTGATTGAAGAGATGATAAAGATATATTTTAAATATGACTCACATTCCACACTGGTTTCTATTATGGCATACTAAGAGTCAACTTTACTGTTTGAACTTAGAGTAACTTGTATGGAAATATATGGTATCCTCTTAAAGGATTGGAGGGCTATCAAATTATTCTTGTGGGCGAGAAAATCTGATGAGTATCCATGTATGGACAAAAGTCCCTTTTTCAATCAGACACAGCCTGGGTAGTCAAAGGGACTTGAGTTTTATTCAATTTTGAAAGCTCTAAGGGTAATCAATGTTGTGATAGGCTGAATGCCTGTCTCTGCTCAAAGAAAGGCTGTGAAAATACCTTTTGGGAGTGCCAAAATGGATTTAAATTTTTTGTTTTGAAATGATTCAAGATTAAATGTTGGAGAAATGCCCCATAGCTCTCTGCTCCATTAAAAAAAAAGGAGAAGCAAGTTTCATTTTCAAAAGATGAAGTACTGAGAGAATTAAATGACCATCAGCAGAGTATCACAATTTGAGCAGTATATTTAGTAGCTGAGATGCTTTAATTTGAGGAGTTTGGTTTGGGCCAGCCAAATACCTGGTGATGTATATATAAGAGGGAGAGTTATCAATAGATGGTTGCTGTTACAAACTGCGGGAAGCTGATTAACGCTGTTTGAGTCGCTTTTGCCCAAGTGACAGCCTACCTACCATGACAGGGTTTTGAGGCTCAAACCCCTCCAAAATCACTGTCCACGAGGGGCTTTGATACTGGGGTCACTTTCTGGCACTCCCTATTACTCACAAACGCCTTACTTGAACCTCCAATTCTTTCCAATCTACATCCAACGTTGTTTAAAGACTGGAGAAAGCGATGATGCAGCCGCCCTCATTAAGGGATTGAGTCTAAAGCTGGTCTACCTAGCAGGGGTGTGGTTAAACAACGTTATCAGACCCAGTCCTTGAGATGATGAAGGTTAACCCAGTCTGGATGCTGCCTTCACCACTAGGGAGAACAATCTATGCAGACCAATGGATACAGTAGAAAGTAAGCTTAGATTGTTGGCATAGAGCAAAGGAGACAGCTCACTGTCAGCAATTTTGGCTGGAAAAACTTGGTGTCATAATATCATTGTGACTGAATGTGAAGAGATAGAACACAACACTAACATCCTTAGTGTAACAGAAATACTGTAAGAGACAGATGAAAGGCCTGTTGAAGAATGAATGAATTCCTTGAAGGAATCTGTGTGAAGCCTCATTACCAAATGAAGCCTCATTACCAAATCCAACAGACTCATATCCATATATAATGCTTAGAGTTTAAGCCATAATTGTTTCTCAGTCTAGAGAATCAAAGCTGAACAGAAGTCTACAAATGCAATCTAAGGTTTTATTTTAGCAATGCTAGTTTACTTATTATTCAGATGGAACACTGCAAAACAATGATCAATAGAGGAATAGCCTAAAAGGAATCCAGCCTATTCCTTGCCAAGAAGTCTGTTATCAACAACCCAATCGCCAAACATGTTTGGAATATAGCTTATCTGTGATGTTAAAGAGGCTTATTAGTATTTCGCTTATCTCTCTTGAAAACTAGGATTACAATTGTTAGGTTCCAGTCTTCTACGAAATGGCCAGTGAAATGTATATAATTAAATATCTTGCCCAAAATAAGACTCTACCCTTCTAAACTGCATTTAAACAGATCAGGAAGAAAATCTTCTCTTGACTTGAGAGATGGGACTTAACCAGTAATTTGAGCTATTTCCTTGTGACTGAGAGCCAGGATTCAGCATTGCTGGACTAAAAAAATAATATTAAAGTTGATATATGGATGTGAGGAGGCAAACAGAAATGGAAATATTGCTTCCATCCAGATTTAGATATCCTTGTGTCTAAGGCAAATTTATATGTACATAGTCCTCCATGTACTAATCTCCAGGACAGTGTTAGATTCTTGAAGCCTACAACAACAAATTATAACAAGTCTTTGTCTTTTCTGAAAAACTGGAGAATTAGTTTTCTTTATCTTATTAGATTTAATCTGACATTTTGATTATTTGATTTATATTTCTAACCACAAGTATTTATGGAAATTCAGTGTTTGCATGTGTAACATTTAATTTAGATTTTGAATCTTTAAATTCTACCAGTACCACTGGTTTTCATTATCCTTGGGAGCAATATCCCTGATCACAGGAACCAGTAATTGCATTAACTTCCATGTACAACAGGAACTCTGGGACTGGCTGTCTCAGAGAAAACTCATCACAGAGAAAGATGGTGTATTTTTATGCTTCTTAAATAAGCCTTATAGTTGTTTATAATTATTAAATAATTGTTCTTTTTAACAGTTTCTAAAATAACAGAGAGAGAAAATCTGTGGCATTAAAAACAATTTTAAAGATGATCATAATAACTATAGTTACAGAAGGAAGTATAAAAACTCCCTTCTCTTTTGGGGGATATCTCTGTAACATTTGGATTTCCCCAGCTGTAAATAAACATAAAAGATAACATAGCCTCTCACCGGCAAGAGTCAAACATACTAAAGTCCAAACCGCATTTAATAAAATAGAAATACATTTGCTGTTTTCACATAACATGCTACATTCTAATAAGTCAGCCATATTATAGTTTAATTGATGGTTTAATTATACAAAACATAAAAAAATGCTAAGTTTCCACAACACGGAGCAACTATCTAACTCTATTTTAGTCTTATCCTGCATAAATGTGATCTATTTTCTAGTTTTGTGTTTAAGTTCAAGATCTTGGGGACACTGTTCTTATCTAAACCTACTTATCAATATTCTCACAAGATATTTGATGTACAAAGTTATGGGATCCACTCAGAATTGGACTCTGATGGGACAGGCCTTATGGAGTTGACAGGATGGGTCTTGCTTTGTTATCTAGGAAGAATTTGGGCTTGTGTGCCTAAACAAAGTAGACCTCCTCCGTCGTGTGAGAGACCTACAGTATGTAAGGATGTCTTGCATTTATATACATTTCAATACACTTTTTAATAAGAACACTAAGTCAATCATTGTAAGACAAACCAATAGTATGTCCTTTTGCAAAAGCAGATGAATCTGAAAGAAGAGTTGTTTAGGTACAAGTGAAGAGTGGACTAAGCCTTACATCTATATAGCTATTCTGCTATATCACCTATTTTCTGTAACTTAACTTCTTCAAAAATCAGTGCTCAAATTACAAAGGGAGCGGGTCATGTCCACTAGCCCCACCTATTGAGATATTCTTCTAAGGTTCCTGAAAAGATTATGGTAATAGGGAAGGGGTGGGGGTAACTGGATTAAAAAGAATGGTGTCAAGAGTTCAATGTGTGGTTTCATGAAAGCTCTCACTCTTTCATCCCCCTCCAAATAAGCATTTATCACAACTTGTCCTGACAGGCCACTCAAAGGCCCAATCACCCAGTGCTTCCTCCCAAGAACATGATGCTGTTATGAATGGGTGGGCACTTGAACTTGAAATACCCGAAGGCTTTTATTGGAACAGAGAGAACAGCCTTGCTTATACACTAAAAGAACTACTTCATCTCCAGCCCCTTCCCCCATCTGATGAGAGACATCTCAGACATTAGGCCTCTCATTTCCTGTTTCAGGATGAGCACAACACATCTGGTAAGTTTTTTCCTTCTGCCACAATGGCTTTGTCACAGAAGCTGTACTTTTGTTTACAGTAGAACACTTCCCCTCACAAGGGTGAATATTTATGTGAACATTGTGTAACGTCAGAATCAGTTAGCCAATGGCACCAAATAGTCAACAGAGAACTGAGGATCAAGGTGTTGCTTTGTGATTGGAGGAATGGGTATGGAGAGGGGAAAGCTGAGTCTGCATTTCCTCTAATGCTGAATTACAGTATTGTACAGTATACTGTAGTCAGTTATTTTCTTTCAGCATAAATCTACCTTGCAAGATGGTGGGTTAATGGGAAAATAAAATCAGCCTTCTAATGTTTATTGCTTCAATCTTCTGGAAAGAAGAGTAGCAGATCAATGTGCAATAGGAACTTATGATTTCTTGACACTTTAAATGGATGATGAACAGTTTTTGGCTTTATTTTTATAGTTCTGCTGTGGTTTTGATCTGTACCACAAATATTTGAGATAAAGTAATAAAGTTAGCACATGTTAAAAATTAAACTGACATTTGTCTTGCCATATATAAACATCTACAGTCCAGTTATCGATTATGATAAGTGTAATGATATACTTACATTCCATTCATTCAGAAAGAAGGAATGGGGTGCCAAGAAATTAATAATGGGTGGAGGGAGCTAGTTATATATTTTCAGAGTCACAATATTATTGTAAGATTTTCATTGGTGGGTACTGATATAGAGTTGAGAGTACTGGTGAAATTGTAAGTAAGGTTTCTTAGAGAGATTGGCTGATTGTTCTCAATAGCAGCTATATGAATGGCTAGGAAATACTTGCAAGAAGGATTCTTTCAATTTTAGACATGAAAAGAAAGTTAGAATGCAGTTTGAGTCAAAGGGGAAATAGATAATGGAGTCATAGATAATGGGATATTGGGTTGTTTGAGCTAATAATATTTTGGGTGCTGACTACTTCTATCAAGGGATCCCAGATTCTAATCTCATCATGGCTGGAGTTCGGTTGTTCTGGGCTACTCATGATCTTCTCTGAGCATAAACTGAGAGAGGATTCCATGGGTTCATTTAGGCTGATAGAATGACTAACTCAAAGCCATCTGATGAATTTGTGCTGCTGAAGGTTTCCCCACTCTTTATCCAGGCACCTTAATTATTATACCACTCTGGCATTCCTATTTTAGTCTTTATGTATGTCTTGGTTCCTGGTTACCTTCTGAATCATCTCCATTGAATTGAGTCTAATTGTTATATTGTTCAATCCAAAAGAGGATGCTTCTGCCGAAGAGAGATATGTGGACTAAGAACCAAGCACACCTTGCAGCTGGCAATTTAGCTAATGGAACTGTAAGAAGTGCTCCGATGGCCAACAGTCAGGCTGGCCCAATGCCTGTTAAAGAACAAGTAATACTGACAAGAAGAGCTATTGGCTGGTTCAACTCAGGTGAAACTGACACAGGTTACTGAGGGTTGCTCATAATTTCTTGAGGCTATTTACATATGAGACTGGAAATTACCTAGGTGAAAGCATGCATTCAATCCAGCAGCTGTCATGCCCTTGGTTGTAGTTTATAAACAATCCTGAGGGTTTTGTAATTGGCTTCCTCCAACACAGCCTGAATTTACCTGTGTATATCCTCATGAGTCATGGCTGGTTTTAGTATATCCAGCTAACAGCTATGCTGAGTAATCTCCCCCACCCCCCCAATAATTAAGAACCATCCAACCTCTTTGGTAGAGATTCATAGGGAATCGAGTCTTTTCAATATGACATTTAACTATAGCTTTGTCTCCCTCCTACTGTACTGTTCCTCTCCCCCACCCCCTCAGTGTAATATTAGCTTATTATGTCAGGCATCTATCAATGTTGCTTATACAATTCTATAAGAGGCACTCCCTCAATGGGGTATTTTTAAAAAAGAGCAACTGAAAAGGAAACCAATTGCACTATTAATTCACACAGAGTTACGTCCCAATTAGTTTAGTCATATGTAAAATAATGGAAAGGGTTACATTTACACATTTTAGGCTTAATTCTTTTAGTTGCTTTCCACAATGTTAAAAAAAAACCCTTTTTGCATTGAGATGAACCCAAAAGATTACATTTTTCAAGCTATTCCAAAAACTAAGACTGTGGGAGGGAAAGAGGAAGAAAATCAGGCTTTCTTCTTCTTTTAATGTTGTTCTAATGTGGTATCATCCCTCCTATTT
Source organism: Thamnophis elegans (assembly GCF_009769535.1). Taxonomy (NCBI): domain Eukaryota; kingdom Metazoa; phylum Chordata; class Lepidosauria; order Squamata; family Natricidae; genus Thamnophis; species Thamnophis elegans. Next base: position 99,405,168 of record NC_045544.1, on the reverse strand, counting down.
GATTTGAACATTCATATTCCTTTTTTTCAGCAGCTCCAATTCATTGCTCATCAAATGGAATTAGTACAGCACTTTGATCTTAGTAGAATTGTCTTTGAAATATAAAGCTTTTTTGAAGCTTATCCAAAGTCAGCACAATTGGTAGTACATTTGATATATCCACATGGAACATGATGTCTAGATGATCAACTCTAAAATGAAAGCTAAAATATAATTTCCTTCCTTTGCAGCTATTGAATAAATTCAAGCTAAGATACAGATCCCATTCTTCTTAAAATGTTCATATTTGCTATGTCCCATCAATGCAAGTTTAATTCAGAGAGTATAGTAAAGAGAATAATTTTAAGAAAACAATGATTAAAAAGTAGTATTTTAAAATACTGTATATCCGGTTTCACAGATGATACTAATTGTAGAAGATTTTTTTATAAGATAATAGTTTTTACATCCCCAAATAAATAATTTGCATTATTTGGTACAACACTTAAAAAAATTAAAGTGGTAACCTTTCTGGTAGCCTGGAAATCTGATAAACCTCAAAGACTATTTGTATTATATAACTAAAGGATGCTGAGTACCATCTTACCATCATATGCCAAATAATAGGTAACAATACTTACTTTAAAAAAAATCCTGGTCATCTTTTGAATAAAAAGACAGCTCACATTTAAATATATGCTCTGACTCAGTTCAGAATACAGAATACATTTTTTAGCTATATATCTGCCAAACAAAACCTTTTGGGACAAATTCCACCACATGAAGAAATAAATGCAAGGTCTTTGGATGAATTCAAGTGGCTGTTTTTCTTTAAAAGAGAAGGGGACAAATTAGTCACACTTTTAAAAAAAGCATAAGTCACTACTCAGAATATTGCTGAGTACATCTGGTCTTCTCAAACAAGAATGGATACAGATTTTTCTGCTGTGTTGTAGTAAGCCTGATTTCTCTTCAACTTTCTTCCTGTGGTAACACATATCTGTATACTACTAAACTTCTCCTGTTTTTTGCCTGTTTGTAATCTTCATTTGGGTGAAATAGTGCATCACAGAGCAACAGTTTTTGAATCAAGGTACTTCAAATGGGCCAACTTAAAGAATGTGTTCAAAATACAATGAATAGTATTTATTTGCCTTTCTATCCCCGTTTTCTCTTTTGTTCCAGTTCTAGCATATGTACAAAATTGTGGCTGCAAATATTTGTTTATTTGGGATGGTGAGTAGATGATCCTTCTACACAGTGCCATAAAAACACATCTTCAATAAACAGAATGAATAAAAGAATCCTTTCCTCTATCATGACTTGGAGAATGGTCTTAAGTGTGTTTGTGAACATGCTGTGCTATCCCCTAGACAAATCTTCATATCATATTATCATCTATTCTAGACAAGTACCTTGATTCCCTAAACTTAGGAAGGACAAAGAGAGTATTTTGTCAGAGTTGGTAAGGGAGTGATAAACAGTCACCCTTTAGACTGTCCTCGTGGATATTGCCTCAGTAGCTCTGATAATTTTAGTTTACAGCAATAGGAGATTCTTTAGATGATCATGGATACCACTGGACTTCAAAAGGCAGTGTGCCAGATCTGCTGGATTTCCTGCTTATTCCCATAGGGAGAACCCTGCACATTTGTCATAAAGTCCTTTGCCTCACCCTCCACAATTACTGACACACCCGTGCTTCTAAGCTAGCTTTCTGTAAAAAGAAAATATGTTCAGAGGTACCCAGGGAAAAGACTGAATATCCTATCTAGTACAGAGATTCGACTCTGCATGCATGCGTTCATTCAGTTAATGACTTCTAATTGGGCCCATAATTATAGCTCTCCGGAGGATAATATTACTCAAAACAATAAAATGCAATTAATAAATAACACAGGAAGAGTACTTAAAAGCAAACTGAATGCAAGGCTGCAAAAAATGCCCAGGAGAATCAGAATGTCCCAATCTAGTGCCAAAAGATATTAGCTTGGGAAGAGCATCCCACAAGTAGCGCTTTAAAACTGGGAAAGCATTCTCCCTGACAGTCACTCACTTCCTTTAAGCTAGGGAGACCAGAGCGACAGCATTTCCAGTATGAATGCAATCCACACGAAGGTATATAAATAGGTCTCCAGATCTATGAGTGGCATTAGAAAGAGAAAGCATGATGGGAAAAGGTTTGTTCCCCCACTCCCCCAAATATAATTTTCTCTTTGACTCCTCAGGCAATGCAAATTCTGGAAATATTCTATGCCATAAATGAACAAACCAGCACTTCTTGGTGCTACCTAGTAAAACGTTTTGCTTACTTACTACAAGTGTTAAATTTGAAGAGGCCACTTTGAGAATCCTTTGTACCTTGTGGTAAGATGCGCAGGGGTTTGTGTGTGTTAATACATTTGAGACATAAATAAAATAAATACTTCATCAACCTTCTCCTTTATCTGATGATAAATACACACTGGAGAAACCTTATGTTAAATTTACAGCAAAGCAGGTCAAGAAGAAACTTGGGAATCATTTAGTAAAATGTGAACATGAATAGAAACTAATTTGAAATATACTAGTAGCAAGAATCTAAAAGAACAAGGTATAACTAAACTAAAAAAGCAAAGTATAAAAGTACCACAAAATATATAAAAAGCAGGCACTAAAACAAAAATATTTTTTGGGGTAGAAATAATGGAAAGATGATAAAAATAGTAAAAGATGACAGTTCAGAATGGTAAATAACAATTGATTACAGTATCAAAGAAAATGGCATTAATTAAGATTTTAGTTCTCTGTTCAAATACACACACACACACACACACACACACACACACTTGAATACACACAGTTAGTCCTTGACTTACAACAGTTCATTTAGTGACTGTTAAAAGTAACACCACCACTGAAAAAAGTGACTTAATGACCATTTTTCAGAGTTACAATCTTTGCAGCATCTCCCATGATCATGTGATCAAAAATTAGATGCTTGGTAACTGGTTCATATTTATGACTGCTGCTGTGTCCCAGGTCACGTGATCTCCTTTTGCGACCTTCTGACAAGCAAAGCCAATGGGGAAGCCAGATTCACTTTACAACTGGGTTACTAACTTAACAACTGCAGGGATTCACTTAACAACAAGAAAATAGGCAAGAAAGGGAGCAAAATTCTCTCTCACACACACATTCAATCTTTTATTAATTTGATTATACATGTAAAATAATATTATCTTTAATGTATTTAATGAGGTACTCAAATTTATTTACAGCCTACCTTTTTCCAGCAAAGCACTCCCTAATTATCCTTTATTAAATTATCAATGGCTCAATATTTACCAGAGACTTGAAAGCACTTAACACATCCTTTAAAAGGTACCTAAACTGATTTCAGGAAATTAGAGGCCTATCTCAGGTTATTTGGTTTAATTTATTCTATTGCTAAACATCCAAAAGCTATGGCTATAAACAAATAACTTAAATATGCTGTAGAGAATTCTGAAAATGTACCAATACAGACAAAAAGGTAAAAATTGCAGTTTGAATTCTTCCAAACTTCCAACAGAAAATTATTTTCAAAAGGATAAAATTTAACTGCAGCCTTCTTATTTGTATTACATTAATAATGACACTGGGAGTATTATATAGTGAGAGGAATAGACAATTTGCAGTCTATAATAGGATAGACTCAAGTACATTAATCTGTGCCAGAATGTCTAGATTAATCCTTCGAAGAAACAACCTTGCTGAAAAATAAACCCATAGTTTCTGCAAACAGGCGTCTTGCTTCTCACCAATTTAGAATGCCATCGAAGCTGTCAGTAAATACATGGCTATATATATACACACACATCTATCTATCAATCATCTATCTATCTATCTATCTATCTATCTATCTATCTATCTATCTATCTATCTATCTATCTCTATCTCTCTCTCTCTCTCTCTCTCTCTCTCTCTCTCTCTCTCTCTATCTATCTATCTATCTTATTTTAACCATCAGTTATTCATACATAATATATAGTTCCTAATTTTATAATATCAGAGCTAAACATAACCTGGTGTTTGTTATCTTTGTATGAATGGGTCCCTAATAATCCACCCTCAGAGAGCTAAATTGGAGAACCAGCACTGCTACCTCCAGCCTCCCAACTACGATGTGCAGTGGGCAACAGCTTTCGTGGGTTCTGGTGTGAACATTTTAAACACCCCCAACACGCCCACCTCCTGTGTATTGCAAGCAGGGAGGCTTTCCCCATATAAGCGTGCATCCAGCTGAAGGCAGTTTGTGAAAAGAAAAACATTTATTCCAGGACAGTTTAGCATTTACAGGAAAAATTGAAGTACGGAGGAATGCTTGATACAAGCAATTGATTACTGAAACAGAATTAATGCATAGTAGATAAATAACTGGGATAGCTTGGAATCGTTTTCCTAGATAGCCTTTTTGCCTAGCTATATAGATTTTTTAAAAAAATTGGTGATGAAGAATATGAAAACCTTGATTTCTAACTATAAAATCCTCTTGGCATGATTTTTAATATTTCAGGCTAAGATTGTAAGCACTAAAAGGCACATCATTGCAGTGTGCCCATGTGAATGATATCAGGCATAAAGAAAAAGATGGATTATTTTAAAATATTTTAAAACCAAAGTGCTCTCCAAGTGACATATTTTTCCCATTCAAATTACAATTTTAAAACTTTTGTAATACTTGTGCAACAACAACCTTATCGTGAAACCTAGCAGTTCCGATTGCTATCAGCTATCCTTCAAGAATCCAGCCTTGTTTGCCTGCCTTGTGCCAAGTATTTATGCTTGCTCTTTCTGAAGCTGAGCTAATTATCTTTCTGGATGGGCCTTATCTAATTCAGAGCTGATGTCATTATGAAAACAACCATTTAATAACTCCAGCCACATCAAGTAAACGAACAGCGGGAGGCTGCAACGAGTCCAGTCAAAGAGAGGAGGCAACCTGCTGCGCCGTCTGCTCTAATGAACGCAATTAGTCTGCAATGGCAGAGGGGGAACAGCCGCGGCTTCTGCTGGAGATAAAAAAGAAGCTCACCTTGTTTCTGAAGACTCTAATCTTGCACAAAGATAGATAAACAAGCTGCTTAAGCAGCCCTATAAATCCACAAAAAGATTATATTCTGCACAGAAGAGTCTGCTCTTTTTCACTGGGACCTTATTCTATTTCTTAGTTGTAATTCAGTCCCTAAAGCATAGATCCTACTAAGATATGATATACTGAGGGTCAATTTCTCTGAGTGGAAGGAATGGATTGATCAAATACTTTGTATCTTTATTCTAATTTTTTTTAAATGAAAGAAGTATGCATACTCCTATCTCTACGTTTTTACTTCATGGACCCCATTCCTAAGAGGTCTGTAAGGGGCGTGTGTAAGCACACCAGCATGCCTACCGTCCCTGTCCTACTATCTCAATTTATTCATACCCATTTACTGTGTTCATATTTGTTTATACTTATACCTGTTGTTTTTTTATATGTTTGACAAACTAAATAAATAAATAAAATAAATAAATATCTTTATATACTGCAGTTTAAAACTATTTCAACTTCAGGGTTCAAATCCAGGTTCTATAATTTAGAAGGTTCCCAGAATAATATTTCAAGAATGGCTGTGTTGGGAGCACTTCGATCTTTGAAGGTAGAACTAAAATGTTTTGTTACCCCTTCTTTCCAAGAAGAGAAGAGTTAATTCCTTCTGACTTAAAATCTAGCTGTATGTTTCCCAGCCACAGAATGGGTCTGCAGAGTCTGATTGACAAATTCAGGCATGAACAAGGGGGAAAGTGACAGTGAAAGTTGGAGTCATGTTTCTGTGATTCTTCCTCAGAAGACTTAATGCAAGCTGCACCTATGGAGATTCTCAGGCATCCAGGTCTTGGTTGTCCCAAAGGTGTTTTTTCAAGAGGCAACTGGACATTCTGGTTTTTCTTTAAAGACGTTTCGCTTCTCATCCATTCATCTTCAAAGAAAAACCAGAATGTCCAGTTGCCTCTTGAAAAAGCACCTTTGGAACTGCACCTAGATGGTGACAACTTCTAGGATTTCATTTAGTCTAGGGGTCCCCAACACTTGATCTATGGACCCCTACCAGTCCGTGCAAGCAGCAGGTGAGGGCGGGAAGCTCCAAGTGGTGTGCATGTGTGAGAAACTACCTCCCCCCTCCCCGCCATTGCTAGTCCATGGAGCCAGAAAGGTTGTGGGACCACTATTTTAGGCAACTCAGGGTTTTGCTTTTATGAAAGTAAGACATTAAATTTGCATATGTTTTTTGTACGTGTTTCTCCTTACCTAGGCAAGAGCTGCAAGGAATAATCTCATACAGACTTTCATTTCAAGAGCAAGCTGATGTATGTAGAACTGTTACTGGTTTGTTCCCCAGCATTTTAAGCATTTAACATTTTAACCTATTTCAAAACTATATGAACTAGTAGACTTTTGGAAACCGCTTGGTCTGCTACTTTTTATAGATGTTGATTGCAACAACTGAAAAATCCTAGAATTTAGTGAGAAAAAAGGGAAGAAAGAACCATGGAGGATCATGCCAGTATAGTACAGATATTTGTTCAGAAGCTAGAAAAGTCTTTAAGTATCAGCAGAGATTTGGGGAAACAACAATCAGCTTTCATTTGAAAGACAGCAGTTACTTACTAAAGAAAGCTTCTTGTTTTATGGCTCTCAGTTACCAGCAGCTTTCCCCTCCCTGATCTTGCTTCTCTAGGGAAAGAACTGGGTAGAAGAAAATGAGCTACAAAACAAGCTTGAAAGAATGAAAAAAAAAATGCCATGGAACTTTCAAAAATAACACTTGCTGTTTTGAAAGCCTGGTGCAATTAATAAGCAAACAACAGCAGGAGTTAGAGCAATAGGCTCAGCATCAGTATAAATCCTTAGATAGTTTTATAGAAACTATCTTATTATCTGAAATAAGACTCATCAATGGCAGGACCATGAAATTCACGACAGGGTGAAAGATAAGTTGGTTCCCAGAGGAGCTCATGGAAAGGCTTTAAAATGAGGCAATTTGAATATAAAATCCAACAAAGCACACAGTCAGGCACGCTGCTTTCTTGGAAGCCAAAAGCTCAGGCACTGATCTCCTTTGTTATTGAAAGCCCATCTACCAATGCCAAGGCCACACCCTCCTCAGTCCAATAGATGCTGGCAGGACTACCCTCCCTGTTCCTTTGGATCTGGCCATCAGCAAAGGCAACATATGATTGGCAATGGTTTGTTTTAGGGATCAGCAGAGTTCAGTCTTGCAGGATTTGCTTTGTTTTCTTTCACTAGGAGATCCACAAGCTGGAGCCTGTGAAAAATATATTTTATTTCTTTATTCCCCCCACCCCATTACCCACCCCCAGAGGTGACACATATGTTCTCCTCTGCTTTGCTGTAGCCTCACAATTACCCAAAGACTTAGGTTGGTCCAAAGAATAAAGACTGAAAAAGTAATTCAGTGCATTGTTTGGCTATTTCAAGAGCTGAATCTCGATTTTCCTAGTCTTTGGTCCAACACTCCAACCAGTTGCTTCCAATTCTGTGACCCAATGAACAACTTTTCTCCAGGATTTTCTGTTAATCACTATTTCCTGGAGTTGTAAGTTCATGCATGCTTGTGTCATTTGTGATAACAGGTAACAATCGGTCGGTTTTCTGACCGTCTTTCAGTTTCTTCCAAATGTCAGGATCTTCTCCAATAACTCTTTTTATTTTATTTATTAAATTTATTGACCACCTATCTTACCACAATGTAACTATTTTGCACTTTGTATTCAGCTTCATTATTGGTGCTTCTAGAGATCACTTTGTTTTTACTTCACCTAATGCTGAAGAGAGTTCTTACTTAAAGGACAAATTACCAGGCTTAAAATATCCTACTTTGGACACATTAGGCAAAGGCTTAGCTCTGTGGAGAAGACATTAATTTATTTATCATATTTGAATAGCCATCCATCTCATATGAAAGTGAGACATGCTGGAAAAAGTGGAAAGAAAGAGAAGAAAAGGATGACCAGGAGCAAGTGGATGGAAGATTCGGTTGTATTGGTGATAAATACACATTGGAAGAACAGAAGGACCAGGTTAGGGACAAGTCTTTGTGGAGCAAATTTACTTATATAACCAATGAAAACAATAAAAGCCTATCTGAACAATTTATTCTGTATTTAGTCAAAGATATTTTCAACAAAATCCAGCACCGCAATTCAAAATATAACATTTTATTCATTCACACATTCTGATGACCTAGTATATATTATAACAGCATAATCATATATGTGTCAATGTGTTGTCTCTTTAATATTTTGTCTTGACTTGTTATTCTTTCCTTCAAGCAGCAATTGTCTCTTTATTCCACGATTACAGTCCTCATTCTTGTGTGTCTTTGAGTCTAAGAAGGCAGTCTGTAATTCCCTCAATTTTCCTCTCTGCATAACTGCATTAGATTTACACTGCCTCATATAAGCTTAATATTTAAATATTGAGCAATACACTGGTTTTGTACTCCCTTTATTCTTTCAGCAAGAGATACCTTAACTCTTGCTTGTTTGCAGCCATCAAAATGTAAAACCAGCATATCCAAAATTATTGAAGTTCTTCAAGCAATTTGACTTCTAATTTTTATTTTTTTCTAGTTCAGTAATTCCTCCACATATTCTGCGTATAGATAAATAAATAAGAAGATGGTGTACAACCTTAGTGCATTCCAAATTTTGAACCATCTAGTTCTTCCTTCTAGGAATTTGATTATCACATGTGAATGGAGCTCACAATTATGCCACATGCACATTCTCTGGTCAGAGTGATGGGCAGCATCTAAATGTATCTCTGTCTATCTAAGAAATGAATAACACTCCCCCAAAATATCCCCAGTATTACAAGTTCTGTCTACAAAAAACTAATTGCATTTCTTCCCAAGATTAAGTGCTTGATTTTGCCTAATTTATAACATTCAAGGCAATGGTGGGATTCAAAAATTTTTACTGCCGGTTCTGTGGGCATGACTAGGTGGTGGTGGCGTGGTTTGGTGGGAATGGCTTTCTGAGCGTGGCAGGGGACGGATACTGTAAAGTCTCCATTCCCACCTTACTCCAGGGGAAGGATACTGAAAAATCCTCATTCCCTCCCAATCAGCTGGGACTCAGGAGGCAAAGAACAGATGGGGGTGGGGCCAGTCAGAGGTGGTATTTACTGGTTCTTCGAACTACTCAAAATTTCCGCTACCAGTTCTCCAGAACTGGTCAGAACCTGCTGAATACCATCTCTGATTCAGGGGTTCCACCTCTTTCTACATTCTTGTTAATTGCAATACTAGTATAATGGAATAGAGGCCTATTCACACTTGACTGATTGCACTTGCTCCATCCTGACCTTGGTATATTTATAGAAAAATAGATATAGAGCAACATCTAGTAATGAATCCAAAATAGAGTTCAACAAATTCCTATTCAGGCCCATATCTGTAGACGTTTCAAAGGACTACCTGCTTGTCTGTTGTGAGGAACAGGTTACTGTATAACCTGGTAATTAAATACTACATCACATTACATAATGAAGCATGTTTAAGGAAACAGAAAGGGTAAAATTGTTGAGAGCATAGCCTTTTTCTGGATTCTGGTCAGGCAGTATGTCAGAAATAAATTATTCTTAGGAACCTATCTCAATAGCCATTTAACATTCTTTCTTGCATAGACCTCTGTGGGGTTTCAAGCATCCTGAATTTTAAAGCTTTCAGATAATCACAAATCCCTCAAATCCAGGATTAAATTTTCCTCTATCAGAAACCACATGTCCAGCTGTATCTTTTATTGTAGTACACATTCCAAATTATACTGAGGGGAATGCTTGAGCTATGTATCAAACTAGCCTCAGACAAACTATTTGGAAACTGCATCAATCCCATTAGAGTTGCATTAAGAATGCAATTTCAGAACTCTTCAAAATATCAATGTAAAAACATATTCAATTAATTACTAGCCATTCACGCAAAAGGTCCCTGTTCCAAACCTGTATTCTCTAGGAATGGCTTGGAAAGACTCCTTTCTGAGCTACCCCTGTCAATCAGTGTAAAGAGTATGAAGCTAAATGGACTGACAGTTTGATATAAGGGCATTTACTGTGTTCCAAAGAGATTTCATTATTTCTTTTCTGCGCTTAGGAAAAAAATCCCTACCCTTAGCTGTAAATTTAGAATATGAAAGTATTGAGGATGTATTGAGGACAACAATTTTTTGAAATGGAGTTGAACACCAAAATTAAAGTTATTAGCAGACCAGTTTTAGAATATACTTTTTGTTGAAAATAACATTACTTAAATTATGCATCCTTGTATTTCATAACTTCTCCACTAACAGAAAGAAACTAAATAAGGAACTTTTAGAGTGAAGACTGGAACAATTTTGGAAGAAAAAATTACTTTTTCCTGCTGGATATCAAGGGTCTTCCCAATCAAGAATAGAAAAGTAGCTTGGAAAATAGTTGAAAATTTTTATTTTCTGAGTATATTTGAAAACTGCAACAACAAATAACTGACAATTACAGAATTTTTAATGAAACAGAATGCTTCAAAGAAAAGCAAATACATTGGCATTCCACAAGACTTGATCCCACAGTGGGATAAAAAATCAATAGGACCTTATAAAAGAAGAATCAGTAGGAGAGTTCTGCTAGAATAAATGACAACTTATCTTTCAAGATTCTTGGCTATCAGAGATATTAAAAATTAAATCAAAGTACCAAAGAAAAGTGATTTTCAGTTTATTTAATCACATAAATATACCGGTAATATTAATGTTCTTGCCTCTAGAAAAAGTTAATCTACTGCATAGCACAATCCCTCAATGTAGTTATCTCCCAACTCATTGTTCTCAAATAATTGCTGAGATAAACATGTTTTGAGATGTTCTTAGAAATGGAATGCTGATGTGTATGTATAAATACTGTATAAATTCATAAATAATTACCTGTCACTGTATCAGGGAAGACTGAAGTAAGGTACCTTGTGCGCCAACTTAATCTTCCTCTCCAAGAACTAACTTTTGACAGGCAACTTGGAAATCCTGTTACTGTTTCATTTCTTCTGATTATTTTTAATGGAAACATAGCTTGGACAGTTTTTCAGATAGAAGTTGGCCATCATAGTGGAAAAGGCTGAACAGGCAATTATAAGAAAAGACCATGATAGAGTGGCCATCTATCTACTCTGCATGCAAAAAAACTGATTACTCAGGCATTTATAGCTTTTTAAAAAAGAGAATTTGGGTTGGATTGCTTAATAAAAGTAGCAAGCAGTTGAAATAGAGAAAACTTCACATTACAGGGATTGGCAGTTTAATATGTAAAGAATATTAGGGATGTAACAAAGTTTGTCCTGAAATATTAAAACCCAAAACACATTTAGACATCAAAAGGACAGTTGTGGAATATGTTACTAAGTTGTTCACAACTTTTATCCCTCTCTTTAAGAACTTCTTGGACTTGGAATATGAGATTTTTTTCTCATTTAATCACTATTTCTTCAATAGGGCTGTTACTCATCTTGTTGTAAGACCTGACTCATGTGATAGTTTTTCTGCTTGCTCAATGCTTCTGTTTTATAACAGCTGTAAAGATCCCCCCCCCCCAATTCATATTAATTAAAGTTGGACTGCAACATTCCATTCTTGGTAGATTTTCTGGGCTATTTTCAAGGGAATCACTGCATGAGATATATTTCCATATTTCCAAAATAATGTCAGTTATGTCTGCAGCAGAGAAATGGATGTAGTAAAAAAAGGAAGAATAATGCTAAGATTGAAAAGCATTAAAATGGCATGGTATGGGGCAAAGATATTTGATCCCTAGGAAAAGGCATAGCAGCTGTGCTACCTGAAGGTGGTTTTCATGAGAACAGAAATGGATTGTTCACCTTGTAACAAAAATAGGTTGAGAGATTCTTTGAACAGTTTTTTATTTTCCATGAAACAAACAACTAATAAGTTTTTCGCTTTGATTGTACAGGCCAAGGCTGCAATCCAGGCCATGGTTAATCGTGTTTAAACCTCATTTGTTTCAAAGGGATTTAAACAAATAGAACTGCAGGCTGGGCTTTAGCCCAGATTTTCAAATGCTCGTTGCCTACAGCAAGATCCAAACTTTTGAAAATATTTCAAACCACTTTTTTGGCACTCAGCTGAGCTAAAAATTTTCAAATTTCATTCAGTCATGACAGCTCCCAATTCAGCTCTTTATGATAATACTTTCAAGTCTACAGTGGCATCATTCATGCCATATGCTCAGGAAGACCAAAATTAGTCCAAGAAGTTCTTGCTCTGATTTCATTGGTACAGTGCATAATGACTGCATCAAGGAAAGCTGTCAAAAATATAGGTGACTTCAGGGAGAATAAGCAACTACACTATGTCTTTTAAGGCTATTTTAGAAAGCTTGCTTTGAAATTAGAATTATTTAAGGGAGAGTGATGATTATACATGTGAAAGCAGTAACTTCTTTTCCATCATGGACAATTTAAGGATAAACAGTAGCAGTAGCAAGTTTTGCCCAAGGAACTAATTAAATTCTGGATATAATTCTACTGCTATTACAACAGTTATAGCTGTAGCTCAGTTACATTTTTAATGTTCAGAGCAAAAATATCTACAAATAAATTGTGAAAAAGGTGTCTTAGAAAAACAATCCTGTCTTATAACATTACTGCTAGGATGCAACAGGAAAAGGCCACAGTCCTACCTGTTATTTATTGTTAGGAAATAATACACAGGAACCTCAGCCCAAGGCCCTCTCTTTTCACAATGGTTGTTGCCCCTCTTATGAGATTTAGAAATGAAGGTTCCCTTTCAGTCCTGTCCTTCAGGATCAGGATTTCTCAATCCTTATCCTTTTCTTCTGAAAAAGTGGTTCCCCAATATCAGAAGGTTCCCAATTGTATTATCTCTGGAAAGCCATTAAGACCTGGCTATGTCATAATGCTGGGGCTGAAAGGCTTACATTTGGATCTCTCCTGATTTGTATGACATTATGGTTGTTTGTCAGGGTGTGGAACATTAATGATATTATTTTCTTATGTCATTTTTTTACTGTGACTTTTTAAAAACTTTAATCTTTTTACTGTTGTAGGAAGTCTATAAGCTGCTCAGAGTCAGGCATGATTGGAGCAGTATAGAAGTCTAGTAAAATAAATTAAAATAAACCATTTCAGCCTCCAGGTACTAGTACCATGATGACACAGGTGCCAGAGGTGGCACACAGAGCCCCTTCTGCTGGAACGTGCACCGTTGCCCCAGGTCAGATTTCCATGGCGTTTCTTTTGTGAGCTTCTGTTTCTCTGCAACAACGAAACAGAAGGTCCATAAAGGAAAAATTTACCTCTTCCTGCGCTGCCAGGGTTGGGATGCCCCGCCTCCCGCCAACCAGCTGATCTTCGGGTGTCTGCTGCTCATGTGCGCACATGCACGCATTCGCACGTGCACACTTTTCAGTTTGGGCACTCAGTGGCTAAAAGGTTAACCATCACTGTCCTAGTATTTTAAAATCTGTTCTAGAAGTTCCTTGTATTTCAGGAATGGGTCCTTGAATGGTAAGAAGGCATGAATATAGAATGTCTAGTAACTTGGAGGGACCTTCTGGATGTTGAGGATTGTCTATTTTGCAAGTCAGTGAATTGCCCTCATACCCATCACATGCAATCCACCCTAATTCTGTATTTTTCAAAGTGTTATTGGTACTCCCTTATAGGAAAGACATCAGGCCCAGGCCTTTTTTCTTACGAAGAAAAAAAAAGCTAAAGTATTTCATAAAAAGCTCACCATTACAAAACTGGACATTCCCTCTTACTATGTGCCAGCATGCAGCGTAACAGATATCTGTTGTGCTCCTGATTCTACGGCTAAAGAAAAAGGCTTTTGCACTTCTTCTATTGTATCAGCGGATAACATCATTATAAATGCTCCAACCCAAACCACCCTGCAGGGATTCTTTGATCAGCAGCAAAAAGGTCAGCAATTTACTAATATACCCAGCTTGCCTCCAAACTTTCCAGACATAATATTGGAAGGCTGTATTGTTACATGCAGAAACCTACGTTAATAGAAAGGGACTCCCCCCTACTCACAGGCTGCTACCCACTTCAAAAGCTTTCCATCAAATACTCCCCTCCCACCCAGGAAGAGACGGTTTCTTTTTCTGGATGCCTTTGATGTCACCGTAGGTTTGTTAGCCAGCAAATACAGTGTGGGTTTTGAATAAGCAGAATTCACAATTCCTCCCATCTCAAGCCTCCAGGGAACTTTCCTAAAGTAGAGAATAGAACCCTGGCAGAAAACTACTAAGCAAGAGTGAAATTGCCAAAAAGAAGCATCCTAACCCTCCTACTCATAAGTTTCCCTCTATACCTCTTTGTGTCCCACTAGTGGTCAGCGGAACTGGCAGCAGATTTGGACAGTGAGGAGGTTGGGGAGGAACATGGGCCAGTCCTGAAGTCTGGGGAAGGCTCTGATGAGCCTTCCCCAGACTTCAGGAGCCAAGGTGGCGCAGTGGTTAAATGCAGCACTGCAGGCTACTGCTAGATCAGCAGGTCAGCGGTTCAAATCTCACCGGCTCAGGGTTGACTCAGCCTTCCATCCTTCCGAGGTGGGTAAAATGAGGACCCAGATTGTTGGGGGCAATATGCTGACTCTCTGTAAACCGCTTAGAGAGGCCTGAAAGGCCTATGAAGCGGTATATAAGTCTACTGCTATTGCTACTGCTATTGATGAGGGCTCTGTGTCTCAGGCAGAGAGGGGGCCAGAGCCATATGCCAGTTATCAGCTGCCTTCAGAGTCAGACATCAGTAAGGCAGATGAACAGCTGGAGCCGGTTCCCAGTGTGCGCATGCATAGCGTTTCCAGACAAAGGGAACAGCTAAAGAACAGGGGGCGACTTGGGAGTAAGGCCACAGGTGGACAATGAATGGTCCTCCCAGAGGAAATAAAATAGGAGTGAAAGGGGAGTGGAGTTAGCAGGAGACAATTAGTTCACTTAATTGTTTCATGACTCTGAGACTCCTTGCCAGGTTTTTCAGATATTGGCCTGGCAGCTCTCCAAGCCAGAGAAGGCCCATGACTGTAAATCCTCCCTTGAAAGACTTCGTTGGATGTGAATGAGTAGAATTCACAGTAAATTAATAAAAAGGTTTTTTTGCGGGACAAGGAGTTTGCTTCATGCTCTTGGGAAGACTAGGTCAGAACAACCTCTTCACCTCTGCCACTTGTCTTCCTGCGAGAATGGAATCCTGGTCACAAGACTGAAAAGGATGAGAAGAATAAGATCATCCCTTCTGGCCCTACCCTTTCTATCCAAAGCTTCACTTTACATATTGGAGAATTAATGGAGAAGCCATCACAAAAAGGAACCACACTGCAGAGATTAGAGTTCTTCCTAATACCTTTTGAAATACCTTTATCAAGGCTGTTTATAAATATGGTATATCTTGGATTTGCTGCACAGCAAGAGTGTTGGAAACAGAATTTTACTAAGGAGTAATGCTCTTGACACAAATATTTTGAAATTAGTTTGGAACAATATGAACTTAAATAATTATTTTGTTCTTAAGTAAGTGTATTTTTTACAGATCTTTTAATACTCCTATTTTCTGATTTGTTAGACTAAATCCAAACTGTTATTAGTCAATGCAACAGTTTCATTTATTAGTTAATTCATTCATCTTCTATTTGTCCAAAACAAAAGGCAGAAAAAGTTAACATTTTCTTCAAGTTCAGCATGAATCATGGTGCCTATTGGATCCATCCATGTAACCTTTTGGCAACAGTATGGAAAATGGTCAATCTTGATGATTTCAAATCCGAATGGTTTGACCAAGTTTGATATTTTTGAGAATAATTATGGTTTATAAGATGCTCCGCCACAAGCTACAGGTGACATGCTAACATATACATAAATAACAATAACTTTAATCCTAAGAATTCAGGATATGCAAAATGTAGTGTATACCACTTAGCATTGGCCTTTCCCACTTGCTACTGGAAAGTATACAATTTGGTTCTTTTTAATTTTAATCTGCATCTTAATAAATGTTGAAATCATGTCCTGCCAATAGGGACAGATCAGCTGTTTCAGAACAATTCAGTGTATGTGATGCAGGATGCACCTGTAATACAGTAGCACTATTGTATAACTACTGCAGGAACAGAAGATGACAATCAGATAAAACTGTGCTGTAAATGCAGTGTGAGTGATGTGAGCCAACCCTGTGTCAGCTAGAAGTGTGTTAAGTAACAGTCCAGACATGGTGTGAGTAAAGAGGCTTTTGGCACAGACATCTGTATTCTACAACAACTGTCAGAGTGGTTCTTTTGTACCACTGGCAACTCCTACAGCACAGCCCTTTCCTGATTTATGAGCAGGAACTGAGTAGGTTGGATTCTGGAAGTGTAAAAGGAGTTTGAATCCATTTCTGCAGGCACACACCCAATGGGGAGTCATGCCAAGCATATCACAGCTGCATCTCCACATGTAGAACAGGATAGTTCTGGCCGCAGCTCACAGATAGACACATACTCACGCATATGTTTATGCATGTGTATCTGTGTAACATACATATGCATGTGCTTACGCACACATTGACAAAGTAATTATTCCTTGCTCTTCACTTAGCAGTTCATTACTCATCTAGAGAAACAGCTTCCCAGTGTTATGCTGCTAGAGTATTGGGCAGTTATACTATAGCACTGCAAATAATTTGCAGTGGCTGCCAAACATTTGCTTTGACAGTTCACAAAGAGTTATTTTTGTTTTCTGGAACCACTATTCAGGTTTGTATGTCTCCTTCTGGACCAAATTAAAGTAAATCTTGACTCTCTGTATTCATATTTACCAGTTTGTTTTCTGTCAGTAACTTTAGATCTTTCAAAATAAAAATTGTGAGATACAATGCCAACGAGGAGGAAGAATGTGTATTTTGCTTTTTAAGTTCTGAGACCCAGGGAATCAAGTAAACTCTTGACTGTTTGTAAGATACCCTATTTACTGGGGTTCTTATAATGTTACTTTAAATAATAAGAATATAGCATTGATAATGGACATTTATGAATGATTGAGGTTAGGATTAAAAACTAAAATTATTAGTCACTGCAAATCCTTCACATAAAAACAAGTCTGGAATTTTTCAAAATCAAGTATAACAATATTTGTTCTATGGAAGCATATGTTTGTGTGTGCATGTGTACTTGCACACACATAGACAATAGAATTTATATTATGAATTCTGTTCCATACAAATTTTTTCTCATTCTTTTCTCCTTCTGAAAACAGGTGATCCATTTTTTTTCTTATTGAGCTTTAGAAATGGTACTCTGTTAGCTTTCTTTCCATCAGTTTCCTGGAACACTTTATTTTTTTTAAGGAACCAGTCAAGTCTATCATCACAGCTACTCAGTTTTCAGAATCAAAAAGCCTTGGTTGTAGAACCAGAAGTCAAAAAGTAGCTACTTGTACCTTTTGAAAGTATTATTTTGTTAATGAGTAATATCATCTCATTTTCTTAGTTCCCTGAATAAATCCAAAGCTGCAAATATCATGCCTGAATTGTAAGCTCCACAAGATAAGGACTAGTTCCCTTTTCTCAATCTGCAGGTTCCTCTTTGGCCATCAAAGACATATGACAAATAATTTCCATTTTCAATCATTTTGGCCAGCTGAAAAATCAACTAAATGTAACAAATTATTTGGAAGGAAAAACAACTGTTTTATAAAAACGTTTGCTTCCTTTGATTTTAATAAAACACACTGATATTGCACCATTTAAAAAGATTTCCTCTTTTAAATTGACATGGACCATTTAAAGCTTTTATAGGAATTTGCTTCTCTATCTTACATAACTTTAATCACTATGTTTGCAAGCTGATTTATCTGATAAATTGAGTAATGCAGCAACTTTACAGAGATACATAGATGTAAGCAAGTCTGAAAGAAATGACTAGACCAATGAACATCAACCAGCAGTCAGAAGACATTATGAGAACTCCTTAATTTCACAACACATGGACAGATTTATCCAAAGGTTCAACTGGGAACTGTGAGCATCCTAGGCCAAGCTAATCCAAAAATGCTACAGAATCCTAAAAGTTTGGCTCTCTCACAAATAGGCCATTAATAAGCACAAAGAGATAAACAACATCTACATACCATTTAAGAGACAATCAAAAAGCCAAAAAGGAAACAAAGAGACCAAAATATCTCCCAGCAATCAACACCCAGATGAGCAGAGATTAACACAAAGATTAACATTAGTCTAACAAACAAAAAGCAAATAATACCCTAGTCAATGACCTACCAACTCTGACAAACAAGCTAACAATAAACAACAGTCCAATCAAGGAACCACCAAGACCTTCCCACCTGACAGGGCTAGCAACTAGGATATAAAATGAGAGCAACAGCACTTCTGACTAGCACTGATGATGTTACCTAGCTTGGTAATGAAATTTCTGCAAGAAAACAGTTCAGAGAGTACTAAGCACCCTGCAATTCAACCCTGAACTACAATTATTCTCTTCTATTAATGTATTAATTATATCTGGAGGCACTCCCATTTAAAGGCTTCACCACAACCCCATATTCTTGGTGCCATCAATCTGCATGTATCATCATATCAGTTCAGAGCATCCTTTAAATAGACTGGGAATTCTCCTTGGCAAACAAAAACCACTGCAACAAAAGCAGATGGTTTTGCTTTGATTTCAGTCACTGGACAATAACTGAACTCTCTGAGCACTGACTAGTTTTGACATCTCTGTTGATCTGTTGGTCAGAAACAGTACAGTTTGACTGGTGGTCAACTCTCAGCAAGTACTACACAGATTTTGCTAAATTTCAGATAAACCACACCTGACTGTATGCACAGTATGCTGAGCCCTAAGCCATGGTTTGTAAATTACAGTGACTGTGTTGTTGCTGAAACTAACTACTTTCTGGCAATACATGAAGCTAATTTTAAAGTAGCATAGTTAGAGTTTAAGCAGTACTTCAAAAGAAATCAACATTTATTTGAAGGGCTCTAAAGTAAGACATCTACAATGTGCTAGCTTTCCCAAACCCGGACTAGTTTTGACTTGAGAAAACATCAGCACGTGCTGCCTCTTCTTGTTCCTGTATCCTAGGTTCATATCTTTTCCAAGTAATATTTCTTCCAGTGTAACTCTACCTAGAATTTTTTATATTTAAAGTGTTGTTGTTAAATGAAAGAATACCTATTCTCCATTTCCATTCAGTTATAAATAATATCAATTATTGTTGGATACAATAATATATTTTTAAACTCTATTAATTATGCAATAATTTCAATACAATTATTAATGTATACAATGTATAGAATGTATATTTGTATACAAATACTACGATTTGTGTCAGGTATACATACATCTTAAACAAATACATTAAATAATTTTGAACCAGTATTTGTAAAGTTCAAACCACTTAAAAAAACATATATGCTAAAATCAACAACAACAAAACATATGAGTTTAAATACCCCACCCTGAGGTTTTTCCTCTCTTAATTATTCCCCCCCCCCTCTTTTGTTCTTTGAATTTGAACGTTGAAAAAGCCCTTCACACTTCAAGATCTGAGAAAAGTGTAGGTTGATTATGTGGTGAGGGAAAGGATGTTATCATAAAGAAGATCGGAGTGATTAATCTCTTAAAATATGATCCTAGACTTCTGATCTCACTGTAACCTGCAGCAGTGTTTATTAGCTGTAGCTGTTTAAGGTGTGTGGACTTCAGCTCACAGAATTCTCTAGCCAGCAAGCTGGGAGATGAAGTTTATATATCTTAAAGAGGCTAAGGTTCAAAACAGTGACCTATAGACAAATACAACTTTATGGAAGAGTTCTAGTTAAACTGCAGGAACACCCAAACTACAACTACATGCCAAAACTTTGTTCCCCTAACTTTCATGACCAAGTATATCTTACATATGCCTTTTGCATCAAGGATGGAAAGAAGATAAATTGGAGACTCTTGGTTGATCAGCTGGGATTGTAAATTGTATCAGAATACTATGAACAAAATGAGAACGCTAATGAGGTACAGAGAGAATTTTTGTATGAAAGTGTTATTTTTGGGACTCGGAGCAAACTTCTGGGCTTTAATTCTAAATGGGCTACTTTTCATCTGGCTGTAGTTGCGACCTCTCAGGGAGCCAATTAAAAACCAGCACAACAGAGCCAAACAAATCTGTAATATGTTCATTCCTGTCATACGCTACAGGGGCCTATATTGGCTGCTGATGGTTCTAGTGATGTTTTGGCTCCTGCCCCTGGCTGAATTATCCTTTTTTTCTTTCCTTTTGGAAATATTCAGGAAAAGTGCCTTTGAAACAAAAAATCAAAATCAAACACCCATCACTGATTTTGTGGATTGATAGAACTATAGAAATCAACATTTTCTACAGGTAGACATTTTTCAATGGGAAAGAATGAATTACCCTGTGTTTTCAAGTGTAGCTTTCTCTTTGGACAAAAACACTGACTCTAGTATCAGCAAAGCTAGCCAGGCTCTGAGCAAGCTGTGTGCGTATTATAGAAAATTGACAGAAAACCATGATTGGCACCACAAAATAACACCTACAGTTACTACAAAAATGTACTTCTACTGGTTCTACTAGAACTGTGTGCTTCCAGGCTGGAACTGCAGAGGTTCCACCTCCATGTCCATAGATGTTCTGACTAACAGTATAAACCCAAAGAGACTACACACACACACACACACACACACACACACACACAGAGTATATCAGCATTTTATATTGGATAATAGTTAGCATTGTTTTCAGCCATTTATTTATTGGGATGTATCCCCCTCATAGCTTTGGGAAGGACAATTGGGAGTTGAAGTGTGATTAAATCCATACAGTGGTGTTATCCTCCTTGGAGGAAAGAGTGGTGCTGCCTTGAAGGAGGTGGTTATATATTATCCTAACCCAACAATTTCCATCCAGTCTTGCTTTCAGGGAAGGTTTTTTAAAAGGTGGCTTGCAGCTCCAGAAGGTCTGGAGGAAACAGGTTATGTGGGTCATTTTCGGTCAGGTTTTAGATCATGGCATAGTACACAGATAGCACTATATGTGTTGTGGATGACTTCTGGCAAAGTTGCCTTGTTCTTATGATGTTGCTTTTAACTCATTTTCAAACTGTGAGATAGGCTTGAGTTCTTAGTTGTATCAGTGCTAATGTTTTTTCCTCTTTATTCTGATATCATCTAACAGCAGTTTCAAAGTGTACAAAACCTGTTAAGCTTTGTTACTCATGACCTTGTCCTGAGTCAAGTGATTCAGTAACTGGAATTAGCAGTAGAGGCAGGATAGGGATTGGCTATGGGACTGTAAATTTTATGTCAATAAAGTTTTCTGCCAATGAAAGGAGAGGAGGATAGCACTCTGCAGCGGCAAAAAGCACTATACCACCATCCCTGCCCCCCTCTTTCTTACAGGCCTTTTGTCTTATCAAAACTGAAGCCTGGGGCAAAGTACAGATACCTCTTATCAGAGACTTTGGGGCTCTAAAGGACGAAAAGCATAAACTGCCGCTCTGGCTTCCCCAATAGAGCCTTGTAGTTGTCACCTTCAGATGAAAAAACACTCATACTTTAGCTTGAGAATCAAGGGCAAAGGACAATGGGCATATTGCTAAGCTGAACCAGTGGTTTTAAACATAAGCAAGATACCTTTTATAATTGACAAGAAGCAGTTTTGCAGGATAAACATAACAAAATCTAATTCCTAAATTGCATACTTTTATTTTAAACAGTGTACATTATAGTAAATCTTAAATAAAGCAGTAAAAAAAACAAAAATGCAGCAGTTTTACCCCTCCTCCAGTTATCCCACTTTACCATATGGGTGAGAGTCTATTGGACCAGAACATGATAGTTGCTTTAACAAATTTCTGAAGAGGAAATAGAACATTTCATTACCCTGCTCCGTTTCTTGCTACCACCAGCATTTTACTTCTCCGCATTGCTACTATTACCCAACTCTTGATATTTTTCAAGGACTTAAAATAACAACTACAAAAGTGTAATCTAGCTTTAAGATTATGGTGTGCTAATAAGAACTAATCCATGCCAAGTGATCTTGAGTATATAGTAGATCACTTAGATAATCCATTCCCCTGTTAGCAAGAACTGTTGATTTAATGCTTAGATAACAATCTCTGTGATCAGTTTTTCTTAACATACAATATTCAAGAAAGGTTCATGGATTCTATCCTACCTTCCATAACATCCATACCATTAAGCACAAGCATTTATTAGTGCCAATTTATAGCTGAAAGACAGAAAGAACTCTTCTACAAACTTGAATCAGAGTAAAAAAGTTGTCAACTGAATAACAAAGTGTAATTTTATAACTTTCCAAAATATGAACATAGAGTTGAAGCAAAATCTCATGGTACCAACTATTCAAAGACATAGAGTGCATATAATGTACTATGTGATTTCATTCTACTATAATAGAACACAAATGAAACTGTACCATTAGTAATAGGATCACCATTTCCTTGGAAGCAATTAGACCCAGGTTCATTTCTGATTGACACATCATCTGTGTTTTTTGAACAAGGAAAAGCACCTCTGCTATGTTCCCCACATTACTGCACTCATACGTATCTTTGCACATTTTATTATATTTTTAGACATAGGGAAGTACCTCTTTTGAAATATCATATGTTCTCAAGCAGTGAAAAAAGGGAGTCGCTTGTTCTAGGTGAAAGCATATACTTTAGAGGCTGCATGATGCAAGAGAAGGAAATGGATCTGTGTGTCATCTGGGAAATCTGGAAATAAGAAAAGAAACATTCTAATCAAAAAAACTACTTATAAATCTAAATGTCATTGATTTGTACCACTGTAATTTAGAAGAAAAACCCACATTTTAAAGAGTTTACTAATAGCCAGTTTGCTTACTAAATTCCACAACCTAATTGTTCAATCAAGTGTGCCTCTCAAGAACAAGCTACATCATATGTGTTTTGCACAGGTAACTATCACAATTTTCTCCAGCCTGGTCCCCTCACCAAAAAGGGAATTCTACTTGTAAATTCTCAGCTATTTTGCTGTGCATTTGAGAGAGAGAGACAAGAGTGTTCATGGAAATAGGGATCATCTAAGAAGTAAAGAAGTAGATTTATATCGTCATTTTAGCCATTGCCTATCCACTGTAGAATTAAAGCCTCTTCAGTATGTTTCCAACCAATTCGGTCCTGAGTTTTCTTTTGCCAATTGGGCCCGCAATACTTGCTGATGTCATTGATCCATCTTCTTTTAGGTTTCTTTCATGGAAGCTTTTTATTAAGTGGGATCCATTCTATGACTGCCTTGGTCCACCTGGCACCAGTTCTTCTTGCTATCGTGTTTCCCCCAAAATAAGATTTTATATTTTGGGGAGCGCAAAAATAAGCACTAGGGCTTATTTTTGGGAAAATACGATTTTAGAGTGATCAGTCCGGCTGAGTCCCCACCCCAAAATACAATTCACTATGGAAATAGAAGCAAACAACCAACATCCCTTTCTGGACGTCCTAATCTACAAAAAACCCAATGGCTCCCTAGGACACACTATCTACCGGAAAAAAACACACACCAACTGCTACTTAAATGCACAATCCCATCACCACCCTGCACAGATCAACTCTGTAGCCAAGACCCTCATCTCCAGAACCAAACGCCTAGCCGACAAAGACCACCTGAAAACTGAATTACACACTCTCACAAACGTATTAATCTCCAACGGATTCCAAAGAAAAACAATTACCAACCTAATCCAAAGGGAGACTCCCCCCAAAAACCGAGACAAAGAACAGGACAACGGCATCATCCTCCTCCCTTACATCAAAAGCACCACAGATAAAATCAGCAAAATTCTCCACAAACACAATATCAAGACAGCCTGGAACACTGACTAAAAAATAGCCAACATTTTAAGAAACCCCAAAGACAAAATCCGGCTAGAAAACCAAGGAGCCTACAAAATACCATACAAATTCTGTCCTGCAACATACATAGGACAAACAAACAGGAGAATAAATGCACACATCGCAGAACACAAGAACACAGTAAGAAAAAAAGAAAAAACTTCCTCCTTTTTCCAGCACCTTAAAGCTACAGGACATGAAATTAATTTTGAAGGAACCAGGTTAATCTCCAAAACTGAACACTTCAACAAGAGAATAGTTATGGAAGCTATCGAAATAGAGAAACACCCCAACATGAATAAACGTGATGATACCCACCCACCACCCAGGCCATTACAACACAAAAAAAAACAATGGACACACAGCCAGCACCAATCAGCACCAATCTACCAATCATGATACAACCACACAACCAATCATTCCACTTACTGAAACAAAGCCAGCGCTCCACACACCCCCACCAAGATTTATAGAAATATGGCAGCTCCGACCACGCTTTAAGCCCAAAACCCAGCCTGAAGATGGTGAGTGAGACCTCGCTGAAACGTTGCCAAGACAATCTAAATCTTACATGGGAAAAGACCCGAATACAAGATCAGCATACCTACATCCGTGAAAATCTACGAAAACACACACACACACACACACACACACACTAAAGCCAAGTCTAGCACCTAGTAAGATAAATCCTATCATGAGAATAGTAGCAAGCAAAAGGCTCCATGTGTATGTGCATTTCTAGGCCTTTCTAGGTAGCAAAGAAAGACGAGCCAGAGATTGCAATAGCAATAGCACTTAGACTCATATACTGTTTCATAGTGCTTTAGAGCCCCCTCTAAGCAGTTTACAAAGTCAGCATATTGCCCCCAATATTCTTGGTCCTTATTTTACCAACTTTGGAAGGATGGAAGGCTGAGTCAACCTTGAGGCTGGTAAGATTTGAACTACCAAACTGCTGGTAGCTGGCAGTCAGCAGAAGTAGACTGTAATACTGCATTCCAACCACTGCACCGCCATGGCTCTTATAGCCTCTTATAGACAAAAGTGAAAGGGAAGCAAAGCAACAAAAAAAAAACCTACATCCTTCACTCTTTGCTTATATCTATTTCCCCAAGGAGACAGCTACATTGGAACCACACTTCTAACTGAAATTCCTATTCTCTCAAACTGCTATAGGTTGTAAGAATAGGGGATCAAGCCAGAACTGTTGCTCTAAGCTTTGACACATAGATCATTCTTTTTAGAGAAAAGAGGAATTTAAACTCTTATTCTCTTCTGTCGATTAGGTTTATAAACCATGTTATAGAGTTAACTCTAAGACAGTGCAAATGCCTTAATTTGGACTGAAGAAAGAGTGTCAGCTTTATATCGACATTGAATACATTCATATACTGTGCTAAAATTTATTAATTTGTCTTTTTCAGCATAGCATAGTGTGACCATGTAATTAAACTAACGTTAGGTTGGTTTTGATAGCAAGCCAGTATGAAATCAAGGTTTGATTTGGAATGCAAACTTGGGTATTTGTGGTGTAAATTCCTTCCTGTCTTATTGGTTTCTATGCCCTAATCCATTAACCAATCTGCAAAGATGCAGGGCAAAAAAGTAGTTTTAAAAGGAAGGAAACCTAGGAATTGTTCAAAAAAAGGCAAGATTCTGGCTTGTGCAATAAAATTAAACACAAACTATCTAATCAAGCTATGTGAAATGTGGCCGTTTTTCTTTGTTGGATCCAACAGATCCAGCAGAAGGGTGTAGATTAGTGGTGAAATCTAATTTTTGCCACCAGTTCTGTGGGCGTGGCTTGGTGGGGAGGTCATGTGACTGGGTGTGAGTGGTCAACTTTTTTTCACTTTTAAAGCATTTTTTTTATGCAGGTTCAAGGCAGGAAAAATGCTTTAAAAAGTGAAAAGAAGACCTTCTGACAATGCACAGCTCACAGCTGATGCGTGTGATCGCCAGAAACTCTTTTTTTCACTTTTTAACGCCTTTTTTCCTGCCTATTCGCCTGAACCAGCAGGGGAAAATATGCTTTAAAAAGTGGGGGGAAAGAGTTTCCGACAATCACGCAGCTCAGAAGCTTTTTTTTTACTACCGCTTCGCAGAACCAGGGACAATTGTTCCTACCATTTTGGCCCAACCAGGAGGATTTTACTCCTGGTGTAGATGAGGGGAGAAAAGGATAATAATTCTGCCTGCCCCCCCCCCCAAAAAAGAGAGAGAGAGAGAGAGAGAGAACCAAATCTTCAAGCTGCAAATCTGATCAATGATCTCCTTTGCATGAAATCTCTTTTGGCCTTGAATACTGAGAGTGCAACATGAAAGGGAAAGGTGAAGAAAAGACCTTCCTAGCAAATTTCTGGGTATCTTTTGCCCAGCACTCAAAAGTACTTAAAGGCCAGAACACAAGTGTCATAAATCAAACCAGCTTCAAAAACATTTAAGAATCATTCTAATGATGAATGAAACTCTTTCCCTCCTTTCTTCTCTTCCACTCCTTCCCAGAACAGAAAGGAAAAGGGTTGGAATGGGATGGGGGGAATGCTGTTAACGGAAAAATACTTTTCAGAGGAGGCCTTGCCAGGAAACCGTAGGCACATCTGCTCTTAACGGGTTTCAGCTGAAACTACTGAAAATATACATGGGGCTATTTATATGGAACAGCTTGTATACATGATAAGATTACAATTTGGAGGATAACAATGGGCTTAGCTATGGAAAAAATAAGCCTGCTAAAACTTCTTTTCTACACATGGCTGTAACATTTTACCACATATGTTGTTGAGGGGGACTGAAATTTGTTGAGAATTAGGAAAATCTCAGCATTTCCATATTAGCATCAAACAAACTCAAGATGTTTCAGCAACTTTTTGCCAAGACTTAACTCCTTAGTTTACTGAATTCCTAGTGAGCGACAACTTTGCTCAATCAAAAAGATCCTGAAGGATATGGGCAAAAACAATTTTAACACGAAAAATTCCTTAATAAAATGTCTTCATTATGTTAGGGTCTGTAAGTATCTCTTATGTTCCATATGGATTAGATTAGATTGTATTATTTAACAATAAAGAATGGAACCATCATTGAGTTGAACAGCTGCTATGGTGCTGAAGAGAATGCCTGGGTGTCTAAGGAAGCTTTTCATCAAAATTTAATAGGCAGACCTATATGTTGCATCACAAGCTCCACCCTTAAAGAATTTGTGTGTGATATCCCAAATGCACTTACAGAATAACAGAGTTGGAAGGGACCTTGGAGGTCTTCTGCTCAAACAGGAAACTCTACACCATTTCAGATAAATAGATGTCCAACCTATTTTTAAAATCTCCAGTGTTGGACCATCCACAACTTCTGGAGGCAACCTGTTCCACTGATTAATGGTTCTAACTGTCAGGAAATGTGTCCTTAGTTCTAGGTTGGTTCTCTCCTTGATTAGTTTCCACCCATTGCTTCTTGTCCTGCCTTCTGGTGCTTTGGCAAATAGTTGACCCTTTCTTATTTATAGCAGCCCCTCAGATATTGGAACACTGCTATCCTAGCCCTTCTTTTGACTAGACTAGAAATACTCAATTCCAGCAACCATTCTTCCTATGTTTCAGCCTCCAGTCCCCTAATCATCTTTGTTGCTCTTCTCTGCATTCTTTCTAGAGTCTCAACATCTTTTTTTTATATCGTGGTGACCAAAGCTGGATGCAGTATTCCAAGTGTGGTCTTACCAAAGCATTAAAATGTGGTATTAACACTTCATGTGATCTTGATTCTATCCTTGTTAATGAAGCCTTGGATTGTGTTGGCTTTTTTACACAATGAGAGGGGGTAGTACCATGGTGGCCTTACACTGGTTCATCATTCTGCTCTTCCCTCTCATTCCATTCCTTCCTTAGATGCTGTTGGATGGAATAGCCTGTTTCTAAAAATGTATTTATTCATTATAATTGTTTGTATGCTGCCTACTTGGACAATTCTGCAACAGTACATTAAAAATCAAATAAATCTAAAATATTAAAAAATGGCCTTAAAAATGCTGTGGTCTTTCATAAAACTCAGGCAACTAAAGTGACATTAAAACATAATTCTCATTTCCCCAGAAGCCCGCAAAGAGGAAGATCTTCACCTATTGCCTAAAAGATAAAGGGATGGAGGTAAATTTACTTTCAAGGTTGAGTTGTTCCAGAGTGAGCCATTTGCATGTTCAGATCTCTTAATTTGTCTCAGGATGGGCATCTACAGATCAGGTTTGAGCAATTGATTCTAGTAGAGGAGCTAGCCTCAAAGGTAGCAATATGGCATCATGTAGATTTTTAAAAACCATATTTGGACTTGATTACTTGAAAGACACCAGGACATTTCAAGACAGCATGCTAAGCTGGGAAATGAAAAAAATATCCCATTAAAAGGTAATAGCAATTCATTTCTAAACTGTTGTCAAGAAAATATCATGACTATGTCCATGTCATTGCTAGGTGTTGAGCCTAATTCAAGGGACTCTGTATTTACTTTCAAGAGATAGCTGAAAAACAATTATTTTGGTTGTCTTGAAAGATCCTGGTTCTTGCTTCCAATTTTCTACAGTTTTACATTCTTTTAAAGTAGCTTATCAAATATGCTAAGCAGCCTGCTTGGATTAATGACTTTACTAGACTTGGTATCCTTAAGGTACATATGATAACTCCCATAATCCCCTTTGGCTATGTATACTAAGAGTAAAAAGCAGGTTGTCACTCAACATACGTATCTGTGGGGTACCTTGTTGAGGAAAAGCAGCTTGAAATGTTTTTCAACAAAGAGTTTTCTGTATCCTGTCCCCAAATTATGAACTTCATAGCTTTTTGTGAGGAAGCCCCCACTGCTACATGCGTTTAAGATGCTGCTTCTTCCCCCTTCACTGTCTCAGATCATCCTCTGCCAAAACTATGGGTTAATATAATGTTCTATCTTGAGATAGAGAACTTGGCACTGCAAAATACAAATTCGCCCCATGAAGCAGAGGTATTAAAATTGTGCTATCAGAGACAATAAATTAAATTGCCATCCAACAAACCCTTTAAGAAGGTCTGACATAACCACAGCAGATTTTTCATTTCCCACTACACCCTGCTGCGTATCTTCACCTGTTTTATTAAATCATAAAGTCTTTTTTTAATAAGTGAACCAGCAGAAAACAATAGTGAATGACAAGTTTCATTAGATTTGGAATTTTTTTTCCAGATGCAAGCAGAGAGTGTATATTATTTCCTTTTCTTACAGAATTAATTTTGGTATCTTTCCCACTCAGTGATATTTGTTTGATTGTATAGTTTCATTTTGCTTTTAGAAGAAATATTGCAGTTGAGTTCAAATAATTCCCAACAACATACTATTAGAGAAGTAAGAGCACTTTTGCTTGGAATCAAGACTAGTTTCCACCCCAAACCCTGGAAGTGGGAGCTAGTTGGGAAATAAGCACCTTAAAGAAAGTGTCTCACTTTCCTTCTGGGTAAAGGAGGCTCTGTGAGTTTTTGTTTCAAAAAACCTGCTAAACCTGTTTAGTTGGATTTGGTAGCAGGAGAGAAAACTTGTGTTTATCACAAGAAGCACAGATTCTGAAACCACTTTCCTTATTGCTGATAGTTACTGTCTGAATCCATTGTATATATTTGCCCTAGACATTTCTCCTAGATGTCTCTGCAGAGAATCATTTCAGAAAATATGTGGGGGAAGAGGGAAATCTGAAAGACGCTTTAAAAATGTAAAAATCGGAAAAGTAGGTCAAAAAGGATTGATAGTCATTTTATTGTCTCAAGGTACTAAGTAACTGTGTACCCCTGAGAATGGTGCCCTCAGAACCGATGAACTGTAGCTCACCAGATTTCTACACATCTGATAGATGCAGCTACTCTTTTCTCATTGTAGACTTGTTACTGCTGAAAGGAAGCAGCAGTAGGGTCATCTTGTCCATCTCATTGCATCAGGCTATGATTTATTTCATTATCCTTAAGCCATCCCTGATAGATGATGCATGTCAAGTTGAGATGGTGATGTCATAACCTCCTCATGTTTCCTGTTCCATTCCACTAACCACTCTAATAACTATGGCAGCCTTTCTCCCCCACAAATCTCTGTGGAGCGTCTGCTGTTGCTGCTAGCAGAATCCCAATGCCATTCACTGTTGCGCTTTGTGCTGCCTTTGTTAGAAGTAAATGCTTTCATTAGTGGCTGCTCATACTTTATTTGTAGAAGAGATCTCAATCTTGTTGTCTAGACTTAATGGGTGACTTAACTGGAGTTTTGCCATAGATTTCAGCTGAGGGAGGCTTTCTCCAAATATGGCTGCACAGAGTGCAAATAATGATTAGCAAGTGGCAAACTGGAGTCGCCAAGTCTTCCAGCCCTCATTTGCCATTCAAGACATGATGGGCATTGTTTCCTAAATAGTGACCTGATTCTAGGTCTTGGTTCTGCACTCACATTACTTGAATTCAACTTCCATCTGTGTGTATGTGATCAATTCTCAGTAAAGTAATTATGATGCAATGTTTTGGGTGGTTGATACATGTTCCTTGTAAGATCATTCTTTTTCATATTAGTCTGGGGCAGAATAAAATGTATTTGCCCTCTCCACATCTTGATGTTATGGCATGACATAACATCATCAGCATGTTATGTCACGGTTTCAAGTGAATGATGTGTCAGCATTGTTCTGCTCATTTCATCAGCCTTGTCTCTTGCAAGCAATGAAGTATGGCAGAAGAGAGGAAATTAATTGGTGCAATGAGGTCACAGCAGTGATTGTTTTGTACTCTGTTGTATTTTCTAGGCAAAGAAATAAAGGGGAAAGAAAAATATGCAGTGGTGTGGGCTTCTTTATTACTACCAATTCAGCTCTCTAATTTAAAACCTTGCCAGTAGAATTCCTTTCACTATCTCTTTGCTGATGAGCTAAACCAAAAAATGTCTAGATCAGAATATATACGGGTGGGACAAAGAGACCTAACTTGCTGTTCAGCCAGTTTGTATTGTAATTTTGCCTTTAGCATCCCTTTAGGAATACAAGCTGGATCAATGCAAAATAAACTAATTAATGCATACCCTCATTTTTAAAACTAATTTCACAATGGTTCAAATGAACGATGCCAAACCAAAGGCCTAATATTTTAATTCTTAGCATGATTCCTCAGAAATAAGGAAGCTTTTGTGAAAGTTCATAGAATTGCATGCAGAATTAAGTATGCGTATATGCCTAAGTCAATATCTTTATCTTGCAACACCTGTACCTATCTTGGTTTTTCCTGATCCTTCTGCCAGCTTTTATTTTTTCCCTTGAAAAGCCAATGCCCCTACAGGTCTTCTGATTGGCAGTGCTAAAAAGCTCTCAAGAAGTACCTAATGGATTACTATATTTCTGGATAAGTGAGCTTTCTTCTGACCCAAGTAGATTTTATAGGGAAAGAATAGTCAGAAAACTAGATTTTTGCACAATCCTCTCCTTCACAATTTATTGCCTTGACTCTGAGTTTTACTGCATTATTGCCTTCGGTTTACAAGTTGAATATTTACACAAATGGATTTAGGTCAAGACGAAGGGCAGGTTTTAAATGTCCATGACCACTGGCATTCTGAACACATTCTCACTTACAGCAGACTGCTGGTTTAACTCTGCAAATGCTGGCATTTGCCCTGCTGCCAGATGATAATTACAATGACTCCATAATCTACAGTCATACCTTCCATCTACATCTGCACTGCATGTTACTAGTCTGCCACAGCAAGCAAACAACTTAACCAAAGTCATGGGAGGATATATATTTAACAAACAACAAGCAAAGGCAGCAAAATTAAAGAGCAATTGAACCAAAGAGAGAACTATATAAAGCAAACAACTCTCTTAAACTCTATCAGGGTGTTCACAAACCTTAAACTGTAACTCTCCCAAAATTAAAATATTCAGATGTGCTAATTTAAGATTTCTTCCCTCCCTTCAACAGTTGTCTGCCCCAGGAGGTGATTTTTTTTATACCTGGCTATACCTGGAAAATGCGGATGGAGAAAGCTTAACTCAGTTCTAATTTTACACACTAGGCTCCTGTTAAAGGTGAGGAGAAGGAGGAGGAGGAGGAGCCGCAGAATAAGCCATATCCTAAAGCAGCAGAAGCAAAAGCAGTAGACAAAGCAGAAGCAGAGGAAGTAGTAGTAGTAGTAGTAGTAGTAATAGTAGTAGTAGTAGTAGTAGTAGTAGAAGAAGAAGAAGAAGAAGAAGAAGAAGAAGAAGAAGAAGAAGAAGAAGAAGAAGAAGCCAAAAAGGCAGAAGCAGAAGCCACAGAAGCAGAAAAAGCAGAAGCAAGAGCAGAAGAAGCAAAAGAAGCACATGCAGAAAAGGCAGAAGAGAAAAAGAAGCAGAACAAACAGAAGCAACAGAAGCAGCAGGAGCTGCAGGAGCAGGAAAAGCAGAAGCAGAAGCAGCAAAAGCAGCAGAAGCAGAAGAAGCCGCAGGAGCAGAAGAAGCTGAAGGAGCAGAAAAAGCAGCAGAAGCAGAAGCCAAAAAGGCAGAAGCAGAAGCAGCAAAAGAAGCAGAAGCAGAAGAAGCCTCAGGAGCAGAAGAAGCTGAAGGAGCAGAAAAAACAGAAGCAGAAGCCAAAAAAACAGAAGCAGAAGAAGCAGCAGCAGCAGTGAAAGCAGCAGCAGCAAAGGGAGGAGGAGGAGGAGGAGGAGGAGGAGGAAGAAGAAACAAACAGCTAAACTTCCTTAGAATTATTTTCCCCATTCCCAACTTCCCCAGAAGTCATCTCCATAATGTTGGGTTTGAGTTATTCAAGCTAACGCCATCCCCCAGCTGTTTCTGCCCATGTAGAACTCTTTAGGGATCAATGTGAATGACATTCCCATCAGGCCAGTTGGATCAATGACTTCCCTGGTTCTCATTGCCTGCTGTGCTTCTACTGCACAAACCAGACAGCATTTGTTCTTCAAAGCTCTTGTTCTCCACATGCTACATTTTGGACCAGAGCCTCTGTCAGTACACAGCAACTCATTGAGATAACACGGAGGCCAGGATAGCACAGGCTGCTCCAAGCACAAGGCACTGCTAAGCTCCCCAAATGTTGTAAAACAGGTCAGATTAGGATAATGCAAATACACACCAATGATATTAACCAGTCATTGCTTTGGCCACATGCCAGGTGACACCTAGTTTATTTCTGCATTTAAAAAGTGCTCTGCCAGTTTTGGAACTGCTTCTCTTTTGCAGTAATTGAAGTAGTATAAAGCAACATTCTTCTTGTTGATACAGACGTGATCTGTATTGTTTTCAATATTTGAAACACATGGTTCATATCAAGAGTGTAGCCTGTGGTTGAGGGGGGGGGGTGGGATGGGGGATTTTAAGGAAGAGATTGCAAAGTTTATTCAGCTTATACAGATCTGAGTATTCTCTTCAGAGTTCCAGCTTGCAGAGCTTTAGCCATTTTTTCTCACTCAGCAGAAAGTGTCTATCCTGTGCCAAATGGGATAGTTTCACACTTAAGCATCCAAATAGGACACTCTTTAAATCAGTGCTTCTCAGCCTTTGCAACTCTTAAGATGTATAGACTTCGACTCCCAAAATTCCCCAGCCAAGCATAATGGCTGTGGAATTCTGGGAGTTGAAGTCTACACTTAAAGTTGCCAAGGTTGAGAAGCACTGCTTTAAAGTAACAAAAATTCTAAAGTCTTTCAGCATGAAGTTTAGGTTCTTCTGATAGATTTGACACATTTAATTGTTCTTTGTCTATGGGGAGATAAGACCCCCAAATACCTATCCATGTAGAATGGAAATAAACCTTTTTATTCTCCATGCCCACCCATGTTCCCTTCTAGACACTGATTACTGAAGAATGAATATTTAAAATGGAAGTCACTATGCGGGGGAGGACTTTCATCCAAAGCTTTTGTGACTCATACAAGGCCTGGTGCCTTAGTTTATGTATCTCTGATCTTACTTAAGGAGACTTGGAGGACAAATGTAAATTACTGATACTCAGATGTTGCAGATAACAGATGCAAGATGATCTTTCTTCTCCAAGTGCCAAAAGAGGCACAGAAGAAATGTTATTATGCACATTCAGCTCACCCACACCTCCAGAGCAAGGTTAGCATGCATTCTTAATTTTTAAATAAATAGTATAGTCTTTTCTGAACATGG
Source organism: Thamnophis elegans (assembly GCF_009769535.1). Taxonomy (NCBI): domain Eukaryota; kingdom Metazoa; phylum Chordata; class Lepidosauria; order Squamata; family Natricidae; genus Thamnophis; species Thamnophis elegans. Next base: position 99,371,049 of record NC_045544.1, on the reverse strand, counting down.
TGAATCTCCAAATGTAATTCAACACATCTGCATGGTATCAGATTCAGAAAAGCTGCAAGTTGTATACATTCAGACCATGTGCAATTAAAAGCAACACCTACTTAAGTATCCAAAGGGTAATATATAAATTCTATTGCCTGGGGCAAATCATCTTGCCATTATCACTATCCAGCTTTCTACATTTCTAATAATTAAAATGTAAACTTCTAATAATAGTGTAACATCCCTAATAAAAGAATAACATTGATATAATAGATAAAAATGTCCCAATGCTACCCAATTCTATACTTTGAACATATTCCCTGTTCATAAACACAGTTCTAACCAAACGTCAAGTGATATACGGAACATAAACATGATATGGTTCCTACTCAGAGGATCTCCAATTGATAATGCAGTTAATACCCAGCTTAGATGACTAGAGGAGACAAATCTCCATGGGTCTAACTAATGCCTTACTGAATCAACGGAAGAGTCAGGAATGTCATTCCAGAACTGCAGGATAGTAATAAAAAAATCTTTTTTATGTCTGAGATGCCATGCAACGGCTTATCTAAAAGACTATTCTCTGTATGTCTGAATTGAATTTTTCATTTAAAGCACCTCAAACCAGAACTATGTATTTTAAACGGACAGCTGATTTATCGGGTCATAAATTTGGTCTCTGTGTCACATATTCGCATACATACACTGGAAAGGGAGGGAGAGGGGCAGAAAGGAGACATAATATGCTCATACCATATAGTGCACTTGACTAGATCCACTCCCATGGTTTTGTGTCAGAAAGATATACACGTTTATTGGTGAAGCCAATTTCCTCTTTGGGGTGTGAGCAGAAGACTTTCTTATTCTGAATCCAAAATCTCCTCTCCCTATCATTTAAAAGCATTGCTCGGAACAAGGTACAGCTGCAAAACTACCCATGTGCTTTTAGAACAGGATAAAAATCAAGATTCTGTAGAAGCAGAATTTTTAAGCTAGCATACTTTGGGGAGAAGAAAAAAAGCTTAAAATGAGCCCTGTGGACCAGACGAAACACTTAGCAGCATCGCATTTCTTCAGCAGCCACAGTTCAATGCATTTGCAAAAGTCCATAAAGAGGGCCTGAAGGTGAGACTCCCACCATTATGGTTCTGTCTGTGGCAGGTATTCACAGCCTCATTGCCTCTGAAGCTGGAGATAAGATAAGAGAAAGGCAATAGCCAGTTTTGCCTTCCTCTGGCCTTCAGCCACTCCAAACCACAACCCCATCACCAAAGGTTTTGTTGCTTAAAACTCAGCCTCCTCTCGATTTCTAGCAGCCTAAAAATATCTTTCACCTTTCACCACCTTTTGCCTCTGTCATATTACAAGGCAACTTGTATTGCCTCAAGGATTAGGATATTAGGGGAGTCAATAACAGCCTATTAGAAATAGCCTATAGGTCAAAACCACAGGCAGATCAATCTATCAATAGAACAAATAGCATGCTAAATAAAAGAAAGGAAATGTACCGTGTCTTACAGTCTAAACCCAAACTAATCAACTGGAGCTGCTGTGGACAATGTGACAACAGCTTTCAGTCATCAGCTCTGCCTGGAACTTGAAAAGTGGCAAAAGAACAGCGAGAGCAAAGGAAATTTTGCACACTCAAATACATAAGCGTGCAAACCAACCAGCAGATTAAAGCAAACCACATTCCTGCCTTTTAATGAGGGAGCACACCTGAGGGGTGACTGCTAGAGTAGGCAGAGTAGGGCTCCTTTGTGGCTGACAGTGATTATAAAATGTGTTGGGAGGATGGGGGATGGACTACAGATGGCTCTGTAGGTTACATGAAGCATTCCCATGGTTGACAGCTACCCAAACACATCTACTCATCCATGCCGACCTGTGGAGAGAAAGGCTTTTGCCAACAGTGTAATTAAAAGGACACAAACTACAAAAAGGGCCAAGCATGGAAATAGAACAGATAGTTGGATCTCGTGCAGCACATGGAGAAGGTGGGAATCAGGGGAGGGAAGAGGTAGATTGTCAGTCCATAATTCATAGCCTTCCCCCCTTGGAAGCCCTCTTCTCATAAATTAACTGGTTCTAATTCACACAAGAGGCACAGATGTAAAGTTCCAAACTTTCATCTGACAATGCTACTTGTCTTCCAAAATTTGATGCATCTGAGAAAAGATGCAGCTGCTGGATGTCCTCATCCCACTGCTCTGTTCTTTCCTACCTGGTTTGCTGTTCCCCTTCCTCTAGTTTCTTTATTGGCATTTTTGAATAGGAAGCTTCTTTCTTTTAGACCAAGCTAGATATATCATGAAATATACTGCACTTGCACTGAATGGGCAAAAACTGCCCTATGTTTGGCAAGCCTTTGATCACATACCTAAATCATAAAAATGACACCACAATAAATTTTCTATAGCAGGCACTGTATAGCAGGCACTGGGTGGTAGTGGTAAAAGAGATGAGAGCTGAATGAAGATCAGTCTTGAGCCATTGGGAAAAGGTCTTCCATTCTTCCTTCCTGCAGCAGCTACTTACATGGTGATCAGCAGTAAGATTTAGACCAATCAAGTTTCTCAGAATCAGCAACTGTAAGATTTGTAGATTTCAACTGAACTCTGAATTCTGTGAATTGATATCCACACAAGTTAAAGTTGCTAACTTTGAGAAATACTGGTTTAGACCAACCACTATTCCTTCTGATAGCCATGCCTCCCTCCTCCTACCCCCAGTGCCATACTTGTAAGCTGAGTTCTGATTTTAGTTTTGATTTCTAAGTCATCTCAAGCAAGCCATGTGTCCTCCACTCTCTGGAGATCACAACTTAAAGCAGAGTTGCAAGTTCTCTGGCTCCGCAATTGGGAGAGCAAAACACCCCTCAGATTTAGCCATGGCTGGTTCAGAGCAGCAGCAAACTTTTTCCTGGAGATTGTATTCTCAGAATTGTAGCATCACAATTTCAGAGGTAGTATTCAGCTGGTTCTGACCTGTTCCAGCGAACAGTTCGGAGAACTGACAAATACTACCTCTTGCTGGCCCCGCCCCCAATCTATTTGCTGCCTCCTGAGTCCCAGCTGATCAAATGGGTTTTCTTTTGTTGCCCTGCACAGGAGAACAGAGCTGGAAAGCAAATTAGTGGGGTGGGAAAGGAATGGAGATTTTTCAGTATCCTTCCCCTGGAGTGGGGTGGGAATGGGGATTTTGCAGTATTCTTCCCCTGACATGTCCACCAAGCCACATCCGCCAAGTCACGCCAACAGAACCAGTAGTAAAAAAAAATTGAATCCCACCATTGCATATGCTGTTCTGAGCAGAATTCTGAATTATAAGAATTGTGGTTGCCAGTGTCACAGAGGACCAGAGTGGCCTTAATCCTAGCAAATATTAATTCTCCCCCAACCTGACCACCTGCAGCTGTGAAACTGGGGCCTTTTAGCTGGACAAATATTGGCCCATCTTATGTTTGCTGTAAAATGTCAATTTCTGAGATACACTCAGGACACAGTAAAGGTTCTTTTTCCCCTATGGACTGATTCAACGTTTTCTTCCTTCCTTGACAAATGTGCTTGTGAATTCTGCCCTCTTGACCTCGCTTCCCCAAACTAATGTTAGAAAATTCATGAAATGAAGACAAAGGGGAGGGAGCATTAATCATGCACTCCTGTCATTTTCAGTCACCATTTCGTTTATTATATAAAAAGAAATCAGCAAAGACTCTTTCTTTTTAATATGGGGTGGAGAGAAAAGGGAGGAAAAGTGAATGATGGCCATAGGATTACCGTGGTGGCGCAGTGGTTAGAATGCAATATTGCAGCAGTTTATTCCTGGCCAGCTCAAGGTTGACTCAGCCTTCCATCCTTCCAAGGTTGATAAAATAAAGAGTCAGATTGTTCGGGGCAATATGTTGACACTGTAAACCGCTTAGAGAGGGCTGTAGAGCACCATGAAGCAGTATATACAATACAATAGCTATTGCTATTGTATTGCTATAGTAGAAGTGCATGTCCAATTTCAACTATTTGACTAAGTGTGACCTTTGTCAGGTCTAGGGAATTGTCAGAAGCAGCAGCAGCATTTGCCTTTATTGATTAATTCATTCAGAACAACAGAATAACAGAGTTGGAAGGGAACTTGGAGGTCTTCTAGTCCAACCCCAGGCAGGAAATCCTATACCATTCCTTCATTCCATTTCTATGATCATTCATCTCAGTCAATGACTCTGGGCAGCTTGCAATTCAAAAAATATATTACAGTTAAAATTATAAACATTTTAAAAGAATAAAAACAATAAAACTCTAAAAACATCAAAATTAAGCATACATAGGAGCAACCTTGCTGCTTGATAAACTTTATTTGAATAAGTGAACTTGGAGAACTTCTGTACCATAGTCGAAATGCAGACTAGGGCTCTGGTAGGACCCCTAAGCCACCGTCCTCTATATAGGAGACATTCAGCTAACCATTTCAGCAATGTTAATTAGGAAAAGCAATTCCATATGCATCAGAGAGGCTTAAGTTATTATTAAGACATTTTATTTCTCTCCTTCCCTCTCTCATTTTTATGTTTATCTTAAGCCACAACAAGAAAATGAATGGGGAAGAGAGAAACATAGGAATTCCAAACACATGACAGTGTAGCCATTGACTCTATGGTCACACTGTCCATACCTCCCTTCTTGCCTGCTGAATAATCTATTTTTTTATTGTAGGCATGCCAATATTTACTTTTTTTAACTTAATGTTAAAGATGAATCTACCATCTTTTGAATTTAGAAGCTTTCAAGGAGACTTCACAGCAGATTAGCTTAAAAACAGAATACAGTTAGAAACCTCAGCATAAAGTCAAATAATAAACACATTAGAAATAGCAAAACTGTCAGGAACAAAAATAAAACTAGCAGTAAAAACTTGATTAGAGGGATCTTAAATACATATCAAATGTTAATAGGGTGAAAAACATTAAGTCTTTAGATTACAATTCTTTTGTTGGCTTGGAACAAGTTGATATGATGTTTTATAAAGGATCTAGCCTTAGACATCCTGAAACTGACATCTTCCATATGTGTTGGGATAAAAATCCCAAGTACTACACAGAGATTCCAACTGACAGGACATACATGATGATGGATGGTGAAGCTAAAGGGAGCAGCTCAATCCTTTTCTCTCTTTCCTGTCACTCTCACCCATCTTCTTTGCCTAGCATGCTGATGCAGAAGGGACAGGATCTCAATGACAGAGATTTAAATTGTTTAGTTACCAATTAAAAGAACAAAAATTAATAAAATTGGTCCAAGTCCTGAGGGATATCATATAGAAAACAGGTCAATCCAAAAGTCGTGTATAAATGAAGTGTATAACAGTATAAATTACTGTTATATAAAATGTAACTTTTTATAAACTTTTAGGTCACATTGTACTTGGAAAGAAAAGTATCAGAATTAGTTATAACATTTTCATTTGCCAATTTACCTTCAATAGCAGATTAACCTGGAGGAGGGAGTATGTGTGAATAATCCTGAATTAAATGCATGTGGCAGATTTTGAAATCTCTCAGTACTGGCAAGCCTTTCTTGAGGATTAAAGTGGCTGAGGTGCAAAGATAGGATGTTGAATATTCTTAACTGCTGAGAAAGTTAATGTAAAACCTGACAGCATCATGAGCTTATGCACAGAAAGTGGAGTACAATGGCTATATCTCAACTTCCAAGAAAAACAAAATTCTGCTACAAAAAAAGGAGATACTTACATAAAATGGAATAGGCCAAGTTTCACCTCTGCATGAAAACTATATATGAAAATATAAAATGAAATATAGACTTTGAGAGTAGAGTGCTTTGGATAATCTGGATACCTGCTCAACTATACCAGAGTAAGTAATGATGGACAACTTTTTATGCTTAATTTTTAAATCAGCTTTGGCACAGGCAAGCGTTAATTGCTTAAAAATACAGTATTTATTAACACAGAAATCTCTGTTACTAATAACTCAGAATTACAATAAGAAGCAGTAGTGCTACGGAGATATTTGTTTAGTTAGCATGTTTGAACTAGAAAATTGCAATTTGGCAGCTTCCAGAAGATTTGAGTTACAACTCCCAAAATCTATTATTATTGGTCACAAAGGTGAGGCTGATGGGATGACTCAGTAGATGAGTGATGTATGAATTAAATGATACAAAAAATGGGGGGAGTGAGAGGAAAACCATAGAAAATTCAAAATCAGTTTGCCTTTGTTGCTATACATTATTGATTTACATTCTATCTTCATGAAGATTATTAAGCTATAACTTCATATTGATTCTTCAGCCTCTTCTTTCCCACAACAAACCTGTGAGGTAGATTGTGCTAAGAAGTAAACATACAAGGCGCCTTCGTAGGTAAAATGGGATTCAAGCATAGATTCTGAATCTGACACTCCAACCAGTTTATCACATGATCTAATAATCATTACAGTATTAGCAATAATAACAACAATAAGTGTGGTTAGCTGAGCAGAGGATTAGACTAGAAGGACTCTGAGACCTTTTCCAATTCTATTAACATTGTGACATGATTCTGTACTACAACTATGAAAATGTTCTTCATTTGTGTCAGGTAAGCCTTAACAGTATATAACAATCCAAAATCTCTTTGGGAGAGACAGAGAAAAATATTCATAAGCTAAACTGTGCAGCCTTTTCCCTACCTTTCCCTACCTTTTCCCTACCATCAATTCAGTTCACAAGAAGTGTGATAAAATCCTCAACAACATTTTACATGTTGCATACTCTGCCATTAATTTTGCATTTTTTTTTCTTTGTTAGCTCAATGACATCATACAAGTCCTCTTGAGCATGACACTTCTGGCTGAACTCCTGTTTGGCTGATTAAAATAAAACCTTTTTTAATTTCAGTGTGCAAACTCTTTCTTCTATATTTATTAGGAATGATTAACCAGAGTGACTTTCTGAAGGTTCCCCTCCCCCTCTTCTGATACAAAGTAGGGAAGGACCTAATGCACTTGTGGAGCCTTGCCACCCCATCTTGGAACTGTGGGCTCATCATTTTGCACATTTGCTCCCCAAATCACCAGGTTGGCAAGCCAATCTCACTGAACTCAAGGGACTTTTGTTTGAGTCTGAAAGTTACCCAGTGAGCCAGGAATTACCAAATCCAACAAAGCTTGTCTTAGATTCTCCCTATCCTGAAATGTCAGATCTGAGGACTAAGAAAGGTAGTAGAAAGCTTTTTGGCAGTGGGTAATCTGGGCTGGCGCTTAGCCCTACATTTGTGGAAAGCTGCCAGAGCTTTAAATCATATTCTGTCTCTTTCTCTCTCTGTATTATTATGTGCATCAGGATTTTCCTGCCAAACATAAAATAAACCCTCAGATAATCTAGAAAAGATTATCTTTTCACAAATCAAATTTTGTTTAGAGATTGAAAGTAAGCTTGCATGTTGATTAAGAAATGGTTATGCTTTCCCCCTAATTAGACCTTTTCCAGGTGAGTATTAAAAACAGTTTTCATAAAATCTATTTTTCCATTTTTTTAGGTTTGGGGAAGGGGTGTCACAGAATGAAAAAAATGACAAAAATAAAAGACACAGTTGAGTATCTCGTGTTGCAGAAAAGCATAACAAATCTCCTCCTTTTTAGAGACACAAAAGACATGTCTGCATATAGACTAGCTAGCTTAAAACTAATTCCATTTCCCAGGAAACTGGATTTGGGAGGGTGAAGGAGAAAAATTTTAACTGAAAATTCTCTGTCCTGCCCCCCTCCAAAGCAGAGAGTAGTACAATTGGCAGGTATCTTTGGAGCAAGCCATTATGATTGAAGAAGTAGAAGACTGATTACTGCATAGATATGCCCCAATGTAGGTATGATAGTGGGTGTTTCTTGTACATATGAATCAAAATTGAATCCAACAAAAAGTTATGTTATTTGACCTGAAGTAATGACTCTGATCCAGATTAGCTTAAATATGCTCTTGATAACATTTCGAGGACCATTACAAAACTGACTTCATACCAAATAATTACACTTAATTAACACCAAAAGCAGCTGCAAATATAAAGCAGTAACCCAGTAACAATCAGGTAGTAAAATTAAGCTGCCAACTTTAAAATATTATGCGACTGAGATGTTTGAGTGAGTCAAAGGTTTCAAACTCCTCCCCTCCCATATGTAGAAAGTAATTAATTTATTAAATTCAGACAATTCTCCATCTGATCCCAAGGATAAGCTGTCTTTATACGACCTCTTTCTCTCAGGTCTAGAAGGCTGTTGGGAGGGACTTTTCTTGCTACAAATATGAATATCTTAGCTTGTCTGAGTTATGATGTGAAACTGTCACTGTGGTTAACTCCAAAATTCTAGGACCTCAAATGCTAAAAATATAGACTCAAGACAAAATATACAGAATAATTTTTAGTCGTCTCCACTACAATTCCCCGCACCATTACACATAGAGACAATTTTGGTATATTTGCCTGCTTACTTTTATTCTGGATTATTTGCTTGCTTACTCTTATTTGCAAAGATCATGAACACTTATTTCAATAACCTTTTAGAGATGACACCAATAATATGACGGGCAGATGAGCTCACTTTGATCCCTGGCAGGACTCTCCTTCTGGGAGCTGGTCTAGAACAGATCTACCAACTGCAGGCAGAATTTTTTTTTAAAAAAAAATTGAAAGCTTGTTATCTTTCTTTCAGATTTTCTGTTGGTCTTCTTGCAAGACATAGTACAGGCAGTATCCAGTCTCTAAATCCTGTTTAATGCATTCCTAAGGGTGATATTTCTCAGACGCTTTGGAATGAACATTACACCCATTCTATGTTTTATATTAGACAGAGTTTTCAGATTTGGGAACCTAATATAGGTAGCAGACTAAAAACTAGTTCTGTCATAATCAAATTCCTCAGACCGTAGGACAGGGGTCGACCACCTGTGACCCATGGGTCATTTGAAGTCCTTGATTTAATTGCTTGCAACCATTGGTCTAATAACAACAGCAACTGTGATCCTTGCTAAGAGTTTCTTTATGACGACCGGTTGTGGAGGAGTCAGAAAGAAGGTGACAATAAGTGGTAACATATGGTGCATTAGAAAGAGAGAGGATAGATAACATCATCCAATTTTGGATGGTTTTATTTCATTGTTTACTAGGATAGTGTACTTCCCAATTGCCCTGTATCCCTAAACTAATTTCTCCTGAGGGTATGCAGGAAAGAAAAATATGATCTCTCTCTTCACAATATGTGATTATCTAGTGGTCTGATCTTTGTCAGCCCTATACTGGAACTACAATATGATGGTAGGCATGGCTGACAGGAACCATTTTGTGATGATACTAAAATCATCACCCTTAAGTCCTATGCTGCTTCACTGTTGGGGGGGGGCAGAGAAAACACTTGTGGGAGGGACAAGCAAAGAACATTGCGAGTCTATGCCAAGAGTATACTTTTCATTATCCCAAATTGGGAGAAAGGAGGCATTTTTGTTTCTCTGGCACAGATAATGTACTTCCAGTATATTATTTTATGTCCAACTGTTTATACAACACTATTTGGAAGTCTATATTTTTAAAAGCATATGGCATTCTGCAAGCTTTTAATTTATAAATTCACCAAACAAATTAAATAAAATTTAATACACTGTTTTAGAATCTACTGCAAAATTTACTGTGATCAAAATATTCATTCAAATTTCAAATTATTTTTCCATTATTTATTTTTGCATTACAGCAGACTTGTAATACAAAACATTAAGTAATAAAACAATCACACAACAGTTTGTTTTGTTAAATCATCATATTACAGTGTAACAACTTACAGGAGGTGTTCTGTCTAGCCTCCTAAAATGTTTGAAGTTTGCAGTTTCAACTTTCAAGGACTAAAACTGGAAGTGCTTTTCAGGACTCATCAACATAAGTACTAAAGGTTCATTAAATATAAGGGTTTATCAACACTTCTAATGGAAGCTAACGAAGTATTAAACTCTGGTTCAGAAACTGCGTGTACTTTTGATTTACATTTCCATAGTAAATAAAGTACTTGTATGTGTTTTCAAATGTCAGATTAAATAGATGGATTTGAGGAAAACACCTTGACCAATAAAAGCATTGCTCATGATAAACTAAACATGATCAGTTGATGAGTTCTACATTATAATAAAACATAGTTGACTGTTCCTGGGTATTTTTCACTTATATAGAAGATCTATCAAGCTTCTTTCTCTTATTCTGAAGTAAATATTAGTATGATTACTTAACCATGTTTACTCAGAGGAAATTATATAAAAGGATAGCTTAATGGAGTTTTTATGTTGAAACTAACAAAAACCCAACCTTTATTTAGGTTGCCATGATGCTTTTTAATTAATCTCATCTATAGCTACCAGATATGGTCTAGCAAACATCTGGATGACCATCAAATGACAACAAAGGCTAAGGATTTTCTTAATCCCTTTCCTGTCATCTCACATTTATCTAGATTTCACAGCCTGCATCTTTATATCTCATCTCGGCTGCCTGGAGAATTTTTAGATTAATAGTTTTAATTGCTTGCTTTTGTTTTTATTAAAAAAAAATTCTGACAGAGATTCATAAGCCTCTGTTTTTAACTAAATCATTTTTGAGAAACACAATCTCAAAATAAATAATTAAAAGAGATATTTTAAAATTACCCATTTTTTGAGGTAAATAAGCAAACAAAATAATGAGCAGCCAAACAAAAATCTTAAAAACTGTCATTCAGAAACACATATGAGGATCCTTTTCTTATGTGAGATCATTAATCCATCTAGATCACTGTATTCAGGCATGGTTGATGGCAGTTTTACCAATGTTTAGATTCTCCCTGAGATTCTTTTAATAATTAGTGTCAGAACTGGAACCCTGGCCCTGTTAACAGGCAAAGTATTCCAGCACTTCGCTATGGACTCAACTTAGCAATAGGACTTAAACTTATAAACCACTCCATAGTGTATTAGCAGCACTTCCTGGGCAGTTTATAATGTCAGCATATTGCCCCCAACAATATTGGTCCTCATTTTACTGACCTCAGAAGGATGGGAGATGAAGTCAAGCTTGAGTCCATCAGGAATAGGCAGAGTTTGCCTGTAATACTGGCAGTGGGCAAAGTTTGCCTGCAATACTGCTTCCTAACCGCTGTGCCACTATGGCTCTTGAACTTCACCATTACATCCGTTCAATCAAAGGCATTGTCTGAAATCACAGAATGTAGTTGTAATAAATATAGTATAGTATTTATTTCATAGTTCTTCTGTTATTGAAATATTTTACAAACTCAATGAATGGAGTGGAGACGTGGAAACCAGCAATATTTCTAATCAATTAAAAAGGGAATGGAGACTATTTCACAATGTCCCATGAATAAGCTGGCCACAGGTCTTACAGTGAGCAAAAAAGTATTGTCAATTAACCTAACAGAATAATTTTTAATGTCTTCAGCAAAGATGTTGTGCATCACAGATCATTCATCAGCTTCCATGTATAAGATCTGACATTGGTGCTAAGGGCTCAAAAAATAAACCCCACCTGCAAGTAAGTTAAAATGCAGTGCCAAGTTTCCCAGGCTTGTCCCTTCCAGATGTGTTGGGACTACAACATCCATTATTCAAGATTGGTGAGAATTGTGCTCCCAACACATCTAGAAGGCACAAGCTTAGGGAAGGCTACATTACGGCTTGGTGTTCAGCGGATAAGACTTTTATTACTATAACATGTGTTGGAGATTAGAGATGAGGGCTTGGCAGAACAAAAAAGACACGCTTCAATATTTTGGAGACTTGTCATGCAACCAGCTTGCCAGCTGGATTACTGCATCTTTATTAACCAATTACCATTCCCAAACAAACATGGACATAAACTAACTGACTTCTGTTATGTATTTACTTCTTGCAACAACTATAAATCTGCTGTCTTTTAATTTGCTAACATGCAATGCATGAAAAATGCATCAAGGAAAAGGTACATTTCTCAAATGGAAAGGATGCTTCCCCTTAGGGAAAAAACAGCTGATCTCCAGAGGTCTGAACCAGTTTCCTTTCCTTTCGAATTAATTCTACCGGTCTGTATTTACTTGAACACTCTCGGGGAAAAATAAATCACAAATGAAAACTTAAAACTTAACACATTAGAGAGTTGGGTGGATGTGACTGTCCCAAGCAATTTCAGATTTAAGTCAAGTGCAAAGCACATGACTCTAAAATAATTTCAGTCCTACTTTTTTATATATAACCGTTTCTTTCTTACATCCTGTTTATAAATAAATACTTTAAATATGCTATATAGCAAGTGTTAAAACATTTTTTAAAAATTAAAGAGTCCTGTCTGAGAAGGTTTCTATTGGTCTTTCTCTAAGATAAGCACACTATATTTTGTACATGGGGTTGCTCAAATCTCTTTCTAGCGCGGACCATATATTTTATAATAAAGTAACAGTTTAAATGTAGAGCCAATTTTAGAATCTATGAACTGGTCCTAAGGGAACATAAATTACAACTCTGCAAAAGCACATGGAACATTTGTCATAAGCAATGTCAAAGCTAATTTAGCCAACTACAATATGGATAGTTGGGGTTACTTTTAATATTAAAATTGTACTGCATATATGTCAGTTTGATGTAGATACAAAATGACAAAGCAACAACGAGAACATTTGCTGTTAACATGAAACAGATAAGTAAAGAATAATAGAAAACATCAAAGGCTAAAAATAAAAGAAGACTTAAGGAAAAAGAAAACTGGTAATAGTATATAAATTGAAATTATATTGATTTAAGAAATATTTCCCTTAATGGAAAAATTAAGGAAGATTGACTGTGATTTGTATTTGGATGGGAGACCACCAGAACTAAAGGGTAGGCTAAGAAATAAAAAGAATAGGAGGAATAAGAGGAAGGCAATAGACTAAGCTTCATCAATACTATTATCAACCCTCATGCCCTACACAGATGTCTACAATCTCAATTTTGTAGAAAGTTTACCTGCACTTTTATTTATTGTTGATTCCTATAAGCTACTGGTGCTGCTATTACAAATTATAAGGCCTATCATTACAACAAGAAGATTAGCTAGGTTATGATGTTTCAATCTTATTTTGAATGTTTCAATTTGTCAATATAAGAAACAAAATGCAAGGAAATGAATCATTAGGCTAATCCAGCATGATTGATCTTATCATACACATTACAACTTTTTCAAAGCTCCTGGTAGGTAGGCAACAGGCAAGACTATAACATAAATCAATGGGGAATTGGGAGGTCACCTAGTCAAATATAAAGATTCTCCATACTTGAAAACTGCTTGCTATGTGTATAGGTATGTGCATAGGGAGACAGGTAGTTGTTGACTATAGTATGGCAACTGGGAAGTCAGCATAGGGGAGACTAATGCAGAGATGATTACATCTAAAGGAGTTTAGCTCCTTGCTCTGGTATGTAGCTCGCAGCATAGTCTTGGACTTGTTAGTAATTCTGTTATTGTTTGTTATTGTTAAGAACTGAGCTGGGGTAGATAGTAATTTCTCATATCTTTTGCTCCTAAACATATTTTGGAGGGGGATGGCTATGATGGAAACATACATAAACACAGGTTTTAAACAGACCTATTTTTGTTTATTATTTAATTATAAGGATTCTGTCAGAAGAAAAGCCATCTTTAACTGCACTGAAGAGCCATCCATGGTGGTGCAGTGGTTAGAATACAATATTGCAGGTTAATTCTGTCTACTGCCAGGAGTTTGATTTTGACCGGCTCAAGGTTGACTCAGCCTTCCAAGGTCGGTAAAAGGAGGACCCAGATTGTTGGGGGCAATATACTGCCTTTGTAAACCATTTGGAGAGGGCTATAAAGCACTATGAAGCAGTATATAAGTCTGCTATTACTAAAGTAAGCAAGCAATTATGCAGTCACATTCATAGATATTCTCCCATAATTAACATTGTGCACCTCCATTCTACAGCATGTTTAATAGAACCATTAATCCAGATTTGCACAGTTTTTCGTTGTACTGACAAGTTTGGGAGAACCTATCTGACTATAAAAGCAGCAGTGCTTTAGATGGTTAATTAACCAAGTAACCACACTCATTCCTCCTGTGTATGAATTAACAAATGAAACATTGGCAAATACCACAGAGCAGAAAGCTAAATGAACATGTCTGTTTAATCTCTTCATCCAGTGGGGCCATGAAAGCTTATTTACCACATCCTTCAGACTACAGTTTGTTAAACTCTGACGCTCTTCTATAATTTAGTGCTGAAATTTGCTTATTTTGTTAGTTTAAGAGCCAGGGTGGGGAGTAGTTGTTAAATATGGCAATTGGCAAGCCAGCACCATTAATCAGATCTGTGCCTTGTTTGCAAAAAGTTATTCATGTTTTGGGCATTAAAGTTTAAAGCTGAAATTGCAACAGTAGGCAATTTTGAGTAGATGTAGCTTGTCCATCTGCAACAGATGTATGACTGTTTACTCAACAACGGAGTATATCGGGGGCATACTGAGTAAGTGGGAAAGTCCCATTTCATTATATCAGATCACAGTATTTGTCTGTCTTTCCGTCTGTCCATCCATCTATCCGAACTAGTTTTCATGAGGATTCCTATTTTACAAAAAGAAAAGAGTCTAGCATCTGTTCAGTGGTCCAGAATCATCAGATGGACTATCCACCAACTAATTAGCTGTGATTGCTTGCGACTCTGATCATATCTACAGTATGGCTTTGGTACTCTTTCTAATCTCATGGAATATAGATTTTTAACATCTCATGAACTTTGGCTGCTACAAACATTTCTAACCAAACCTCTCAGGAAAATGTGATCGGCAGAAAAAAACTTTGTAAAAACCAGAGAGTTGTTGCCTTCTGAGATACCTGGGTGGGTATACCCAAATTTGCTTTGTTCAAATTCGATATATTTCATCCACTTGGATCTCCTTTTCTAAGAAACTGCTAACTTAGGCAACAGGTATAAAAAAGCAAAGCAGAAGGAAAGAAGAAGAAGATTTGATGAATGTTTCTCTTTCACTCAGGTTTAGACATGAATGTAAATTCTTCATGAACTTGTTTGTATAATTGAAAGATATACAGTAATGTTTAAACCTCGTGTGATGAGAGAGAACAGCATTATCTGGAGTTTTGAAAGCCAATTAAATATATTTGCTTTGCAACATTGTTAAATTTAAGCAAGAACAATGGCAAAATCTCTTTCTATGTACAGGACTCATTGTTTAAATACTCTTTATTTCCACCAACAGCAACTGGACTGTAAATGTGATATATTAAGACATGGGGATGATAACTTTTGACATTGTTTTTTACAGCATTCACTATCATGATAATTTTTCTTTTGGTAAGTCCATGCAATTTCCCCCTGTACAAACTACAAAACCTTTAAGTCACAACACTTAATGCTGAATTTAAGGAATACACTGGTTAAAAAAAAAACCCAAATGGGATAGCCAATGACTTAGGATAGTCTTTCCCTTAAGTTGAGTTGGGACTGGAACTTCCAGGAAAGATTGAGAGATTAGATAGACTTTGGTTCAGATCATTCAGGCTGCTATGCTCTTATTTGTCTGGATTTACACTGATATATGCTTTTTGAGTTACCATAGACACACTAAGCCAAAGGAAGGCAGTCTTTTCTGAGCCTCTTTGGAATTTTGAGAAGATGTCATGGTGAGGTTAATATCCTGCAATGCTCTTTATCACTCCTGTTTTTTAATCTTTTGGTTTTTTTACTTGGCCTTTTTTCAAACAAAGAACTTGACTGTATCATCAACAATTTCTATTTTCTAAAATATGTGTTTGTCTGTGTGGGAGCCTAGCAAGCATCAAGGAAGGGTTATCTCTTCACTAAGCTGAAATAAAATTATCTTTTGAAACAAGCTCTATTCCTGAAGAATTCATGGGTGCAATCATCATTTTCCTGGCAACACTATAGAGGTAGCTTGCCACCATCTTCTTCCAGAATGTATTTCTACTTCCCAATCTAGTCTATAACCTTGAGATGTTCTACTAATCTCACATCCAGAAACTACCCAGGTCCAAAGCTTCCAAAACCAGACAAGGCTAGCCAGGTGATGTCAGTCAATTTCTGCTCATTGGAAATTAGGTCAAAATGACCATTGGCTTACCCGAAGGGTCCTTTTCTGTGCACTGTGGGAGAGTCGAAGCAATGGGTTAAATCAGTCTGGTTGCTGAGGAATCTTTTTCCTTGGCCGCGCCTCCTGGTGTTGCTTAGCCCCGATTTTTGATGAGGTCTGGAACCAGTGAAGGCTGGAAGTGTGATGAAGCAGTAAATGAAAGTTCAAGTTGACACAACAGTCTCGAATCCCTGGACCGGAAGAACCAGGGTGGGTTGGACTCTCCCATAGTGCACAGAAAAGGACCCTTCAGGTAAGCCAATGGTCATTTTCCTGGAGAGTCCAAGCAATGGGACATACCCAAGTTACATGTCACTAGGGTGGGCAGTTGGTTTGTCTCGGGATTCGATCGTGGAAACAACCCCCTGGAGAACCAGCCTGCCAACGAAGCTTTGGCCGATGCATACATGTCTAATTTATAATTCCTGACAAAGGACAATGGGAAAGACTACGTAGCCGCTCTACAGACATCATCAATGGTGGCCCGGGTAGCCCAGGCCGTGGTGGTGGCAGCACTTTTTGTAGAGTGAGCAGTAATGTTGTGAGGTACTGCCCTGGACTGATGTTCATATGCTGCTGCAATGCATGCTCTCAGCCACCTGCCAACAGTAGAAGATGTCACCTTCTTACCCAAAGAACCTGACTGGAATGACACAAAGAGGGCCTCTGATCTGTGGAAGTCTGTTGTTTGTTTGACGTATATCTGCAGGGCCCATCTGACATCCAGTGTGTGCCATACACGTTCCCTTGGGTGGTTGGAGTGCAGACAAAAGTTTGGTAAGATGACTTCTTGCGCCCTATAGAACCAGGTGTTGATCTTTGGGATGAAGGCAGGGTCCAGGCGCAGTACAACCCTGTCCAAGTGTATGACACAAAGGTCCTCCCGTACCGATAGCTGCCAGCTCAGAGATGTGCCTCGCAGATGTTATCGCGACAAGAAATGCTGTCTTTAGGGTGAGATGTTGAAGCAAAGTTGAATGTAGACCTCAAAGGGAACTGAAGTGAGAGCCTGCAGGACCACCGATAACTGCCAGGTGGGATAACGGTGGACCACCAGAGGGCATAAGTTGGAGGCACTCTTGAGGAAGCAGCGAACTCTTGGTATTTTGCTGAGGGGCTGGGCCAGATCACCGGACCAAACGGTGGATAGTGCCACCACCTGACGACGAAGAGTGTTGGGGGCGAGCCCCTTGTCTAGGCCCTCCTGTAAAAAGTCCAGTACATGGGAAACAGGCGTGTGACTGGATCAAGCTGGAAATTGACACACCACTTGGCAAAGGTAGACCAGGTGGAGTCATAAATACTGGCCGTTGAAGGATGCCTGGATGGTACGTACCACCTCCTCCGACAGGCCCTCTCTCCTCAGAAGGTCTCCCTCAAGTGCCAGACGGCTAACTGGAGCCATTGGGCGTCCAGGTGGACAATGGCCCCCTAGCTGAGGGAGACCTGGCCCTGAGGAATTTGCTATGGATTGGACACTGCCAGGCTGACGAGATTGGCATATCAGGACCTCCGAGGCCAGTGAGGTGCGACCAGGAGTACTTCTGCCCTCTCTGTGATGATCTTGATGATCACCTGTGGTAGAAGCGGGAGAAGGGAAGGCATATAGCAGTCCCTGAGGCCACCTGCATCAGAGAGCATCTGTCCCCTCTGCCCCCGGCGAGTGGAAGCAGGAGAAGAAGCATTGGAGTTGTGTGTTCTCTCGGGTGGCAAACAGGTCCATCACAGGGGTGCCAAATCTGTGGGACAACCAGCAGAACAGGACCGGATCCAATTGCCACTCTGCATTGTCTATGGTGGTCCTGCTCAACCAGTTTGCCTTAATGTTGTCCACCCCCAAGATATGGTCAGAGCGGATGGATGCAATGTGATGCTCCGCCCACCTGCCCAGGGCCTCCACCTCTGCCATAAGTTTCCTGGACCTGGTACTGCCCTGGAGATTTATATGTGCCTTGGTGACCACATTTTCTGTCATCAGGAGAACGTGCTGATGTAGAATGTCCTGGTGAAAATGGCGCAGGGTGTGTCTTGCTGCCTGCGGCTCCAAGAAGTTGATGTTGCAAGCTGCTTCAGCTGGAGACCACTTGCCCTGAGTTATGCAATGTCCCACTTGCGCCTCCCAGCCGGCAAGACTGGCGTATGTTGTGATGACCACTCTCGCAGGCACCTTGAACAGATGTCTCTTCAACAGAGCTGTTGATTGCCACCACTTGAGGGATCTCTTCACAGTCAGGGAAAGACGCACCATCATGGAGGAATTGCTTCTGTTGGCTCTCTGATGGAGCAGGAGGAGCCACTGCAACTCTCTGGAATGGAGCCGTGCCCAGGGGATGAGCAAGATGCACAAGATCATCTTTCCCAACAGTTGCGAGAGGAGTAGCACAGGGACTCACCTCAAGCTCTGGACCTTGCGGGTTAGGGAGACTAAACTGTCTATCCTGTCCTGGGAAAGGAACAACTTGCAGTTTGAAGTGTCTATCACCGCCCCCCAGGTGGAGAAGCTTGGTAGTTGGGGTGAGATTACTCTTTTCCAGGTTCAAGGAGAACCTGTGGTTCCGGAGTGACCTCATGGTGCTGTGGAGGTCCCGTAAGACCTGTTTCCTAGACGATGATTGGATGAGAATGTCATCCAGGTAACATTGTAGTCTTACGGGCCTGCACCTGAGATGTGCTGCAACCACTGACAGAACTTTTGTGAAGGTCCTGGGTGCCAACAACAGGCTGAATGGAAGTGCCCTGTGCTGATAGTATCGGTCGGCATAAAAGAACCACAGGAACCTTTGGTGTTGTGGCCAAATTGGGATGTGTAGATAAGCTTCCTGTTTATTGAGAGCCCGCTGCTGTCTCTCAGCATCCCTAGCCGCCGTGGATGTTGCTTTATAGGGATGATTACTGTGGCTGACCACCCTGCCCTTCCTTGCCCCCTTGCCCTTGCCTGAGGATGTTCCCTAGCTAGGGGCCTGGAAGGGACCTGGTCTACCGTCAAGGGAAGCAGATGGACCTGGCTGCTCTATGGCTTGGAAACACAATCTTCAACCAAGAGGCCCAAGGCTAGGTGGAGATCAGGTGGTGATGGAGACTCTGGTGGCTGACACTGGAGCTGCTGACAAGCAGATATTGAAGAATCTGGAAACAGTCAGTGAAAGGATGCCAAGTGGAGAAGGCTGGGGCTCTGAAAAGGAGTCCAATGGAATGTCAGCCACTCAAACGGGAGGGGAAATGGTGGAAAAGCAGTCGTGGCTGCAAGACCAGGCAGATAAGGTACGGAGGTCAGTGGAAGTAGATAAGCAGCCCTCCCTGTGCCAGTGCATAACCACCGGGTGGTCAAGATAGTAGCACCACTTGGGGAAACGTTGTGGGTGGCAGTGACCCTGCCAGAGACCCGAAAACAGCCAACTGACCACCCTGCGGCTATCTGCTGAAGCGTGGCTGAGCGATAAAGCCGGTGAAAAAAAGGCACAAAATTAAGCCTCTCCAAAATGGCCACCACTCCGGTGCGAGGGTGAAGGAGGAAGAGAAGATGGCAGCCATGCGTTTAAAAAAAGCCACACACCTCTCCACAGCAGGCTGTGCCTTCTCAAAGGCAAAGAAAAGCACAAAAAAATGGGGGGGGGAAACGCTAACCGCCAGCAGCTGCCAGGAGCCTTGCCACCCTGCCGCACTTTAAAAGGCAATCCAACAGCTCTCCGCTGCCGTCCAGAAGCGGCGCGGCAAGCGGAGCACCCCCCACCACCACGCCTACCTCCGAGTCTCAGTTGGAAGTTCCGACGAAGGAAAAATATAAAACTCGATTACCTACACTAAGTAGGGTTTAAAATGCAAATAAAACAAACAACAAGGAAAAAGAAATAGGAATAAAAGGTAGGAGAGTCCAAGCCTAGGATAAATTAAGCTGGAGCTCACAAAAATAGTTCCTGAACAGGCAGATTGACAAAAAATTCTGGGGGCTAAGCAACACTAGGAGGCATGGCCAAGGAAAAAGATTCCTCAGTCCTAGGGCAACCAGACTGATTTAACCCATTGCTTGGATTTTCCAAGCAGTGCACAGGAAAATCTAAGTATCCATGTGGAAGAACAACTCATGAGTAGGGAGACTGGGACTGCAAATGCTTAGAAGAATTATCCGAAGTCAAGTTATGCTAGTTTTCCCATGAAAGAAGCAGAAGAGCATGGGAGGTAGCAAAGAAGTGTTAGGGACAACATAAGCTTGGCTGCTCCAATAACATGGAGGATAACTGCCCCATAAAAAAAATTCCCGAGGGGTTTATTTGGTTATTGTAGCCTTGGAATAATTTATATCATTTGAAAGTACATTATAAATAATTAAAACAAATAAACAGTATCTCTTATTAGATCATACATTAAAAAAACCAGAAGAAACAATGACATTCAGGCCTGATTTTCTTGCTACTGATAGTGTACTATTGCTAGCAATAGGGGTTCAAAGAGCACTTTTCTCCTCAACACACTAAATTCTCCTCTTTATCTTTTTGACTCTTCTCTGATGATTTTGACTGGAAGACCCAGCCATACTAGGACTTCCAAGTCATTCCCCTCTCTTCTAAGTGTGGTGCAGGTATACCTCCATCAAAGGTGTTCAATATTCAGAACATGTTGTGGGTGTCTCAAACAGGCAGACAGCTATCTTTGCAATAACCTTTATTCACAACTGCAACAATATAACTAACACGGTGCCTTGACTCAACACTAACAGTAACAGTAACGGAATTAACTGCCTCCGTCTGACAGTTCCCTTTTATAGCCTGCTGTCAGACGGTCAGCCAATCAGGAGCTGGCTCCGTCCTAATGGCAGGAACGTACATGGCTGACTTCAGTACGCAGCAAAAGAGATTTCACATTTTGTGGGCCTGTCTTATAGGGTGACAAAGATGCTGTAGAAGATAATCTGTCCTGCAGTGTACTTTTTAAGCAACATCTTCCCTTCTCTATATTTTGTTAGATGACCCATCATATCAATTGAAGAGAAGGGTGCACAAGGATGCTCTGGTTATAAGAAAATGGCTGCCAAAATGGCTGCCAAACTAGTTTAGCCTAATTTGTGGGAAATAGTTTTGAATTTCCCTGTCTTCATTTGGCCTTTGATGAATATGGTGGGCAATATAAGGATAAAGATGCAACCCTGTGGGAGGCACCTGCCATTGCCAATCTAAAAGCACCTGTTCAGGATCCAGTTGTTGCCTAATGTATCCATCATCTCTGCTGTCTGCAATCTAGTCTCTCTAACTCCATCTGTGGCGCTACAAAAGCGTAACTAGTTGAATACTTCCATCTGGAAAATCAGACTGCTGAGACAGCAACATTGTACTTCAGGCCATAATTACACCAAGCTAACATTTAAGGCCAATGTTATTTCAATACATAGAAGAGGAAACATATAAAAATGAATGTTGTCATTTTTTAAATCAGGCCTGTCATTCGTAATTTAAGTATATTTCAACTTCATAGGACAGATGGAAACATTCTATATATCTAAGTTAATATTCTATGCTCAGTTGGTGAAATACACAGCTGTAAAATATGTTGTCCCTTTCCCAGAGATTTTGTTTTGTTGGTAAATCCCTTAGTATAAATAAAGCTCTGGCATGTATATTATCTTTATCTTCTACTAAAAATAAAAATGATCTCCAGAAAGATAACTTGTACTTAATAAAAACAATCATCCTACAAAAAAAAAGAAAGTATGTGATATCCAACATATCTAGCCTAGGTTTATCCACTTTTAAGAAATAGCTTTAGGATTTTGGGCAGAGAGATCTTTCCACTATTGTCCTTGGAGGAGTTTTTCAAACAGATTACATTAAAGACTTCTGGCTTACAAAACAGTTGTTGAAACTGACCTAAGGTTCTTCTGCACCTAATATCCTCTTATCATCTAGATTTGCAACCTTATTAACTTTAAGGTATGTGGGCTTGATTTAATTAAAGCCATTAATTAAAGTAAACTGCTGGTAGGAGACTGGGGGTACTTGATTGTCTCATTAGTGGGATGATTTTTGCAGCACTTACCTGAACTGGACTATACTTGGTTTTTGGATTGGCCCTTGAGATTTGGTTTCTTCAGCTATGAGCAGTTTTATGTGTTCCGATATAATGCATGTTATTCTTCTGCGGCATGAGCTGCCAGGGTTAGCAGTTTGTTTCCAGGTACAATCCAAAGTACTGATGTTGACCTTTAAGGCCTATACAGCATGGGATTTGAGGGACCATCTCTTCCCTATTTCATCTGCCTATCCCACCAGATCTAATAGAACAGGCATGTTATGGATTCAGTTGTCTAGGCAGCTATCTTTTTTGTTGTGGAACTTACATTTGGAAAGGCATACATCTCTCTATATACAAGGCTTCACACCTGACAATGCATACTGTAACTGAGCAATAGCCATGAGGTCAAAGGAACTGCCTGCAGAGCTCAGAGATAGGATTATTGCAAGGTACAGATCTGGGCAAGGCTGTAATAAAAACATTCTGCTGCACTAAGAGCACAGTAGCCTCTATAATTCTCAAATGGAAGAAATTTGGCACAAGCAGGACTCTTCCAAGAGCTGGTCATCCAGTCAAACTGCCAATCGGTGAGAAGGGTCTTAGTAAGAGAAGTGACTAAGAACCTGATAGTCACTCTGACTCACCTCCAGAGTTCCTGTATAGAGATGGGACAGAGTTCCAGAAGGACAACTATCACTGCAGCCCTCCATCAATCTGGGCTTTATGGCAAAGGGGTGAGATTGAAGCTTCTCCTCAGTGCAAAACATACAAAAGCCTGCTTGGAGTTTGCAAAAAAGCATCTAAAGGACTCTCAGATTGTGAGGAGCAAGATTCTCTGGTCTGGTGAAACCAAGATTGAACCGTTTGTCCACAATTCTAAATCTTAAGTATGGAGGAAACCAGACACAGCTCATCACTACCCATATCATCCCAATAGTGAAGCATGGTGGTAGCAGCATCATGCTGTGGGGGAGTTTTTCAGCAACAGGGACTGGGAGACTGGTCAGAGTTCAGGGAAAGCTGAATGGAACAAAGTAAATGCTCGGTACTGCAGACCGGGCACTTTCCAACATGATAATGATCCTAAGCCAAGACAACACAGTGGCTTAGGGAGAACTATGTGAATGTCCCAGAGTAGCCCAGCCAGAGCCCTGACTTGAATTCTATTGAACATCTCTGAAGGGACCTGAAAATGGCTATCCATCAACAGTTGCCATCCAATCTGACTAAGCTTGAGAGGATTTGCAAGGAAGAATGGCAGAAAATCCCCCAATCCAGGTATGCAAAGCTTGTCACATTATACCCCAAAAGACTTGAGGCTGTAATTGCTGCCAAAGGCTGTTCAATAAAGTAGTGAGTAAAGGATTACTTATGTCAATGTGATATTTCTTTTTAATGAATGTACAGACATTTCTAAAATTCTGTCATTATGGAGTAGTGAATGTAGATTAATGAAGAAAAAAAAGAATTTCAACAACTGTAGAATCAGGCTGCAGCATAATAAAATTGATAAAAGTCTGAATATTTTCTGAATGCACTATAGATGCATAGCATGTTCTATGGGCTATTATCAATCAGTGGAATGGCTTTCCTTCAGAAGTTGTGGGTTCTCCATCACCAAAGGCTTTTAAAAAGAGATTGGGGATTCATTTGACTGAAATGGTACATGGTCTCCTGCTTGACCAGGGGGTTGGACTAGAAGACCTCAAAGATCTCTTCCAACTCTGATGATGGTGGTGGTGGTGGTGCTATCTATCTATCACAAAATGCATGAATTCCTATAGTCATATGAACTTTATTATTTCTTCTGACTTAGAGACTGAGAGGCCTGCTCCTAAAAGTAGTCAACTTTAGCAATCAACCATGTGAGGCTGACTCAGCCAGCAATCAGCTGAAGCTGGTGTGGGAAAAGACAAATGACAGGAGCCCCAATTTTGAAAGGCCATCCTGCCAAATGCTGAACAAAGGTGTTCTGCTTGGCATCTCTGGAAGCAGAGATGTACATGCCTTTAGTTAAGCTAAACCTTCTTCTTGTTGTGAAAATGTGCCTCTTTGCATTCTGAACCTTGGCTCTTCAACCCTAGCCCAGCTAAAGAACCTCCCTATCAAATGGACTTTTGCATTGTTATGGACTATGTTTATAGGTCGTTTGTTTTGACTTTGGGCTCAACACTTTCGAACAAGCACTTGCTGTCCTATAAATATTACTAGAGTATGTGTGGATTTGCACCTTTTGGCTCTTGGCCTTCCTTATCTATAATTGCTTACTACTTGCTCCTAAAATATTTGCAAATCAATTTGGTGTATGTGTTCAGCCTTAAGCAGTATATCTACAATGGAATCTAAAGACATCAATTCATAGTTTTTGACATAAACACTTCCATTCATAATTAAAGCTTGACTTCCCGAGTGTATTCATCAAATCTACCCCATAAGATCAAATAATATTCAGATGTAAAACACCCTTCCTGTTTTTCTCTTTCTTGCACTTAAATCACTATTGTAATTGATGAACTAACCAAGTGTGATTTCAGAGGGAACTTGGGATTTTCCCCAGAGCTATGATGCACTGTTCAGAAGTCTTGTTGAAGCGTTTAGTTTAGTTTGGTTTATTAGACTTATATGCCGCCCTTCTCCCAAGGACTCAGGGTGGCGTTCAACATTAAAAGAAACACATAATACAAAAGTTAAAAAAAGTTAAATAGAATATCCCAAACAAACCCAATTAGAATTAACAATAACATTTTTTTAAAAAAAATCAAATTAAAATTAACAATGATCAATAATTTATTTTGTTTTGTTCAGGCCAGGCTGGTTTGCTGGAAAAGCCAACTTTTTAGGGCGCGTCGGAAGGACTGGAGGTCGGGGATTATACGAAGCTCCGGGGGCAGTTCATTCCAGAGGGAAGGCGCTCCCACAGAGAAGGCTCTCCCCCGGGGGTCACTAGGCGACACTATCTGGCCGACGGCACCCTGAGGAGGCCAACTCTGTGGGATCGCACTGGACGGTGGGAGGCTACTGGTGGCAGTAGGTGGTCTCACAGGTACCCTGGGCCTAAGCCATGGAGCGCTTTAAAGGTGATAATTAGTATCTTGAATCGCACCCGGAAAACAACCGGCAACCAGTGCAGGCCGCCTAAAAGGGGTGTAACATGGGAGCACCTAGGTGCCCCCATGATAACCCGCGCAGCCGCATTCTGGACCAGTTGAAGCCTCCGGGTGCTCTTCAAGGGCAGCCCCATGTAGAGAGCGTTAGAGTAGTCCAGGCAAGAAAGGACAAAGGCATGAGTGACTGTGCACAGAATATCCCGATCCAGGAAGGGGCGCAACTGACATACCAGGCGAACCTGGTAAAAGGCCCCCCTGGTCACGGTCATCAGGTATTCTTCTAAACTAAGCTGCGTATCCAGGAGGACGCCCAGATTGCGGGCCCTCTCTGAGGGGGCTAAAATTTCTCTCCCTATCATCAAAGATGGAACAAGATGCACAAATCGGGATGATGGAAACCACAGCCACTCAGTCTTGGAGGGATTGAGCTTGAGCCTGTTCCTCCCCATCCAGATCTGCACAGCCTCCAGGCATCGGGACATCACGTCGAGGGCATCGTTTGGGTGGTTTGGGGTAGAGATGAAAAGTTGGGTATCATCAGCATATTGATGATACCATACCCCAAAACCACGGATGATCTCACCCAGTGGTTTCATATATATGTTGAACAGGAAGGGTGAGAGAACCGACCCCTGGGGTACCCCACAAGTGACGCACCTCGGGGTCGATCCCTGCCCTCCAGTCAACACAAACTGCGACCGATCCGACAGGTAGGAGGAGAACCACCGTAAAACAGTGCCCCCCACTCCCAACCCCCCCTCCGAGTCGTCACAGTAGGATACCATAGTCGATGGTATCAATAGCTGCTGAGAAGTCTAATAGGACCCGGACAGAGGAGCAGCCCCTGTCCTGGGCCCGCCAGAGATCATTGACCAATGTGACCAATGCCGTCTCCATGCTGTATCTGGGCCTGAAACCCGACTGAAATGGATCCAGGTAGACAGCTTCATCCAGTGACTGGGGAAGCTGACGTGCTACTGCACTCTCAACAACCTTCACTACAAAGCGAAGTTTGGAGACCGGACGATAGTTGGCTAAAGAAGCTGGGTCCAGGGAAGGCTTCTTAAGGAGAGGCCTCACCACCGCCTCCTTCAAGGCGGTGGGAAAGAACCCCTCTCTCAACGAAGCATTGGTAATCGCCTGGAGCCAGCCTCGTGTCACCTCCCAGGAAGCCAAGACTAACCAAGAGGGACACGGGTCCAGCACACAAGTGGCAGCACTGAGTCTCCCCATAATCCTGTCCATGCCCTCAGGGGTCACAGGATCAAACTCATCCCAGATGGTCTCCACAAGATTCATCCCCGTCGACTCACCCGAATCTACCCAGTCAGAGTCCAAGCCTGTCTGGATCTGAGCAATTTTATCCTGCAGATACTGAACAAATTCTTCAGACCTACCCTGCAAGGGGTCTTTCCCAGCTTCTTGGTTAAATAAGGAGTGGGTCAACCTAAACAGGGCGTCTGGGCAGTTATCTGTGGACGCAATAAGAGCGGGAAAATGTTGCTGTTTTGCCGCTTTTATCGCCACTAAGTAGAATTTAATATGAATTCTTACTAGCGTTCGATCAGATTTGGACCGGCTGGCCCTCCAACCACTCTCTAGGTGTCTTTTCCAGCCTTTCATCTCCCGGAGCTCCTCAGTAAACCAGGGAGCTACCTGGGATCGACACCAGGTCAGAGGCCGCAAAGGCACAACACAATCCAAAGCTCCAGTGGCCCCCCTATCCCAGGCTTCCACTAGGGCTTCGGTCGAGTTGTGAGCAAGGGATTCAAGAAAAGTCCCAAGCTCCATCAGGAACCTTTCAGGGTCCATCAGACACCTGGGGCGGAACCATCTTGTCGGTTCCGCCTCTCTGCGGTGAGGGGTAGCAGTATGGAAGTCAAGCCTGATGAGGAAATGATCCGACCATGACAAGGGTTGGATAGAAATATCCCCTAAATTTAGATCATTCATCCACTGCCCAGAGACAAAAATCAGGTCGAGCGTGTGTCCCCCCTTATTGGTGGGGTCTTGAATTAACTTAGGTCCATAACCATCATGGAAGCCATGAACTCCCGAGCTGACTCAGATGTCTCGCCAATGAAAGTCAGATTGAAATCCCCCAGGATCATAAGCCTGGGGAAATCAACCGCTAATCCAGCTAACAGATCCAGCAGCTCCGGCATGCGCTAATATGCCAAAAATATGACCAAGATTCACTTCTAACTCAAGCATGCTCATGCTATTCCAAATAAGCATGATAGTTATATTGCAACCTACCTCACACCTGCAACTCTGGGTGGCATACAACAATTCAGTAAAACAACAGATAAAAAGCAATCATTATAAAAATATTAAAAAGTCTTTATTAAAACAAGAATGTCATTTAAAATATACAAAAAGAGAGCAAGAATAACACCTTCAATGAAACTATCTAAGAATGTCTCCAGTTCCTTGTGATCCGCAGACCTGATGACATAACTAACTCTTGAGGGACTTCCTAAATAATAGCAGGGATGGAATTAGCCTAACTTGGGGAATGACAGAATGCTCATAAGGTGGGTAAAATAACACTTGCCTTCTGAGACACAACAAATAGAGATCCTTGGCTGATGGAATCCATAGCTTTCTGCCAGATCTAATTGGCTAAGCTGATTTAATCGAGGAGAGACAATCCCTCATATAACTTGATCCCATGCCAGGAAAGGCTTCAAAGGTCAAAAACAGCACTTTGAGTTGGAGCAGAAGCAGACTGACAACCAATGCAGCTCGCAAAGCAGAGGTGTAACATATGCTGTCTTAGGGGCAAATACAACTGCCCACACCATTGCATCCTTTATCTTCACTGCATCCTTCACCACTGCATCCAGAAACTCTTCAAGGGCAGCCCCAGGTGCAGTGCATTACAGGAGTGCAATCTAGAGGTGATTGGGGTATGAGAGACTGTTACTCATTTCTCTTCAAACTGGAAGTATATGCAGTGTAGCGAATGCTTGACAGCATGTAGCAAGAAACCTTGCTATAGCAATGGGATTTTAGCTTCCTTTTACTTTTGGATCCTATCACTTTTGACACCCTTTTCTCCCTTTCTATTAAGCACATTGCTATCACTAGAATGAGGTCAGTTCATCTCTGTCTCAATTAAAACTGAAGTTTATGGATTGTAGCTAACAATGACTGGAATCAAATGTCTGGTTGTTTTGTTTGAACATGTTGTGCGATGTCAGACACCATCATGGTTTATGGCTTACTGTAACTGGTGAACCCAGATAGCTGTAGTTTATTGAACAAATTCTGATTAAAACAGATGCAATTCAGTGCAATTGAGTGAACCAGCTAATGTTTGCGCTGCCAATCAAGGTAATTATATTCTGAGGACAGTCCTAAGTCTCATGATAGCAAATTCCAGTTTCAGATACTTGCGTGATATGAAAAGACTCCTGATATCTTCATTGTGCATTGGTGTGGGTGTTAACGGAGTCCCATGACCTCCTTAATATTGTTACTACCATTGTTATATTCAGATTAGGGTCTTTCCTTCATGAGTACTGTATGAATGTGGCCAGGCAATTTAGAAAATGGAGAAACCACTACAAGGACTGAGTCAAAATGAGACAGCTTTCTATCTTTCTACAAAGTAACTCCCACATGACTTGGGTTCAAAAGCTGTGGGTGTGCTGGCTTGCCAGTCTCTTGGCACAGGCTTCATTTTTCTGTTGCCTTTCAAAAGCAGGGAACGTGCTTTGCCAGGGAGAACTAAAAGGATTTTATAAGACAATTCTGAAGAAAAAAACAGCTCTCTGGAGAACTGCTGCTGGTAAGTATAGATAGAACTGGACCAGAGAAGCCAAAGGTCCAATTTAAGATGAGCTTTTATTGTGCAATTGCCCTGTTTTCACACTGTACTCTGTTTCCCTATGATTTCTTCTACTCTTTTACCCTATTACAGGAAATGCACTGAGGAGAGAGAAATGGACAAGATACAAAGCAACCTTACTACAAAGCAACTTGCCTTCACCCAGAACTTGCACCTACAATTCAGAACCTCACAAATAACAGCAAAATCAAATTCTAAATAATTAAAATAGAGACATGAGCTGAGCTGCTTATCTAAATATTGAGCCTACTAAGTGGAGATCACATTGGCTTTGTGGTTACATGTGTGATGAGTTCCACATTCTGGATTTTTTTCTGTGAAATGTTCTAGTCACATCTTCCCACATTTAAATTGAAACTCAGTATCTCACTTTTTCGTATGCATTTTGACAGTAATCTCTACTTTCCCCATACTATTGCTTTCATCCCAGACACAACTCTAATGTACATAAAACATAGCCCAAAATACAAACAAGTGATATGATTCTAACTGGCTATTTTAAAAGATGGATGATAATTCTCTTAGATCTTGGTCACATCGTGCCATTCATCTCAAGAGCAAGTATGTACCCGTATCATTTTCATGCAGCAGTTGGGGAGATGCCTGAGACATGGAAACAAGGTTCTACCTAAAAGTGCACTTCAAGAGCTTGCATATTATCTCAATAACAGTATCTTTCAAATCAGAGCCTGAGGATGTACAGACATATGAAGAGAAAAATCAATAGACAAAAGGGAGTTCTAAACTCGGTACTGATTGTACTTTACAAAATACAGGTTTGTTTGCCTTTATTTGATAAGGTCATTTCCTGTTTTGAAGCCTGAGTGGGCTGGGAGCTTTTAAAATAATCTGGGGAACATTTTAGGTGAAAATCAGTAATGCAAGACGAATAACATAACTTTGTGCTTCCAAGCAAAGCATCCCCTATCCCCATTCACTTGGCCAACCAGTGATGCGTAATTTTATGTACCAGACTGCCATCCAAAGCAAGGTTAGATATTTTTATACAGATGGATTTAATTTCAGTAGCTTAAGCCTTGTTAAGAATGCCAGAAATTAGATATAAAAGAAAATGAGTCTTTATGTCTTTATGAAGGAACTGTACGTGTCACTTGCATATTCAAACATGGTCAGACACCAAAATATCTTGGCTTGTCTGATATTTAATAACCTAAAGAGCAGGTACGATGGTGTTTACCACTCCATGAGTCTTCCAAACATTGTTGTCAGACCCATCCACTTGGTAAATTACAAGTTGTACATTTTAATTATGCAAAGTCATTTCAGAAAGTGCAGCCCCAAGACAGATGCATTATTGCTGTTCAATTGCTTCCAAGTTTTTTTTATCTCAAAGAAGCTGATCTCCTGAGGATTGTCTGTCAGTAATTGCTTTTTTGAGTTCCTAAAACTTATGCCTGTGTCATCAGTGATAGTAATTATCTTGTTTGCTCTTGGCCTCTTTTATGATTGCTTTCAAATTTTATGGGTTTTCTCCAGAGTCTTACTTCTGCATTGTATAGGCAAAATATTTAAGGTTTACTTTTCTTATTAGAGCTTTCCGTGTATAGTCTGGTTTACTTTAACTAGTAGTGAATTTTTTTTTTTATTTGCAGAGTAAGGAATTCTCAACATTTTTCTCCAGTACCAAACTCAGTGCAATCACAAAATTGAAAAGGACCTTAAAGGATCTACTACAGTATCTCTGATAAATAATGATCTAATCTCAATTTGATGACCACTCTAGTGAAGGAGAACTCAAAATTTCATGTCAGATCCCAAAATATATATCGTAGAGTCACGGAAGTGCAAAGCTTCTTTACTAATACAATCCATGGAGGAGATAATGTCTTGTGTACAATCATTGAATGTATAAAGTACCATTTATTGCTGCATCTGCCAGTTTAGCTGAATATGGAATTAATCATTTGAGAGCTCTTCCCTATCATTCAGGAGGGCAAGATATAGAATAATAGATTAAAGCTGCAGAAAGGCAACTTCTACGTGAATGATATCAAAAACATTAATAAGAATATTTTTATAATATAGTCAAAAGGAAATGGCTTTCCTTTTACTTGAAATATTCAAATAGGAATAGAGTTGTCATCTGTTAGGGATATTTTAATTTGAATTCTTGTATAGAGCAGGGACTTGAACCCAATGACCTTTTAACTCCTATGACATCGTCTACAGAATTAAAACATTACAATCTTTTAAAATGTATTTGAATCACTGAACTGGGACTGAATGCTCAGAACCATGTGCAGCTCATTGGCTGCCTTTTGAAAATTTCTAATAATTGATGTGTCTTTTCCTCCAAGGGATTTAGATGCATCCCAATAAAATAAAAAAATATGCAAAATACCACCAAACATTAATGTTAAAATAAAACAAAATAAAGTCCGTCATGACCAACTGCACTCAACGTGTAGTCCTCAATGGAACTGTATCTACATGGAGGGAAGTATGCAGTGGAGTACCTCAAGGCTCTGTTTTAGGCCCAATACTCTTCAACATCTTCATCAATGATTTGGATGAGGGAATAAATGGGAAACTCATCAAATTTGCAGATGACACCAAGCTGGCAGGAATAACCAACACTCCAGAAGATAGGCTAAAGATACAGAAGGATCTTGACAAACTTGAACATTGGGCACTATCTAATAAAATAAAATTCAATGGTGAAAAGAGTAAGGTTCTACATTTAGGCAAGAAAAATGAAGTGCACAGGTACAGTATAGGTGGTACCTTGCTCAATAGTAGTAACTGTGAAAGGGATCTTGGAGTCCTAGTGGACAACCATTTAAATATGAGCCAGCAGTGTGCAGCAGCTGCCAAAAAAGCCAACACAATTCTAGGCTACATAAACAGACGGATAGAATCAAGATCATGTGAAGTGTTAATACCACTTTATAATGCCTTGGTAAGGCCACACTTGGAATACTGCATTCATTTTTGGTCGCCACGATGTAGAAAAAATGTGAAAACTCTAGAAAAAGTGCAGAGAAGAGCAACAAAGATGATTAGGGGACTGGAGGCTAAAACATATGAAGAACGGTTGCAGGAACTGGGTATGTCTAGTTTAATGAAAAGAAGGACTAGGGGAGACATGCTAGCAGTGTTCCAATATCTCAGGAGTTGCCACAAAGAAGAAGAAGTCAAACTATTCTCCAAGGCACCTGAGGGTAGTACAAGAAGCAATGGGTGGAAACTAATCAAGGAGAGAAGCAACTTAGAACTGAGGAGAAATTTCCTGACAGTTAGAACAATTAATCAGTGGAACAGCTTGCCTCCAGAAGTTGTGAATGCCCCAACACTGGAAGTCTTTAAGAAGATATTGGATAGCCATTTGTCTGGAACGGTGTAGGGTTTCCTGCCTAAGGCAGGGGGTTGGACTAGAAGACCTCCAAGGTCCCTTCCAACTCTGCTATTGTATTGTATGTGACAACTCCCCCCCTTCACTAATTAGTTCCCGAGTCACCTGCATTCCAAATGGTTGTGCTATCTACTTTAAATGCTTGTTGGAGATGCAGTGTTAAGTGCTTTCCAAAAGGAAAAGGACAAGAAAAGAGAGACATTTTCAGCTTGGGGAAAGAGGGGGAGGGAGACTCTTGCACAGTCAAGAAGCTATCACCATAAAGGCCTCCTTCCTGATTCTCTCCAGCTCAACTAATGGGAGGGAGATTCTCACCCTGCTCTCTTGGTTTGCATGAATGGACAAAGGAATTTACTAACCAGATGGTCCTGAAGGTAACAAACACTCAAGCCATAAAGGGATTTGCAAGTGACAACTGACACCTTGAATTGTCCCAGAACCCTAACTTTGCCAGTACAGCTCCCTCAAGATTACTCTATATCATTACCCATCAGTAGACAGCTGCATTTTGGACCAGCTGTAATTTCCAAACTGCCTTCAAAGATTGCCCCTAATGAAACAAATTACAACAAGATTTTTTGTAACTCTAAGCATGAATTATTGTTGCCAGAACTTTTTTTTTAAAAAAAAACAGAAGTTAATGAAGTTTTGGTTGGATCACTATTTGAATTCCTACAAGACTAGTTTTATGCACTTAAGTCACCACCTAAATAAACAGAAAAAAAGTCTACTGATTTTTGCTACGCTAGTAAAATCATGAGCAAAATTTTGTTGCAATAGGGAAACTTAGCTGAACACAATTTTTTTCTGTTCCTCAGATGTGTTCTGAATCATGGGGATGAGTATTAAAAGGAAATACATTCCTCAGCCTGGTGGATTTATATAATATATGCATCAAAAAGGTAATGCATTTCATCAAATAATCACTAAGGAAGTGGGAGTTGCGTTTGGGCATATCTATGGCACTATTGAAATACAGTTCCTAGCGATTCTTTCCAACTTTATGATTCTGTATATTATGGGAAACCAACTGCTAATATGTTGTGTGGTGTAAGGCCTTCATGTTAAATTGTACTGCAATTAATTTTACACTGCCTGTCATGAACACCTATCAACTATGCTTTATTAAGCAAGCTTAGGAGTAAACATGTTGTGAAAGTCTATGTAAAAGCAGAGTGAGAAATGAGCAATACCTTAAACGAGGGGTCTCGAACTTGGCAAATTTAAGCCTTCTGGACGTCAATCCCCAGAATTCTGCAGCTGAAGTTCACAAGGCTTAAAGTGGCCAAGTTTGGAGAGCACTGCCATAAGGAATTACTAACTTCTCAGCAAGTAAATAAAAATATATTTTTAAACATTCTGCTAATGAAATTGTTCATCTCTAGTCCCCCCCCAAAAAATTAACTTTCACTTGGCAATTTACCTGCTACAGAATATATACTATGAGCTATATTCCTGGATATTAAAAAAAAAATTAGGAAGTGCGTGCTCAGAAATTGTTTGTAGGGTTTTGCCTTGAAATAAAGGAAGGTGTTTTCAGATTGTGCAAGGAACAAGAAATACATTTTGCAATAGTGATGCTATTTTTCAAGTTGGAAACGATTCACAGATTAGTTTTGGTTTTTTAAAAAAAGGCTGGAAAAACTTTAACAATAAACATGTCACGGTTAGAGTATCATGAGTAAAAGATCAGGATCATACATGAAGTTCCAATTAAAGTGATTTATTATTAATCATTTGTATGTACAAGAATCTACTTAACTAGCAGCACTATTCAGGCACTAGATAAGGTCACTGAAATTCAAGAGGAGTCTGTCTGTGGCTATGTAGAGACTCTAGGCCGATTCCTCTTTTGACTCCGCCCCAGGTTCTAGCATTCCTTCTCCTACATTGAGTTAGGATTTTATAAAATAACCTAATAGAGAAAACGTTTCAACCAAACTCATCTTTCAGAAAACTGGGATGTTACAAAATAGGACATAGAGAAGCCCCTTGGAAACCCACCCAATAAATTCAATCCAGATAAAATAGTGTCATAGCATTGTACAGAAGGGAATTAGGCAACCTGCAACATCCAGACAAAAAATAGTTTTCTAAAAAAATTAATAATTAACTAGGAAAATGACTAAATATGTAGTATTTATAAATGAAATTCCAAGAACATGAATTAATTGTGCATTATCTCCTTAAAAATAACTACACTTGTTCTTTACCATTAACTAATAGAGACTACATTAAGTGAAGCATATGTGCTGCCAGCAAATTATTACAGGCACCGTTTCAGTGTATGTTGCAAATCTTTTACATTTTTAAAATACTTAATGCTTACTTAAGAAAACAATACTCAACAAAATTGACTTGACCGGCCACAACCCTCTTAGACTTTGGGAAGACTTTAAGACCTGGCTGTCCCTTCAAATTTTACGACTAAGTTATTAGAAAAGCTTGATCTGTAAGGTATAATGGATGTTGGCATGGAGCATGTGGTATTGTTGTATTGTTTTTATTCTTGTTATTCTTATTGATTTTGTTTTATTCTGTTTTTATTGTTGCATGCTACCTAGAGTCACTATTTTGTGAGTTGGGCTGCCATATAAATTATTTAAATAAATGCTATAAAATCTAAATGTAAAAAAAAAACATAGCACAGAACAGAAAATAAAAATAATCTGAGAGTAAAGCCACACATATATAAAATTTGAAAGTATATGAAAATATATCTTCAATATCAAAGGAAGATTTACATTCTAAACATCCACATTTAATATTTGTGTCCCAAATGATACATGGCTGGAAGTAATATCTTAGAAACAGTTTCATCAGCACATAATTACTGTAAATATAGAGAGCAAATATGAATAAAACAGAATTTAACTAAAAAGTTCTTCAGGATTCTTTTCTGTTGTTAATTTTCAGGCATTGCTGTTTTCTGTATTTTAAGTATCACTAATCCAAAGAAAGATATTTTTTTTCAATATTTGCCATAATAAACTCAGCAACCAACCATAAACCACTTTACAAGACTCCAGGAAATGATTATTAAACCCACAGTAGCATTAATTGCCAAAGGCTATTGGGTAATTTTCCACTTTGCTCAAAAACATCCTCAAACACATTCAGCTGAAATGAGTAAGATATGCCCGACTGTATCTGGAGGACCACAATCAACTTGCTGTTCCAGTCAACACACTGCTAGAAATGCATGAAGCAATATCTGAAACACTCGTGGGAAAAAAACTAATCTTTGCAGAGTCCAGCAAGTCTGTTTTGCACATTTCTAATGATATTTATTCAGTCCACGTTGCAAGAGCAGGTAAAGCTCTTTCTCACCTTTGTATGTTCCTGCAGAGAATTCCTTTTCCATGTGGGTAAATTTACAGGCGTTTTGTTGTTCCTGTGTTGTATTGCCTTAATCTAAATGGGAAGAGGGGAGACATTAATTAATAGATCACCATACTCCTACAACTCTTCCAAAAGTTTTACAATATAGATTAAAATCACCCAAAACAACAGTAATTACAATAATTACAGCAATTAAAATCCACAATAGTGTAACATCTTGCTTTGTGTCCTTCCTCCAGCAACATAAATAAATAAAAGTTCTGTGAAGCAGTTTGGCCTTCATTACTGCCTAACTCTCAGGAAATAGGCCACCAAATATACCTGGATGAAATCATGGAGGTTAATACCATAATAGAAAAGCACTGGCCCTTCGATCCCACTGAACTCCACAGGGGAAACTTCCAACCTCCCTGCCTGGGAAGTTCAGACTGCATGGATACATTTTAATGGCTCTCTCACCCAAAACCTGGGTTCCTTCATTCA
Organism: Thamnophis elegans; assembly: GCF_009769535.1. Classification (NCBI taxonomy): domain Eukaryota; kingdom Metazoa; phylum Chordata; class Lepidosauria; order Squamata; family Natricidae; genus Thamnophis; species Thamnophis elegans. The sequence goes on along the minus strand of NC_045544.1, from coordinate 99,334,742 downwards.
AACCAACTATAGGTTTGAGATACACTCCTGTGTTTAGCACTTTGCAAAGTCTTTTTCAGAGGTTACAAAAGCTTGAGTTATTGTCACCAGGATAGTAGCTATTTTCATCTGAGTAATCTTTTTTCCCCCTTCTCCATTCTTCAAGGAGATTAGTACTTTCAAATTGCAAGATAGATGTCAGGCCTCAGAGATAAACAGACAGGAAATATGACCAGATGAGCCAATTCTATTTTATTCTAAGGCTGCATTACAGAATCTTGCAAGTCTGAAAATACAAATCTCCTTCCATTACTTTTAACAGCCTGATAAATTAGAGCGGGTCCTTCCTAAATTTCTTTCTCTGACTGATAAGCTCTTGCAAGCTCCTCCCTCTCATGTATGATTGTTTCTAGGCAGAATCTCTTCCACTCATCCCTCAAGATCATTCCCATATACCAGTGATGGCTAACCTTTTTATCCACATGTGCAGAAAGCATGTATGTACACATGACAGCACACATGCACGTACCCACACCCATAATGCAATGTGTGCATAACACGCCCTGTGCATCCCGCACCTCTGTGCATGCAAACCCCCATGCTCCCCCATGCATGTGCCCACGCCCCCCGCACCCTGTTTTGGCCCTAGGAGGCCTACCTCCAGCCTCCTGGGACAAAAATGGAGGGGGAGATCTGCACCACCTACACTCCCCCTTCACCTGTGAATGTGTGTGTGACCTCCCAGTCTCCCGCACATGCGCACATGACCCCCCTCCCCCCATGTCTCCCACAGAGACTGAAAATCAGCTGGCCAGTGGGAGGTGCATGTGCATGTCCATTGGAGCTGAACTGGTTGATGGCTTGCATGCCCACATAGAAGCTCTGCGTGCCACCTGTGGCATGCATGTCATACGTTCGCATCACTGACATATAACATCACAGGGGTCTCCAAAGTGGACAATATTGACTCCCAGGATTGTGATTATTATTAGTATTGTTAATAGTAGTAGTTAAAATATTATTTATTGAACTAATTTTATATAATCAATGTTTGGCGCTGATGAAGAATCCAAAAATTCATAAAGGAGTCAATGAGCGGAACATTTTAGGGATCTCTGCTACAGTTTAATGTTACTAAAGGGCCAAAATCAGGTTACTTCTAAAGGGAACCCATCATGGAATGTTTCACATAAGGTCATCCTATCTGATACTAACAGTTATCAAACAATAGTAATTTTCTCTCTATTAACAGGGTTCCATGATGGAAGTTCCCTTTCCTGCCATTATATACTATTCCAATAGTAGTAGAAAAATGTGCAAAGATTACTACCTAAATAGAATACTTCTACAGTATTTAGGACAATTTTCTGCACAATGGCTTTAAACAGCTTGTCTCCTTTTCCAATGCTGACAGAAAATGAATCCAGCTTAAGAAAAAGCTATCAGGAGTTGATGTTTCGGCAATAATACTGTCACTGATTCACATAGTGGTTACTATGGCTTCTGATTGGTAGGTTTCCTTTTTCTTTACTTTCTCCACTCCTGCTGAAAATAAGCACCAATTGCTTTCCTTTTGGTGGCAGATCTTTCAAAACATGCAATTTTTATTGTGTGAGTAAACAGTATCCAGTAATTATAGAACCACACAATTGGAATTGACCTATCACAGCTATCATACAATTAGAACTCACCCATTCAACACCTCTAAAGGGATTGTTTCAATGCAAAATCAATTGTTTTGAACTCAAAGTTGTCTTGAACTCTAAATGAAGTGTTTTAAAATATTTGCACACTACTAACTGAATATAGTCAAGTCTTTGTTTTGGTCATCAACCTGCAAAGTTTAACTAAAGATAGATTTACTATTGTTCTTAAAAATGAGAAATAAATACAAAGATAACTTTTGTTAGTCAAAAGATTTCCTGGGAAGGATTTGATTATTTGACAGAAATAGAAACACTACAGACATAATTGCGCTACAAGTAAAAACTAGAGCTGCATCTTGCAAATTGTGGGCATAATTTAACATAGTTTCAAAGCTGTGAAGCTTTGTAGTGGCTTTTGAGTATCTTCAGTGGAACTGCAATGTCTGCTCATAAAAATGATAACAAATATCATTCTATTATTATTATTATTATTATTCTAGAAATTATGTCTAGATTTGTTTATTTAAATTTGTTATACTTGCACACTCAGACAGACTTTTAGACTTATAAAATCCAAATCAATAAAAACAGTAAAAAGCAAACAGACAAAATGAGGCTGTCTGCAATTAGCTTAGATCCAAATGTCCTTTATTCCAATATCCCATTTCCATCGGTAATCAGAGAGATGCTTTTACACACACACACACACACACACACAGAGAGAGAGAGAGAGAGAGAGAGAGAGAGAGAGAGAGAGAGAGAGAGAGAGAGAGAGAGAATGAATCATAGTTGAAAGACACTCTTTAGACCCTTGAGTCCAATTCAATGTATCAGATAAAAAAGTAAAATTAAGACATCCCTGATAGATGTCTAGCCAGCATTTCCTTGAATGCTATTAATATAAGGGAACTCAGCACTTGCTTAAATAAGTCGTTCCAATGTCAAACTTCTCTTATAATAGGAAAGTTCTTTCTCCCGACATTCAGCTGGAATCTGCCTTCTTGTAGCTTAAGGTCATTATTTTGTATTCACCAGGTCAGAGGTACAACCTTCCAGTATATGTAGCACACAAGCATATTCACCTCCCAGCCATCTTTTTTTCAAGGCATCATATTGACTGAGCTCTGCATACTCAAAAGCTAATTCAGAAGTGCTCTGAACTTTGTCTATATATAGTACCTTTCTGCTCCCAATTAAACAGCTGTGACTTTTTCAGACTGCCTCATGAATCCTCCCCCATCCCATCCCCAGAATGTTAATACGTTACATGAATTCAATTATTAGAGTGGCACTTTTTAATGCAACCTTTAAAACTGCTCAGCCACCAAAACTTAACTCTTCATGCATATAAAGTCCCATTGAGTGACCATGGCATAGCAGTTTCATAGCTATGCACATTTATCGACAGCTGCAGCCAAAATTGCAGTCTAGAGTCTCTATCTATGAATGAGGGTGTATACTTTTCTATTTCTTTATATCAATTTATATGATGAGAATAAGGGGCAATTTTAATCAAGAGGCTGGAAAGCATGTTAAAGCAAGAGCTTAGCGTATTCTGAATGTATAAATTGAACTGAGCCAAATAGGTACTACGAAGCTGACTGTCAAGCCAGCCTCCCTCAGCAACCAAGAAAGAAATCACTTAACTCCATTTCACAGAATTAAGAGTACTTTTACTGGTTATGAAAAGATAGCAGCTAAGCAAAGCAAGATCTGAGGCAAAAGCACGCGAAACCATACATATCAATATGTGTCCCAACCCCCTCCCCCTGGTAACCCCATCCCATAGTCCAATCTGCAAATTCCTTAGGTGTCATGTGAGTTCCATCTTCAAAAAGCATCATCAAGTTGGTATGCAGGACAGTTGGCCTTGGCCACCTCAATAACTATCTCCAGCATGCCCAGTAGATGGTCAGAACAAAACTCCCTTTTTACAATCTCTCCTGTACTTAAAACTTCCCTTCCCAAATACCAGCCCCCCCTCCCCATTTCATTTATTTATTTATTTATTTATTTATTTATTTATTTATTAGACTTATATACCGCTTCATAGGGCTTTCAGCCCTCTCTAAGCGGTTTACAGATTTTTAGCAAATTGAGTCAGCAAATTGCCCCCACAGTCTGGGTCCTCATTTCACCCACCTCGGAAGGATGGAAGGCTGAGTCAACCTTGAGCCGGTGAGATTTGAACCGCTGAACTGCAGATAACAGTCAGCTGAAGTGGCCTGCAGTACTGCACCCTAACCACTGCACCACCTCGGCTCAATGGCAGCCGAAAGCAAATAGCAAAACAGAGGCTAACACTGACTATAAGGAATAAAGTCCAGTTTGCTATCATTTTTTTAAAATCTACTGCATAGTTTCAAGGTCCAACGGAGGGGAGATGAAATAAGAGGTTCTACAAATTAAAAAATGGTCCAGGCCTAAGTCCCAAAGAATTTCAGCTCCAGGATCACAAAGCAGAAAAGTTGTACAAGTAGTCCTCAAATTACGACCACAATTGAGTCCAAAATTTCTGTTGCTAAGTGAGATACTTGCTAATTTTGCCTCATTTTATGATCTTTCTTGCCGCAGTTATTAAGTGAATCACTGCAGTTGTTAAATTAGTAACAGGTTGTTGGGTGAATCTGGTTCTCATTCAACTTTGCTTGTCAGAAGGTAACAAAGGTAATCACATGATTCTGGACTCTGCAACCATCATAAAAATGAACTAGCTGCCAAGAATCTGAATTTGATCACGTAACCATGGGGATGCTGCAACAGTCATAAGTGTGAAAAACAATTATAAGTCACCTTTTTCAGTGTCATCATAACTAAATGAACTGTTGTAAGTTGAGGACCACCTGTACTTTGAATTTCACCACAGTTTTGCTAGAAGGAGACCGTCTTGCCATTCACAGAAAACAAAGTGGGAAGATAGCTAGCAATGAGTTTAGATTGGTACAAGTCAGAGGTGGTATTCAGCAGGTTCTGACTAGTTCTGGAGAACCGGTAGTGGAAATTTTGAGTAGTTTGGAGAACCGGTAAATACCACCTCTGACTGGCCCCGCCCCCATCTATTCTCTGCCTCCCGAGTCCCAGCTGATCGGGAGGAAATGGGAATTTTGCAGTATCCTTCTCCTGCCATGCCCACCAAGCCACACCACGCCCATCAAGACATGATCACAGAACTGGTAGTAAAAATGTTTTGAATCCCACCACTGGTACAAGTGCTGTGCTTGTCAGTACATCAATTCACTGATGTTGCCTAATTCAATAAGGAAACAACTGCAAATAAACAACCAAGCTGAGACAATTTCACAGTTTAATCCAGAGCTACAGATATTCCTTCTATTTGATGTCAGCAGCATCAGAATAGTTGAACTGATTTTTTTCTAGTTCAAGAGGAATTGTTATTGGAAGTGCTTTGGTTTAAAAGGATTTCTGTATGTATCTGTTTCTGAGACTGAGAATTTTCCTCACTGAAGGAAACTGGTCTTCAGGTCTTGAAAGGGGCGTGTAACTTAACAGAGTTGAAGCTCTTCATCAATTCCTCAGCTCAAAGGAGAAAGATTAAATTCACAACAATAATCTTAGTGCAATGCACCAGAAAATTTATCACTCCAGCCTTCTCTCTTTGAGTATGGAAAGATATTTTTCTCCAGGAAGTTGTCCCTAGCATTTCAGAGATTGGAAGACTATAAAGGAATATTTCCAAACTTCTTCTGAGGACTTGGGCAGGTGAAAAATATTGCAGTGTGGAAATGCTCTAAGTCAACAGAAAATAATTCCACATTCTAATTTAGTTTGCATCTCAGCCACCCAGTATCCAAAATTCTATGAAGACATTTAAAATTTGGAACACATTGTTAACAGCATAATGTTTTTACAGTTGCTTATTATTCAACAAGTTATGCAGCAGTTTATTTTTTATTGAATCCAATTATGAATAATGTACACAGATTAATGAAGTATATGATAATTTAAGATAAAACATTTGTAGATCTAGGAAAAGATATTACAGTAATATACAAATCACAAGCCTGAATAGAAAATAAGATTTCCCTTAAAAATTCTCAGAGTATTTGTTCATCCATTTATTTTTAGGGAGAAAAATTTTGTATTTGTATTTGTATTTAAGTTTATTTATATGCCACCCTTTTCCCTGGGGGGACTCAGGGCGGCTTACAACTTAAAAAGGGGAGGGGGGAAACAAACTTTTAACATATAGAACAATACATCATTAAAACACAACATTCATACCATTCGGGCGGGTTGCAATCTTTAGCCCCAGGCCTGACAGGAAAGCCAGTTTTTAAGGGCTGTGCGGAAGGTCTGGAGGGTGGTGAGGGTACGAATCTCCACGGGGAGATCGTTCCATAGCTGAACTTCAATTCATATCAACTGATTACTTAACTTCTGGAACACAATACTATAGTTTTTATTGATTGAACCAGAGGTGAAATTGAGCAGGTTCTGGAGAAACGGTAGCGGAAATTTTAGTAGTTCGGAGAACCAGCAAATACCACCTCTGGCTGGCTCCAGAGTGGGGTGGGAATGGAGATTTTGCAATGTCTTTTCCCTGCCACGCCCACCATGCCATGCCCACAGAACAGGTAGTAAAAAAAATTCAATTTCACCATTGATTTGAACACAGAAAGCTGTATCATATAGATTAAACTATTTGTCTGTCTAGCCTTATATTGAGCACAATACAAGTAGTCCTCGGCTTACAACAGTTTGCTTAGTGACCGTTCAAAGTTATTATGACACTGGAAAAAGTGACTTAGGACCATTTTTCACACTTATGACCACTGCAACATATCCATGGTCATGTGATTTACATTCAGATGCTTGACAACTGGTTTGTATTTCTGAAGGTTGCACTGTCCTGGGGTCATGTGATCTCTTGTTATGATCTTCTGACAAGCAAAGTCAATAGGGAAGTCAGATCATGTTGCTAATTTAACAACCACAGTGATTATTTAACAAATGTGGCAAGAGGAGTTGTAAAATGGGGCAAACTCACTTAGCAAATTTCTTACTTAACAACATAAATTTTGGGCTCAATTGTGGTCAGAAGTCAAGGATTACCTGTAAGTGACACTAGATTTCTATGGCTTCTACCTGAGATCTACTGCTACCTGACTTTTTTCAATGGAGATCTCTGGCATTGAACTGTAATCTGCAACACAATTCTTCCACCTGATACTGTATATTTACCTAGTGAACCTCAGATAACCCAAAATATTTAGGATCTTGAAGAGGAAAAGACAAGTAGTATCTTCTCTGTTGCTAAAATATATATAAAAATGTGAACTCACTGCTCTTATTCAATACCTGAAAAATCTATTCCCTGAGGAAGACTACTTTACACAGCTGAAAGGCAGGGCCTGTTCTAAGACAGGCCTATTGAAAGACATTACATCTGGGAAGGTGTCATGCCACATTTGATGATATCCATTAAATAATAAACAAATAATACATTAAATTGGTCTAAAACAGAGGGTGAAGAATCTGAACTTCATGAGTCACATTACAGTCATCCAATCTATGAGAAAGCAAACTTTCTTTCGTGTTACAGTTGAAAAACACAGGTCACAAAAAAGAATACCATGAATACAATACGATTAATCATTTTACAATTAATGTGTAGATATGCCCAATCCAAGGGGGCAGGGGCTTCAGAACTACCACTCAAAATATTAGCATTTTATTATAACTGTGGTTCTTGGTTGCTTCCAAAATCCAATTTTAAAAAGCAGGACTATTGGCCGTATAGATCTGTCTGTCCCAATCTAAAAAATTACCAAGTTTACTGCAGTTAAGACTCAAGCCAAACGTGTCATGTATTGTAAACCACACATTAGTTTATAAAAATGGCAGCAGAGAAGATCCTTTGGCACAGATTTTGACTTTAGATTGCCTTAGGATGTCATTTTTCCCATGAAAATGTGATTTCCTCTCAAATAACATTCGGCGTCATGTCTGCTGTCTTCCTTTCCCATCTCTGCAAATTGTGGTTCTTCTGAACATCCTATTTCACAAAGCAGCAGCTGCAGAGCCTTAATATGTATCAAAGTGAAACGCCATCAAATAACTGGCTTTAACATTCAAATGACTTATTGGCAGAAACAGGTTTAAAAATAGGAGTTTTCATGATAAACAAACTCAGCCTCACAGGAAATGAGTGAGGAGCAAATCACAGAAAGTCAACATGTAAGATTTCTGGTGAAGCCCTAATTTTATTGTGTAAACATACAGCATTCTTATAAAATGGTTATTTCCACAGTCACACAAGACTCTTGGGAGTAGACCCTTTAAGTATCAGTTTTAGTAAATTAAAGAACTGAACACACAAACATAAGACTACAATGAATGTACTTACACGTGAGAGAAGTTAGATTGTCTATATATAATGAAAAATAGGCATAAAGAACAAAATCCAATGCAACAGAAAGTCAGCTTCCCCTTTTCCTTCCCCTGCTGCCTTCAAGACATCCAGATCAGATGGGGGAGGAAGATCCATATAGGAAAAGGGAGAATTGCCCCTTCCCATTCTATAGACAAGAAAGAAGAAACTATATACCTTTAGGAAATGAACAGAGCTAATGTTAGATTTGCTCGAATTTGCAGCTCCTTTAAACTTTGGATATAAACTTAATCTACTTAATAGACATTTGTTTATTTTTATGAGAGTTTTGTGTCTCTATTAATGATGGCCATTTGGACTTTAAAAAACATAAAAAAGAAAGAAATCACTATTCACCCGGGTGAAGATTTTTATTCCATTGACGGACATGTTAGTTTTTAACAGTTTACAGAGTCAGCCTATTGCCCCCAACAATCTTGGTCCTCATTTTACCCACCTCGGAAGGATGGAAGGATGAGTCAACCTTGAGCCTGGTGGGATTTGAACTGCCAAATTGCAGTCAGCCAGCAGTCAGCAGAAGTAGCCTGCAGTATTACCCTCTAACCACTGCACCACCACACAGAACTTTTCTTAAGAGAACTCTTCCTCTGGAATAGTTTTTCCTCAATTTTCATACTACTTGGACATAGATTTATCTATGATAAAGAGTTTGGATACAAAACCAGCATGTCTTGTGTCCCTAATATGGCTTCAAATAAACAATACATTTCATTTCTTCATATTTTGTAAGCAGAGTCAGAATGGAAAACAGAAATGAGGAAGTGTGGAAATTTCACCTGGAAACTCTGTGACCCAAAGATGGAATCTTGTGTATGTGGCATAAATGCCAAGTCTACCTTCCATATATCAGTTTTGTCAACAAAAAAAGGGAAAAATGGTATATTTGAGATACATGTAGGAAGAAAAGCTCCTCTCCAAACCTCCCCCTTCAACTAAAAAAAGTATCTCGTGCTGCATCCGAGAAGCCACAAACAATTTCTAATATGAATTGTTAAGCCACTAACAGTAGAAATTATAGCAAAGCAGCCTGCAGAGCACCTAAGCAACTTTCTTTTTTTAAAAAGTAAAAAGTCCCTACGGTTGCAAGAGAAGTTTGAAAATATGAGAAAAATGTAATAAAGATCATAGGTCCCTCAAGAATATCCACACTTATTGTGGGTGTCTTCCTTTTAAAAGAGCATACTACAATTATTTTCAGGACAGCTCCTGTGTGTCTTATTTCTTAACGCTAAATGTAATTGCACAACTCTAATGTTTTGGGGAAAGACACATCTAAATTGTATTGATTGCTTGCATCAAAAAAAATTATGTATGACTTTGAAATATTGATTTCAAAAGTGTGGTCATCAAAACTAAGAAATCAACTGATTATACCATATCAACTAATAATGAAATGTAACATATTTAAACCATAGAAGGGTTGAGGCAGAAAGTGGTCATTACTCACTGGCTTACATTCAGTTAAATCCATTAAATCTAAATATATTTATGACCTCAAACTAAACATGATCTCAGACTAAGCTAATCTAATTAAAAAGAACTGAAGAAAAAAAATGCAACTTACTTCTGAAGGAAAAAGGGAACAATTCTATCACCAGAAAGCCCATGATTTAAGATTCTATTTTGATGGATTTTAGAATTTTTCCACACTAGTATTTTTGATGAAAGAAGCTTAAACTCAACTGTTTCAGTATCCCTAATATTTGATTTTTGTTACAAAACACGATGTTGTCCTTTGCTCAGACTAGTTTTGCTTGTTTGCCTCTCTTGTCAACAGGATATCCTCAATTTCATTTTTTAAAATAATTTTTTGCAACCATAAGAACAAATAATTACAACAAAAAGGATAAAAGTCATATATATGATGATCAGAAACCTGCATCCCATGGAGACAGACATACAGTATACGAGTTAGAGAGGCACCAAAAGAGAAAGAAATTGAAGCTGTAGATCTTTCTCCAGGGCAAAAATAACAATTGCATTATTTTGTATTTGAAACAGGTAACATGTTTAAAGGGCTGAAGTTGGCAGAGAAAATACAGGAATAATTCCCAGAGAGAGAATTGTTACACTGCTGTTATCTCTTATCAAATAGTTTTGCAGATTTCAGAAGCACCCCAAAATCCAGCAAAGTTTTAGTAGCCGACTGAAGATCCCACAAACCCACCTTTTACATTGACTTTATTCCCACAAAGGAATGTATTTATAACTCTTAATAATAATGTGCTATTCAAGATTTGAGTTAATTTAATACAATTGGTATTAAATATAACAATGGCCCCTCTTTGCCCTGCTAGTTTTTGTTGTGAAGAAAGGCCATTGTCCCATCAATGAAGTACTTTGTTGCTAGGATAAAATTGATCATTAATATCAGTTTCCAAACTGAGGGAAAGTTTAAATGAAAAATAAGAAATTATTTTATAATATGGATAGGACAATCCAACATTTAATGGGTTAGAAATGAAATAAAAAGTTATATACATTCCCAGTAAATTGTGGAATACTATAATCTCTCTCCCTCTCTCTTTCTCATTAAACTCTTTGTGAAGAGAGTCTGAGAAAGAAAATGTTATGCTTAAGAAAAGTCTTCCTTTTCTTTCAATATTCTATCATTTTCATGAAGCTTTGGGAGATTAATTTTTCCTTTTTTACTTTTTCCAACGGTGTGTTTTGAAATTGGGAAGATATTTTTTCCTCTGCAGCATGACGACCGTTCTTTTATCTGTGATAACATTCTACACTGCGGGTGCTGAATTATGAGAGTTAACATCTGCCATCCTACATCCTAAAGACAATGCAGAATATCTCTGGTTGGTTTTTAGGGGGTTTCATGGGCATATGGAAAGATCTCAGAATTCTGAGCCAATGCTGCAACATGTCTAGACTTCAAAGGCTTCTTGCTTCTGAAAAGGTTAAACAATTTTCCTAGCGAAACCAAGTGTGGGTTGTGAAAGACTCATGTTAAATGAAGAAAATTTTCCCCAAGGGCTATTCATTTAGTATCACCAAAAGTCATCAAGTTTCGGTTTCAGTTATTTGTATTTATTTGTAAAAACAAAGATAAAAGTAGAAGAATGAAAACAAAAATCCAATATTGATTTTTATAGTCTACAACTATTTTATTTCAGCAACACACTACAAATGTTTAGTTGAAAACTATTGTTTCTTTATACTTTGGAATATCTGTGTCCTTGTTTCTAGATAATGATTTATAATGAGGAAAAATAGCAACTAGAAACGTGTTTTATGTTTTTGATTATGTAAATATATAATTAATACAATTTAATCATATACCAGTAGTTTTTCATTTTAATTACTAGCTATTCCCTTCAATTATAGCAGACAATATGTGAGGACAACAAAATAAATATTAGATAATTAAATTTGTGAGCAATCACAGTTGTAATTGTACAATCAAAAGTGGAATAAATGTTTCATTTAAATCAGAGTACAGGAATGATATCCAACTTCAATATAAATGTGTGTGAAGTATTTTAAGATATTCAGTAAAAAGAATTTGAGTACAAAGGAGATTGCTGAATATGTAACTGAGATTCTCAGAATTCATTTCTTTTCTGATAAGGGCAATTCATCAAACAACATCTAAATACTAGAGGCTCTTTTCAGTGGTTAGTTCGATTAGCAAGGAGGGGAATCGTTTATTTGTGTGTGGGTATGTACACACACACACGCACACACATGAAAAGTGAAGAGGCAGAGCAACATCAAAATAGTCCCATACCTATATACATATCTACCTCTAGTGGTCTTTCTGCTTTTTATGTGCTGTTTTTGTTGTAATTCTATTGTTTGCTTCTCTTATCAGTTTTATCTATAATTTGTGGGCACTTTTCTCAAGCTTTTAGCAGAAGACATTGTGTTCCTAAACTTTTTGCAATATGTGAAGTACTGTACAGTGTACTCATTCGGTGGAAAGCCACAACTTTTGAGAAGGTTGGGTAGATGAGATTTGAATTCAACACATCTGGAAGTACTAGTTTGGAAAAGGCTGCTACAGTTCAAGAGCTTAATTTTTCAGCTTAATCTTGAAATAAGAAGTAGATAATGCAAGAAATCTAAATTATTGCATATTTAATTTTTTGCATTCCAAATAAATGTAAAGCTATTTGCACTTCCTGAATTTGCCCCTTTTTCTGAATAGTTCAAAATGTTTGATTCAATTTGTATCCTTCATATAATCATTAGTAGTTTAGTATCAACATAATTGAGTTTTCATTTTAAATTAAGCTACATCTCAAAATCTATTTTTACTGTAATTTTACAATTACTTACAGTATTCGTATTAGTATGAGAAGTAATACATGTAGTGTATATTTAGAAATAAATATCTTTTAATCAAATATGGAAAAATATTATATTATTCAAAGGTAAATAAAGATCAAACAAACCAAATACAAAACGATACAATAATTTGACCAGTTGAAACAAAGAATTTTACTGTTTAACTTCTAGTTAACTGATCTCTTTTTTTCTGCACTAAACAACTGTATTAGTAACCAAAATACAACAAACTAAATAACCACTTTTCTTTGTAACTTAGAAGTAATACTACTGAGAAAAAGATAATCAATGACTTAAGAAAAGTACCTACTATGAAAATCCAATTCCCAGCTAAGCAACACTTGAAGCAATTATTTTTTAAAAATTCAACTCTTTAAAACAGTTTGGTCTCCCACGCTCTGTCTTGGAGTGAGTAAGAAAAATGACACATTCTGAAACTATTCACTAAAGCTCCCATTTCTCTAATAACTAAAGTTAAAATTAAATTAAACTGTCTCTGAAATGTTCAAAACAGGATTCTAAAAGTGAATGCAGTTAAATTCAGAGCAAGCTAACCCAGAAATCGTGGTATTCGACAATCTGATTTCTTTTTCTTTGTTGCTGAGTTTAGGGAAGATTTTTTTAAAATTCTCCAATCACTATCTGTTTTTCTTGTGATTATTACTAATGAAAGATTAACAATTTGTCAAGGTAAAATTAGCTGAATGACAAACTTTGTAAGTACATGCATAAGCTTGAAGGTGCAAGTTGGAGTACAGAGGGGCTAAGTTACTGTAACTATGCATACACTTTATCTACTCATGCCTCAAAAATAAAGAGAAGCAATGTAACATTATACTCCCTCATGTTTCTTCTGCTGCTGATATTAACTATTTAGCCAAAGCCTATTTTTCTTTTGTTACCGATCAGCCAGGGAAACAAAGGATTTATCTATACAATTATAATACAATGAAAATAAATGCTGCATTACGATAGTTAAATAAACAGAAGCTAGGCTATTAAGTACCCCTAGCAAACTATATTCATGAAGTAATAAAATCAACAGTAGTGACTGCAAAGACGAAGTCCTACAGTTTAAAGTGAAAGCTGATAGTATCTTAATATATTTCTGAGTTCTTCCACCCTTTTTTGAACATCCCACATTATTAAAATTGCAAAACACTGTGCAGATTGTTTTGACTAATTTGTTTCTTAAAACATATACTGCAAATGTGAATCATTACTTTGCACATACTGTACACAATTTACCTACCCCCATTCTTAGTAAGAACAGAACTCAGCATGACTACATAATCATAATGTGTAAGTGCTCTGCTGTCAACCTGAAATGCTCCAGAAAAATTTCAACACTTTGAAGTACAAGGAGAAAATAATAAATAGCTATACTATAAACTACAAATGGGTGAAGTTTATTTTTCAATTTCCAATTAAAATATTATTCCATATTTCAGAATACCTCTAGGAATAAGCTAAATTCAGAACAATAACAAAGAACAATTTTATTAATTGCTTATTAAGAGTACAATTTTTAAAAAGTAAGAAGACCAGAGATTTCTGAACACCGCTACATTAGTGGATCATATATAATAATTGATATGTACAAAAACATATGAATACTAGATGATTAGCCTAATTAGGATAAACACCTCCTAATTATCCTTGGTTTTACCTAATCTCTACTGAACTCAGAAGGTTTTATTTCTGAGTAGCAATGTTTAGGACTGCACTATTATTCTACGATCCACATGAATTTTTAATGTCACATCCAAATATGTTTAAAACCAGTATTTTGATTCATTAAGCATTCCCTGTTACATGAGAGAGGAATCCCTTTTTAAAGATATTGTTTACTTTCAAATACAGCTTTTATTTTGGAAGGGAGCACAATCTGATCACTCTAAACTGAATAGAATTTTTTCTACTATTTTCATTTAACCACATAGTTCAATATAAAATTGCTTGATTGGAAAAACAAAATCAGGAGAGATAATTCAACCATCTGGATATCAATTATAATATCCTGGTTTCAACAATAAGCACTAGAAAGATTTAATCAAAGACTGATTCAAATAAAGATTACAGGCATATTAAATTAACTAAATTTAGTACATCACACTCAATTCAATGAAGCTTACATTTAAATGATTTTGTCCCAATCCAGCCACAAACACATTAAGGAAAAAAATAGTAATAAACTATTCATAAATGTGCAATTCATAAATGTGCAATAATGACCCCAAGGAATCAGTGAGGTTTTCTCTTACGTAAATTTCCTTAAGATTGTAATAGGCAATTTGAAAGTATGTAGATATAATTCATCCTTTATTTGCTTCTAATACTTGCATTTGTAATTTCCTAAATCAATTATATTAAATATCAATTAGTTAATAGGGGGATATATGAAATGCTTATGGATATAATAAATATATAATAATATATTTGTTATATTATTATGTAATATAATATACATAATAAAAATCAACCTCTTTTCCAATCTCTTTAAAATACTATCTGACTTCACTCAATTCACACTGATACATTCTAAGAAAGATCAAGGATTTGTAGGTGGAATGCCATTTCTAAAAATGAAAGCTAACTGCATTATCAAAAAAGGATTTTTAAAAAATGTAAAAGCTTTTTTATTAAGCCAAATTTCATTTTTGCATACATTTGGAAAACAGCAGTGGTATGAAGTTATATTGAAAAAGTATTTTTAAAAGTTTCTTACTCACTTCGGTAGCTTTATAGTAATATGCTGTACAGACCTTACTCATTCTTTACCACACCAACCCTGTGTGTGGTAGACCACTACTTTTGTCTATTTATTATCTAATAGTAGACAGTGAGGTACTGTTCAAATGCTAAAGACCATATGATGGGGAAAAAAATTTAAAAAACAGATCTAACAGATAATATACTGTATATTTGGCTATATCAAATATGAATAAGCTGACTCTAGAATAAATATTCCAAGAATAGAAGTTCATATTCAGTATTATAATGAATGCTAACTCTGGTTGGCCGTTATTTATTATCTATTTCTTTATTAGAGCTGATATACTGATTCATTTCAGCTTCGGCCAAACAAAAAAATTTGCTCATGAAGGCTCCTCACCTTTCAATCAAGATATGAGGCTAACCTGGAAGTCAAGAAAATATAATTTGCTTCAAGTGCAAATTTCTGTGAGTAACTTATTTTTAAATCTGTTGTTGAACAACTGTCAAATAATGCATGGGTTGTCGATCTTTTAATCAAAGATAGCTGAAAACAAAACTGAGAAAAACATCTTGTGGCTTGACTAGAGTTATATTAAATGTCTTTCTTTCTTTCAAAAACATTTGTGTTTTAATGAGCAGTAGCCTTTTAGAGAATACGCTATATGTACCTGACATTTAAAACGACACACCCAAGTGTCTATATTTATCTTTAGATGAAACCTCACTTCGAGCTCCTGCCAGTTTCAAATTTAGAAAAGCCTCCACATTACCCCACTGAAATGAAAACAGAGAAGGAAAGAAAAGGCATGGTGGAAAAAAGATCCTGTAGAACTCTATTTAGTGCAAAAAAGGCTTGTCAGCTTTGTTTTTTGTTTTTTTTTTAATTTGAAGCAAAGATGTAAAATACTGTTTGTTTGTTTGTTTGTTTGTTTGTTTGGTAACTGCCATTTCAGGGATGTAATATTATATTATATTCAGACAAACAGCTGCATAAAGTTGTACCTGCAACAAATAAAGATGGCTGGCAATTGGGACTTTTTTGTACTAAAATAGACTAACCCTTTATCCACTTCTGACTTCTACAGCATAAAAAACTGGCACCAGATTAGAGATAAAAATGTTCCCGTTAGTCTTAAACCAATCTTTTTCCATCAGAGTCCTTTTCCTTTTTTTTTAAAGCAGCTTTAATAAAAATAATCTGAATCACGTTTCTCCTTGTTCACTAGGAATTGCTTTTCTTTCGTTGGTAAACAGTTAAGTAGTTTCTAAACTTGTATGACATAGTCTATTTCATAATGCCGCACATTGCTACTTGGGGGGGGGTTGCAACCCATTTTATAAAGTTATATAAAGGACGCACCGATGTTGAAAGCTTGAAAGATGGTCTTACTATGTATGTTTAATAATATCATTGGCATTAAAATGGAACATTGAAATATTGAATAACTACTCTAAAACAATCATGCATATCAATGCTAGGATTATATAGGTTTGATTAATGTAACAACTATTATTATTATTATTATCATCATCATCATCGCTGTTTGTATCAAAATGAATTATACCCAGATGCCACATTGTTCATGTATTGATATTGATGTAAAAATAAAAATCCAATAAAACTTAAAATATAATAATAATAACAGCAGCAACAACAGTTACCTTATACCTTAACAGTTCCTAGGTCCTTGGTTAGGGCTTGAGCTGTTGAGCTACCAACCAGCCCCAAAGGCTGTGAATCTCACCAAAGATTAACATAATAATAATAATAATATAATTATTATTAATTATTATAATCCAGGGTGATTCACTTTCACCTCTTCTCTTCATCATCGCAATGATCCCACTATCAGTAATCTTAAAAAAAATGAAATTAGGCTACCAAACAGCCAAGAAGCTGAAAAAATTTCGCATTTACTATATATGGATGATTGGAAACTCTATGGAAAGTCAGAAATAGAAATCCAATCATTGACAAACACAGTCTGAGTATTCAGCACCGATATTTCAATGCAGTTTGGCATGGAAAAATGCGCCACTGTATCCATAAAAAGGGGCAAAATCACTGCATGTGAGGGAATTGAAATGCCCAATGGCCAATTAATTAAATGCAAAGAAAATGAAGCCTACAAATACTTAGGCATTCTTCAGTTGGATAACATCAAGCATGGAGAAGTAAAAACTATTGTCAGGCGAAAGTACACCAACAGAGTTAGGAAAATTTTGAAATCTAAATCGAATGGTGGAAATACAATCAAGGCCATAAATACCTGGGCAATACCAGTTATAAGATACACAGCTGGTATAGTTAACTGGACACAAGCTGATTTGGACCTTTTGGACAGAAAAACTAGGAAACTAATGACAATGCACTACAGTTTACATCCACGTGGTGATACTGATAGACTGTACCTGCCCCGAAAATCAGGTGGCAGAGGATTATTACAAGTGAAGCAAACAGTTGAAGAAGAAAAACATGCACTGGCTGATTATTTAAAAGAAAGTCAAGAACATCTATTAATTGAAGTGAAGAAGAAAAAACTACTGAAGGCCCAACAGACGAAACAAGAATACAGAAAACATATGATAAAATCAAGAATGGAGAATTGGCAGAACAAAGCACTGCATGGCCAATTTCTGGAAAAAATAAAAGATAAAGTGGACAGTGAACAAACTTGGTTATGGTTAACAACAGGTACATTAAAGAAAGAAACAGAGTCACTAATCCTGGCTGCGCAAGAACAAGCTATCCGCACAAATGCCATTAAGGCCAAAATCGAAAAATCCTCTGATGATGTCAAATGCAGACTTTGCAAAGAAGCTGATGAAACTGTTGATCACATACTCAGCTGCTGCAAAAAAATTGCGCAGACTGATTATAAATTGCGGCACAATTCAGTAGCACAAATGATCCATTGGAATTTGTGCAAAAATTATAATATTAAAACAGCAACAAACTGGTGGGAACATCAGCCTGAAAAAGTCACCAAAAATCAGATGGTCAAGATCTTGTGGGATTTTCGCATACAAACAGGCAAAATACTGGCGCATAATACACCAGACATCACACTGGTTGAGAAAAATAAGGTCACAATCATAGACATTGCAATACCAGGTGATAGCAGGGTAGCTGAGAAGGAACATGAAAAAATTGCAAAATACGAGGACTTAAAAATTGAAATTCAACGACTATGGCACAAACCAACAGTGGTAATTCCAGTGGTAATTGGCACACTGGGTGCTATTCCAAAAGCACTGGAATTACATTTAAAACAGTTAAAAATTGACAAAATCACCATCAGTCAAATGCAAAAAGCCGCACTGCTTGGATCTGCACGCATATTACGAAAATACGTTACAACGTCCTAGGCCCCTGGGTGGAGCCCGACTAGTAACCAATGCCAAATCCGGCGAAACAACTGGCCGCTGTGATTCAATTGTATAATAATAATAATATGTGGGACTTTCTAATACAAACAGATCATCATTTGGAGCACAACATGCCAGATACCATGGTTGTAGAGGGCCAAAATGTACAGTTTATTAATATCGCTGTTCCTGGAGATGCCAGAGTTGAAGAAAAAGAACTAGAAAAAATAATATTGCGACCTGGCCATCGAAACTACATGGCTATGGATGAAGCATGTAACAGTGATACCCATGGTCATTGGGGCACTTGGCACCATGTCCAAGAATTTTACAAGATAAATCAACAAATTGCAGCTTCCTGCAATAACACCAGCGGAACTGCAAAAAACTACGCTACTCGGAACATCTTATATTTTAAAAAGGCAATTGGTTGATACCTAGGATGCTGGCACCAAGCCGTATCAACCATTATCATAATTTTAGGATTTATCTCCATTCTTTAGTAACACAGCCTCATATAATATTACAAAATCTGCTCCATTAATATTGAAGGTACTAATTAGGCCAGTTTTCCTCAAACTGCAAATTTAATAAAATTAGGCCGACCATCCTTAAATAACAGGATAAAAGAGAGAAAACAATGACATTCTAAAATGTGGCAAATATACTGAATTCAAACACATTTAATAAGAATTTAGATAACTAAAATTCTTAGTTATCAGTGAAACAATATAATTAAAATAATGCTTTAAAATGTACAATAGTATCTTTTCTAAAAATAGAAAAAAAAAACATCTCACTTGGACAGATAGCTTTGTATATGCAGTTTTGGAATGGTGTTCCTATTATCCCATTATCCTTCTTTAGTGTAGGACAAAAAGGATATAGATCAAATCTATTTTGGAAAGTGAAATGTTATTTCTTCTAAATAATGTTTTGACCTTTACTCAGTAGAATTAGTTATAAACACCACAAAAGAAACAAGTAAATAATAAATACTTTTCACTGGCATTTGCTCTGTGTACTAATATTCTCTGTGTGTAAAAATATTCTTCCAGAAAAGAAGTTTCTGACACAAAGGGTAAGGAGTCAAAGTAAACCCAAGGTCATTTGCACAATTAGCAAAAGCTTGGATGGGCCTCTAAATAGATAAGCCACCAGAATTGCTTGACTGTGAGATGGGCGACATATAAATGTAATTATACGGGTGGGGGAGGGGTTTCTACTCATTCCATCAGCTAACTATGAATGAAATTAATACCACTTTATAATGTCTTGGTAAGGCCACAATTGGAATACTGCATTCAGTTTTGGTCGCCACGATGTAGAAAAGATGTGGGGAAAGAGTGTAGAGAAGAGCAACAAAGATGATTAGGGGACTGGAGAGTAAAACATGAAGAACGGTTGCAGGAACTGGGTATGTCTAGTTTAATAGAAAGAAGGACTAGGGGAGACATGATAGCAGTGTTCCAATATCTCAGGGGTTGCCACAAAGAAGAGGGAGTCAAACTATTCCCCAAAGCACCTGAGGGTAGAACAAGAAGCAATGGGTGGAAACTAATCAAGGAGAGAAGGAACTTAAGAACTGAGGAGAAATTTCCTGACAACAATTAATCAGTGGAACAGCTTGCCTCCAAAAGTTGTGAATGCCCCAACACTGGAAGTCTTTAAGAAGGCGTTGGATAGACATTTGTCTAGAATGGTATAAGGTTTCCTGCCTAGGCAGGGGGTTGGACTAGAAGGCCTCCAAGATCCCTTCCAACTCTGCTATTGTATTTATTGTATTTGTATTTAAATTATCTCATTTGGCTTAGAAATAAACTAAATAAATAAAGTTTAATATTGGGATAGACAATTAGAGGCATATGCATGCCTGGAACCATGCTCGTAGTCCCTGAAACCCAGTAAAATATTTGATACAAAATTTGGTAACAAAAATATCAATTTTCAGCAAAAAAAAATCTTTCTCTCTCTGTTTACCCTTTTAATGAAAATAAAGTAACAAAGCAAGGCAGTTAGTCTCTTCTGGAGCAATACTTTTATTTGGCATTAACATCCCCCCCACCCCCACCCCAGATGTCTGTTCTGGCCGCTCCAATAACATCACTGTATTATCACTACAACCTTACAGATCTTGGAAGCTAAAAGAATAACAAACTAATAAATGTATGCTCCCTACCCTTTGATAAATTGATGGATAGGGCATTATCAGAATAAAGGTTTTAATTTACTGCCACAAGATTAAGGGATACCTTATATCAACTAACTCTGCATATTTTTTCAAACAACTAACGAAAACCTCCAAAGTAAGAAGCATTAGAAACATTGAGATTTGCTGTGAGATTATGTGTATGCATGTTGGTGGACCTGTTTCAATCAAATAAACAATTCATTTGGGGTAAGAAAAGAGCAGCAATGCTTCATATACAATAGTATCTATCACCTGTTGTTTTTTCAAATAAAATTTACCTTAAATTTTTTTTAAAAAATGTTAGCCAATTCTGTGAAGGCCACATTTTTGGTTGATTAGTCTAAAAATTAAAGATCTAGGTTCAATGTTTAAGTATAAAGAACAAAAATGACTAGGCATGTCGTACTACACCCCCTTACAAATGACACTTTTCTTCTCTCACTTTATAAATAAACTGTCCTGGTTTCTCTTTCCTTTGTGGAATTCCAAATCTCTACAACTTCTTTTTCATTCTGAAAGATTATTAACAAGAAAAAATTACGTGGGAGGGATGATTTTGAAAGGTAATGGTATAAACACTGCCTTATTGAGTGGGAAGTTAAACAGGTCTGTAGATGGTTAGTAAATATCACTGTCCTAAAAACTTTTGGCAGTGCAGTAAAGTTTCTTTCATAGGCAATTTTATTGCCTACTAGAATGATCTGGAATGCTTTGTTAACATATTCCCTCATGTGTTTCCTCACAGAATTCTAATTGTTCTAAAATATATTCATTTTCTTTTATCCATGTTTTGGCAACCTTTCGCTGAGATATATGACAGTATATAAAGCAAAAGTACAACCTTTAGGAATCTCCTCCCCCTGACTTGCAATCCACTGGGGATTCTGAGAAACCCCATTCTGTCATCTACCACAAACATTTGGTTTCTGCTTAGACCTAACTCTTTGAAGAAGCGAATGCTGATCTTCGCATGGATTCGCACTGCAGCTGATTAACACTGCACTTCAGAGGCAGTTTAATGAATTCATCTCATTAAAGCAAGTGTGTTTGGGGGCTGGTTGACTTTTCCTAAAATGTCTTATGATTTATGTAGCAGCAAATTATACAATGATAAATGTGCCACAGTAAAGAGGTGGTGTATCTCTCCCCCAGTAAAATTCATTTTATTTTAATACCAACTTTTGTGCATGCATTACTGCAGTTTTTTTTTTCTTAAGTGGTAGAAAGTTCTCAGTACAAAGTTTGTGCATTATAATTATCACTAGTGTACATTCACTTACAATATCTTAAGTGTTCTGGGGCTTCTCAAAAATACTCTGAATAATAAGATGATACAAAACACCGTAAAAGGAAGATAAACCATCGATTCCAATGAAAAGTAAAAAGAAAAATCAAATTCACTGCATCCTACAAAATCAATTTAACAGCTCAATCTAGTACAAATGCAACCTCACATGGGAAAAAAAAATCAATGACTGACAGCGCTATCTAGTGCTCCAAAAACAGAGTTGGCAACAAAAGTTTAAGGCAGAAAATTAGCAGCATTAAAAGAGGAAGCAGCAGCTTGCATTATAAAACACACACTGTGTGGCCTGGGAGAGAAATCATGGGAGTTGCTGCTGGTGATGGCTGGAGAAGGCTGTTATAACTTATTGTTAGAAGCAGGAGAAAGGATGGGTTGTTGTCAGAGACAATTAAGTATACAATAATAATCTTGACATTTATTATAAACCATGTCAATTCAGTGATCTTTATGTGCCAAACTTGGGGTAATTTCCATTCTTTGTTTTAATGTTGTGCACAGGCTGGTATTCTAAAGTAAAACTATGGTCCTGCAATGCGTTCCACACACTTTCCTTTCTTCAATGTGCTTTGAGATCCAGACTGACCACAAGGCATTCAGAACAAAGAAGAGGATGATGGAACAGGGTGCTTTGCTTTCTAGATAAACACAAATCGCTTGAAAAAAAGAGGAGGGAGGAAAGAGTGGAGAGCTGGGGGGGGGGGGAAACCCAAAAGGGAAGGGTAGTCAGCACTTCTATGTTTTCTTGACTTTTGCCTGGTTTCAGAGGCAAGGGATATTTTATACAGCTTGGATGTTGAAGCTGTGTGTATTGAAGCTTGTGTACTAGGCATAGCTTGTCTACTTTTTGTGTGAGTTTTGGAGAGGGAGCATGAAGACATAACTGTCTGGGATTTGGCAAAAAGGTAAGGGTTCTCCTGCACTTGCATGCTAGTTGTTTCCAGCTCTAGGAGCGGTGCTCATCTCTGTTTTTAAGCCAAAGAGCCAGCACTGTCCAAAGACTTCTCTGTAGTCATGTGGCCACCATGACTAAATGCACAGGACGCACAGAGCACTGTTACCTTCCCACCAAAGTGGTCCCTATTTTTCTACTTGCATTTTTACGTGCTTTTGAACTGCTAGGTTGGCAGAAGCTGGGACAGGTAACGGGAGCTCACTCTATTACATAGCGCTAAGGATTCGAACTGCTGTACTGACAACCTTATGATTGACAAGCTCAGTGTCTTAGCCACTGCGTCCCTTGACCTTTAGAGAGTATCTCAAAGTTCTGTGTAGCCTGCTGTGACTGTATGTGCTATTAAAGTTTGGGTTTTTGTGTATTTTTCTAAGAATGGATCTTTTTTCCTCACCTTTTTGAAGGGGGCAGTTTGTGGATATTTTTTTTTTTTCATTTCATATGTCTGTGTGCCTAGAAGAAATTTATTTTGGGGGGGGCAGTTTGCTTCTCTCCTCTTTTTGTGCACTTTTCTGTTCTAGAATATTCCCAGGGATTTGGGATACATTGTCTTTGGTGTGTCTATATGTGTTTTCCCAGCTCATAAAAAGAAATTGGTGGGGGGGTGTTTTTCATGTTTTGGAGATGTGATAATATGTTTCTGTAAGCATCAGCAAAAAAAATATTATTATTATTTTAAATAGGTAATTGGGTGAGCAGTGAGGTCAAATCTGTAGTCTGGCATTTGGAACACTAAGTCAGTCTCCA
Source organism: Thamnophis elegans (assembly GCF_009769535.1). Classification (NCBI taxonomy): domain Eukaryota; kingdom Metazoa; phylum Chordata; class Lepidosauria; order Squamata; family Natricidae; genus Thamnophis; species Thamnophis elegans. The sequence goes on along the minus strand of NC_045544.1, from coordinate 99,311,120 downwards.
CCTTGTACCATTTTACTAGTCAGGCTTCATGGCTGGCAGACACTTTTGAAATTACCACAACAGTTTATCAAATTATATACAGTATTATTTCATGGGCTCTAAAAATGTGGATATGTGCATTAAAGAAACACTAATGTGAGCTGTTCCAAATGACAAAATCTACCAGCTTTCTATTTTAATGTAAGTTCTGTATTTAAAAGTCCAAAGTGTCCTCAAACATTTAGCTTTTGGAATGTCTGTTGGGTTAAGGTTAAGGTGGGAGAGAAGCAGCATTTCCAAAGCAAGGAGAAAGGGAGAGGTGTGTTCAGCTAAAGCTATTTAGAGGAACTTTCTCATACATGCTTCTTTTCACAGCTTCTGTGTGGTTGACTTGAAGTATCTTTGTTGGCAGATAATCCAACAAAGGAAGAACTAAGATGAATAGCAACAACATGCCCTCAACCACTTCTAGTCAAGTGTGCAAGTGCAAATGTTAACTCGTGGATTCACTCTTTTTTAAAAGCAGGTTTCCAGGTCTTGTGGCTGAATTAATATATGTTTGAAAGAATGTGGCAATGATTGTTGAAATATTCAAAGTCAAAGAGATGCATGAATAAAATTCCCATTCCCAGAGATGAAGAGATTCTGTGCCTTGATTCATAGCTCTTATTTCATCACGATGGCTATCAAATTCAGAAAAAAGTAATGCAAAAATAATGACAAAAATATAGAATGCCTAGAAAAAACTTCTTTTGCAGCATATACATAAACACATGTAATTCTTGTACTAGTTAAATTAATCCTAGAACTCCATTCCAGAAAGTGTACAGATATACAGTCATCTGTCTTACTCACTCTATGCAAGTTCCAGGCCATCTATGTTTACCATACTAAAAATATCTATATACTTCAACTAATCTACAGGAATAATCTCTTTAAAACTGTCAATAAAGGATGAGACCAACAGAACATTGCATTAAGATACTGTAAGCCCTCAAAAACAGATCCCCTAATAGTTTCCATAGTTCTTTTGCTTAGCATACTTCAAATAAAAATTGTTTAGTGAAGAAAGCCTAAACTGTAAAGAATAGAAACCCTAACATGGTCTCTTTAATTCTAAGGTGTCAATAAGTAATTGCTATGATGTGCCATCAAGCTCGTGTTGACCCATAGCAACCACACAAAATTTCTGCAGGATAATTTGTTTCCAATCAGGTCTTTCAGGTTTTCCAACGGTGCACCCATTATTGCTGATGGGATTAAGATTAAAATGACTTTGATTGCAATTATTATAGAGGCTTAGTGTAAATCTATATCACTGTCATAAGATTCCGTTGCACTTTACTAAAAATTCTATTCTGTTTTGAATAGTTGCACCCTTATAACTGTATCAATAAACATCTTTCTTGCTTTAGAAGATAATAAAATGTAAATTACTTTTTTTTGTTTACAATATTCTTGACAAGAAAACACAAAAGGTTATCCAGACAAAAATATACAAGACAGCTAATAGCGGAATCTGTGAAGCATGTGTCTTAAAAGTATCAGTGATTTAGCACTTTCAGGTTGGTTTTTCGTTCCGAATAAATACAAATCAGCTGGTTTTCTTAACAAATACATGCTGAATAATATAGATTCTCTTAACTACAAAGGAGAGGGGGGAATGTTACAGAGAAAATTATAAGGAAAACACAATATCATTTCTGGAGAAATGTTACAAGAAAATTCCCCTTTACAGAAAGTTGCCAGATTGCACATTTGTTTTGTAAATTCATAACTGGTGCAACTGCATTTATTGCTTCAATTTATTGCTTTATCACCAATCCTGGTGGATAAAACAAGGCATGCTTCGAAGAGCATGAAAGGGGAGCACAAATAGCAGGAGGGAGCAGGATATAGAAAAAAACACCACTTTCTACAGCACAGCTACTAATATGAAGTTACATGTGGAATATCTGAGTGGCACCCTGTTAATTCCGTAAGTACATTCCAACCACAGGGGGCTCTAAGCACTATGAATCCAGGAGATTGCAAATGGTAAGAAGGAAATATATAAATTTTACCCTGTGAAATTTTATCAAGATAGCAGAACAACTATGCAATGAAAGTTTCATCTGGAAATACCTCTATTCATACCTATTTCTTTTGTTTTATGAAAGAAACTACTTCCATTCTTCCAAAAAACAGTATGTTGTGGAACAGGCATATATGGAGGTGTATTTGATAGCATTCACTCTAAGAAAGAGAGCAACAGCTCAACATTATAAGTTGATTATTCCAGTGCAGGTTTATTTTCTGCTCAAACTACAAAGCACTCTGTGCTATATATTTACATACATGTGCTATGCCAATAGTATCTTTCTGTTTGTTCAAATGTGAGGCTGATACTTGTATCTTCATGTATTTTAAAACAAAGCAAAAAAAAAAAAAACACCCCAACAAGCAATAGAGAGAAAGGGATGATCAACTATATCCCATCCCAATCCAGGATGTAAAATATTTAGTTCAAGGCAATAACAATAACTTAAACTTTATGATTATACTTTAATGCAAATTAGCACAATTGTAAAATTATGCTTAAAATGTTTAATCATATTTATATTTTTGTCCTAAGTATTATTTAGATAAGAGGACAGCTGGAAATATCAGGCAGTAGACTACTAAGGAAGTAAAGAAAGGCAAAACCAAATGATGGACACCAACAACTCTTGCATTTTTGCCAACCCCCTCCCCCAACCTTGGATATGAGCTTAAACCTCAGGCAACATATATCACAGATATACCAATAGCAATACCATTTAGACTGATATACTGCCCCATACACTCTCATACTGCCCTGTTCTGACGGCCCCTCTTCGCTCGTTCACAAATGACAGTCAGACAGAACTTCAAGGAAATATCTTTATCAGTCCTGGCTCAAGTTGGCTGCAAGCTCAAAAATAAATGTAGATAAAGTCTCTGGCAAAACGTTACACAGCAGAAGCAAAAACAAAAAGCTCTTACAGCAAACCAGGTTTACAGAAAGCAAAATCACTTATCCAAGTGCCTCTTTTAATCAGGTTTACAGAAAGCAAATCACTTATCCAAGTGCCTCTTTGAATCTCGAAACGATGAACCACACACGATGAACGAGAAACGACGAACCACGAACGTTGACTTCTGCCACAAAGGCACGGCACCATCCGTCTTTTATCTGCAGAAAACGACCCTAACCAGCAACAGCTGCTCATTATTCCTGCATCCCGACGCAACTCACAGCAAGCTTCTGCTGAGTCACAACACTGCCCCATACACTTACAACATTCTCTGGGAAGTTTACAATGTCAGCATTATTTGCATATTGCTCCCAACAATCTGGGTCCTCATTTACCAACCTCAGAATGATAGAAAGCTGAATCATAACCAATTTCATTGTATTTAAGTACAATGACAATAAAGATTACACTTACACTTATAATCAACCTTGAACCCCATCAGGATCGAACTCTGGTCTTGGGCAGAGTTTGCCTGCAATACTGCACTTAACTACTGTGCCACCAGAGCTCTTGAGTATCAGATATACTCTGATTCACAGAAGCACATACCTGAAAAAAGGGAATTTTATTATAAGAACCATCCTTTTAGATTAATCCAAAGCTAATCAAAAGTCCAGCATTTTTGTTCCTTACAGTAATCAACTAAAAGTGTTTAGTGCACAGAAAAACAGAAGGTGGGAATATGCTGCCACCCACCACTGTTTCCTGGCACCTGGTATGTGGAGGCAAGCTACCCACCTTTGAGGAGATCTTGAGTCCCTGGATTGGGACCACTGATAGACTTGCAGGTGATGGCATCTCTAATGTTATGCATGTTCTTGTTGGAAATTTGAAATTTAATAAAATTTGTATGCCGCCCACTTCCATGGGACTCTGGGCGGCTTACAGACAAGATAAAAAGCATTTAAAAATTAAAGGTAAAAATACAATTGTTAAAATTGCACACCATCCATTCTGTCTAAGTGGGGCTGGACATTGATCAACAGCCCCAGGCCTGCCAGGTCTTGGTGGCTTTTCGGAAGGCCGGGAGAGTGGTAAGGGTCTGGATCTCTACAGGTAGATCGTTCCACAGGGCCGGCGCAACTACAGAGAAGGCCCTCCCCCGGGGGGCCGCCAGCCGGCATTGTCTGGCCGATGGCACCCGAAGGAGGCCCAACCTGTGAGATCTTGTTGGTCGTTGGGAGGTATGTGGCAGGAGGCGGTCTCTCAGGTAGCCAGGTCCTAAACCATGTAGGGCTTTAAAAGTAATGACTAGCACCTTGAAGCGCGTTCGGAGACCAATAGGGAGCCAGTGCAGCTCGCGGAGGATGGGTGTAACATGGGTGTATCTAGGTACTCCCAGTATTGCTTGCGCGGCTGCATTCTGGACCAACTGTAGTCTTCGAACACTCTTCAGGGGCAGCCACATGTACAGCGCGTTACAGTAATCTAGTCTTGAGGTGACGAGGGCATGAGTGACCATTCAAAGTGCCTCCCAGTCCAGGTAGGGCCGCAACTGGTGCACCAGGCGAACCTGGGCAAAATCCCCCCTGGTCACAGCTGACAGATGGTGTTCTAACGTCAGCTGTGGGTCCAGGAGGACACCCAAATTGTGGACCCTCTCTGAGGGGTGTATGATTTCGCCCCCCAGGCTAAGAGGTGGAATGTCTGGACTATCCTTGGGAGGCAACATCAATAGCCACTCGGTCTTATCTGGATTGAATGCAAGCTTGTTCGCTCCCATCCAGACCCTGACAGCCTCCAGGCATTGGCACATCACTTCCACTGCTTCGCTGAGTTGGCACGGGGCGGACAGATACAATTGAGTATCATCCGCATATTGATGATATTTGATCCCGTGCCAGTGTATGATCTCACCCAGTGGCTTCATGTAGATATTAAATAGGAGTGGGGACAGGACCGAACCCTGCGGCACACCATATTTGAGGGGCCTAGGGGTCGATCTCTGTCCTCCAACCAACACCGACTGCGACCTGTCCGAGAGGTAGGAGGAGAACCACTGTAAGACGGTGCCTCCCATTCCCACCTCCCGTAACCGTCGCAGAAGGATACCCTGGTCTATGGTATCGAAGGCCACTGAGAGGTCAAGAAGCACTAGGATAGAGGAATGTCCTCTATCCCTGGCCCGCCAGAGATCATCGATCAGCGCGACCAAAGCAGTTTCGGTGCTGTAACCAGGCCTGAAACCCGACTGAAAGGGATCCAGATAATCTGCTTCATCCAAGGTCGGTCGGAGTTGAAAGGCCACCACCTTCTCAACAACCTTCCCTACAAACGGGAGGTTGGAGACTGGACGATAGTTGTTTAAGATGGCTGGATCCAGGGAAGCTTTCTTAAGGAGGGGTCTCACCACCGCATCCTTTAGAGGGTGCGGGAAGAATCCCTCCTGGAGAGAGGTGTTAACAATCCTCTGGAACCAGCCACGTGTCACCTCCCTGCTGGTCGAGACCAGCCAGGAGGAACACGGGTCCAGTAAACAGGTGGAGGCACTCACCGTTCCCATGGCCTTGTCCACTTCCTCAGGAGCGACAAGTTGAAACTCGCTCCATGAAATCTGATCAAGACCCTCCCCCGGCATCTCGGCTGGTACTGTCCAAGTGGAGTCCAGGTCCGTCCAGATCCGAGCGACTTTATCAGACAGAAACTGAACAAATTCCTCAGTTCTACCCTGTAAGGGCTCACCCACATCCCTCCCTTTCAGGAGGGAGCGGGTTATCCTAAACAGGGTAGCTGGGCGAGATTCTGCAGATGCAATAAGAGCAGAAAAATGAGCACATTTTGCCGCCCATATCGCCACTAGATAAGTCCTAATAAAGGCTCTTAATTGTGTTCGGTCGGATTCGGAGTTACTAGCCCTCCAGCGTCGCTCTAGGCGTCTCTTTTGGCGCTTCATCTCCGGGAGTTCCTCGGTAAACCAAGGAGCCCTCCTGGATCCACTGCTGCGGAGAGGCCGTAAAGGCGCAATCCGGTTTAGAGCCTCAGCCGTCGCTATATTCCAAGCAGCGACCAGGGACTCCGCCGGATTGTGGGCCAAGGAGTCAGGTATCTCACCAAGCGCCGTCTGAAATCCCATGGGGTCCATCAGGGTCTTGTGATGGTGCTGTTAATGTAGATATGGGGGCAAAATAGATATTGGGATTCAAGCAGAGTCTCAACATCACTGTCCTATTGCTTCTAACTGCTCATAAGAACCTGCTTCCAGTTAAGGAGTTGTCTGCAGTATCATTGTCCAGCATGGACTGTAGTTAGTTACTATGTTTGAATAATCTGAGCTGTGAGCTTTAAGTGACTGTAAGTGATGTTCTTTTGTTCCATTTCTAAGATCTGTCTTTACTGTAATAGGCCCTCTCTGGGAATTGATTTGGCTCTGATAATTTGTCCACTGATCTTATTGGATGGTTAGTTCAGTGTCCTAAATGTCCGGTTTAATGGCATTAAGCTACATTCAATTTGACCCATTTGCCAGAATTGTTCAGCTGATGAATGTACATCAGGAAATTGGTTTATTAAACCTGCTTGGGAAGATGCTTTCAGAATTGTGACTGAAATGGTATGCAAGGTGACCATGAGCAAAATTTGGGAAGTGCAGCATAGCAACCCACTGAGGTGGTTCGGCTGAGAGAGGTCCTAAGTCATCATGTCTATGGCAGAACTGAACCCATGGTCATCCACCTTCTACTCTGGTGTCTTAACCACTTATGTAATCTTTGCATGCATATGACTTAATATGATAAAAATCATATATGAAACATATGTGAGAATAAATGGAGTGCATAATGAATGGTTCATCGCTAAATAGGGAGCAAGACAAGGATATATGATGTTCCTTGGATCAGTTTTACAGACAAATGTATAAAGAATGTTTGGAGTGACATGAATAGGGAGGGAGATTGGCAGAATAAACCAATAAACAACTCTTTCAAGTAACTTTTTCCCCCCTTTCATTTTTAAAAAAACATTTGAGGAGAGAATAAATGAAGGCTGCATTGCAAATGATACATATGAAAGATATGTGAATGGATCCCAGGGTTAGGGTTAGGGCAAGTTGAGAGATAAGGATGCAATCCACTAAATGATGGAGGTACATGGTGGAAAGAAGGATGGTTTGCAAGGAGAGAAAGACAAGGGAAACTATAGTGAATTATGTCGGCATAAATTAATTTCAGTTATTATTTATTTTTCTAATTTTAATATTTTATTTGGCTTTGTATTTTTAGTCTTTTTCTCTCCTCTGCATAAAGTTGCTTAGATTGAAAGAGTTGTGTAATTATTATATATAATATGCAGGTCTCTCTTTTTTAAAATGAAACTTTCTTGTCCTATGGCAGTTCTAGCTTTTACAAATATGCTTAACGACATGGCATAAGCTGTTTAGATTTTGTTTAATAACAAATTGATTAGGAAAGGTCCAGTGGTGGGATTCAAAAATATTATTACTGGTTCCGAGGGGGTGGCTTGGTGGGCATAGCAGGGGTGGTATACTGTAAAATCTCCACTCCCTCCCCACTCCAGGAGAAGGTTACTGCAAAATCCCCAGGTTACTGCAAAATCAGCTGGGATTCGGGAGGCAGAGAATAGATGGGGGATGGGGCCAGTCAGAAGTAGTATTTACCGGTTCTCCGAACTAGTCAAAATTTCCACTACCGGTTCTCCAGAACTGGTCAGAACCTGCTGAGTACCACCTCTGGAACGGTCAGACACTTTAAGAGTCCATGAAGTGAAACAAAGCAACAACATATTCAAGAACCAACGTCCAAAGTCAATCTGTTTTATAGTATATTAGGCAAATGATAATCTACAATAGTTAAGGCTGACTTGATATAATTGAAAAAACAATAAAAAGGAAGGTAGCAACAATATTCACTATGTGACAACATACTGCATTTTCATGCCAGAGAGTATGATATTTTACCTTATATTATATTAAGCGTATAGGCTCAGATTACATAAACAGCTAGAAAACAAGGTGGGAGAAAAATTAAACAGCTTGCGGTGTTTTTTTTTTTAATGTGTAGAAATAACAGTCAAACTTTGGGGATCACAGCCGTCATAGTATTAAGAAGCTTCTGTATCTGCCCTAGTTCAAAATACTGAAATTATGAATACTGTTGCTTGTTTTTCTGGAGCTTTCAATTTACAAAGCAATTTACAATATTTTTACTCTTTGTGTCATTAACCTTCAATTTCTCATGCTATCATATATTGTTTGACACAGTTTAAGGAATAGTAGTGAAATATCTTATGCATGTACAACTGAGTATTTAAAAATATTTGCAATGTGGAAGACTCATCAGAATGTGGAGGTTCAGAGAGACAAATGTACTCAGGAAACGTCCTATCTAAACATTAACTAAAATAGCTGAATTAATAAAATGTCCTTAAATAAAAAAAAAAAGATCCGCTATGAATCAAAGTTATCGCTTTGTTGTCTTAAGATTACTCCCGTGATTGGGATGACCCAATCATGGGTGAGGTATCAAGAAAATGCCTATAAATTGTGATTGAAGCCCTGATTCTTTTAATATTTATAAACAAGCAATGCATCTAATAAAGGGGCAGGGCTCTGACCACATGGTTGCTGCCACTGCCTTGACTTCTTTTGACATACTTTTATGGTCATACCTGCTAGTAATTGTCAGAACAAGGGAGGTAGAAGAAAACTAACCCTTGTAAGAAATTGGAAATTATCCTTTTTGCATATAGTCTCTAAAATCAGAATAGGGCCCTTTGTATTTACTATTAAAATAAATTTCTAATAAAAAACAAAATAGAACCAGAAATAGTCTATTTTAAAAATGAAAACCTGAAAACTTTCCTTCAAGAAACATTATTTACCCCTCTAAGTTTTTTTTTAAAAGAAGTTAAAATCAGAATTACAATAGAACAAATTAAAAAATAATGTATGTGCTCCCCAAATCAAATAATTTTTGAAATGAAATCAACAGTTGACATGGTAAATTTTTAAAATGACGTTCATATTAAATATAGCTGTGTCTAGAATCCCACTTGTGACATTTCCATAATGCTGAATGAGTTCAACGTCTTTCATTGGAACTTCTATTGCTTTCAGTATAGTAATGTTATATTCAATGCCCTCAATTCATCAGAAAACTGTTGTTAGAAAACTCAATACGTATTTTCTTATAAGAAACAACTAGAAAAGCCAAACCAAAAAGGAAACAAAATACATCTACAAAGTTGTGTTAGTCACATATGTGGGCATAGCCAATGTTTTGAAATGCGTATTGATAAAAGTAATATATAAAAAAATACCCAGTGAAAGCTAGATAACAAAAGCATCTTTCCTAACCATAGGCAAGATTCATCTTGCCATCATGATTCATGAAAGGAAGCCTATCAGACAAGCAAGTTCTTTTAATGGAATCTTGCAACAAGTGTTTCATAGGAAAGGAAAGGAAAAAAACCTTTGAAATGACTTTTCTTTAGAAGCATTTTTTCACACAAGATGCTGAGGGAGACCTCTTGTTTTTATAAATTTCCAGGAATTTACAAAATTTCCAAGCCATGTTTTTGTAAATTGGTGGGAAAACCTGAAACATTCTCTTTGGTGTTATAATACCACCACCTTAACATACACTTGTGCTAATCTTGTGAAACCCCATTCCATGAAATATTTCCTATAATGACCTTCCTATAATTTAAAGTCTTTTATAGAAGAATGTAAATACGCAAGTTTACACCTCCGTCTTATTTAGCTCCACTGAAATGCAAGAGCACAAATATCTACATGCACTTGTTTTCCTGCACAGACTATAAATTCAAAGCCAAAGAAACAAATGAAAAAAATCAGCATAGAATGTATGGTTAAGAAGCTAAACCACAGTTTTAACATTACATCTCAACCAGTTTCTTGTGGGTTTGGCCACTGATTCTCTTTCCTATGAGTTCCTGTCCTTCTTTCATGTCCTTCTTTCATGATTCGATTCAAAGTTAATACTTTGTATTTAAATAATACCTGCTTGACTCAAAATATTTCCTATACATTATCACTGTATTCCTATGGTCTCTATAACCAGGCAAAGTACTTTTATTAATGGCCGATTGAAGACATGGGACAGAAGCTGAGGACAATGGCTTGCTTGGGTTAACTATGAGCTATGGAACTGGATTTCCTGGATCAAAGTTTATTCTCTGCAATTTCCCTACTGCGCTATAACATAAATAAAACTGTTGCCATCTGACTTATTTTTGTCCTGCTTAATAAACCTCATCTAACTTCCATTTGTGTTATGTGTTTATATGTATGTTGCAAGTACATATGAGATCAAGCTTTGCTCCTACGTAATCTGGACCCTGCAAGTTTTCAAAAACCTTTGCCTGAACTTTGTCCTTAGAAGGACTTTAGGCTACCTACAGATCTTACAGTTCTATCCCTGAGACGCACGTAGTACCAGACATTGTGGGCACCGCCCAGGACTAATGTTCTATTTATACAGCTTAGGAGGCCCAAATAATTGCAAGGTCAAAATCTCATATTAAAGCTGATGTTTTATCACACTCTGCTAAGAGTTCACACCTTTCAAAACATTTATCTATAATAAAGCTCATTTTTCTTTTACTTAGCGAGGGGAACACAATCAGAACACCAAATCCATGGGCGAAGCCAAGTTGTATACATAAAAAATAGAACTTGATCTAATAGTTAAGCATTAGGCTAGAAACCAGGAGACTGAGTTCTAGTTCTATTTTAGGCAGGAAAGCTGATTTGGACTAGTCACTCTCTCACTCATCCCAACCCACCTCACAAGGTTGTTGTGGGGAGAACAGGAAGAGGAAGGAATATTAGGCATGTTTCACCACTTGCTTTATTAATAAAATCAATAAAGGCAAGATAAAAATAAACTTTCAATGCATCTTTTCTTCTCTTTGTGTGGGGGAGATCCAGTATCTTTCTGCCTCTGTAATAACAACAACAACAACAATACTATTTTGACCATCTTGTTTCTCTAATTCTTCCAAATAATTGCCTCTCCTTTATTTTTAAAACACAATTTTTTTCAATGCAGATTGATCCTCTACATTCAATCCCCCTCCCCCTGATTTAAAAAATGAATCCAGAATTAGAAGTCAGAAATTTCATGAAAGCATGGTCCCTAATATGTAATTTTCCTTCAGATGTTTCTAAATGCACTTCTGGGCAGTGCGGGTAGCGTAATGACTGGGCTGCCTTTTATATCACGTTCCTCACTGATTTATCCTACAATCTTTTATATGTCAGTGACACTTCATGTCAGAAGCTCATGCAAGAACTTTGGGCTCCATCTCATAAGAGACTAGCAAAAATAGGTGTCTAAGTGTAACAGAGAAAGGTCAACAGGGACATTGTGTGTTCCTCGTTTATGCAACTAGAAGAGACATTCTCAAGCTGGTGTCCTCCAGAAGTACAACTGTCTCTGGCTATGCTGGTTTAGAATTTGGGAAGTTGGACTGGCAACCTATTTGAACTGAATTATGTGAGAGGAAATGCATGACTAAGACTATACCAGGGGTGTCAAACCCAAGGCCCAGGGGCCGGATTCAGCCTGCAGAGTACTTACCGTATTTTTTGGAGTATTTTCCCTCACCTTTTTCTCTCAAAAAAGAGGCTGAAAATCTGGGTGCGTCTTATACACTGAATACAGCATTTTTTGCCTCCCAAAACTCTGTTCCCTTCACCAAAATGGCCGTGCATAGCTTTTAGAAGGCTTTCAGAGCTCCTGGAGGCTGGGGAGGGCAGGAATGAGTAAAAACGGCCCGTTTCCCCCCCCCCCCCCCCGAGCAGCACTCTACAAGCTTCCTAAAGGCTATCCATGCCCTTTTTTTGACAAAAAATTGGCCCGTTTTTCAAACAATGGGCAATTGTTTGCTCATTTTTGCCCCCCCCCCGGAGCACTCTACAAGCCTCCTAAGGGCTATTCATTCCTCCCCCTTTTTTTTAAAGGGCCCATTTTCGCAAAAAATGGGCTGTTTTTTTGGAGGTTTGCAGAATGCAAAAACTTTTTAAAAATTTTTTTTCCTATTCAAAACCTTGCTGCGTCTTATACTCTGAAAAATACGGTAGATCTAGCCTGTGGGGCCACCCTGGAAACAATGAAGGACCAGCCCGCTGTGCTTCTGCTAGCGAAAATGGCGTCCTGAGCTTCATTTTCGACTGCCACGGCCTCCTACAACCCTCTGACAGTGAAAATGGAGCTCTGGAAGGAGGCCGTGGCATCCGAAAATGGGGCTTGGGAGCCCATTTTTACTGGCAGACTACTCGGGCCACCACCGGCACCCCCAACAAGAGTGACATAGAGCTGGACACAGCTGGACCTTGCTGGACACCCTGGCCCCGTGAGATCAAACACAACCCTGATGCGGTCCTCAATGAAATTGAGTTTGACACCCCTGGGCTATACACTTTTAGCTAAGCAGAACATTGTACACCATCAGCCTCCTAAGCAGAGATTAAATCGGTTTCCACAAAACTTAGCCTAGAAAAGAAAACATAATAGAGAAAATAAATGGGTTTCTCAGTGGCTGGCTACATAATGCTTTTATGTTTGGATGCATGTTTTCAGAACTCTTCTTTCATAGACAAATTCTTACATACACAATACGTTTGACTATAAGATATGTAGGAAGGTAAACATAAATGAAATTTTAAATTAAAACATTTGGAGTCACAGTGTACAAGGACTTTGACATATATCACAAAAAGGGTAAATGTTGCATGGGATCAGCCATTATAATCTGTAAACTGTAATGCTTGGCTTTTAGTGATATGTGACCTCATACTATTATATTTAATAAACAATGCTTAAACAAGCTATGACTTAATGCAATAAATGAACTCAGACATCCCCTCTCTAGGATGTAAAAATGCCTCCATTCTTTCTGAAACCGCACAATCTGATGAAGCAGAATTTGGGACATAGTTTGCTGGCTGGGGAATTCTGGGAGTTGAAGTCCACACACCTTAAATTTGTTGTGGTTGAGAAACACTGAGTTACATGGATTTATCCTTAAGAAAATAATTTACAATGCACATGTCCTTTTAAATCTTACCTAATTTGTTTTCCACTGACACTTTTCACCTGGTTTAAGAACTTAAAAAGTTCCTACTTAATATTTCTTCTGTTTTTACAGGTTCTATGTCTTTCCTTACAAATGTGAATGGGTTTCATTTTTTTAACTGGATTTCTTTTGCAGAAAATTATTCACAAAAAATTATTTGCTTGCTATTTTCTCTTGTAGTTTTTGTAACAGAAAAGACCTAATTGGCAAATATTTAATATTCAGATCTAGCTAAAGCAGTGCTTCCCAAACCTTTTTCTTCATTACCCAAACCACTTATCAGAAAGTCTTTATTTAAATGTCCTTGCTGTGACTAAGCAATGGCTTAGACCAACTTCCCCCACTTACCCAATTTTCTTGGTATTTACCCAGGTTTGGGAAGCCCTGGGCTAAGGGCTCTTCCACACAGTAGACTTAAAGTCTGGTATCGGGCATGGGAGCCAACAAAAAACTGCTGATTTAAGACTGAGCAATCCTTACACTGACTCAGCAAAACTAATGTGGGGAAGAGAGGGGAGGGTGGGGAAGGCCTCCCTTTGTAATCCCTCCATGGGGCCCTTCTCTAATGTCTTTCTCTCCATTTTATAGCAAGAGAGATTGGGGAAGACAAGAGACAAGTTCACTCCTCCTTCTACTATCAGTTATCTGAACCTATAGAAAGGGAGAAAAAAAGAGGAACAGGGTTTTTAACTCTGCTTCTCCCAGCATGATATAGATCAACTTCTTCCCATTTCTCTTGGGCGGGGGTGGTGGGTGAGAAATGCAATGGAATCTATTGCTTATGCCAGCACCCTGGGGCTTCAACCCAGGGCTGCTGGGAATTCATGGTGAGGTTATTTGCTCTTACTCATCCGCCATTCTCCTGTGGCTTAGGTCTATAAGGCTTAGCCTGCATTGGGACTATGAAGTCGTTTCATCACCTTGCCTGGGAGCCTTCTAGGCCATTAAAGGACAGGAGTAAAACACCCCATGCCCTGGCCATTGCTGTGCCAAAGCTAGAGAGATGTTTTTCTATAATATGTGTACTACCTTGTGTGACAGTGCTGAAGTTCCAGAGCTGAAGAGTGTCTTACACCCCATTTCTCTCCTTCTGTGGAAATGGAAGCAGGGAAGAAGTGGTTTTTTTTAGTGCAGTGAGAATTGGCAACCAGGCCTGCTTCCTCTCCTCTTCCCCTTTTCCAGCCACCCATGGTAAGAGAAGGAGACATAAATCTTTTGGCACACCAGGAGAATTCTGACTTCTTGGCTGCCCAGCAAGTCAGAGGCCAGGCCCTGAGGGATACATCATCAGTAGCCGCAGTAGAAATTGGACAGAAATTGGAACGATTTGACTGACTGATCTGACTGTTGTCAGCAGAATTGAAAAGCAGTACTTCTGAAGCATTGTAATAAAAGACAAATGTAAGACGTCTTCATGATGGCATCTTGGAAGTAAGTAGAGAACAATGGTCATGAGTTTATGTCCCCAAGAAATTGTTTCTGAGGCATCGTTGTGCCAGGCAAACAGAACATGCAGCTGAGCTCTAAAATGGTAATCTAAGGCAGGAACAACTTTAAGTAGTGGTCACACTTTCCCTACTCTAGTTTACTTATTAAAAAAAATTATAATTCCACCTCTCATTTTTTGAGGAGGTGGGGTTTTTTTCCCTAAAGAAAGATTCTTGAAAACTCAAAATACTGCATACAATGCTGTTCTCCAGACCTTCAGTTAGTGTCATAAAAGTGCTGCCTTCATATGGATTTTAGATTTCATTACTCAGGGTCAACACAGCTGCTTTCACTTTTAAAAAGTAAAAAGAACTCCTTTGAGTCAAGCTCAAGCAATGTTTTGGCATGATATGGAAGTGGTTGGACACTGCCTCCTTCCAGGATGTTTTTTTTTTTCCAGCTTTCCAGTCTTGCCTGGAGTCCTGCACTTCCCCACTGCCCTGGTAACAATCCAGGCAACCTGGATCTGTTGGCTGAGAGTTGCCAAGGGGAGCATAAAGTCCTAGCATACTTCAAAATCATCCTGAGACCCACCAATGCGCCCAGAATTACTTTATGCCTTCCCTTGTCATAATGGTAATACTAAAAAGAAGAAAAGGCTAATAAAGGTCAGCAACAACCAAAACTGCAAACAAACTGAGGTACGAGGACAAGCCAGTCAATAAATAAATTAAAATATGCTGCTAATGAATATTTTGAAATTCCCAATATAATTTAGTCTCCTCCCCAGGAAAAAAAAATCTCAACATGGTGAAGATTCAACTGTTTGCCCAATGGGAGAATCAGTGGAACTAATAACACTGAAACTCTTCTCTTTAATAAATAATGTCCAGGGATTGCACAGCTTTGGTAGGTGATCAGCATACTGACATCTTTCAAGACCAAATTTTATGCCATATACTTATAATTTTGCATATTCTTAATGGTCCAAATTTCCCATTTTGCTTGCTATTAATGCAAGCATAATACCTTGAATCTTTAAAACAGAAAACATGCAAAAGCCTTTTCAACACTGAAAATTAATAATCTAAATATAAACTGTTCTTAGACATGCAGTGCAAGAATGCATATGCTACACAAAAATATAAAAAACACTTTAGATTCAGATATGAGTCAGGCTACAGTATGTTTGTCTAACATAATTCCTTTATTAATAACACCCCCTACAGACTTTGGACAGGAACTGTTTCTATGAAGCCCAAAAGAAAACCTGAAAAAATGAAAGGATCAAATCGATTTAGAAAAAAAAACAGATGAAAGGCTGAGATAGATTTTTCTTACATTTTCTAAATGTGCGTTACTGGTAATTACCAATAGCTAAGGACTGAGAGAAGGATGTCATTAACTGCTACATGATATAAGCCATGGGTTCAGCACATTTACTTTAAGTACCACTCTCTTTAGCTATATCTGATAGGTCAAACTGGGAGCTATATTTATTATTACTTCTTATTTTAAGCTTTCTAAAGTATACTACAACTATTATTAAGGCCCTATTAAGGGCCAAGGTGGCACAGTGGTTAAATGCAGCACTGCAGGCTACTGCTAGATCAGCAGGTCAGCGGTTCAAATCTCACCGGCTCAGGGTTGACTCAGCCTTCCATCCTTCCGAGGTGGGTAAAATGAGGACCCAGATTGTTGGGGGCAATATGCTGACTCTCTGTAAACCGCTTAGAGAGGCCTGAAAGGCCTATGAAGCGGTATATAAGTCTACTGCTATTGCTATTATTGCTATTGCTATTATAAATGCATAAAATTAAGACACAATAAAAAGAGGGTTAAAACTAGATTAAAATACTTCACAAGGCATTCCATTTCTTGGATTCTGAATCTGAGATAAATTGTATATAGCAAGGATGGATCATCAATGGTTTTAAGATTGTGTATCACCCAGAGTTAATTGTTGAGATGAGTAGCCATGACTCTGTTCTATAAAACTGCTTAGCTCAGGGCTAGCCATGCACGGTTACTCAGGGCCTATTTTTAGTTGTTTTAAAGTTGTAGCAATTCTAATGGCAGCCAAAACTAATCTTCTATCTGATCACCCAGTATCTAACTCTTCCTTATCATCTCTTTTCTAGGTGAATTTTGATAATTTTAAACTGCCAAAAGCTTTGAAGGTTTCCACAGATGGATGCAACTTATTTTTACTGTAAGGGTAGGGCCTTATTTTATTTTGGGTGGAAGCTACAGAGGGACTAGTTGCTTGGGGAATGCCAAATTTAGTTGCTGATTAACTTTAAAGTTTACATACTCACAGACTAGGGTTACTCAGACAAGGAGAGAAAAGTGTTATGCATTCTTAGTTTCAGGAATATCATATAAAAGTACTTAGAGTTTGTAGTTTTGTGTCATTAAATGTCAGCTTCTGCTTTGCTGTTGCTTCAGCTGCCATGAAACGGGAAGGGGGGGCGTGTGTGTGGGAGGGCTTTAATTGATGTGCTGGAGGAATGTTCTAGGGTGTACCAGTCGTTGGGATTACGCATGCGTACGTGTTTCCCGCCTGCATCAACAGCCTACACATTCCATCTTCGGCCTGTCTTTTTGAAGTTATCTCACACCTGACATTTGAAGGACTTATGATTGGACTGGAGCTTTGATCCTAAGGGGGGGGAACGGGTTTTCCTATATATCAATTGCTTTCGCGCCATATTATTCAGATCTTGCTTCACTACTGCTCGCTTACCATTTATAATTAGTAAAAGTACTTTGGATTTCCAACCCATGGAGTCTCTTAGTCTTCTTTCCTAATTATGGAGTGGAGTGGGGCGTGACAAGAAGCAAGATCTGAATATATCCCTTTCCAGGAGATTTACGTCTACCGAGAAGGGAAAGAATGTCTTCTCCGACCAGAGAGGAGGAGGGCGCAGTTGGAGGGGATTCCAGTGAACTAGGACCTCCCGACCTTTCTTTACACCAGCCCAGCCCGTCTGACCGACCTTTGCACGAAGATTTATTTCAACTGCAAATTTCCAGTCAGCCTGAACCTTCCCCCCCACCCCGTTGGTCAATTTCAGCGGGGCAAAGAGAGATAGAGACAAGCTGGAATGCTGGGCTCACCCAAAGACCACCTCCACAAACTTCGCTGGAGCCAGGTGCTGTGAGAAAACCTCAGGCGAGTGAAGTCCCTGACTATTGGAGCCAAAGGTACTGTGGGGAAAGCAGAGGGGGCGATGAAGGAGAATGGAGAGGCTATCAGCACCGGGGCCCGATGAGAAAACCCCAGCGGAGTGAATTACCTGATTATTGGGGTCAAACATTTTTGGAAGAGAGAAGGGGGGAGGAGGAAGGAGACTGGAGAAACTGGCAACGTTACCCACGCCAGGATTCTCCCCCACCCCCCCCTCGGCCCGTGTCTCCCCCTGCGGCTAGAGGTTTCGCTGATCAAAGAGGACCTCCCCCCCAGCCTCCCCCCCGAAGACATCGAATGGCTAAAATCCCTCCCTTGCCTGTACGTTTTAAGGGGGATTCTACTAGCCTTCCCTCCTTTCTTATGCAGGTGTTTAACTACATGGAAATTTATGGCCGGGACTTTGAATCTGACACTTTAAGGGTCAGAATGATTCTTTTATCTTTGGATGGTGAGGCGGCTACATGGTCGACTGCTTTGCACATGTCTGGCTCTCCCCTCTTGGGGAATTTCAACCGTTTTATGGAGGCTTTCCGCCAACGTTTTGATGACCCATTAATTGAGAAGCGGAACAAATTGAAGTTTTTAACCTTCGACCAAGACGATAGACCTGTCTCCCAATACATCCAGGAATTTCAGTGTCTCTCACAATACATGAGAGGATGGGGGGAGGACGCCCTTCTGGACAGATTTGCTGAAGGGTTGAACGCAGACATTTATCAACAATGTGTCAATCGTAACCTGCCAAGACGCTTAATCACGTGGTTTGAGCATGCTGCAGACGCCGAGCTTGACTTAATCCGTCTGCGTTATGCCACAGAAGAAAGAAGGAAGCGGAAAGAGAGGGCTGCCAGGTCCCTCCCCCCTCCTACTACGCAATCGTTTTCCAAACGACGAGGCGACGCGAGAGGGCCCCCTTCTGGCTCCTCCAGACCGTTAACATGCTTTCGTTGTGGCAAGCTTGGGCACACCGCCCCCGAATGTCGGGCTAAACTGCCTCTCTCTGCCCAACCCCCTCCCAGACGTGATGACAAGCCTGCCAGAGGCTCTGAAAAGAAGAGGAAGGAGACAGCGTTCGCTGGGGAAACCAACCCCCCTCCTTTTGCCCAGCCATTAAAGGATGACGCAGATGCTAACTCCTCTTCTTCTGAGGACTCTGATGACGACACATCGCCTCGCTGGGTGAGTTCAAACAAGGGGCCCCTTCTCATCCCTATTGAATTAAAAGTTCCTCCTGAGGGGACCCCTGCCACCCTCCTAGCTTTACTTGATTCCGGCTGTTCCCGATCCATGATCAATCCCGCCATGGTAGAAAAATTGGGCATCAAATTGCGCACTTTGAAAACCCCGATTGTGTTTTGCCAAATAGATGGATCGATTGCGGGGGGGGGGGGGGGCGCCCATTTTTTTACTGAGCCTTTGGAAATGAGGATGGGTACGCATACTGAATTAATCTCTTTTGTGGTCGCGCCTGGCATGGACAGGCCACTCATTTTGGGCATCCCATGGCTCCGAAAGTGGAACCCTCACATAAATTGGCGGACAGGCCGCTTGCGTGTTCGCTCGAAGGTGCCTCCAGTGGGGGAGGGCTCTCCGGACCGACCTGACGTCACTAACGTTCCTGAAGTAGCCGCTAGAGGGCAGGAGAGGATTGCAGGAGAGGACAAAATCCCGAAAGAATATTTGGATCTTAAGGATGTCTTCAGCGAGCAATCTTCGGACATTCTACCCCCCCACAGGCCTACTGATTGCTCCATTGACATTTTACCCGGGGTCAAACTCCCAAAACCCCGCATTTACTCCATGTCACCCAGGGAAATGGAGGAGATGCGTTCTTTCATTGACAAAAATTTGAAACGTGGGTTCATTGAACCGGCTCGACCCAAAGTGGCTGCCCCTGTACTATTTTGTGAAAAGAAAGATGGGTCTCTTCGTTTATGCTGTGACTTTTGCAACCTTAACGCGATCTGTACTCAAAACCTCTACCCACTGCCATTGATGAAGGACTTGTTAGCGCAACTGGGGAAGGGCCGCATCTTCACAAAATTGGACTTGCGAGAAGCTTACTATAGAGTACGCATTAAGGAAGGGGACGAATGGAAGACCGCCTTCAACTGCCCTCTTGGTTGTTTCCAGTTCCAAGTTATGCCTTTTGGCCTACAGGGGGCTCCTGCTGTGTTCATGCAATTTATTAATGAGATCCTGCACGATCATCTCTATAAGGGCGTTATCGTATATCTGGACGATATCCTCATTTATACTCGCTCTTACGACCACCACGTCAATCTGGTGCGCACTGTTTTGAAAAAACTCCGTGCTGCCAACCTGTATGCCAAATTGTCTAAGTGCGAGTTTCACCAAACGACTATTGACTATCTGGGCTACCGTATCTCCTCTGATGGCGTTGAAATGGACCCTGAAAAAGTGAAGGCGGTCACTGAGTGGGACGCACCCAAAACTCGTAAACAGTTGCAAAAATTTTTGGGTTTCGCTAATTTCTACCGTCAATTTATTCCCTCTTTTGCCAACATTGCTCTCCCTATTACTAATTTACTCAAGACTAAAGGCGACCCGAAGCCTAAACCCAATAAGCCTTTGGACTGGACCATGGAATGCCAGGCGGCATTCGAAAAACTTAAATGCCTTTTTGCCGCTGAACCAGTTCTTAAACATCCTCATCTCGACCAGCCTTTCGTCGTCCAGGCGGATGCCAGTGATGTCGCCGTTGGGGCCGTTCTGCTACAAGCCAATGACCAAGGTAACTTACAGCCTTGCGCGTACACCTCACGTAAACTCACTGACACAGAGCGGCGCTGGGCGGTTTGGGAGAAGGAGGCTTTTGCGGTCCGTTGGGCCCTCGCTACTTGGCGCCATTTCCTCGAAGGCTCTAAACACCCATTTGAGGTGTCGACTGACCACAAAAACTTGGAAGCGTTACGCACACCTCGTCGTCTCTCCCCCAAACAGATGCGTTGGGCCCAATATTTTAACCGTTTCAATTTCACTCTAAAGTATATCCCGGGCGGAAAGAACTTCATGGCCGATGCTTTGTCCCGATTACCTCAGTATAATTGTTCTAAACTGAGTATCGTCCAACCGCTCTTGGCAGCTCCGGTACTCACACGTCAACAGGCCAAAGCTCAGGAGGAAGTGCCTCACGATCTACTTTCTGACCTCAAAGCGGCTCTTCCTCACGACGACTGGTTCTTGACCCATCGGGACGAGTGCACCATGAGGGACGATCTACCGTGGATTGGTGCTAAATTATACGTCCCCGCTTCCCTACGACTTGTCGTCCTTCGTCGCGCTCATGACTCCAGGATGGCGGGTCATTTTGGATTCGTCAAAACTTTGCACCTCGTAAAGAGACAATTCTGGTGGCCTTCTTTAAAAAAGGACATTGAACTTTATGTGGCCAGTTGCCCAGTTTGCGCTGCCGCCAAAAAGCCGCCGGGGAAACCGCAGGGACTTCTACAGTCTGTCGCCCGCCCGGTTGCACCTTGGAAGGAGATTTCTATGGACTTTATTGTTGAGCTCCCCGAGAGCCAGGGGCACACCGTCATCTGGGTGGTCACTGATTTGTTTTCCAAGCAAGTTCATTTCGTGCCTTGCCACAAAATTCCTTCCGCCAAGGCGTTGGCTAAATTATTTCTTTCCCACATCTACCGGTTACATGGGGTTCCCGACCGTATTATCTCCGATCGTGGAGTCCAATTCACATCTAAATTTTGGAAGGAGTTCCTCGCACGCATTGGTTCCGCCCAAGGCCTTAGCTCCGCCTACCATCCTCAGACTAATGGCGGCTGTGAACGTACTAATTCCGTCCTTGAACAATATTTACGTTGTTTCATCAATTATCAACAGGTCGATTGGGTTGACTTGTTACCACATGCTGAAGTGGCCTATAACAATTCGGTTCACTCCAGTATGGGCTTCACCCCTTTCCGGGTCGTTTACGGCCAGGATTTTGTTCCTATTCCCGAACTGCCTACGGCTCAGCCTCAGGTTCCTTCCGTTGCAGACTGGAGTGAACGTCTCAGTCGCCTTTGGCCCCTGACTCTTTCCACCTTGGACGCTGCCCATAAGGCTCATAAGAAGCAGGCTGATAAGAAACGCTCTCAGCCCTATGAGTACCACGTTGGAGATTTAGTGTATTTGTCCACGAAATTCTTGCATACTACACAAAAATCGAAGAAATTGGGTCCCAAGTATGTTGGCCCTTTCCCAATTGTGAAAGTTATCAATCCTGTTTCTGTTCGTTTGCAATTGCCCAAGCATCTCAACCGTATCCACCCAGTGTTCCACATTAACCTCATCAAACCAGTTCGGGTGTCCAACCTAAGGCCCACAGATGACCCTCCGCCTGCTCCGTTACTTGTGGATGGGGAACATCATTTTGAAATTCGTGACATTCTTGATTCCCGTAGGCACCGTAATCGCATCCAATACCTTGTGGCTTGGAAACATTTTCCCCCCTCCCACACGGAATGGGTTGATAAGTCCCACGTTCGTGCGCCCCGCTTACTCCAGAAATTTTATGCTTCTTATCCCGACAAGCCTTGACTTCTCTCCCCTCCCTTTTTCATTTGTTTTGTTATTTGTCTGTTTTGTTTGTTTTTTCTTCCAGGCCTGACAGCCTTTTTCCGGGGGACGGCCGGATTTCAGCTTCTGCTTTGCTGTTGCTTCAGCTGCCATGAAACGGGAAGGGGGGGCGTGTGTGTGGGAGGGCTTTAATTGATGTGCTGGAGGAATGTTCTAGGATGTACCAGTCGTTGGGATTACGCATGCGTACGTGTTTCCCGCCTGCATCAACGGCCTACACATTCCATCTTCGGCCTGTCTTTTTGAAGTTATCTCACACCTGACATTTGAAGGACTTATGATTGGACTGGAGCTTTGATCCTAAGGGGGGGGAACGGGTTTTCCTATATATCAATTGCTTTCGCGCCATATTATTCAGATCTTGCTTCACTACTGCTCGCTTACCATTTATAATTAGTAAAAGTACTTTGGATTTCCAACCCATGGAGTCTCTTAGTCTTCTTTCCTAATTATGGAGTGGAGTGGGGCGTGACATTAAAACTTAAGAATTAGATAATCTGAAAACAATAGTATTTCTGCTTCATGTTCTTGAATCCTAAAGAAAAGAGACTAAAATGTGCCACCAATCTCTTCAAAATTGGATCAAGCTCTATTTACAAGTATGGTTGCACTAGCCAAGATAGTATGATAGACTACAAAAATTGTACCAGAGGAGTAAGAGAAAATCACTTTACAATGCCTTGGTAAGGCCACACTTGGAATACTGCATTCAGTTTTGATCGCCACAATGAAAAAATGATGTGGAGACTCTAAAAAGAGTGCAGAGAAGAGCAACAAATATGATTAGGAGATTGGAGGCTAAAACATATGAAGAACGGTTGCAGGAACTGGGTATGTCTAGTTTAATGAAAAGAAGGACTAGGGGAGACGTGATAGCAGTGTTCCAATATCTCAGGGGCTGCCACAAAGAAGAGGGAGTCAAGCTGTTCTCCAAAGCACCTGAGAGTAGGCCAAGATGATGTAGCTAGTTTTTTACTGGCTTCTGTAGTTCTACCTATAGGAATAGGCTGACGTAGCGCCAGCTGGCTAAATGTGTGTATATCCATATATTTAAGGTTCTAGTTTCTAAACTAAGCCGATCAAGTTTCTGTTCAAAATGTGTGCCACAAACCATTTTTCTCTTTTTTCCTCAAAGTTGACAACTCACCCCGTGCCTTTATTTACTGAAGAAACGAAATACATTGCATAAAAATACAGGATATTTTATTGCACTATATCTGATACAAAAAAAAATCTCTATTGTGGTACTAAATACAATGTCTGAAGCAGATTTTTCTAGCTGACTCAGAGCAGGCAGATTATTAACTTATTACTAAATTGTTACCAGTAAGAGCTAGTAATTTTTCTTGCCAAAAGAAGTAACTTAACCAGGAAGCAAACATATTTTTAAAACCTACTATAGCAAAAATTGTCTTCCACTGTAACAGCAAAGTTTTATTGAATTTCTTGCAATTTGGTTCTATCAGCTGGCCCGGGGCCCTAATTTTTTTTTTGGGGGGGGGGGAGTGGCATCTTGAAAATGGTTAATAGATTGCACAGAATCCCATCTTCTTCCTACAGGCACTTCATTCCCTTCCTCTCTATCTTGGTTAATTTAATTTTAACTGAAATTTAAATTTATGGGTTTTATATGATATTTTATTGAATGAGTATAAACTGCCTAGAGTCACCTTGGTGAAATGGGCAGTATAGAAGCTTAATAAATGAATTGAATAAATAAAATCTTTATCTGTACAAACTTTATTTTGCTTACCTTCAAAATACATGTAAGAATTGTAGCTCAAAACTAAAGCACATTATCAGAATAAAGGTAAAGTTCAAGCTTTAATCTCGACATATTGAAGTAGGGCTCAGAAACTCCCATATGAAATCCAGAAATTATTCTGAATCACCACAGGCAAAGTTGAGGTCAGCAGAACAATAGTTTAACTTGGCACACAGTATAGAACCCTAATCCTAATCCTAATTCTTCTAAAAGTCCTGTCACGTCTCATTGTGTTAAAACATGGCTGTCAAATTTGCGGCGTCATGTTGCTGTCACGTGAAGTTTCGCAATGTTTCCCCCCTTTGTGGAGCTGGGGTAGGCGTGGCCTGCAAGTGACACAACTAGCCTGTGGGCCGCCAGTTTGACACCCCTATCAGAATAATCTATAATGTCACATAAGTGAGATGAATGGAAAAAATAATAAATAAAAGGTCTCCTGATGATCACTTTCAGTATATCTCTGAACCCAGATCACGACACACATTGTGGTAATAGGAGCAAATATGGGCCTAAGACTTGTTTACACTGAGCATGTTCAACCAATGTATACTGGGATAAAGTTTAACCAATGATTCATTCTCCTTTTGGTAGTGCTACCAGATATGGGCAGCAAAATGCAGACACTAACAAAATAGCAGAGGGGGCAGAAATACCAATCATTCATTTCCTTTTAGACTAAAAAACATTATGCATAGAAGGCATAAAGGTCAAAGAAATTATGTGCATAAGATAAGAAAAAAATATATTCTAATTTACACAAATACTGTTTGCTACATCTTTTCATATTTTTGTATGTAAATTTATATATTTACTAACTCATTATTCTGTGTTCTACATATTTTATTCTTGCAAACTACCCTTTCTTCTACTACATGCATTCCTTGCTTGGTACACTATCTTTTATTTTTTAAACTTTTACCCTCCCTTTCTGAGAATCTCAATATATTCAACCTAACCACAACTTTCTTGGTTTTCCCCTTCTTTGGACCCATTAACCTTTTTAAATGTATTGGTTTTGCAATTCAAGCATCATACATTCTCTCTACTGAAAAAAATATCCCATTCCAACATACCTCTTTCATATGGTCCCTCACTGTTGTATTCTGTCCACACTCATTCACCATCCATTCATTTGTTACCTTATTTTTATTTATACACTTATATAACTCATTCCCACTGCATCCAATCTTTTATTTCTTACATCTATTTAGCAAAATGTGCAGATGCACATTCTACACAGTCATATTATCTTTTTTTAAATCACACATTGCTCACTATTTTTCTACCGGTATTTACACATCTTTAAATGTCTCTATTCACCCATCTGTAGTGTAGAGGGGAAGCTGTGGTGCTTACCCTGAAATATCCTACGACTCTACTTGAAGATCTGTCTTGCCCCCAACTCTACCGGTACTAGTATTGAAACAAAAACAAAAAAATCCTTAAAAAACTGATTATTTCACCAAGTGTGAGGGTGAAGAGTTTAACAGAATCCATGAGATAGTTATTACAGATGTGACAATTGTTTGCTCAATTCAATTATATATACAGAGAGTCACTGTTTAACAACCGCATTATTTAGCAACTGTGTAAAGTTAAAACAGTGCTGAAAAAAATAACTTGACATCCAGTCCTTTCAGTTTTGATCCTTCCAGGGTCCAATATTCATGTGATTGCAATTTGCACACAGCTTCTGACAGGCAGAGTCAATGGAGACACCATCAGTAAAATCCTTAAGTCGTGGTCCTGTGATGACTCACTTAACAATCACATCACTTAGTAACAGAACTGCTGGTCCCAGTTGTAGTTATTAGAGAAAGACTACCTGTAAATTATGATTGATTGTTTTTAACTGCTTTTAAGTCTTTTAGCCATCTACAATCACTGTTTGCAATTCGGGTGACCATATAAATTGGTTTTATAAAACAAAGTTTAACATTTGCTACAAATCATTTAAGTTTTCAGTCACCAACATGGCTTCTACTTAAGCTAAAATTTAAGCAAAGATTGCTTAAATTTTACTTGGTATTGAACCATTTGCTAAACATTCCATTTGTAGTGAATTTATGATTTACTTTCATTATATAATACTCTTCCTGCATCCAACAACCCACCATCAACTCCAAAGCGACAAAGAACATTCTACAATTCAAACCTATTCACTTTATCATGTTCTTCCTTTAAATTCACAAACATATAATAAGATAACCATCTCATATAGATCAATTTCTACTACAAATATGTTATAGATTGATTCTAGAGCATTAATATTAAAACCACATTCTCCTTCATAGATACACAGCACAATACCGTGTAATTTAAATGTAGGTAACCTGATGTCTCCCTCCAGGAAGCCATATCGCCAGGTCAGATGGAACAAATAATAATAAATATACATGGCAATGTTAATGTTTTATATTTAATCATATTCCTTTGTGTCAAGCAAAATGTTTACACTATTGTTCTGCCACTGTGCAAGTTTGAGTGCCAGGAACAAAATTGAGGTGCCAAAATATCTACCAGTTTTTTCTTCTGTACAATTTCAATGAGAATTATCATTTGACAACCAGAACGTATTTATGTGCAGGTGAAAACATTAAGCACAATGTCATATATAAACCAAAAGTTCTTATTGTTTTTGTTAAGTTTTTTTAGTTATTAACAGTTGCACCTCGTCCAGCTTTCATATCTCCTGGGCAATCTGACAGCAGTAGAAAAATCTCCCTCTGGAAAGAGTCAGTGTTGCATGATCTCAGCATAAATATCAGGGATTGTGAAATCTAAGAACATCCTCCCCATGGAATCCTAAATAGCATATATTTTCTTAGAGCTTGTGAACGGGAACAAAATAGACATATATCCGCAGAAGCTGTCAGTAAAACAATCATATAAACTGAGAAAATTAAAAAGGCCTGAAATCTGCTTTTTCAAAAAAAAAAAGTATCTGGTAGAAAACGGCAATAAATTTCAATTCAAGCTCAAGTTTCACTTCGGGCCAAGTTTTGATTCTAGAATTTGTTTTTTATATAGCAGGGGACATGAGCCCTTTTCGTTTACATTTCACAACAGAACTGCAAGTGGCATGTGTTTTGTTTTCACACTTCTTGGCAGTATTAAAATGAGGATTCACTTGTGTCTGTTAAGTAATGAGGACTTCACATATCTAGTCACAAAAGAGGAGGAGGACCACCTGCCAAGCTTGGCGTCAACCCACAGCATGATTCATTGCTACAGGTGTCCCCTTATTTTTTTTTAATCAACCTAACATTAACAAAAGGACATTACACAATTCCATGTAATGCTAATTTAATTCATGTATGGTATTCATATGTATGTATGAGACTGCACAGCAGAAAAACTCCACGAGAGCAGAAATAATCCCAGCTGCACAGAGCCAGCAACATGCTAGAAGCTTCTGTTGCCTTTGCTTTTACCAGACTGCCTGACAGGCACAAGCAACCAGATCCACATGTGAAAGATTCAAGTTGGCTACTGTGTTTTACCCATAGTACAAGAATTTTCCCAGACTGTTCACCTTACCTGACCAACAGATAAGGTGCCATGGAAGCGGGTGGTGTCAGTTTTAGTGGTGTCATTGCCTCGGTACAATGATACAAGGCTAATTCCCCATTTGATCCCTCCTCTTTGCCTGGCTGAGGATTTCCTAACACTGCCTCTTCGGGTACCTGGCAACTGGAAAAATCTTCTAATAAGTCAGAAGCATCAATGATTGGCACATTAGCTCCATAAAAAGAAATATGACCCTGCTATCATTTTAATTTTCCCATTTGTACATCCTGAGTTGTATTGGTGGAAAATAAACACAGTGTTGTCAAAGGCTACAGCTGTATGGACCAGGTAGGAATTTTTATCAACACAGTTCAAACACAATATAGCATAA
The DNA here is from genome assembly GCF_009769535.1 of Thamnophis elegans. Lineage (NCBI taxonomy): Eukaryota > Metazoa > Chordata > Lepidosauria > Squamata > Natricidae > Thamnophis > Thamnophis elegans. Next base: position 99,283,164 of record NC_045544.1, on the reverse strand, counting down.
CACATTCAAAATAGTAACAGAACTTAAAACTTCCTTAACTTATCCACTGGGACTCTGTTCAACTTGTCATTCATCTGCCTAAGGCAGGGGTAGCCAACCTTTCTATACCTACCGCCCACTTTTGTATCTCTGTTAGTAGTAAAAATTTTAACTGCCCACCAGTTCCACAATAATGGTGATTTATAAAGTAGGGAAGTAACTTTACTTTATAAAATTTATAAAGCAGAGTTACAGCAAACCCCTACCGCCCACCATGAAAGCTGGAAAGCCCACTAGTGGGCGGTAGGGACAAGGTTGACTACCACTGGGCCCTAATGCTTACCTAAGGACCTGTAAGATTGAGGACAACTGTATGTCTCGGGGGAAGATCATGCCAAAAATTGTTTGAGATTACAATAAATATAGGCTGAGGAAGGTTGGAAACATCAGAACTTCCTCCTAAATATTGCTGCTTATATATAGATAGGTCCACTGGTGGGTTTCAATTTTTTTACTTTTTACGTTTCTGTGGGCGTGGCTTATTTTGTGGGTGTGGCTTGGCAGTCATGTGACTGGATGGGAGTGGCTTGGTAGCTTGGCAGTCATGTGGCCATGGCTTGGCAATCACGTGACTGGGTGAGCGTGGCCAATTTAGCAATCTATTTTGCCAAATTAGTAGTCCATTAAACACTACACAGCAGCCTCCTTATCTATCCTTTTTAATACTGCATGAAGTTTTTGCTCTAGGGTTTTTTTTACTAGGGGGGAGAGGTTGGCAATGCTTGGGGATTTTGGGGAATTTCTCCTCTGTGTTCGAGCCACCAAAATAACCAAAATTATATAAGGTCTCCTGCTAGAGCAAGGAGTTGGACTCGATGACCTCTGAGGCCCCTTCCAGCCCTGGATTGCTGTGCTGTTTCAAAGCATCCTCTGACGCTGCATCTAGTGCCAGGTTGTGGTCTTTCCTTCCTCTGTTTTTTCTCTCCCTCCCCCTCTGTATCCATCCATCCATCCATCCATCCATCCATCCATCATCCATATATCATTCACTTTCCTTTTCCTCCCATCTTTCTCCCTTCCCTCCCTCCCTTTCTTTCTTTCTCCCTTTCCTCCCTCCCTCCCTTTCTTTCTCCCTTCCCTCCTTTCTTTCTTTCTCCCTTCCCTCTCTCCCTCCTTCCTCCCTTCCTGTGAAGAACCCCAGAAGGTCTTTGGTAGGAGGAAGAAAAGCCAGACATTTTAAAACTGAGAACATGCCCATTGATCATCTGGCATTCCTAGAGTTCCACTATTGATTAGCTTAGCCTCAGCAAGGATAGCTAGCAGCACTTTCAATAAGCTCTCAATTCAAGCTCCATGCCAGAGACCTTCAAATCTAGCAATTTTAAGACTTGTGGACTTCAACTCCTAGAATTCAACTCTGCTGGCTGGAGAATTCTGGGAGTAAGTTCACAAGTCTTAAAGTTTTGCTCCATGCACTTGGGGATCCCCAAACGGCGAGGATTTCTTTCTTTCTTTCTCCTTTGAAGTCCCCCCACCCTGCAGCCTATTTTTTCTCCCAGGGAGCTGCAGGTAGGCTTGCTGGGCACCCCTTACACCCGATTTTGGGTCTCCTGGAAGAGCAGGGGAAGGTAAGGTTGCAGGGACACTGGTGGGGTAAAGCAAGTTCCGGGGGGGGACTAGAGAAACTTACCTGTAGGCAGGAGGCAGTTGGGGCGCAGGGCAGGCACCACGTAACACCTTAGGCAGGCAAGCCGCCTGGGAGGTAAGGAGTGACTGGGCGGGGCGGGTGGGCAGGGTGACCGACTGGGGAATCGGTTCGGGGGCGTGGCAGGCTTGGGTCACTGCCGGTTCCAGTGAACAAGGCCACCAAACCACTACCAGTTCAGCTGAACCGGTCCGAACCAGTAGGAACCCACCACTGGGTAGGTCTGCAAAATATTGCTTATATCTAGGAGGTTTTATCTATCATCTATTGTATGGTACAGTGTCATTACTTTACTGTCAAAGGATCTTAACAGTCGATGAGGTTAATGAATATTCAGCAGAGCATCTCTACCACTACAAATCTTAGTTTTGGGAAGGAAAATATAAACTAGAGCCTTATTCCTGTTTAAAAAGATCACAGCAAAGTCACTGATTCCTGGCACATATACAAAGCATACCTCTGCATAGATTCATAATTTGGCTTCTCCCCCTTAAGTCTCATCTGACCCTGGCAACTCAAAGCAAGACTATATTACAAAACCCTGTTTGATCTTCATAGGTCTGGAAAGATTGCAAAACAAAATTGAGATTTCTTGGATGGGCAATTTTGTGAGGGTACAGTATAATTCTATTTGATAGAATAAAATATAGCAATGATGTATTTAATGTTACCGAGGTAAACAATGATATCCATTTAGACTATGTCTTTTGGGGATCAATGTTTGATGATAGGCCCGCAAAAGAAAAACTTGTGACAGTGGGTTGTGAAAATATTAGTCATATCACATATTTGAATCTTGTGGCATCAGCCCAGAGTGCTTTTCTGACTGCTCATTTTTCAATTTCAAAGTGTAAAGTCCGTTCTCATTGAAATGTTTCCATTTTACTCAGCTCTAAACATTATGTGCACTTCAAGGTCTGGTGAACTAGGTAAAGTTCTATAGTCAGTGTCATTGATAAAACTGTAGACGTATTTTACCGCTAAAAAAATCCTAAGACATTAGCCAATTAGAGGGTTACGTAAAACAACTTCCTTAAGATATACATGACTATTCAAAGTGCACTGGGCTCTGATATATTAAAGGACAGAGAGAAGAAAGTAAGTCTTCTCTTAAATACTTAGGTGTATGTGTTTTATTCAATCAATTGCCCAGATAAAGTAAATCCTTAAAGTTTTTATATGTGGATGTCATCAAACGGGAGAAATTTGCCAGTCCAATTAATGAAGGATTTTTCCTTCACCTATTTGTGAAAAGCTGGCAAGGTTTAAAGAAATGATTCACATTTATATATGGCCAAACCACAGGTTGTAACAGAAAAAGGAATTGGGAGGAGGGGGGGGGCGATGGAATTGAATTGAATACTTTCAATTCTTTTGAATACTTTATTTGGCCAAGTGTGATTAGACACATAAGGAATTTATCTCCGATATGGAAGCTCTCAGTGTACATGTCAGGGTTCCAAATAGTATCTTCTATGAAATAATAGTTTGAGGCAAGAAGTTCCTCAAAACACCAATTTATTAGAAGATGTTGGCACATCTGGGAAAACCAAAATCAGAAAGCTTCCAGGGTTTCCCCAAACAGTTGAAAGTTCAAAACGTTGCCCCAACACCCACAAGTACATAAAATGGTTCAATCGGTCACTGCTGTGGATGAAGATTCCTCCCATCCACATCCATCCATGTGCAGGAATGAGGTGACCTTGACTATCTGAGAAGGAATGTTATTATTGCTACATATCTCCCAAGCTCCATGCCATCCTCCCTCCCAGTTTCCCATAGAAAGTATGTTTGAATATGTAGCAGGCTTGAGGCCCTATCCCCCGATGGCTTCCAAACCTGACAATACATGCAAAGCAATAGTAATAATAATACCAATAAAAGGGGAAGTAAAGAATTTAATAAGAAAGATAAATAATACTACAGCCACACTATATGAGTAAGTATACTGTACATGTTTATTAGGGACCACTGTGAGAACTGGGTGTTCAACAGAGTGATGGCATGAGGGAAAAACTGTCCTTGTGGCTAGTTGTGTTAATATATAATGCCCTATATAGCATCGTCCCAAGGGAAGACGTTGAAACAGCTTATGTCCAGGAAATGAGAAGGTCTGTATTGTAGGTATCTTCTCAGCCCTTCTTTGACCCGCAATTCAATTCAATGTACAGATCTTCTAGGGAAGGCAGGCTGGTTGCAATTGTTCTTTCTGCAGTTTTAACTGTCTGTTGGAATTCGTACTTGTCCTGTTTGATTGCTATACCAAACCAGACGGCTATAGAAGTACAAATCACAGACTCAATAATTCCTCTGTAAAACTGTATTAACAGTTCCTGGACCAATCTCAACTTTCTGAGCTGCCACAGAAAAAACATTCATTGTTGTGCCTTTTTATTGATGGCTCTAAACGTCCATTTCAAGAGATTATAGAACCCAAAAACTTGAAGGATTCTAATTCTAATATAATATTTTTTGAATCTCTTTCTGGTCACATTGATTTTTTTAAAAAAACATTTCCCAATACAAAAGAGGCTTTTTAGATAAGCCTAGCCTATAGTATTTGGAGCATAAACACATTCAATATAATTAATTATAAAGTCATTATTTTTTAATTCAAATTGACATGGTTTATTTAAATCTCCCTGATTATTTCTTATAAATACAAATTATAATTTAAAGTACCCGATGTATAATTCTTTGCTATGAATCAATCCATTTTTAAAGTTTTGTGGCCTTTTCTTTGCAACATAACTTTTATATTATATGCAAAACTGTAATATTTATATTGCACTGTTTTTAAAAAACAAACTAAGAGAGGGTGTAGGAGTAGGAAGATATATTATCTTTTATTCCTATCAGCAATAATAAGGTGGTGATAAATAAGGTGATTTTAAAGAACATGTTCTACTTACTCATTTTAGCCTGAAAGGCAACATACTGGAATGAGGATGTGTAGGCAACAGCAATACATTTTATTAAGTCATCAGGAATTTACAGATAGCCACATGACATCCCCCTCCCACTTGACATACGAAAAACTTGCGAATCTAGTTTCATTTACTATAATCTACGACCACATGAGTTAAAAAGCACACCTGTATTAAAAAAAGAATAAAAAACTAAAAAATACCACTAACCCCCACACACTCAGAAAATCAAAATGATGTGTAATCATTTGCTAACTGGCAACTTTCATCTCATCTATTTTGCCACCGTAGCTTCTACACCCTTCCTATTTTTGCAGTCAAACTACAACCACTTCTGGATTATTGGTTTGCAAGTCAGCTACTCCTCTGCTTATCAACTGAGCCCCTGCAAAGCACACCATGTGCTGCAATTGAGACTGGCTTTTTGCACAGCTACTATGAGCCAGGATAGAAATGGTTTAGTCTCTGAATTTAGCTATAAGCAGTGGCACCACAGAAGAGAGAGGAAATGTGAACACACTTTTCCTTGTGAAATAACAATTCTAGATAGTCAATGTATTTCCATCAGCATTTAGGCTGATTCCACTTAGAAACCAAAAGGAAGCATGTTAGAAATACCTACAAAGCACACTGCCCTATCTCCCAGGGAAGTAGAGGACAAATTTCCTGGACAGTTAGAACAATGAATCAGTGGAACGACTTGCCTCCAGAAGTTGTGAATGCTCCAATATTGGAAATGTTTAAGATATTTGACAATTATTTGTCTGAAATTGTATAGAGTTTCCTGCCTGAGCAGGGGCTTGAACTGGAAGACCTCCAAGGTATCTTCCAACTCTGTTATTCTTTCTGTTCTGAAGGTAGAAGCTACTTAGGTATCTCTATTTGGGTGATATGCAGAATATCAATAAGAGTTTCTGACTGAAGAACAACAGTTTTGGGTTTTTTTTGGAAAAAAAAACTTTTCCCTTCCTAAACCAGACTAACAAGAAAAAATAGTTTGGAGAAAATTAGGAGCAGATTTTATTTGGAAGTGTTCGCCCATTTGTAACTAATGCCAATTACAAATCCTAAATAACTGATTTCAAAGGCACTTGAGCCCTTAACTGTTCATAAAAATGACTCAACAAGGATGTAGATTCAAGTTCTGTAATTCAGGCCCATCACTTCTCAGAAAAGCACTTCATATAAAATACTTTTCCTCCAGAGTTATTTTATACATGAAAGTTAGCTTTCATTTATAAAAACAATATGGATAAACTTTTCAGGATGCATGGAGGTTTTCCTCTATTTAAGTGGCATTCATGGAGGAAATTACCTTGCAATAACGAATCCCAGAAATTCTTGCTCAGAACAAGAATGTAAAGTAGCAAAAGGTGTAGTTCTGTAACCATAGAATTAATCAGCTGCATTTTTGAAGCCACAGGTTCTTAATTGCAGGAGATATTGAAGAGGGGTACTATAACACCAAGCCTTGTTTAAGGAACTGAAAATTATAATGCTATCCATTAGTGAAGAGAGAACCCGGTTAAGAACTCTTCAGGCTAAAGCATCTGCTAAATGATGTACAGAAATGAAATGCTGGAAGCAGGTCTCCATCCTATATCCCAAACTTCTTTGATGAATGAGGGTAAGTAGGGGAAACACAAATATTTAGACCCAAATGTCCTTTTTCAAAGGGCAACTGGACTTTGTTTTTCCTCATATGTTTTATTTCTCATTCAAGAAACTTTTTCATTTCTGACACTTCTTGGCTTCTTGCATGAGAAGTGAAACATCTTCAAGGAAAAACAAAGTCCAGTTGCCTTTTGAAAAAGCATCTTCCAGGTCATGGTTTGACAACCATGACCTGGAAGACTGAGAATCTCCACAGAAACACACATTTAGACAATTAATTGCAAACTGGATATATAAATATGTGCACTTAATCATATTTCTGATAAAGATTTAGACTTTACAGTAGAGAAGATGATCACAAATCTTGATGCTACACCTGGTTCTCCAGCCAAACTACATACAATATTTTCAGTTTCAGCATCTTACTCAAAGTCAAGGTGTCAAATACAAACTAAAAATACAGTTCTGTAAAGGTTTTTATTTAGCCAACCACCTCTCGGAATTTCAAGACAAAGATAAAATTAGCTATGTGAACTACTGTATAAAAGATTTGTTCTGCACAAACCAGGAAGTATCTATTTGATCTGATTGGATGCTCTGTAAAGCTCCGATATGAGATTAGATTCAGTCAGTATAGTACTTCTTTAGTTGAATACATTCAGTGTAACATGCACATGTAACATTCCTACTGAATTAAATTACTAATGAAGCATAGTGTTGAGTTTTATATAAATAAGATATCAGGCTCACAGGTGCACCTATATAGATCATTCTCTTATATATAGTGAAAGGGATTGTGTTGTATTGTATCTTTGATAGGACATGACTAAAAGAAATGTTCTTGTAAAATCAGAGACATCTAAAAGTAAAGCCCAACTCATATCTAAATGTATATACAAAAACTAGATTATGAATTCAGGTTTTCATAACAGGAGAGAAGCAATTCTGCACCATCTATTTTGTGTTCAGCTCACCAAACTTATTTGCAATTCTGTTCACAGCTAAGTAAGATCTTAAAGGCGAAAGAGATCAGCTTAAAAATGGAACAATAATAAATTAGATTATCAAATTGCTCATATACAATAGAACACCATACTGCATGAATATATAAAAACATTACACTGAACTACAGTTCAGCTAACTAGACAGAGCAACTAAATTCTAAGAATTCTCTCTATGCTAAACAGTTTGCAAAAAAGAAAAGGATCATGCTTACCAGTGACAGCTATCCACTTCTTTCCATGTTCTTGAAAAATATATCTATAGAGATAAAAATTATGATCTGAAATGATAGCATTTTATTAAAAGTACTGTAAATAAAACTACTGCAAAATATCATTTATTTCCCTTCTTTTAAAAAATATAATTCTTGAAATGATTAAGAGAGAGAAAAAAAACACAACTCAGCCTTCCTGCTCACTGAAATAAATTACTCATGCTGACTCACCAACCACAACTTCCTCTCCCTACATTCTATTCATACTTTAGGGTTTGAATAATCAACTTCTCAGGATCTCTGGATCTCAAATTCTTCCACGAAGGAGGCATTTTAATCCATACCGTGGGAGAGAAATATTTTCCATCACTGTTCAAATAAAGACATTCTGCTCTCTTCCTTCTCTCTCACTGAAACCCTACATCTGAAAGAAGTGATTGCTTCCCATTTTTTTTCTGGTTCCCAGGGAACAGGTACCGCAGGAAACGTTCAGTATTTTGTGAATGTGCTTCAAATATTTACATGCAGCAGAAATACATAGGCAAGGGATTTACTGGATACAAACATCTAAATTAATACTGTCTGCTATATTTTTAAAAACAAGTTTTCCTAACTGCAAAAATGTTATTAAAAATGTATCAGCAATAGCTAGTGAAAACATTATCATTAGAACCAAGAACTAAATAAAAGTTTTTATTTGTGGTAGTATCTTTTATTTGAAACGGTGTATAGCTCAATTTCTGTCAAGTGTAAAAAATCAGAAATCCAGGTAGTTTAAATGAATATAGGCTTATATGTAAGTGCAAAGGGACCCAAGGCTGATGATACGTTTGACCCCTGGTCATCTCCTATGATTCCATTTTAACAATAGCATTTAGATTTAAATATCATCCAACAGTGCTTTACAGCACTCTCGGGGTGATTTACATTGTCAGCATATTGCCCCCAACCATCTGGATCCTCATTTTACCCACCTTGGAAGGATGGAAGGCTGAATCAACCTTAAGCCAGTCAGGCTCGAACTCCTGGCTGTGGGTAGAGTTTGCCTGCAATACTGCATTCTAACCACCGTATCAAAGAAGCAGAATTGAGGTTATTTATCAACAACAGACTGGGCAAGTGCAGAATTTACTTGACAATCAGCTTGCACAGTATGTTGGAATGAGTTCTGTTTAATTAGTTATCAGTATGTATGTATGTATGTATGTATGCATGCATGCATGCATGTACGTACGTATGTATGCATGCACCGTATTTTTCGGAGTATAAGACGCACCTTTTGCCCTCAAAAAAGAGGCTGAGAATCTGGGTGTATCTTATACGTCGAATACAGCATTTTTTTGCCTCCAGAAGCCCCGACCCTTCACCAAAATGACCGTGCATAACTTGTAGGAGGCTATCAGAGAGCTCCTGGGGGCTGGAGAGGGCAGAAATGAGCAAAAAATGGCTGTTTTTGTTCTTTTTTGCCTCCCAACCCCCAGGAGCACTCTGCAAGCCCCCCAGAAGCTATTCATGCCTCTCTTTTTTTGGAAAAAAAGGGGCCCATTTTCACGAAAAACAGGGCGTTTTGGGGAGATTTGTAGAATGCAAAAACTTTTTTTTCCCTTTTAGAAAGCTCTTTAGTTAGAGTGATTGATGAGAATTAGATTGATCAAGTGCTGTGCCAACAGAAACAAAGTCTTAGGTGCTGCAGATTGTCAGTGATTTCCTTCTCCAGCACATGGATAAATACACTTGGAAACATCTACCTACCATCTCTCTCTCTCTCTCCCTACCTACCTACCTACTGTATTTCTCTCTCTCTCCCCCTCCCTTTATTTACCTATCTACCTAACTACTCTCCCTCCCTACCTACTGTATTTCTCTCTCTTTCTCTCTCTCTCTATCCCTCTATCTACCTACCTACTTTTTTTAAATTTGCCTCTTCAAAACCTTAGTGCGTCTTATACTCCGGTGTGTCTTATACTCCGAAAAATACAGTGTGTATGTATGTATGTATGTATGTATGTATGTATGTATGTATGTATACCTCCTTTTTTTCTTAAGGAAAAAAACCCAGAAACAGTAACAGAATCTTGCAAGTCTTCTGCCTATGTCTTCCCTTTCCTCCCTCTTATACTTCAGGAAGTCTAGTGGGGGGAGGGGGCTAATTTTGCCACATTCTCCTACTTCTTTAGACTTTTCCTTCTGTACCTGATGTTTCCTTAATGGCTTCTGGACTCCTTCTCCAAAGCAATTTCTCTGCCTCCCTGCATTAAAAGAACTCTGGCTATCAGAATCCAGAAGAGTCTTTTCTGCTGCACTTCCCACCCTTTGAAAATCTTACTTCTAAGGTAAGATCTGCCCCCAACCACCTTTCTTCAAGAGCCTGAAGACCTGGCTATGCTGGTTGGTCTGGGGACCAGATGGGAGGCATTTCACTGTGGAGGTGGCTGCTACACTAATGCCAGACTCCACTTCCATACCTTCCTCTCTGATTTCCATCTTTTTGTTATCATATTGATATATTCTCATGTTCTTTTTCATTGTTTGTTTTGTTTATTTTATTGTTCTATTTTGTTACTTCTGCTTACACTCTTATCACATCTTCCTTTTTATTGCTGTAAGACATCTAGAATAGTCTCATAGTGACATAGGCAGCAAATAAATTTAACAAAAAAACTAGGAATATCACAACTGCTATTTCCAGTCTGTCTATAACTAGACGGCCAAAATGGGGGAAACACCTTAAAAAGCAATAGTAAACGCTTCCCATTTTGCCAAAACTCAACTTGGATATTGATTTGATTTTGATTGATTGATTTTATTTATTTATATGCCGCCCTTTTCCCCCGAAGGGGACTCAGGGCGGCTCACAACTCAAACCAGGGAAGGGGGGGATACAGACAAAATTAAAAACGACACAAAACAATACATGGTTTAAAACACACAACAGTCATACCATTCGAGACGGGGGCAACGGTTCTTTAGCCCCAGGCCTGTCGGAACAGCCAGGTTTTAAGGGCTTTGCGGAAGGCCTGGAGGGTGGTGAGGGTTCGAATCTCCACGGGGAGTTCGTTCCAGAGGGTCGGAGCAGCCACAGAGAAGGCTCTCCTCCGGATAGTCGCCAGTCGACACTGGCCAGCGGATGGAATTCGGAGGCCTAATCTGTGGGATCTAATTGGTCTAGTGGAGGTAATTGGCAGCAGGCGGTCTCTCAAGTACCCAGGTCCAATACCATGAAGGGCTTTATAAGTGACGACTAGCGCCTTGAAGCGTATCCGGAGACCAATAGGTAGCCAGTGCAGCTCACGGAGGATAGGTGTTACGTGGGTGAACCGAGGTGCACCCACGATCGCTCGCGCGGCTGCATTCTGGACAAGCTGGAGTCGCCGAATGCTCTTCAAGGGCTGCCCCATGTAGAGCACGTTGCAGTAGTCCAGTCTAGAGGTCACAAGGGCGCGAGTGACTGTTGTGAGGGCCTCCCGGTTCAGGTAGGGACGCAACTGGTGCACCAGGTGAACCTGGGCAAATGCCCCCCTGGTCACAGCTGACAAGTGATGTTCAAAAGTCAGCTGTGGGTCCAGGAGGACTCCCAAATTGCGAACCCTGTCTGAGGGGGCGTACTGTTTGACCCCCCAGCCTGAGAGATGGAACACTTGGCCAATTAGTAGGAGGGAAACACACCAGCCACTCGGTCTTATCTGGATTGAGAACAAGCTTGTTAACCCCCATCCAGTCCCTAACAGCCTCGAGGCCCTGGCACATCACGTCAACCGCTTCACTGAGTTGGCACGGGGCGGACAGATGCAGCTGCGTATCGTCCGCGTACTGATGGTATTTTATCCCGTGCCGTCGAATGATCTCACCCAGCGATATCTCTCATAACTTCTAGGAATTAAACTGAACTGTACCTATGGTTAATCTTATCAGATCAAAGTATTACCAGGGTAACAAAATTGTACAGGTTTCACTGAGTCAGATGTAATTTCAGTAATTACATGCTTATGTCCAGATATTGTGGCTATGAAACCATTAAGAAAACTTTGAAAAGAAACAATAATAATTTAACTTTTTTACTACTTGTTCCTAGTAATAAAATTGCTTCCAAATAAATGGCCACGCCAAAAAATTGTAAAAAGCAAAGAGTTGTAAATAGAAATTCCTTGTAGATGGTATACAATTCTGTCAATAATCCTCAAGATAAATCAAATGTAATAAATGTTGGTAATGCCATGATACAGAAAAAAGAATTATGCTATATGCAGTAGACATGAAAAATAAAATCCAAAAGTCCTGGAAAGAAATATAGAGCACAATTGAGAGAGTTTTATAAACCAAATTTGAATTGAAATTACTTTTCTTGTATTAGGTATAATTCAAGGACAATCAACAACAAAATGTAATAAGATATATAATGGATAAGGGATAAAATTAGCAGAATATTAGAAAAAGAGGTATGTTACCAACGTTACCTGATTGGGGACTTAAAATTGGTGAATATGCAACAACGGTAAAAACTGTATAAAATCACAACAGAAATATGCAGGGGCAAATTCAAATATTTAGATTGTTTTTAAAAGAGAAAAGAATTCATTAAAGAACTGAAATCAAAAATACATGTCATTAAATGTTTATAATTATGTATATCAGAGTACAATAAAATAGAAGTTAGAGCCTTAATATTTAGCATTAAATGTTTTTAATAATTGATTCTTCTGTTTTTTTCCTGTTAGGTGATTTATCTTTGAAAAACAGCACAGTGGAGATAATTGACATTCAGGTCAAGAGATTTAAAAAAGACTTTAAAACTCTTTCTCCTTTTGTTAAAAATAATTTAATGTTTTCTGGTTTTTATGGTTAATTCCCTCACCCACAATGTAAGTCAGTAACTTCTCTGCCTACCTACTGATTGTATTGTTGTCTTAATTTTTTTTTCTTTTTTGCCTTTTTACCTTTTGTCTGTTCTCTTTGAAACAGAATATATAATATTTCTCTTTATCTACGTTAAGTATCGATATTTACAGACATTGGTTTACCAGAACTTTTTTGATCAGCCTTTACTAGGTAACAAACAAGCCACAAATAAGGGTCATTTGAACCAGCATGTCTCAGCATGTCAGAGTGACAAGTCTCTACCAAACAATTAATACAACAGAGAAAGCAATAACAACCACATTTCCTCCTGCTGCAATAAATAATTTCTGTTCAAAGTAATAGAAAGTGCAGGTTTGTATAAATCCAATCAGCAGACTCGTCACTGCAATGTGCTGATACATGCTGGTTCAAATGACCTTCACATTTGGCTTGTTTGTTGATGAGAATGCCTGCAATAAATGTACTCATTTACAAGGGGTAGGTAATTAATTTAGTCTCTATCTAGCAATTAACTCACAGGTAAATTTCAAAGGAACAAAGTATTGCAAGTGTAAAAATGATGATTGTCTCTTATTACTTCTATTTATAAATATTTCTTTATATTAATTTATATGTGTAAAATATTTTCAACAGGATGTTCTACTTATTGAGGGATGAAGGCTTGCAGATAATTGCGGACATTGCTAGTCTCCATCTCTTATCTATTTATCTACCTGCATTTGCTTGCTAGGTGGGCGGGAGCTGAGGCAAGTAACAGGAGCTCATGCTGGAGTCTTGAATCCACTAAGCCATCGCTCCCCTTCCCCCATAGCTATATAAATGTTTTAAATAAACTAAAATAATAAATAAAATGTTACTGGGTTCTATATTCAGGTGATAGTCCTGTTTATCAGGGATAAACTCTTTGGACTATTTATTCTTGAAGGATATATGTCAGTGGTCCACACGCCATTGAAGTTTGATTACTTAAAGCCTAAAATATGGGAGGGAATTTTCCTCTGGCCTCTGATGATACGCCACTATTATTATTTGAAGTGGAAACACAAGAACCTTAAATATCCAACTTATCAAAGTTTTTTTTTTCAAAAACCCCTGTCTCCACTGCTGTGGAAGAAAATTCTCATTGATTTGAATCAATTTAGACTTTTTGATTCCCTTTGCAGAATTAAAATATACAATAAATAAACAAAACAATATCAATAAAAGGAAGGCATTTAGAAGTAAGACAAAAAACTACATTTAATCAAACTTCATTTGGTTTACACCTTCAAAGTAAATTTAACATTTGCAGTTTGGTCCTGTAGGAAATTAGCATCCACCCCTCTCCTAGAAAAATGAAATATCCTGGGAAATATTGAAAAGGCACAATATTTTATTTCCCTGGATAAGAAATTGGGAAACATATTTTTGGGCAGGAAACAGACTCACTATTAATAGACCCCACCTTTGTTAATGGGCCATTTTAAAAAGCCTGGGTCTATTCTACATAGCAAAGATTTCCCCTTTAGCTCCAGGGTGATAGGATTAAGGCATGATAGTATTAGCCTTTTACCCATCTCACTTTTTCTTGGGGAAAAAGCAATGCTCAACCAAACTTGGACTCAAAGCACAACCTTAAGAGTTGCCCTTGCATGGTCCCATGGGAGTCTGACAACCAATCAGAATACATTTCTTATACAGGAACTTTCAGCCCTTCTTTCTCTTTTCTTCCTCACCCAACATCTGGAAGCATGTGATCACCTTTTCCCCCAGGACCTCAAACCATGTGGTCCATTAAACCATCTTTCCAACGTCCTCCATGTTTCCAGTGTCTTTTTCCCCACTTGGAACTGAACCCAGAAGGACATTTTTTCCAACAGTCCTAAGCACATGATGGTGGACAAAGATCCCAACTTCAATTCCAGCATATCCAAGAAAGACTTTTGTTTGAAATGCAGAAACCACTCTTGATAACTATAGATCAGGGGAATGATGGCCCTTTTATGACTTGTGGCGTTAGCTCCCAGAATTCCTAAGCCAGCCATTGTTCCAACCTCTGCTGAACACCATATTAAGCTTAATGGGAGAATGAACTGACTACTATTGCTATGTCCACAAAGGTTTTTATGGAATAATAAGAAGTAAAGTGAATCACTCCTTCAAAGGGATGGGAAACCTGTTGAATGCTCCTTTTTTTTCTGAAGACTCATACAAACTGATCTGGGTGAAGCTGAGCAGGGCTGCAACTGAAAGATTTTATCAGTTTTTCCAAGCCTGAGAAGTCACCTACCAGGGGGAAAAGTTATTTCTGAAAGAGATCTGAATTATTTTTTAAAAAGTGCTTGAGATTCAAGTTAAGGCCAAAATAGCTCATTTCTGGAACACCACAATGGCCAAACTATCTGATTTGCTTCTTAGACTGACCAGGTCTGTTCAAGTAAATAGTTAATGAACACACCTGAGTTTAAAATTCTTACTGAGTCACCAAAGGCCAAATACGATGTTATCTTTTAATATACACTGTGTAGCCAGATCTATTGTTTAATTTTAATTAATTGTAGATAGGAAGAAGTATTACCATTTATCTCTGGAATAATCTCCCTTTCCAGACACGTCTCTCCTTCTCCCACCATTGTCATTCATGGCTGCTGACTTCATAAGTATGTAGAAAGTATGTAGAACCTTTTCTCTAACTGGTTTACCTATAATTGTAACATATATGGCTGAATTTTCTACTGAATAACAAGGTAACACACTGCATCTGTTCTTAGATACATGTGTGTATTTGGAACAACAAAGGAGATTTTCATATTTCAATCTGAGTCATGCAAACAGCAGGGAAGGATGGTTTAGAAACAGTTTGCCAAGGGGTGAAATGCTCTGAAGTCTGCTACGAGTTTGCTTCACTTCGCACATGCTCATCACAGGCGTTAAGAAGCGTTTTCTGAGACTGCAACGGTAAAGAGAACAGCGTGGGGGGGAGAACAGCTGTGCCGCGCCCATTAGATTCACTATAAAGCAGGATTTCCTACTTTCTAGCGAAAATAAATCGCGTGACACAGCTGATTGTTGCACAGCTAATCGTCAGAACTTTTAAAAAACTTTTTTTAGCAGTTTTTTTCCTAAATCACCCGAACTGGTAGTAAAAAAAATGCTTTAAAAAGTTTTTAAAAAGTTCTGATGATTAGCTGTGCAACAATCAGCTGTGCCTTACGAGTGTCAGAACTTTTTTTTACTTTTTTTTAGCATTTTTTTTCTACCAGTTCAGGCAAACCAGTAGTAAAAAAAATGCTAATAAAGTTTTCTTAAAAGTTCTGATGATCCGCTGTACGACAATCAGCTGTGCCTCATGATGTTTGGAACTTTTTAAAACTTTTTTTTAGCATTTTTCTATTACCAGTTCGGGCGAACCGGTAGCATTTTTTACTACCAGTTCGAGCAAACCAGCCTGAACCGGTATCATTTAACCCCTGTCTCTTCCACCGGGTTCCATTGGTGGTAGTGATATTTCTGGATGTTTTTTTCAGTCACTCCTAGCCTAATCCAGCCAATTTTCATAGAGTCTTTCTTTTACCTATATTTTCCCTCCCCCTCTCCCAAATATGTTTTGTTTCCGCGAGGATCTCCTGCTGACAGACAGGCAAAAATGGACAGACAATTCTAGCAATCCATTGATATAATTACTTTCTAACATTCCATGGGTTGGAAAAATTTAAAAAGTTTCCATACGTCCCAATGGATTTGTTTCATTTATTGGTTAGTTAAGCATTGTAGAATTTATAGGAACATAAGGGTAAGCCTTTGCTTGTAGAATCATGCTTAGAAAGTGATCTAAATTTCCCTCCAGTGTAGATTGATCCTACAAACTTAGTATAATGTGTAGTTCAGTTCTAATAGAAGCTTGAACAATATATTTAGCTAATAGTAGTCCTTCTCCTTTGAAATGAACTATACTAGCACTGTTTGTCTTCTGTTTGCACAAATCAGCCTACCACAAAAGTGATGAAGGAAATAGTGGCCAAAATAAGTCTTGGATAGTTTTAAGTGTAATGAATCATAATTTCCTGACAGAAATCAAAAAATTCTATACACCAGTGTTTCTCAACCTTGACTACTTTAAGTCCTGTGGACTTCAACTCCCAGAATTCATTTTTTTTCCATTTTATTTAAATTTATAGGCCGCCCTTTTCCCTGAGGGGACTCAGGGCGGCTTACAATTAATGGGAAGGGAGTGTAGGACAAAACACAAGAAAGAAAAAATGTGAATAATAAAAAAATAAACCAATAAAACACAACATTCATTCAGCATTCGGGTGGGGCAAAGTACAGGTCTTATCCCCAGGCCTGACGGGATAGCCAGATCTTGAGGGCTGTGCGGAAGGCTGGACGGTGGTGAGGGTACGAATCTCCACGGGGAGATCGTTCCAAAGCGTCGGAGCTGCAACCGAGAAGGCTCTCCTTCGCGTAGTCGCCAGTCGGCACTGGCTGGCGGATGGAATTCGGAGGAGGCCTACTCTATGCGATTCACAACTGGCTGGGGGATTCTGGGAGTTGAAGTCCATAGCACTTAAAGTCACCAAGGTTGAGAAACACTGCTATACACCCATTCTTAAAACTAGTATTCTCAAAGTGATTAAATTTAAAAAAATTAATTAAAATAAAATGTAAGTTCGGGTTGAATTATAGGGAAGCGTAGGTATAGCATTTGTGACAGTCTGGGTTATCTTCAAAGTGGCACAAGACTGTTATCTGTACTGTGAATATTTATATAAAGGAATAGGAACAATCTATTTGCAAATCAGGGATTCCCATTGAATGTTAGATGGAAGTCTAAATGGCTACTATATTTTAATTCAATTAGCTATTGAATTTTAACAAAAGATAAATTCTGATAAATTTCCACATCCCTTTTATGAGTGTTGAAGAGGAACAGGGAGTATATTCAGGCATATAAATCTTCTAGACTGCTGTCTCCGAATATATATGTTCTTTTGATCTCATGATTACTACAAGGATACCTTGTAGGGTTTAAAAATAGCATTTCTAGAGAGTTTAAATTTACTAGAGGTAATCACCCATATAGCAGATAGATGAGTAAAATAAGAGGGTTAAAAATGGTGGAATGCAAATGAAATATACTAGAAGGGGAAATATCTTAAGGAGACTTGTATCGATTGGCAATTGCTTTTAGAAAGAACAGGAAGTTCCTGTTCATACTGTATTGTGTAAATGTAGTGTACGTCTAAGTTTTGTATGTGTGTATTTTGTATCTTTGTAAATAAATAAAAAAATTATTAAAAAATAGCATTTCTATCATTAGTAAACAAAGTGTCAGATATGAATGTAGTTAACTGCAGTTCTTATTCTAATTCAGGCTATCAAATTACTGCTTTGAGTAACCTTTGTATTAGTAATTGTTTCATAGGTTCCAAAACTCTTCTGTAGAACTTATTTCTGTATTGAACTACCAACTACAGTTATTCGAAAGCTGGCTATTCTATGGAGGAAGGCAGAAATAAAACAAATGGCATTTCATTCCTGGAAAGGTGGGAGCATGGGAAAGAGTCAAAGTATTGAATTCTATAAACCATAAAAGGGAGAAGAGGAAAGTTCTGGTAAGTTACAACAGCGATAGCGAACCTTTTTTGGTTCGCGTGCCATAAGGGGAGGAGCGCAGGGGGGGCGTGCGTGGGCGTGCCGCACCCATAATGCAATGCATAACCCCCCCCCCAGTGCGCATGCATGCATGAGAGGTACTCCCCCCATTTTTTGCATGCTTTTTTCGCCCTCCCAGGCTCCAGAGGCTTTATAGGAGCCTGGGGAGGGTGAAAACAGCCCCCCCACTCTCTCCCTGGAGACTTCAGGAACCTTCAGGAGGCTTCCCTGAAGCCTTCGGAGGACAAAAAATGACCCTACAAGCAAACCGGAAGTCACTTCTGGTTTGTTCGTAGGGTCGTTTTTAGTCCTCCGGAGGCTTCAGGGAAGCCTCCTGAAGGTCCCTGAAGCCTCTGGGGGCTTAAACTGACCCTACGAGTAAACCGGAAGTCTGTTCTCAAACTTCCAGTTTGCCCCTAGGATCGTTTTTTTGCACTCCAGAGGCTTCAGGGAATCTCCTGAAGCCTTTGGAGGGTCTCCGGGAGGAGGCTCTTTTTGCCTTCCCCAGGCTGTAAAGCCTCTGGAGCCTGGGGAGGGCGAAAAATGGCTTTTAAAAAGGCTGAACTCAGCTGGCCAGCAAGCGCATGCGCACTGGCCAGCTGACAGGGCTGGCCAGTGCCCTGACAAATGGCTCTGCATGTTACCTGTGGCTCACATGCCATAGGTTCGCCATCCTGGCCCTACAACAAGGGTGTCAAACTCTATTTCATAGAGGGCTGCATTAGGATTGTGTTTGACCTCAGAGGCCAGGGTGGGCCTGACCATAGTGGATATGGCCAGCTTGTCACTCATGTCAGGGGCATCTAAGGCACGACTTCCCTGAGACCCTCCCTCAGACTCATTATAAACTTCCTTCCTTCTCTTTTTCCTTCCCTCTTCATTCTCATTTTTTCTTCCTTCCCCGCTTTCCTTATTATTCCTTCCTTTCTCTCTTCCCATCTTTGTCTTTCCTCTTTCCCTTTCTCCTTTCCTGTTCCTTCTTGCATTCTCAAATGTAAAAGCAGAAACATTTCTCCATTTGTTTTGGTTTTAGTTTATTTGGATAACCATCTGCCAGTGAAAACAGGGCACGGGGCGCCGCACACATCTCCCCTGAGCTCTGTATTCACTGGCAAAGGGACCGAGGGCCAGTCCTTTGCTGCTTCCAGGCTGGTCCCATGGGCCCCACGAGCCTTCAGTTTGACACCCCTGCCCTACAACAATCAAGTAGATTTTAGTGGTCCCTGCAGTGCTTATTTTCTGACCGTCTACCTCAAAGGGGTGATAGTTTCTCATTGCACGCAAAATGCTATTTCAGGTCTGATTATTAACATTTTGTAGTCCAACACTATCCATATTTATTGATGATAATTTAGCAAGGTCTCCAACAGTTATCTTCCTAGTGCAGCTGTTACCTTATTCTTTTCAACAGTGAGTAAATGCAAGATCTCCTTTATGCAAAGGATGTCCTTGCTTAGTCTCAAATATTTGTAAATAGAAGGATTGATTGAATCATACTGCTGAGGGTAGGTAAGTAATGTGTAATAGGTACTAAGTAATGTGTATTTTTATTTGTTATTTCCAATTTTTAATGTGTAGCTCAGCTTGTTGCAGCCTGGCAACAGCTATAGCCTACAGCAAGCATGGCCCAGTAAACCAATTACTACCACCATGTTTTCGCTACTTTATGGCCTGACTTTTTAAAAGAGTTCCCAGGGTATTCAACAGGTGCAGATCCTCCTATGACAATGTTGTGAAGAAGTAATAGCTAGGCTGCTAGATTTCCTCTTTCAGAATTTGTTACAGCAACTGAGCCTGCTTTCTTTGGTATTGTGCTCACATTATGCTCAGAGCTGGTATTCAACCGGTTTGGGCAAACCAGTAGTGACGACCTGCGGGTTGGCCAGCCCATCTGCCCAGGTTCTATGCTGTACTATTTAGCCATGTTTTCTAAGCTGCATAAATACATGCAAGCTGCGAGAGAGAGCAAAGTACATGCACGAAAGGCACACGCACTCATGAAACGAGCATGCGTGCATGCGGCAAACCAGTGGTAAGCTTATGTGAAACCCACCTCTGATTATGCTCTTTCATATCCCTTACTTTGATAAAAAGCAATTTGCTCTTTCCTTACCTTTCATTTCCTCCCAGTTTTTTCCACGGGCACGGACACAGAACACAATGTAACCGCAAGTTGGCCTCTTGTCCTGAGAATAATCAAACCAAGTCTCATGTCAATCCTGCATGAAATAGAATGATGGCAGAAAAGGAAACAAAAGGATAATACTTTCCCACATCATTCCCACATATACATTAATACTGTCCCTTTAGAGAGACAGAAATATATGTTGATATGAAAGTAAAGATGTTGAACCAAATTATTTGAGACCAAAAATAGCCTAATTTTGTGTGTGTGTGTGTGTGTGTGTGTGTTTAAAGAAGATGTTGGGGGAGTGAAAAACCAACTGAGAAAAATAAGCAAATGGTTCTCCTTTCTGGTGAACTTGGAGACCTTTCATAGAAAGGAGGCCTGGGATTTTTTCCCCCCTCCATGGGAACATTAAGAATCAATCTTTCCCACACTGGAAGTCGGCATCACACTCTTCGTTTTGTAAAATCTGGGATAAATGTTTCAATAAAGAAAATATTGCTACTGTGGAAAAAAAAGAGAATCATAAAAATGGATATTAATCGAATTAAATCTGAAAATATGGCTGTGAATGTACTCCGTATATAAGGGAAACAAGGCATGAATACGTCTAGCCTGGGATGGTTTCTTCTGATTTTGGAGCAGCGGTTTAAGGGCTTTGTGTGAGAGAAGACTTACTCATAATTTGTGCAGAAACCAAATATTGAAAATTCAGGAGATACAGGCTTCTCCTTCATTTTTCTCCAAGTACACAGTACCTAGTATGCCCAGCTAGATGGCAGTACCCAGCCAACCTTGGCTGATCTGAAAAAATTAAGCAGGATTACAGCTTGTTATAATTTGAAGGGAAAACATTATGAAATTATCAGGATTGTAGATTAGATTGGGCAGTTAGAAAAACATCCTGAAAGAAGGCAGCAGCAAGCCAGTTTCATGCTACTATCAGAAAACCTCCAGAGATGTGTCCACAAAATCACCAGGATTTGAGCTTGACTTAAGGGAGGTTTTACTTTTAGACCCATTACAGTGATTTTACACTGCTTGAGATTGTAAAGCTTCTGGTCTCCCACTTCATAACGACCAGAGGAGGAAAAAAGAAAAGCAGCATTGCGACACAAGTTCAGCCCCTATTGGGAATGTGTGCAATTTCCTGTGGCGCACATGAAAAAAAAAAAGAGGGTGAGGCTTACATTGCAATATCAAATGCTGCTTTCTGACTCACTCTTACTGCCCTGACCTCCTCCCCACAAAGCTTGGAATACCATCACCCCTGTTCTTACTCGAGTTGTCCCAAGGCATCTTTGCGGCACGTTTTTATTGTATAATCTCTGCTGAGGAATCGATGGGAGGAAGCACATTCATGTTCCTGGTCAGTCTGGATCTAGTTTTCAAACCACTTGAACATTGTCGTTTCATGAAGGACCAGAATTTGCTGCTTTGCTCAAACCAACTCAATTTGCTCAGCAGGAAACATCGAAGGCCACAAAAGAAGTGATGGGGAAGATAGATGTAAGCTGAATTAGAGCAGCTTAGCAAAAGTGACACTGAAGCCATATACAATGAAGTGTGTGTACACACACAAACTCAGACACTCTGTTCTACTATCTCTGTGAATAAAACATTAAAACTATGCCCAGTTTTATCAATTTGTTTTTCTTTATGAAAAGCTTAGGGGAACCATCCTTGTGCTCTTGAAGTTCTTTTCTGCAGTTTCCAGAGCCCCCTCCAAATTTCAGATTCATCTACTCTGAGATAGGAATTATATGAAAAGCGTAGTCTGTTTTATGAAAGAAACCCTGAAATCCAACTCCCAAAGGAAATCCTGGTCCCGCCTACTGCAGCCCTCACCTCCTGCAAGCCATTAAATACGCTCCCCCAATCACCTAGCCTATCACCACTGACCATAAAGAAATCGTGGTCAATGGTGCTGAAAGATGCTGAGACAACTAAGTGAACTTAAAAGGTCATTCCCCCTCTGTTTCCTTACAGAGAAGAAACAGGATTGCTTCTTTTCATAAAGTAGATTTTATCTTGAATATATCCCCCCCCAAAAAAAATCTGTACCAGACTTTTAAAAAACTCTTAAGTAGATAAAGTCCTTATTTTATAACTTATAAAATAATAAGAAAATAACATGTTATTTTCCAAGGAATTTTTGTTTCCATTAGAACATTTCCAGAAACTATAGATGTTATCTACTTTTTGATAGGATTCTCACCAAAGTTATTTCCTGATAGGGAATCCTGTTTCATGTTTGACATCAGATGTTCTTCCTATGATCATAGAAAAGCTGGAGGGCCTTTCTAAGCAGTAACACTATAATGGAGCTTATGCTTGCACATGACAACACACAGGGATGTGGTGGGTTAGCTTTGCTGGTTCAAGTAGGGGCTCCTAAACCTTTCTCCTCTAACCATTACTGTTGCATGCTTTCACAATCTTGGGAAAGAGAATCTGTTTGGGAGAAAGGCACATAGAGATAAACTATGTTTACACCCTAGTCAAAGAATAATTTGCACACTATTCAAAAGAGACAATAAAATCAATAAAAGACAAAAGAGATATTAGAAAGTTAAGAAAACAAAAAGAACAGAAACAATACCCAGATAAGCCGGTATTAGTACCAGACAATCAAGCAGAAAACAACCCTAATAAAGGATCTACTAAGGAGGAGACCAGGCAACTATCAGCATTTGCAGGGCAAACCCCTGTAAATAAACAGGGAGCAAACCTCAGTCACTAGTACTGCTGATGATGCTTGGTTACACCAATGAATGAAATATTTTCAAGCAAACAAGCAAGCTTACAAAGCCCCAAAGACTTTACAGTTCAACCCTGAGTTGCATATATTCTCTTCTATGAGCACGTTTGGTCGCTGCTTTTATCTCCTCTCACAGCTTCTTTAGTTATTTAGGGAGAAATCTGTACTGTTGGCTTTCTTGCATCTCTTGAGGTAGTGAAATGGCTGCAATGCTTGGGGAGCAAATTTCATGTCAGACTTAGACTACTGACTTCAGTATAAGATACCAGCTATTTATTACGTCCCATAATGCTAAATACATCATTGAGCATGAAAGACTATAGAAGAGAAGTGAAAAGAAAATATAATGAATCCTCTAGACCAGGGGTCCCCAAACTTGGCAACTTTAAGACTTGTGGACTTCAACTCCCAAAATTACTGGAGAATTCTGCGAGTTGAAGTCCACAAGACTTAAAGTTGCCAGGTTTGGGGACCTCTACTCTAGACCCATGATGGCACACAGGTGGCACCCAGAGTAATATTTGCTACGGGGCACATGCACGTGCCGGCCAGCTGATTTTTGGCCTTCTGGAAGGTTGGGGTAGGCTGTTTTCACTCTCCTCATGCTTCAGGAAAGCCTCCAGAGCCTGGGAAGGGGTCGTGCACTCATGCATGGGAGGGTCACGTGCACATGCGCAGGTGGGTGGGAAGGATTGAATTGGTGTGGGAACGTGTGAGCGCGTGCACACACAATTTTGGCACACCAGAAGAAAAAGGTTCACCATTGCTGCTCTATACCACTGGTGTCAAACTGGCGGCCCACGGGCCAGATGCAGGCAACACACATCCCAGTTCTGACACATGAAATATTACGTGATGCCGCAAGTTTGACACCCATGCTCTAGACCATGGGTGTCAAACTCACAGCATCATGTTGTCATCACATATCACAGTGTTTCCCCTTGACAGAGCTGGGGTGGGCATGGCCTGCGCATGACACATCCGGCCTACGGGCCGCCAGTTTGATACCCCTTAAAGTCTTAAGGGGTATTAAATTGGATTAGCTCTTAAAGTCACAGCTAATCTAGGTACAAGTACATATCCAGATGTATATACGTGTACACACAATAAAAGCAGAACAGGTTAGCAGGTACAAAGAACATAGAAACATTTCCCTAAATGGTGATTTCTTTCTGATTCTTCAACTCCTCTTTTGGCTGGGACATGTTTCTTTCCTGGCAGAAGCCAGACTTGCAAAAGGTGCTACCTCCCTGTGACAGAAGCCAAAAAAAGAAAAGCAAAATAGAGAGTACCCCCCACACACACACACTTTGAAAAAGTGTGAGAGAAAAGCCTTCCTGCTGCTGGTTTAGCAAAGGGAGGGAAAGTTGCAAAATGTCACGTAATGAGAATGTGTCATTGCAAGTTTGACACCCCTGGTGTAGAGTTTTCCAGGCGAGAGATGAGACAAATATATATTACTCTGAGTCTTAACTGCATTGTTATTTCAGGAGAATCTTTTCTCCAGCTCTGCTACTTCCCTACAAAAGAAGCCAAAAAAATAACTACAACTTTGGGAAAGATCTGCTTACCCACCTATAAAATGGAGTAATAATCCAAACTCAATAGCTGCCTTCTTCCTAATTGGTCCATTACAAGTGCTGTGTTTTGCCAGCATATAATAATGAGATACGTCTCGCAACAAATATGTCAGCTAAGCACTACAATATTGTCTCTATAATTTAATGGACTTGCAGTGGAGAGAAGAGCTGGTTCATGTTTCACATTTCATTTTGCTTTCAAATAACCAATAACACATTGCTAAAAGCTGGCTGCATGAAACAAGTGCTTCATTCGTTGTTTTGGCTTACTGCTAAATTGCAGCACTTTGAAGAAAGGAGAGCAGAGAAGAGAGAGAAGAAGCCAACTGTTTTCTAAAAGCTGATCAGCTGACATTTAATTGTGGTTAGGTTTTTTTAAAAAAAAATATTGCTTTTGGCTTTTCCTTCCCCTTTCCTTTTCTACTGCCCAAATAACAGAGTAGTAACTTGTGCCATGGAAAACAATAACAAAAAAAAAATCCCCATTAAATATCAGGCACAACGGGGAATAAAAAGATGCTGACATTAGGCTTTGCAAGGACAAATTAATTTGGGAAAAGAACATATGCTTGCCACATCTTAAAAAGAAGAAAATCTCAATGGATAAATTATAGTAACCAAAAATCAGTGCAAATATAAAGTTCTGGTAGCAATCAAGTTACAAGAGCAAGTTGTTTTCAGTTATTCTTGAATTGGGTACAGATATTGAACACGTACAACCATTATTGTAGAAGTGCAACATGTGAATGGAAAAGAAGAGCAGCTTCACTACCACTTGAGACTGGGAAATAAATGGGAGTCCCATTTTTTACTAGCAAGACCTCAGTGCTAAAAAAAAAATGGAAATGTTATACAGCAGAAACACTTCCCATTGATAGCAGAATTGAAATCATTCCTGACAGAAAGATTTGTACCGCAGTAGGACAATCTATTTATGGAACCTGTGGATGATCCACTTCTGGAGATCTCTAAGAAAAGATTGGATGGTTTAATTAAGTTTCCTGCTCATTGCAGGAACTAGATAGTTGTTGTAGTTCTTCCACTTCTATAAATGCTATGGTTTTATATATTACATAAACATGTTTTGATTTTAGAAAAGTATCGATTAGGGTTGGCTGTTCTATGCTTGCCAAAATTCTGATATTGTGTCTTATTTATTTAAATTAAGCCAGAACAGAAGCAAGATTACCATCACAACATGCTGACCAATTTCGAGACCCTACTGCCATGATGGCGAACCTATGGCAAGCGTGCTGGAAGTGGCACACAGAACCGTTGCCCGTTGCTCTTCCGGGTTCCGACATGCTGGCCAGCTGGTCTTCATGCATGCGGGAGCGCTGGAAACTGGAAGAGCAGCTGCCCAGTGCGCATGCGCGCATCTTCCGGTTGATCTTCCGGTTTCCGATGCACACATGCGCCACAGCCACCTGGTCTTCCAGTTTCCATCATCCGCAACCGCACTCCTGTCACCAACACTGCCCTACTGGTTTAAATTTACATTCACAGGGTATACTACCTATTATGCACTTTTTCCCCCAAAGATAAGGTGAGCTGAGACATGTACTTCTTTGACAGCAACTTTCATCAAACTGTTGGTCTTCATATTATGTTGACTTTCCCATTATCTCTAGCTATTTATTGGTTGAGAATAATGGAAATATTAATCCAAACATGTGCAACACTGGCCTATATTTCTGTGTAGAATTCACTGTGAGAATGCTTTACTTCAAACAACCTCTGGAAGGAATGAAACTCTCAGCCTGCAAGACAGGGAAGTATAGGTAGTCCTTAACTTACAACAGTTCATTTAATGACCAAAGTTACAATGGCATTGAAAAAAGTGACTTATGACCGTTTTTCACTTACAAACATTGCATCATCCCTATGATCACATGATTAAAATCCAGACCCCTGGCAATTGACTCATGTGGTCCCCTTTGGCGACCTTCTGATAAACAAAGTCAATGGGAAGCCAGATTCACTTAATAGCCATGTTACTAAATTAACAACTGGTGATTCACTTAACAACTGTGGCAAGGAAGGTCGTAAAAATGAGACAAAATTAACTTAAAAACTGTCTTATTTAGCAACAGAAATTTGGGGCTCAATTGTGGTCATAAGTCGAGGACTATCCGTAATCAATTCTTCCCACTCCCAGTAAAATCCTGCTGCAGTTGAGACCACACCAGTGGCCCCTGTGGCACTTTGCCAAGTGTGGTCACAAAATGGCCTCAGGGGATGGCGGTGGTTAGGCAAAGATTACAGCTTTTCCTAAAGGTGCATTTCTTTCTGTGGAAGGCACTGACGTATCCAACCACTTAACGATAAAAATACGTAATTTTCTTCTCGATTATACTGTTGTGACCTTTGCAAATCAAGTTGCAATCCACAAAATCATTTTGAGGCAGTTCCTGGATTAAAATAAGATTGAGTTCATATGTAGCAGCCTTAAAATAAATAAAGCCAGTAGATAACATGGAAATATGGTTTCTATTTGAGGCATAAAGCAATATGCTATCTAGAAAAAAAAAACCTTTATAGAGAAACGAGAGCTGGTTTATGTAAGAATAAAATGGCAAACTCTAAGAAAATGATTAGAGCAAAGAGAATGGTGAAACTGTTGAAATTATCTTCGTATATTACCCGCATAAAGAGGATCCCCTTGGTTAAAAGAACTTGGGACACACCACTGACTCATTCATTTTCTTTTTCACAACCCTGTTAAGCATGAATATCTGAAAGTTTTATTTAGATTACATCCCAGTCAGTTAAAATATACTGTACTTTCTAAGACTTACTTGGACAGTTTGTGTGTTGACTTACACATAGCTTTTGCTTCATGTATTGATTAAGTGCATTGTGTCCTGGAGTTATTGTGAACATGAAGTATGCCTGTTATCTTGTTGTTATGTACTTTAGTAATTCCATTAGTATTTCATTTCTAACCCTAATTAGGATGGATGTTTAAACTAGTTCAGCAGTCCCCAACCTTTTGGGCACCAGGGACCGGAGAGAAGTTTTTCCACAGACTGGAGGAGATGTTGTTTCGTGTGCTGTCTGCATTCCTCCGATGGGGCTTCGCTTGTTTGCGTGGACTGATTTCTGGAAAGCTACAGACCGGTACCAGTCCAAGCTGTTAGTATGAGGTTCAGGTTTTTATTTTAGCTACTATGTGGTGATTCATTTAAGAGAATGACTGCTAGATATTTGACTAGCTACTTAAGAATTTTTAGTTTGAGGTAACTCTATGTTTTAAATTTAGTAATCCACCCAGATTCTCTGGGTTTTAGAATAGCAATACTGGGGTAATGATTATGGGGGCTTGGGGGCGGGGTAGATTGCAGACCTTTTCCCCAGCATCCCAATGAGACTTCCTTAGCACATCAGTTTAGATGTGGTTATTTGCAGGGTTGTAGACTGTTAAGATTTCAATGGGTGGGGCGGTGATTGGCAGTTTCCTGGGAGGTGTTGATTAATGAATTGCTGGCCATGGTGATGTCTTTATTTTGATTAGTCCACTTTAATGTAATAAAAAAGTACCCAATTCTTTTTAAGAGACTTCTTTCCTTCATCATGATCTGGAAAAAAGAATCAATATTATAAAATATAGGCTACATTTTATTTTACCATACCTTGATTTCCCCCCCCCCTTTTTTTTTATTTAAGTTTTGTATGTTTCTAAGACTCTGGCAGTATGTACATGTTCTAAATAAATACACATATACAT
The DNA here is from genome assembly GCF_009769535.1 of Thamnophis elegans. NCBI lineage: Eukaryota > Metazoa > Chordata > Lepidosauria > Squamata > Natricidae > Thamnophis > Thamnophis elegans. The sequence goes on along the minus strand of NC_045544.1, from coordinate 99,255,036 downwards.
ATTTGCTGCCCCTGCATAACAGTGTTTGCTCCCCCTGGATGATCTTTAGAAACTAAAAGCTTGTCTAACTCCCATTAAGAGTTTTAGAGACAGTTGAGAGGAGACATCAATTTTATATTCTTGATGTTACCTAAATAAAAAGCGACCTTATATTTTCCCAAAGCTTTAAAAGGTAAAACCTCTGTTGGGATGAGTTAGATGGACATGTTAAAAGCTCTACTTTCTAGCAAAAGGAAGCTAAGTTAGCTTCAATAGGTTCCAAAATTATATTTATCACATATACACATACACAAATACAAACTCAAACAGTGTCTTTAATGCAGCTTTTTCCATCTAGGCATCTTTCATCTTTTCTAATGCATCTGCAAGCAACAGGTTAAGAAAAACGGATATGACAACCCTGGAGGCCATCTTTTACTTTGGATCTTTAGGGCTACCGCACTTGGTGGATTGGCATGCTACGGAAAACGGGTGGGTGGGTGGGTGGATGGAGTCAGGATGAGAGGGATAGCCATAACAACATTCTTTTCCCTGGGAGTCAAGGACGTTCAGCCTGCACCTGGAAAGGCGTGACTGGGAAGCAAATCCAATTGGGACGGGGAAGTGATTGGACCATGTGATGGATATGTGGGTGCAGGGGAACCTTTTAAATTTGGATTCTCCCAGGTGTACCAATATGCCATCTCTAATAAAATGGAAGACTGAGGAAAATGCCTGCCATGGAGTCTTACTTCTGTTGAGGGTGTTACTTGGAATCCTGACTGGATATGCAATAAGTAGCCAATTGAATCCTCTATTTGTCCAGGATTCTAGAAAATTACAATAAAGTGGACATGAAAGCAGAAGTTTAGTGTGTGTGTGTGTGTGCGCGCGCACGTGCGTGCTGGGGGTGATACATTTATCACATTGTATATGTTATCATTGTATTATAGTTGCCCCTGTCATCACATGTGATATCTAACTTAAAATAGCTCTTGCAATAGAGATGCAGTATTTATTATGTGATTATCACAAATACCTCTTGCAGCCTTTTCAAATCTAATATTCCTTAGAGAAGTTCACAATAAGAATCACAATTTCTAGAATAACTGGGAATGGTAAGAGTTTTTTTTCTACACATCTGGAAGTGCTAAGCTAGAGCCCCTTTTACCTTGATGAAGGTGGAATAATCCATATTCATTTCAGTGCATGCTGTTTTCACCCTATTTTTATATTTTCCATCTTTTAATTAATTTAATTAAAGCTAAGACCTATCATTACCTTGCTGCTGGTTTTTCAATTATTCTCCACTGAATTTAAATCTATATTTTTAAAATCATCTTTGTGTACTTATGGTCTAGCACGAGGTACCACTTGACCTCCGTAAATTGCATTCCTCAAAGTAAAATATTTTGCCATATTTTTCCATGTAGGCACTCTCTTGCTTATGTCTGTTAACACAACAGTGCAATTTCTAGTATAAATGTATACTTGATGAAAACTAATAATATACATCAGAATAAACAAGATGAAGTTGTGTTTAGCAGGTGTTTTAATAAAGCAATGCCAAAAAACTGCTGGATGAGAAAAGAGCAGTTCTTCTCCAAAACTTCTAACTGATCAAAGTATATGTGGCTGAGCTTCATAAGCCACATTTGAATGCAGTACAAAAATAAATCTCCTCAAACTGCATTCAAAACTCAGACTACAGCAAATTCTGTTTAATCAACAGAAATAAAGCTGGAAAACATAAAAAGAACCAGATTATTATTTCAATAAATCTTTATTTTTTTTAAAAATGTAGTGTCCCAAGAGCTTTGGGAGAAACCACATTTTTGTGGTTATGAAAATTCTTGGAGACAAATTGTTCTTTGCTATCAATTGATCATTAAACTTCTCTATTACATTTTCCATGTATTGATTGATTATGTGCCATCCCTCTGTCATTTTCAAAATAATTTTTTATTTCATTTATTTTTTCAAATTTATATGCCTGCCCATCTCACAAGAAGTGACTCTGGGTGGCAACACACACACACACACACACACACACACACACACACACTAAACATGTCCAACACAGTCATGTAATTCCCCTTCCCCCAAAAACTCCTCAGAATAAATCAGCAGTGGTACCACCTCAAGATTTAATGGGTCTTCTGAGATCCCCCCCAGGCCTGATGACAAAGAAGGGGTGGATATGATCTCATTCAGGATAATAATGTTCCATAAGACGGGCACCACTACAGAGAAGGCCTTCTTCTTTGATCTGTCAATTGTGATAACCTGAAAGTGTAGTTCCCCAAAAGACAGCACCTGCACCAGGCCTCTCATGCCAGATCTGATGGATCGAGCATATGGAATCAAGGAGAGGCAGACTTCCAAACAACCAGGCCCCATGCCACATATTTATTTCAATGCTTTATCAAAACACATAGTAATATAAATTACAACTTACTTAAAATGTATCTGTATCAGAACCAGATAAAACCACTGGGTGAAAAACTGGAGTCTCAAATCTCTTTGTCCAGAAGCAGTTTTGATGTTCATTTCTTGGCTCCATCCATTGTGAGTAGCTGTTTGTCAGTTCCTTCTGCCACCATCTTCCAAGGGATGAGAATGTGGTACCCAGTATCTGTCCTGGATACAATTCACAATTTCACAGAATTTAAATTTGTTAGAAAGAAAAGAACTATAGAACATTTTAGTTTTAAATACTGCAAACGTTTAATAAAGAAGAGATAAATATTGCTTGATTAAAGAAGATATATGCAATAAAGTAATGCTCTTAGGAGACCACAAGCTGATACTAGTTTGCTACCAATAGGAATTACTGTAATTTAACAAGTTCTTGGAGAAAATGTTGCAGAAATTCCAGAATAATAATAATCAGCCTTAGGAGTGGGAAGGATTAAAGATTAAAATTAAATGAAAATAACTAGCTTATATAGAAAAATAATTTAAACACTAAATAGAAAAACAGAAATTAAAAACTTAACGCAGCCTCTAGCTTGAATATTTAGCTATTTGTTTTGAAATTTGCAGACTTTCCAAATGAAAAGATACGTGCTTCCCCTTCTATTTTTCTCGATTTTTCCAAAAATTCCAATGTTAAATCAAAGTGCAACTTGCAATTCTTTTTTAGGAGTGCATAGAATAATAGTGTTGGAAGGAACTTTGGAGGTCTTCTAGAACAATCCTCTGCTCAAACAGGACACCCTATGCAATTCCAGACAAGAGACCGTCTACTCTCTTCTTGAAAATCTCCAGTGATGGAGCACTCACAACTTCAGAGGTACCGTAAGCCTTTCCACTGATTGATTGATCTCATTGTCAGGATAATTTAGCACAGTGACCCCACAACCTTTGGGAACCAGGGCAGTGGTGGGTTTCAAAAATATTTCGAACCTACCCTGTGGGTGTGGCCTCCTTTGTGGGAGTGGCTTGCCGGCCATGTGACCTAGTGGGAGTGGCTTGCTGGCCATGTGTTTTCTTTCTCTCTCTCTCCTTCCTTTTGTCTCTCTGTCCCTTTTTCCTTTTTTTCATCTCTCTCTTTTTCTTTCTTTTTTTCTTTCTTCCTTTCTTTCTCTTTTTCTTTCTCTGTGTGAGTCTGTGTGTGTGTGTGTATATGTGTGTCAGTGGTGGGTTTCAAAAAAATTTGGAACCTCTTCTGTAGGTGTGGCCTGCTTTCCGGGTCCACTAGTGGAACCTCTTCTAACAGGTAGATTTGATGAACCGGTTCTACCGAACTGGTGCGAACTGGTAGGAACCCACCTCTGAACCAGGGACTGGTTCTGTAGAAAAGGGTTTTTCCGTGGACCATAGGGGGAGTGGTTTCGCATGCTGCCTGCATTCCATGGATAGGGTTTTACTTGTTTGTGCGGCCCGGTTTCTGGTATGCTGCGAACCAGTGTCCGTTCATGGACGGGGGGTTGGGGACCCCTGATCTAGCATCATGCCTGAGATCATCCTGAGTAGCTTAGAGAGACATACTATTAAATAGCACCGTGGATGGCATATAAATTGTATCCCTACATTATCCTGGCTATAGAAACACAGCAGGCTATGTCAGAAATTGGCTGATTGTTGGACAGATTATCTGGTCGGAAAGATGAAATGACTAGATCATAGCTATACATTACTTCCTTATTTTATAATCCTAGCCAGTTGCATAATAGAGTAGCCCAGCAATTAGAGTTGGTGAAGATGGATTTCATTTCCATTAATCAGGTCTCCATGACACACACCAAGTCAACAATTTCATCCTGGACTGAATCCTAGATAATCCATGTTTTACCAGAGGTTGACCTTGCTTTCAAGAGTAGGACTAACAGGGTGACTATTATTGCTGCCTTAACTTACTTGTTTAGCCTGCAAACTTAAAGGAAGAAAGGTCAGCCACCCCCCCACCCCCCCACCCCGTTTCCTATAGTGGTTTCAGCCTTACACCATATCTCCCCCTGCTGGTTATGGACTTCAGTGATTCTCAAACTCTCTGAGAATCTTCCATCAATACAATCCCATTTGTTGAATAATCAAAGTGAGCTGAAACTGCAAATAGGAATATTTCAGTCAAATTTTAGCCCTTTATGAGAATTTTGCAATTTATTATTCCTATAAGTAAATAGTAAAAAATATAGGAAAAACAAAACGGAAAGCAATGGACTGCACTACACTAGCAATGGTGAAGCGATGAAATCTGGCTAACCTTTGGCACGAAACTTGCAGCTTTTTCATGCAAACTAGAATCAAACAACCCTACTTATGACAGAAAGAGTGAGAAATGCAGACATATAGTATTCTGTACAAATAAAACCCAAATTAATCATAACAATACTCTATGAGTCTTAAAACTTGTTGAAATACACCTAAACGGTGCCATAAATAGCTTCCTGGTTTTTCAAAATAATCGTCATTCTTCTGGGTTAAGAAAGATCAATTTAACTGTTACTTTTACTTATGGTTACCTATCAATTATGACAGTATTTATTCAGTAAGACAACCCTAAGGCCAAGTCGTCATTTCAGGATTTACACGGAAGTGATAACATCCCTTCCACTGAAGATTCAGGGAGAAAACTCACCCAAACCCTGACATGAACTCTTGAAAAGCAGACATTTAAATCACTGTCAAGGTAGGCAGACTATCCTTAGGCACTATAAAGCAGAATCATAAAGAAGTCAGACTCACGGTCTACTGACAGATAATCTAATTAACGAGGAAATACATGTTGCTGCGCCAATATGGGTCTACAGGAAACTCTGACCCTGAGTTCCCCAAATGAAGTTGGAGAACCTTATAAAATCATTCAGTTTAGCAGGTAATTATCAAAGCAAAAGAGGCAAAAGCAAATCCTTCCTTATCACAACGAAGCAAAGACCTATATTTTAGAATATGGACCTGCTTTAAGGTCAAATGTCTTCCAAAAATATTGTTATTAAATTGGGGTTGAGTTAGTGACCAAATATATAGAGCAATTTTTCTTCAGGGCAATCTATCCCCAACCTGTTCATTCAGATCTTTCAACTCTGAACTTATAATTGAATCCATCCACATTCTTCTGTGATTGAGTCCATCCATTTTGTTCCTAATCATCCTCTTCTTTTCTTTTCTTTTTTCTTTCTCCCCCCGCCCTCTCTCTTTCTTTGCCAGCATTAAGGATTTCTTTCTTTGACATTGATGTGTAGACTGACCTCTTTCAATCTTTGGCTGTGCCATTCTCCAGTCCTCTTGTCCCTAGTCCCATTCCACCTCCTGTACCAATAGTAATCATTCCACCTCCTGTACCAATAGTACAGCATAGATTTGATTTCTATTAACTCCATCTGGTGATATCTCTGTACGTAGGCATTGTTTTGATTTGTTGGAAAACTGTGTTAGCAGTCAACAAATTGCAGGGTTGGCAGAAACAGGAACTCATTAAATATGTTTTGTAGGCCATATAATCTCACTGTTTTCCTCTTTAATATTTTCAATTTTGGCATTCCAGTTCCAACCACAAGTAACATAACATATTCTTTCAATTTCAGTTTGAATTTATCTGTAAAACCCATCAACCTCTTCTTCTGTATCAGTGACTGGAGCATAAACTTGGACAATTGTCATATTAAATTTTTGCCATGAAATCTAAGTAATATTATTTGGTCATTGATTGCATTGTGTTCAAATATATCCTTGCTATATACTTCCTGACTATGAAAGCAACACTGCTCCTTCTTCTGACTTAAAGTGTCCAATTTCAGTATATTCCAAATTGCTGATGCTTAACATGGTATATGTGTAGCTGATTAATTTCAGCTTTCAGCATAGTGCTTTCCCATGTTCATGCTTCGTACAGGAGGATAAGATGTTATTGCTGGTAGTACAAGAAGTATCTGTTATGAAGCTTCTTCCAAGCTGTGAACAGTCCTACTGCAAATTTGCAGATTCTATATCTCAAAGCTGTTTTGTTTTAATTAAAACATTACCCATGCACAATTATGTGTGTTTATTACAGCACTGTGCAAATGTCTTAAGATTTGAGGTTGTGGCAATGATATAATGACCATATATAATTATGTCTCGGTCTCTATATTAGAATACAGCCAGAAAATACAGGAAATTTGTATGCAGTATTCAAAAATAGGAAAAAGCAGCTTCCATGTCCTAAAGTGGCAAGTATGCAGTATAACCATCCATTATGCTTGAGCAACAGCAGATCCCTGGCTCCTGTAAGCCTAAATGGAATGGAAGTTAAGTACTATCATTGCTAACACCTATATATCTTCTACTATCTCATGACAAAATGAGTGCTATGCAAAAAAAATCTATTACACCGGGTTTGTGCAAAACATGCTTGAGTGCAGAGAAGAGCAACAAAGATGATTAGAGGACTGGAGGTTAAACATACAACAAATGGTTTCAGGAATTCAGTATGTCTGTTTTAATGAAAAGAAGGACTAGGGATGACAGGATAGCAGGGTTCCAATATCCCAGGGGCTGCCACAAAGAAGAGGGGCTCAAGCTTATTCCCCAAAGCATCTGAAGGCTGGACAATAAGCAATGGAGAGAAGCAACCTAGAACTAAGAAGAACTGTCCTGATAGAACAATTAATCAGTAGGTCTTCAAAAGTTGTGAGTGCTCCATCATTGGGAGTTTTAAGAGATGGAGCAAACTTTTGTTTGAAATGATATAGGACTCTTTTTCGAATAGAGGGGTTTGGACTAGAAGACCTCCAAGGTCCCTTTCAACTCTATTATTTTGTTAAAATGCTAATATCACAGAATTTAACATACATAAAGCCATAGTTTTGTATCAGCAAGACCACTCTCAAAGGGAAATCTGAAAACTGAAAATTCAAGATATAGTATTCAAGACCCAAAAATAATTATAACTGTAATAATTTTAATGGTCATTAAAATTTTGCTACAACAAATCTAATGGTGGCCTAAGACTTTTGCATAGTGCTGTATGTGTGTGTATGGATTGTGGCTGAGCTAGGGGAATTTTCTTTCAAACCATTCTGATGCAGGTGTCTCAAGATGAGTTTCTTTTTTGAGGTTTCTATTAAACATAAAAATAAAAAAAGAGAACTACGTGGCAGTTCAATTTCCCCCTACCTGCAGTAACAGTAATATTTAGTGGTGTGGAGAAATCTTATTGATAAAATAGGGATCAGTTCTCCTCCAATTCCAAGTTCCCCTTTATCTACTCAACTATTTTAGGAGAACAAAAAAGGTCCTGAGAGAACCTATTGTATCTCTTCCTAATCATATACAGTTTAGTCCTAACAAAGGAGTTGTTCTCTAAAAGCTTAATATTTCTCTCCCTCCCTCTTTTCTCTTTGCCTCCTTCCCTCACTCTCCCTCTCTCCTCCACATTCCTAAGCAGACTCAAGTAGGTTAGCTAATAGCTTTACTGCAAAGAATTAAGCCATGAATGCAAAGAAATTCTGGGTAAAGTAGCTACAAAAAATTGGCCTATACATTTGTCATTAAGCTGCCCATTGAAAAACAAAATGTATGTCATAAAGTTCACTATCTTCACTGCTTATTTACTAAAGTTTAGTGTAGGAGATAAGCAAGATGAATCTTTCTCTTCATACAGGAAAACAAATATGATATAGCAAGGAGCACAAACATCTGGTGGGATTATTCTCCTGCTTGGAATATAGGATGCTACGGTGTAATTTTATTTAAAGGAAGACAGGAAATAAGAAGAGAGAAAGATGCACTATGTGATCAGAGGTGGCTTGCTCCCGGTTTTACTACTGGTTTGCTTTGCGCACGCTTTGCGCATGTGCGTGCAGTTCAATTTACAGTGAACTGTGCATGCACACACACTACTAAGCAACATGCCGGCAACAGCAGCAGCGTCCGGGGAAGTGGAAGCCTGGGTCACTGCCAATTCTGCAACCCAGGCCAAACCGTTAGCAACCAACCTCTGTATATGATGGAAGCTCCACATCTGCTCAGAAATCCAAGCGAATAAACATAGTGACATTGTACTATAGAATAACTATACTTAAGTAAAGTTGAAGTTTAAAGTAACCGGAGGAATGAATAAAAAGGGTATTTTTGCTGTGCATATTAGTGCTCACTTAGAAAGGACGTTGATGATGTTTTCCAAAACCAAGCTGTAGTCCATTCAAACACAAATGAAGCCATTCTGATAGCAGACTCTGTATTTAAGATGTTAACAGATGTTAAGACATTACTTTCAATACAATCCCACAGAATGAAAACTGTGATGCAGGGAGCTCTTTTTCCCACCTTCTTAGGTATAAATAAAAAGGAAAAGGTCTTAGAGAAAGGGGCAATGTTTCGCTTTTGTTGATAATTTAATAAATAAATGTATCATAAAAATAGCTGCATTGACAAAATGTATTTTAATGGGTCAACATGGGTTTAGGTAGGATGACATTGATCAAAGTAGCTAGGGAAAGGTCTGTCAAATAAAGAGCCTAGGAGCCTTTTAATATTTAGTAGACATACAAATGTATAATGTGAATACATCAAAGCTCCTGATGTATCAAAAGCTTTAGAATCCAAGTGTTTAGATCAATCAGCTGAACGCTGGGATACTCACAGGACAAGTTAGACAAGTGTTGCTGAAGTTCACTCAAAGGACAGAACCCTGACTCGATGCCAGAACAGGTAACACCCCCACAGGCTGTTATAAATGTTTTACTGAGTGTCTCTAGTCTCATATTTGCTCGGTTCGTATCTTTATTTGACTTTTCACAAGCTATTACCAGGTATTATCACTCATTACCCCATGTCTCTATAAATGAAGTAATCTTCTTAGCCTTGTGGGATTTAATACATTTGTTATCTTTTGCCAATTCTGAATTAGTAAATGCAATTTCTCACCACTCCTAAATCTCAATCTTTGACGGATAATACTTAATGTATTATGAATAGCCCTTATGGCTATTATTTGCCATACCTTTTCTTTGTGAAAATGGTCATGAAAAAGCCCTATATCCTGCTGAACTGCATTTTAAAATACATATTGAAGTACATTTCCTCAACTGGTTGTTTCAGTGCTACATTACTGGCAGGATAAGTTATGTAAATATTGCCCAAGTTCAAGAAAAGGACAGAGATCCGAAACTGCTGCCAAAGCAGGTACCACCCTATCTAAATTACTCCTATAAAGGGAAAAGAACAGGGAGGCTTGTGGTACCAGTGATAAATTCTTGTACAAACCATACGTATTATTTTTAAACACAGGGAAGACGTCATAACAAAAGCATGTGGCTTCAACACTCAGCAAACAAAGATCACAAAAGACATCGAAAACTTTCGGTAATCCTTTACTGTAGAGCTAAACTACGTAAAATACATGATACATGCTTTAGTATCAACAGATCTTTAAGTGTCAATAAATATAGATCTGGAAACAAGACATGAGAATGCTATAATTTGTGTACTGAGCTAGAAATATTTGTATTATATGAAAAGAACTATAAGAACTATCTTATTATCAATGGATTGATATCATTACATTCACTACTTCCAATTGCAAGTATGTGTAATCCAATTGAAAGTATGCATAAACAGAAAGCTAAGACGGAGAGAAACTTCTGTGAGGAAGAGCCTTCAAATAACACTAAAGGGTGTAGCCTCTGAACACATTGTATTAGCTGTAAATGTTAATCTTTTAGTAAATTAATACTTAACTAAGAACTAACCATGTTAGCTTTTCAGAAAGCAATTTAAGACCTGATTATTTCTGCAAGCCTTCAGAGTCTGAGATGTTTTATTTGTTCTCCTTTGGAGGATGAATGTGGGTGTCATAGTAAATGTTGTTTAGTGCCTGGGTAAACTTTACTCTTGGTTTGTAACTGTTATTGTAAGCTGCTCAAAACCAACCATAATCAGAGCATCATATAACCTAGTAACTAAATATGTGTATCGGGGGTGGGGAGATTCCTGGTGCTCTGAGCTGGTTTGCTTGCAAATGTTTGATTACCAAACTTGACAACATCAGTGTGCATAGTGTGATGTTTGCTGAGAATAGCTTGCCCTGCCAATTTTGGTGGGGGTGTCATTTCTGTATTATCCCTTTCATAGATTGTATTTGTGATGTAGCAGTTAGTATGGCCGAGCACTTTTTGATAAAGTTGTGTGCCTATTTGTTTTGTGTGTTGTTTCTTTTTTTTTGATGTTATTGCTATAGCAATAGAGCACTTGGTTAGTGCTCTATGGGGGGGGGGATTTTCTGATAGATTTGAGTTTTTAATTTGTCACCATTTCCTCTGCTGATGAGGATATCCAGGAAGGGTAGCATGTTGTTCTTTCTGCATGATTTTCCTTTGAAGATTTTGGCTATCTCATGTATTTTGTCTAGTTGTTCCTTTTTTATTAGACAAAGGTGTTGTTTACATAATGGATCCATATATATAGTTATTTATAGTTCTATAAATTCTAGGTGTTGTACCAGTCCCTGCTATCAGAGTAACCATCTTATGTACTTTGTTGGCATACTTGTCCATCAAACTGAAAGTAGGTAATGAGGCAAAAGTTGATGAGTCCCATGAATCTCATCTGTCTTGGGTATTAGGTTAGATTGGGTGTGTTGCATTGTGTAGTACTGCTGCAATGGATAACTTATTTTATTTTTTGCTAGTTCTGATTCTATGGACATGAAGAGTTTTGTGCAAGTGAATGAAACCATAATTTCATCTTCCTCTATGCTCAGGTCTTTTATTTTCTGGAGGCACTGGAGAGGAAAATAGATAGAATATATACTTTCATCTATAAGTTAGACAAAGAACTCACAAAAAAAGCTTGTACGTGTTACAAGTTGAGGTCCCTGTTAATCATATGACTGGGTATATTGGGTTTATGTATTTTTGGGCATCCATGGAAGTAAACAACCAAACTCAGGGAACACCAAGAACTCCAGAATTCAATCCTGAGCACATAGATTTTCTTCTATGAATTCTTTTTTTGGAACCTTCTACTATGTGAACTGGTGTAGGAGGAAAAAATCAATTCTTTCCCTTTTTGGCAGCCCATTATATTTTCACAGTTGTTGCAGAACATTTATTTGTTTAATCCGCACAGAATTCAGAGAAGATCGGTAACCTTTTTCTCTTCTGCACATTCATCCTTCTTGAGAATCATGATCAACCGTCGCTCCAGATATTTTTTACTTTCTGGAAAACCATAATATTTTCAAATCTTGCTTGTTCTCTGTAGATACAGTAGTGTCACTCATGTAAATAAGGAGGAGGTGGCATTGCAGCAACGGCAGGTGGTCGAAAGAAACAATAAAGACCAACACATTGCTGATTGCCCTTACTTCTCAATCTCACCTCATTCAATGATATTCTAGTATACCTGAATGTTGGAAAAGTACCACCAACCAGGCAAGAAAGCAGGATCAAGTGGGGAATTAGCCTTGAGTCACTGTGCAGCTAGGACTGAATCCCCCCATCCCTAAGTGACATGGAACTACATCTGTTTACTCCCAAGGAAGAGTAAGTAGTCTCAGGAGATTCTGATACTATAAGTAGAATGCAATAAAGTAGTGAACTTGAACCTTTCACACATGGATCTGGTTGTTTGCATCTGACACAGAGTTAGTTTAGCCTATTTTTTAAACAAAGAAACATTACAGTTTTTCTTCTAAGGAGTACTTTCTGACCCATAGCCTGAATATTTCCAGCCCTGCACTGCTGCTCCTTGATAGACTGAGTACTTGAAAACAACTGACCAATTATCTTGATAAACTATACATGATACTAATATCCAACTATTCTCTAGTTCCCTGAATTCTCCCTTTTTAATAATAAAAACATTAGTACTAGCCCTACTTTAGTTAACTGGTACTTCACTCTTTTTCCAAAATTCTCAAAGACAATAATAAAGTTCAGGCAGACCATTAATGTACTACTGTAACCTAGGATACAGCAGATCTTATTCTGGAGATTTAACACTATTCAAAGCAAACAGATATTTCCTGACCACTTTTCTATGAATTTCAAGCTTTATTCTGTCCCTTCATTTTGTTTGTCACATGATATCTTATTGGAGAACATTAAGTTAAAGGACTGAGTTGCCCTGTATTCTCTTTGTTATCCTCAGAAGATGAGGAGCAAGTAAGTAGAGTTTTACCATTTTCAATGAATAGATTATGTGTTCTTTTCTTATTTTTTTAACTAATCTAAGGATTTTTTCCCTGCTTGCTCATTATGAATTTCAACTTTATTAATAACTACAAATCAAGATTACTTTTTCATACTTTTCCTTGATGACCTATCCTTCTTCTCATTTATTTTAATTTGTATCCCACCTTTAGTATTTTTAACAAATCACTCAAGGCAGCGAACATATCCAACATACCTTCCTCCTCCTATTTTCCCCAGAACAATAATCCTGTGAGGTGAGTTGGGCTGAAAGACAGTGACTACCTAAGGTCACTGAGCTGCCATGGCTCAGGTGAGACTTGAATTCATGATTTCCTGCTTTCTAGTCTGGTGCCTTAACCACTAAACTAAACAGACATTTCCTAGTATGTGACCTTTTTAATCTGTAGAGATTCAATTAACTTCTTTTTATTGGTGGTGGCGCAATGGTTAGAATGCAGTATTGCAGGCTAATTCTACTGACTGCGGCTTGCCAGCAGTTCGGCAATTCGAAACTCACCAGCTCAAGGTTGACTCAGCATCCATCCCTCCAAAGTCAGTAAAATGAGGATCCAGATTTGGGGGGCAATATGCGCCTCTGTAAACAGCTTAGAGAGGGCTGTAAAGCACCATGAAGCGGTATCTAGGTCTGATGTTGCTATTATGTAGGAACATTAGCTTCTTAGCATCCTCAAATTTTTCCCTCATTGAAATTGTTTGGTATTTTCTTTTAATATCCTTTTTAGCAGTCCTCTTCGGTTTTCCTTTTCCATTAGACTCTCCTGCCCTAAAATTCATTGTTCCGAGTTTATAAAAAAATATGGTATTTTTTAGCTATGTATTTTACTAATTTTGGTTTCACTTTTCCTGAAAATCAAGAACATGATCACTTTTCCATAATGTTCTTGTTACTTCCACTCTCATGAGTAATTCTGTTCTATGATTTATTTCCTATTAGTTAATATCAAGTCAAGTATACTGATCTTTTTGCACCTTCTTCTGAGAATTAATGAATCAGCAAAATTCTGGGCTTTCCTAAAAGGGCCGTACTTGGTAATTTGAGCCACAACTGATGTCAAGGTAGTTAAAGCCCACCCAACTAAAACTGTCTGAAAGGTCTTTCAGCTGTTTCTGGAAAGCATCATCCAGATTTTCTGCTTGGATGGGTAACATTAGACAATAACAAAACAGTACTGCTTTTATTCATTCATCCAGGTTTTTTTACCCTGATGTTCTCTCTACAATATAGCCTCAGATTTCAAAACACATTTGAAAACTTTTGGCACACAATTCTCTCCCCCTCCCTCTCTCTCATACACTCACACATACACACAAACAGGACTAACATCTGCTTTCTTTTACTAAGAATTCAAACTCACTTTGCTTATTTTATACATTCTTAACACTAGTGAATAGGAAATGGATGGCATGAATTTTATGAGCCATTATTTCTCCCACACTCCAGAACTTCAGTTCCAAAGCAGATGGATTTGGTTCAGCCAGAGCCTCAGCAAATCCTTAGTTCTCTAAAATATAACTCATTTGATCCTGGATATTAGAACTAATTCAAGATCAATAGATATTCGATTGTTCGAATCCTGTGCTTTCCATTAGTTCTTCACAATTTTCTCTTTCCTTTGCCACTGAACTATTTTTATTTTTACTTTGATATTTGAAAAAAAAAGCTATTTTCTTTTGCTTATTATCCTTCTCCAATCTCATTATGAGCTTCAGCTTTCCTAAATCCTACAATATATGCTTCTTGTATGTTATTTTCCTTAACTGCTTTTCTTTTTCTTCATCGTTTTAGTTTTTTACTAAGAATTTCTAGAAGTTATATTGGTACTTATTATCCTCCCAGCATTATAGTTACATTCTCCCAATGTTTCCATTACTATTCCTTTTTTAAAAGCAATTCTTCCAGAACAGCTAAGATGAAGTGAAGGATAGTTGCTTTTCCTGTTACTCCATCCCTTGCAGGTCGAAGTAATCATTGAGAGAGAACAGGAATTTCCCAAAGGACTTTGCTTGCTTAAAGTTTGTCTCCCAGCAGATAATTGGAACTGGAAAGTGAAGCAGAAGGCCACAAAAGGTGAAGTCCTGGACACAGGATTGTTGGAGGGATTAAAAATAAGAATAAAGACAGAAGCTATGTGGTTGGAGTTTTGGGGAATCAAGTGGTCTGAATGCAAAAACTGTGGTGAGGAATAGCAGCAATGGAATTTGTGCAGTGCTATGTGGCCAAGCCATGTTAAAAATTTGATTTACTGTATGAAGATTTTGGTCACTCCTTAGGCATTTGATGTGCTCTTTGATCTAATGTTGAACTCACACGCCTTAAAAAATCCACTGATCCTGTGATTCCAGAGAGAATATAATATTGATGTCATCCAAGTATTAAAATAATTAAGGCGTATTCACAGATGCATGGCAAATCAAGGATGTTGTTTTCTTTGGATAATGAATTGACGTACACTCAGCCATGAAGACATTGAAGCTTTTATGCTCAGCTGTGCAGTCCCAGTCCCAGTGCACCTGCAGTATTTGTGGTTTTGCTTTCTGATCAGAATTTCCCACAGTGATAGCATGTCAAAAGCAACAGCCTCTAAAATTTGTAAGCTGCATTTCACTTTTCGTATGGGCTGAGTGACTTCCTTGAGTTACCAGAAGCTTTGAGTTTTTAGACAAACAGCCTATCTAAAAATTAATTCCCAAACTTACCATTTTGAGGCCACTTTAGATGTTCAGATTCAGCTGAAAAAACATCACTTGAAATGGGATATTTTAGCCATCATCTATGTTATATTTTAACTATTAGCTCTTAGCTTTGGGCAAGGTTTCAAAAGGGCTACATTGATTCACTGAATTCTTGATAGAATGACCCCATTGGAAAAGATTCATAAAATATAGTAGGGATCCATTTTGAAGCAGTGAGTTGCATCAGGCAGCTTCAAAGCAATTCATAGTCTTTGGATTTTTTTTTTAATACACCTAATCATGTATTTTCTACACAATTTACATAGTTTGCATCACAATGTCATGATATAGGTTTTGATTTTTGTCCATCTCCCCTCCTTGCTTCCCCAGATACTTCTAATCCTAGGAAAAGGCAATGCACAGATCTGCAGTATGACTTTCTTGGCTGCAAGAAAAGTTTATAGATTGTGTGCATGTACCCACACCAGGTCGAACTCAAAGGAGACTTGATCTCTTAAGAAGATGTTTTGTTGCAGCCTTTTTTATTCTGCTGACTTCTAGATGGCTTGAAACCAACTCTGTTGGGAATTCTGAACCATAGGTTGTAAACTATTTTCTGTCATAAGAAGTAATAGACAACAGAAATGAGCTTCACAGATTTATTCTCTGTGACAACCATAAACAAGAGTATCTGAGACACACTCAAAAAATAAATTCTTTTTACTCTCTTCTCTCAGTTTTTCTGCTATTCTAATTTGTAGTCCTGGATTATCTCTGTGTTGTGTGTCTAAAACTGCAGCTTCTCCTTCCCCCCAGATTTTTGCATTTCCTATATTGGAAAAAGTTGAAATTTTGGCTTTTGTACCTATCATGTGCTTTCAAGATTGGAAGGCAAGCAATGCTTAGGTTTGACATGCTAACAGTAAGTAAATCAAGGCATAGTTTAATGGAAATCTACAATTATATACTGTAATACCCTTGTTATGATCCACTGCACTGACACAAAATGTGAAAATCTGATGATCTGATGCTTTCATGAATTTTAATAAAAGTGCTATACAGCAGTGAAGTTTAAATTGTGTTTTTCTAATGAATCAACAAAACTACAATTGTTTTATATTTTTGTCACTTCCTAACTCCCTAATCATTATATCTCAGGTTCCATTTCATTTCAATGAAGAATCCATATGATCCAGCCCTTGGTTTGCTTTAATCACACAGTTTCTTGTCATCATAATCCTTAATTATAAAACAGGATGATTTACAAAGTACAAGAAGACAAGTTCCTGACCACAAAGTATACACAATCCAAATATCTCTGGATGAGTAGGGATAAACACAGAAAAGGTTTACCTTTCTTTCAGTTAGGCACCAAGCCTGTGAAACAGAATTGGCATCTCATCTTATTCTCTCAAGGCTTTTTATTTCTAAACCCTAAAGTGATCCTAGGCTTCATGGTCCACTTACAGATTAGGAAAAGCAGGGTCAGAAGGGCTTACTTGGAAGAATGGGAATTTTCCGTAATTCCTGCTTTAGATAGAATTTCATCCACAATCCACAAAATTTTCATACGTTTCACGCCATGAAATATATCCTAAGCTATTCCACAGGTTAACTAGTTTGTTCTTTGATTATACATTAAAATTATTTGAAAGGATAGCTTTTCCTTGCTTTAACAAGCACATTTTTAATTAAATACATTCATTTCATGAATAATGTGTAATTTCCTATGGAGAGAAGGAAATACTGACCTTTTTATATGCCAAGAGCGACCCTTACTTAGAGTTGTAAATCTCCTGAGCACCACTGACTTCTGTGGACCTATCCTAAATCACAGCAGCTCAAAATCTGCCTCCCAGTATGCCATCTGGGGCCATTCTGGCCTTTAAGGTCAGCGAAGAAAGATTAATGTTGCCCCTAAGGAACCATGTTACCAAATCTCTCAATGCTGATAGCTAAATTTCTATTGGCTTCACTAAGGTTAGGACTGTCTTGTAAATCTATAGGTGACAACAACAAGGTTTGGCAAGAACCTGTGCAGGCTCTGAAGATTTGCTTCATCTGTCATGTTGCCCTTTTCTTCTTCCCCATTCCAAAGATTTAAAAAAGGAAAAATGTCCTTCTTTCCTAATTATTTCAGTATGTTAGAACATGAAAGCTTTACACAGATTAGCCAGGTATTTTGGGGCCAACTTGGCCAGCTTTCAAAAAAGCAAAAAAAATATTGGGGGACAAACAGGGTGGAAATAGGGATTTTAAAAAATCAATCCAAGTACAGAAACTGTTTGCATTAAAGATGCTGGATGCTCCACCTGCCTGCAACTCTTATTTTACGTGCCAATTTTGGGGGATAGATTCTGTGAATTATCTCCATCTCTGTCTTTCTAAGGAATCTCTTTGCCCAAAATTATGTGCTTCATTGACATCCTTAAGCAGAGTTTTAGGTTTTTCTTCTAGGTAAGCTATTATTTTGAAGCAGGACATGTGTAGACTTTTGAGAACTCTCACAAAATAGGTAAGGAATTGGTGAGACAACACCCAGTAATTCTGACTGAATTCAATTCTCCTGGACAAGATTGATTGCATTCCCAGAGTGTTAAAGGAACTGGGGAATGTCACCTCAGTGAAAATGACTGAAATCTTTGAGAAATCCTGGAGCACAAGGGCGAGAAAATTTGTGAACAACCAATGTTATTTCAATAATTTAAAAGGAGAGAAAAAAAGAAAACTTAGGAAACTACTGTTAAACTTGACATGAATACTGGAAAAACCCTACCAAAGAAAAGTAAGAAGGTACTTAGAAATGAATAGAGATTACCAGAAACCAATATGAATTTGTTAAGAACAGGTTGTACAGCAAGAGAAACCTTATTGTTTCCTTGGAAAATGTCCCTTGATTAGAGGACAAGTGTTCTAGTTCTTGTGTACTCACGACTTAATAAGACTATTGATAAAGTGAATCATAATCCTCTCTTTGACAAATTGAAATAATGTAGGACGGATAGTGCCACTATCAGATAGATTCACAGTTGACTGAACAACTGTAGCCAAAATCCATAATGGGCCTTATGTCCAGATGGAGGAAGGTATACAGTGGGAATCTCAGGGTGTTTTCAAAATTGCATATGAGCTTCTGAATTTAAGGAGATCGTTCTTTAATGATAATACAAAGTAGTATCACTTTCTTTTTAGGCTTGCGCAATAGCCTAAAAAATGGCCTAGTGTAATCAATGGTAGAGTAGGATAGCGTTTCTTGGTCTTGTAAAAGCTGAAATATTTGTTTTGATCATTTTCAAAGCATGACCAATATTATCTGATCTATACTGATTAACTATCAATTCACACATTTTGATAGGGTGATATGCTGGTGAGGATGATGGAATTATGTTCAAATACAGCTGGAGAATGCCAGGATGGGGAAACTCACTTTATACAGTATGGCTTCCAAATCTGGCTGGTTCAGAGATTGATAAATTTTAAGTGACTATTATGAAAACAACTATTGGCGGATTTCCTTATTATCAATGAAAACTGCTGCCTATTTTATGGTGCACAGAAAGGCTGTGGGAAAGGCATTCTCTTCTCTAAGATACATTTAGATATATTGGCTCTAAATTGAAAACAACTGAGAAGCTGGAGTTATTCTAGCATCAGAGAACCCTGTGAACATTGGCTTGAGAAAAAAATACCTTCATTTCAGACAACTGTCAAAGACCTGACCCTGCTTGAGTTTATTCACTTGGAGACCTGAAGGAATCATTGCATTTTCTTTCTTTACAATTACCCATTTAATGCTATGGACTGAGTCTCGTGTAACCATGTTGGCCTAAGAAAACATGATTTATTAATAAAGAACAAATGTGCCTGTATGTTTCCCATTCTTGCCCATTGGGTTTGTGCTCCTGCCATAGTCTGATTACACAATAGTTACATGTTACATTATACTCTTGAATTATACACCAGGATATGAAATCACCCAATCCTATCAGTCACTACATTATTCTTAGAAGAATTGTACTTCATTATCTCATGGACTAACGGGGGCAAACAGTTCTGAAAATTAAAAAACCCCAAAGATTGCCCATGACGTCATGACATGTCGGCAATAGTATTTTAACCCATTCATTCCTTCATAGGAAAAAGTTCCCCCAATTCTGAGAGCCAGATTAATTTCACCTCAAACATCTGGGCTTACTGGAAAACATTTTTATTTACTTTGTACTAAAGGAATGTAGACAATTATTTTATGGGATATCACATAGAGTGGCCTCCTAGCTACTTAAAAATTGATCCTGCCAAATAAGAATAAAATCTCATTATATCTCATCATTACTTGAGATACCCTAACAAGTAAAATCACTTTAATTTTATTACTGCTTATTTATTTTACAAATGGTCTGCTACATTTACTTGGTATTTTTTCACAAGATAGGTAATGTTATGAACAGTTTAAAATTACTACTAGCAGTAATTTAACAGTTTAAAATTACTACTAGTAGACAAGAATCTTCCATATTGACCTTGATATTCCATAACTCTTTCAAGGAAGTTCGTTATCTTCTCAATCCATTCCCCTTATATTATGTCTTCTCTTTCCTGCATTTTCATGAACCCTTTCAAGCACTGTTGCTTTTTATTGTGCATCCTCCACTCATAACACATTGCTTGCTGATCCTCATCTCAAGGGAACAGACGGCCTTTGTTTTTATAGGACTAATTGTTTTTTCTTTCAGTCCATGGTACTGGACTGATAATCATGTCCGGTAATCATGTCAGAATCCAAATGTGAACCCATTTATTTTAGTTTACTTGTTCTTTCGCAGTGTGTAGGTTTTTTTAGATAAAACTGGGGAAAAGATTGTGTTAACTATTCCATTCTTTGTTGTCACAGAATTATCTTTACATTTCATTATCTTGTCTAAGTTTTCAAAGTGTTCCTCTCTAGGATTAACACCCCCTTTTCTTTTCCAGCAAACTGTCCATCTTTATCTGCTGTTGAGCTCAAGAAAATAAAACTATCACTTCAACTGCGAGTTTGCAAAGCATGTTGCCTAACATTACCTTTGTTTCCTTAGTGTTTCACGTTAGCCAAGTTTTTTCATGGAATATATAGATCATTTTTTAACCTCCAATTCTGATTCCAGCTGTTAACTCTTCAGCATTGTTGTACTTAAAATATATTTGCTGCATATATTAAGGATATGGGATAACATACATCTTCTCTCACTTCCTTCTCTTTTGAACCACAGATTTTCCACAGTTACCGCAGTACCTTTTTGTTCAGTGTGAATATTTCTCAGAGGAGAAATTAGGTGTTCTGGCAAATCCATTTTTAATACAGTCCATATCCCAGCATGACAAAAATTTCTTACTGAAATCAGTAAAACAATGGTAAGCTTCTTTATGGAATTCTCTTGCTATTCATTCTGTTCGTGTGCCCCTTCACTTTTTCTAAACCCCATCTGTTTATTTGGTTTTTCTTTCCACATATATAGCTCTGTTCTTTTTTCCTAAGATGCTACTTACAATTTGGTAATTGGCATATTCCAAAGATGGTTAACCTTTTTGGCATCGAGTGCCGAAACTGGAGTCACATGCGCCCTGGAGCACCGGAATCCGGAAAAGAGCAGCTGGCCATGCGCATGAGTGCGGTGGCCAGCTGCTCTTCCGGGTTCTGTCATGCGCATGTGCACCAGCTAGCTGCTCTCTCCCAGGTTTTGTAACACGCATGTGCGCTGGTCAGCTGCTCTCTTCCGGGTTCCGGCATGTGCATGCATGCTAGCCAGCTGGTCTCCGAGCTGCATGCGCCAGAACCCAGAAGAGAGCAGCTGGCCTGCATGCATGCATGCCAGACCAGTTGGCCAGCATGCATGCACACAATGGAACCTGGAATAGTAGCTGGCAATGATACGCGTGCCCACAGAGAGGACTCACGCGTGCCATAGGTTTGCCATCAGGGGCATATTATTTTCATCCCCCTTCTTTTTTATAGCAATATATACTGATATTTTCCCATATCTGGGACATATCTTATTATCCATGCTAGGACACTAACTTTCTTTTCTCCTATAGCTTTAAACAGTCCAATTTTATTTGCAGCTGAAGATTTCAAATTTGACTGCCCCAGAGGTGCTTTTTCAAAAGGCAACTGGATTTTGTTTTTCCTTGAAGGCATTTCGCTTCTCGTCTAAGAAGCTTCTTAAGTTCTCCGCTTCTTGGATGAGAAGCGAAATGTTTTGAAAAAGCACCTCCGGGACAACCATGACCTATATGATTGAGAATCTCTACTGACATTCTAATTTGATTGTTGTAAATCTCTTGCACCTCAGAAATTATTTGCATATACTAGACCACATTTAACATGCAAATGTTCCATTAATTTCTTGGATATATTTTTTTTAGTATTTAATTTTCAATTGACATTTCTGGGATTTCTTTTTGATCTATCTTATCTGATGCTAAAATCCATGTTCACTTTCATCTTTCCCAAGCTATCATAACAGCTTGTTCTGAAACCCAATTGAACCTTGTTAACTGGGAGGTAAAAATGATTTGGTTTTCACAATGTCTCATCTCTTTCCATGGCAATGCTGGTTCCCTTTTGTGCAAGTTAAACACACTAAATCTATTCCTTATATTGATCTTGTATTTGGACTGTGAACTGTTGCTCATAGCCATATCAACATAAATTCCCACAATCCTTCAGTCAGCAGAAAACTAAGCTGGCAATAATTTGTGCTGCCCCAGAGACCAAGAATCATTCTGCCTCATCAATGAGGCTGGTGACTAATATAGACATTACAGTTTTCATACTAAACAACTTAAGAACAGGTCCTTGGGCAGTTGCCCTGATTGCATTTCCGTTCCCACCCAGTGGCAACTGCTGGTGGGAAAAACAACCATCAATCACTGTCCGTAACATGTGGTAGAGGTTCAACTCTGTTCATTTTCCCAGGTGCTGCTTCTCAAAGCCACACTACTTCAGACTACAGCTGCACAGCAGTCAATGCACATGCAATTTTTGCCTGAAGCAATTAGGTGGGGCATCGATGCTACTTTTCAAGAAGCACAAGAGTAGAAGATCTTTACCTTCTCCCCTTTTTGGCTGCTGGTATAACTACATGCAGCCTCTCTCTCCCCCCTCTCTCGGCAGGGCTGCCTCTCTAGAATTCTTAAAGAGACTCTGCTTTTTTAATTAATCTATATGGTCGCTCATCACACATAACGTACATGACTCCAGGCAGCTACCAGCCAAAGTGAAACAGAACACATTAGAAACACAACCAATAATTAAAAACAAATAGCATAACACAGCATAATAAAATACTTCCCAGTCAATATAACAAAAAAAGTGAGCTCAACCACACCATCAGGATCCCAGGCTTGATGGCAAAGCAGGTTTTTAATACCTGGTGAAATGCCATCAGGCTTGGGGGAAATCTAATCAGAGAGAGATTGACATTCCAAAGGAGAGTCGCCATGGCACAAAAGACTCTCATCCAGTGTATTGCTAGGTGGTACTCCTTAGTGGATGGGTCCTGGAGAATACCTCACTTGCCTGATCTAACAGGACAGATAGATGCTATTGATGAGACGATTCCCTGAATGATCCATAACCACCAAGAGCTTTAAAAGTAACCCCACACTGCCTTGAATTGCATAGCCAATGCCACTCATGGAGCAAAAAATATCGCCTATGCCACCCATAACTGCACACATTGCTGGATGTTGCAGTGCAGAGTTGTAGCCTCTGAATACTCTTCAAGGACAGTCCCATGTAATAGGTATGGCAGTAATCCAAATGGGTTGCATCATCAGTGATAACATTTAGCTACCTTGTCTTCTGTTGATCTCTTTGAATGGCATCTGATACTTCCAAGCATCAGCATCTTCTGAAATGATTCTTGCTTTCACCTTGTGTCAAACTTCATTATTAATGTTTCTAGCGAGTAGTCTGGTTTTACTTCTGGTGTTGAATGATTTATTACTTTTTGTGGTCAAAGGTATTCTCAACCATTTTCTCTGGCATTATAATTTAAAGGCATTTTTTTTTTCATTTGTCTTGTTCTTAAACAGAGATAATCTGGGCCCTTTTCTATTTCATAAGATGAAAAATGATGAGGTAGGCACTGCCATCACTGGACAAATTAATCAGTCTTTGAGAAATCAGACTATCTGGTTGTATCTTAGATGATTTACTTATAAGTCAGCATAAATTAATTCTACAGACTGTACTGTTCCTGTAAGAATATGTTTTCAAAGTTCAGAGAAAATTTATATTTTTTAATGATATAGTGAAAATGCCCTCTGGTGGTCAAACAAAAAAAAAAGCATAGCAGCATGATAAAGAGCAGTCGTCCTCAAACTACAGCCCACAGGCCAGATACGGCTGGTCCGGCTTCTCAACAGTCTGGGGGACCTTGAATTGGCTCTGTTTAAAAAGTTTTAGGACCACTGAGAAAGGGTAACAAAACTCTGTTCTGGATCCAACTCTGTATATTGTTGTGTAGTAATTGTAACTCTATTGATGCAGCCTATAATTGTGTTTGCTTTTTTTGCAGCCTTGTCACAATCCTAGCATGGGTTTAGTTTGTGATTAACTGTAATTCCAACAATGGGTAAAACAACCAGATATTTAAAGTTGTAGATATCTTCTACCTTTTAGGATCAACAATCAGCAGTAAAGGGACAAACAGTCAAGAGATATGCCACAGACCAGCATTAGGTAGAGCATTCATGAATGCCCTGGAAGAGATTCCAACATGTGTCTATACCTACAAAGATCAGAAACATGCAAGCCATTATATTCCCTGTGACACTCTATGGAAGTGAAAGTTGGGTTTGGAAGAAGCAGGACAGGAAGAGTATTGATGACTGAACTTTGTTGTTAGAAAACACTCTGAAGAATACCATGGAGTGGACAGCCAAGAAAACAAACCAATGAATCATTAGACAAATCCAGAGTTCTCTCTAAGGCACAAATGACCAGGCTCAAATTATACTACTTTGGACACATTCGGTATAGAACCGGTTCTCTGAAAAAGCCTCTAGTGCTGGAAAAAGTGGAAGGAAACAAGAAGAGGATGGCAAGCAGTAAGGTGAATGGACTCTGTTATAGTGTCAATGGAAACGCCACTGAAAGACCTGAAAGAACTGCTTAGATATAGAACATCATGGAGAAAATCAGGTTACGAGGAATCAAAAGTGATTTGATGGCACACAATCAACCAATCATTCCAGACTAGATAACCTTCATGCTATAGCTGTGTGCTGAATCTTTAAAGACGGGGGTCTCCAACTCCCAGTCCGTAGACAGGGACTGGTTAGCAGCCCATTGGGAATCAGTCCGCACAAGGAGCAGACAATCACCCAAAAGTTTATTTGCATATGTGCATGATTAGGTTGTGCATGTGAAACCATCCCCTCCCCCCTGCCACTTCCGCCAGCCCCCAGAGCCAAAAAGGTTGAGGATTGCTGCTCTAAGATATTTTTACTAGGATTTTTGCCAGCAGAAATCAGGCAGGCTGTTAGAATGAGATCTGTCTGATTAGAATTGTTGCACATTTGTTCCTTTGTTAAGGATGCAAAAGAAATCAGATGCAGAATGTTCTCAAACGAATGTTGGAGTTTTGCTTCCAAAGTCACTTATTATGGTAATTAATGCTAGCAAGAAACAAGACTACCTACTGTTTGTTGTCTTCTTATTTAAAAAATGATTCTCAAAACATTTGAGACAGTTGACAGATACCATCCAAATAATAGTATAGTCGTTATAGGAAACACTGGGGAAAGCATGAAGCTTATTTTACAAAGAACCTGGCATTGAAGTAGGCATGCTAGATTTTTGAGAAGTTAGACATGATTCCTTAAACTCCAAGTTTACTATAAAAGAACAACTACTACTCTTCAATCTGGTCAGGCATTTTTTTTCATTGGACTTAAAAAAACCTCCCTAGTGCAAGTCTTCCCCCAAGAGATTTGCACTAGAAAACAGCTTCACGAAAGTGGTATAATAGAGCAGGTTTTCTTTTTTCTTTTTGGGGGTGGGATGGGGATAATCTAGACTTGAGTTGTATCAATCTCAGAATTTGCAACAAAGAAGGGGCAGCTGTTGAAGCCTGGAAATCAGGAAAATTAGATGAGCTGCTGACAGAAGGGAAGCACAAAGTCTTGGGCAAAATACGTACAATTAGTCTGTGTAACATTTAGATTCTCCCATTCCTACTGTGGGAAGTTATCATCCAGGCCTCTCCCAGAAAAATGAAATATCCTAGGAAATATTGAAAAGGCAGAATATTTCTCTGGATGTGAAAAGAAAGAAACATGTTTTAAAAGACAGAATAGTTGCCTGTAGCTTCCTGCCCATCCCCACTGTTAATGGGCCATTGAGAAGGCCAGGCTAGTCCTTTTTGCATAATAAAGACTTCTCCACTGCAGCCCCAGGGGGGATGGGAGTAAAGGCATGATAATATTGGCCCTTTACTCAACTGATCACATGGCATCTGAGAACTCATCCATACCTGGACTCAAAACACAGCCTAGAGAGTAGCCCCTGCATGGCCCCATGGGAGTCTGACAACCAATCAGAATACATTTCTTACACAGGAACAGGAAACAGAGAGGTGAGACTGAACAGGTTATAAAAAGCTTAGCAAGCCCCTTCCTCAGCCCTTCTCTTCTTCTGCACCAACATTGAAGCATGTGAAGACATTTCTGTTCAGGGCTCAAGCCATGTGGCCCTGTCCAACAATAAACCATCTTTCCAGGCAGTCTCCAGTGTCTTTTTCCCCACTTGGAGCTGAACCCAGAAGGACATTTCTTTCATCACTACTAAAGTTTTCCACTGTGTGTTCCTTTATGAAATACATAATTAACAAACTCTTATAGTTGCCATCTCATGCTTAGGATATAATGGCCAAATAATGCTGCCTCAAGCATTTCTTTTCTTGCGTCTCCCTATTTTTTCCCTATATCTTTCTCACTGCAAAGATATTTTCTCTCCTGGTCTGCAGCTTTAACTGTGATTCGCAGAAGCATCATCTCCTTCCTAGCTACTACAGCCTAGTCATTAGTTACTACATCCTGCATATTCTTCAATTGTGTTCCATATGTCAGGGTTAGGGTTAGGTCATTCCATGTTGGCTTTTACCTCCTGTATTCAATACAATTACTTTTTTGTTCCCGATTCCAGAAGTGCTCACTTTCTTCATAGTCATGAAGCAATTTTGTTCATAATCATCCTTGCCCTTTATTTATTTCTTTATATTCCATCTGTATCATTTTTACAAATAAGTCAAGATGGCGGACATATCCAACACACACCCTATTTTCTCCATAACAACAACCCTTGGGGGTGAATTGAGCTAAGTGTGTGTGACTGGCCCAAGGTCACCCAGCTGACTTTCATGGCTAAGATGGTACTAGAACTCACAGTCTCCCACTTTCTAGCCTTGTGTCTTAAACTCTAGACCAAAAGTGTCTTATCTCAGCTGTCATGTGTTGCTTAAAATAATTTAGGGAGTGTCTGAAGTAAAATGTACCTAAAAAACAAAATCTTTGTTTATCTCCCTGCTTTCCATGTTTACTTTCAAGTGGATCCTTTGGTATTCTCATCTTTCTGAAATACCTTTAGAGCTTAGGAAACTTATAAATATTTTGCACATTCACCAATGTTGCTGTTAAATTGTGAATTATTAACTTCCAAAATGCTTCCTTGACTGGTTTGCCTTCATGAGATATGTCCTCAAAACCCTTCTTTTTGAACTATTTCTTTTTTCACTGCTCCTCCCTCAAGTCCTCTCAATCACTACAAAAGTTAATTTAAACTACTGTACATGTAATGTTAGAATTACCTTCCACAGTATTACAGTATTATATGTATAAACCATCTAAAATCAGGATTTGTTGCTTACTTTAAATAATTTTCTTTGTTTTATTTAATACATTTTAGTGAGACTTTGAAAGTTACTTTCAATAGGTCCAGAATGGAACAGTAAGATATATTTTTAAAGAAAAGGACAAAACAGGAAATTTAGCAAGCAGCAACTGCTTAAACTGACCTTTTTTTCTTGATTTTTTTTCACCTTACTTTACCATAGCCTGGCAAGTTATGAGGGGGAGAAATCAGTATACTTGCTTTTCACAGCACCAATGCAATTGAAGAAAATCCTAAAACATACTTTACCAGTATAAAGCTGATATTTGATCTTGTAGGAAGTTATCATCCAGCCCTCTCCCAGAAAAATGAAATTCCTAGGAAATATTGAAAAGGCAGAATATTTCTCTGGATGTGAAAAGAAACATGTTTTAAAAGACAGAATAGTTGCCTATAGCTTTCTGCCCATCCCCAGCTAATGGGCCATTAAGATGGCCAAGCTAGCCCACTTTACATAATAAAGACTTCTCCTCACTGCAGCTGTAGGGGGAAGGGATATTACTCAACTGACCACAAGGCAACTGAGAACTCATCACAGCCTAGAGAGTAGCCCCTGCATGGCACCATGGGAGTCTGACAACCAGTCAGAATACATTTCTTACACAGGAACAGGAAACAGAGAGGTGGGACTAAACAGGGTATAAAAGCCTAGCAAGCCCCTTCCTCAGCCCTTCTCTCTTCTTCTCCATCAACATTGAAACATGTGATCACCTTTTCTGGTCAGGGCTCAAGCCATGTGGCCCTGTCCAACAATAAACCATCTTTCCAAGCAGCCTCCATGTCTCCAGTGTCGTCTTCCCCACTTGGAGCTGAACCCAGAAGGACATTTCTTTCAACAATTGGCGACCCACAGATGGGACTCCAAGTTAGCCTAACTAATGGATATGGCCCAGGTAAGCCTCCCATGCCGGCACAGACCCCATTGAGTCTGAGGGTGGACTTTATCTTGGCCTTAACCATTGGATCTAGGTTTTAAAGGGGTTTTGAGTTTGAGCTCAAAGGCTGCCTGGAAAGAAGGTGAGTACCTTTAAATTTTAATTCTCTAAAGTTTAATTTTAAAGCATGGCAAAGCATGGGAGATGTGTGTATGCGTGCGTGTGTGGGATCCTTCTCCTGAGCACAGCTGGATCCTGGTTCCTCTGTGTGTTTTACCAAGAGAGCCTGGAAAGTATTAGGGTCAGGCCAGAGCACAGGACCTTCTGTTAGGGAAAGGAGAGTGTGTGTGAAAATGGATGAAAAAATGAATGAATTTTGTTGTTGTTGCTGTTGTCCTGTGAAAGCAAAAAGAAAAAACAAAGGCTCATTGTGTGTAAAGAGAAAGAGGTGCAGGTACTAACTGTTAAAGGGAACAGAGGTCCTCTGCAGATTACCTTTTTGATCTGTGAAACCCTAGCGGAAATTCCCTGGTAGGAAGGGACCGAATACTTCATTGGGGAATTTGAAGTCCTTCCCAGAATCTTTTTTTTTTCTGAAAACTTACGGGGCGGTGGTCACCCGGCTAAGCCAAAGTGAGCCCTGCATGTAATGGGTCATGGGAAGCATTAGCTCGAGGGTGACAGGAAAATCCCTTGGAGATTTCCTAGAAGCCTGGGACGCCAGGCACATGCCTATCTTGGCAGGCATGAAGGCAAGGAAATTGTGTGAGAAATGGGCTTTGCTGAAAGATAATACAGGAAAACTAATTTGGCTACATAAAGGTACTTAAAAGAAAAGGGAAAAATGTTGAGGTTTCTTTTTTTCTCCTGTCTGTTTGTCTCTTTGTCTTCTATGTAACCACGTGGTTTGTTTGTTAAGATTTGTGCCTTCCCTAATTTAACAGATTTGTAACTAAGAATGTAGGATGTGAAAACCTGAGTGTTTTGTCTTTTTCCTTTCTTATTTTCTCCTTGTTCTTGTGTAAATGTGTGCCTAAGTCTTTGTGCACCCTCAAGGTAATTGTAACTAAGATGTCTCTGAACCAAAAGACAAGGATTTTAAAGTGTTCAATGAAAGAAAAGAGTAAACTGGCAGAAATTGCCTTCGCTCAGTTTGTTGCCCCCTTCCCCCCCAAAAAAAAACAGAGTACAAGGAAGTATTTTTTTTTCCTTCCTTCCCTTTGCCTTAAAGTAACAACCCAGGAAAAGGTTCATTTACAGGAAAAGTTTCATCCTTGCTTTTAATGTGTGTTTAAATGATTTTACCTGTTTATTTCCTTCCTGAAGCATGTGAATCCAGACCCCATTTCGCATCTGTGATATCCCCATAATGTTACCAGTTTATCTGTTTAGTAACTGATGATTTTACCATTTTTTTAAAAACTCTGCCTGCAAGCTTTCTACCCCCCCCCCAAGCCCCTCCCTTACCCTTAATCCCCCAACAATGCCTTTTCTGTGGGGGAGGGAACCTTGTTTTCATGTTTTTCAGGCCTGGAAGATTTACTCTTCAGGTGAGTATAGATTTTTTTTTTTTCCTTTTGGGGGAAGGAGGAGAGTGTTGCCTTGTGTGTGCATGTATAAGATGAAGGAAATTCCTACTAAAGGTTTGCCTTCAACCTGAGCAAAAACCCTCTGCACATCTATCTGGCCAACCTACTCGAAACCTGGCCCCTAGAAGACAGTTTTGATTTAGATTTTGTAACAAGTTTGCTGATTTTCTGGCCACCATCAGATGAACTGAAGAGAAGTTCTACCTGAGTTTCTTCCCCGAAGTGACTAAGGAGTCCACAGGGATATGTTAGAAATTGTTGCAGCTGTAATAGTTGTCTTTTAAAAGAAAAGTAGAGCTTGAGCCCCACCCAGATGCAAATGATGTGTTAATAAAATATCTATATATCTTGCTCTTTAAAACTATGCCAGCGGTCTGCTGGGAGAGCTAAGAGTTTGGACCTTTAAAACTATGCCAGCGCTCCGCTGGGAGGACCAACCTGGAACCCTGGCCAATTCAAACAATGTGTAGGACAAACATCTCTATACATTGTCTCTATAAATCTTGACCTTTAAAAATATGCCAGCGCTGCTGGGAGTTCAAGATATATAAGAGTTTGGATCTTTAAAAATTAGCCAGCGTGGGCTGGCAGATCCAATTTTAAAATGAACATCCCAGGGAAAGACAGTTATTAACAATCTAGTGCTTAAGGAGATAGAACAACGGGTGTAACTTCGAGCAAAAGTAAGAAATTTAGCAGGTAATGAGGTAAAGCCTAACTGAATGGAAAGACCTAGGTAATTGGACTTGATTACTTTGATGTAATGTCTGTTAAAAAATTCTTAGATGTGCATCTAATAACATATTGAATTGAATTGATGGTGATATGTTTGACCAGCTACCTAAATAAATAAGGTTGGGTTTGAAGCTGTGGGGGAGGGGAGAGTAGTTAGGATTTAAACTGCTCTCTCTGAGTTTCCCCACTGCTTGCAGAATGAGCCACATGTTCCCCAAGTAAAGGAAATTGAAGATTTAAAGGGACAGAACCTCCCCCAGGCCTGGAGGGAAGTTGAGATCCCTTAATAATAGAAAACGGAGCTCATTGGCTTATGCACAGCTCCCTGAAATAATTGTAATAATCGCTTTGTTGAAGAAAGAATGAAATGGGATATTTTTGTATGTGAAATTAATTTACACAAGCAGCCTGATTGCAGTGCAAATGTGAGTGTTGACGGTAAAAGTTGGTATGAATGTACTTTAATTCCTTTCATATAAAGAAACAGTAAGTTGCATGGTTGTTTAATGGTATGTGTGTGTATGTGTTTGAGTGAGCGAGGGATCCATTAAGGGAACTGCGCCTATTTAGGAAAGTAGGTAAATTATGAGGACAGGTTGGGCAGTAGAGAGTAAAGAGAAAGTGATGAAAGAGTGGGAGAGGGGAAGAAAGGAAAAGAGTGAAGGAGACAGAGACAAAGAGGAGAGAGAAAAAGAGTGAGAGAAGGGAGAAAAAGAAAGTGACAGAAGAATGGAAGAGAGGGAAAGAGAAAGTGAAAAGAGGGAAAGAGAGAGAAGAGAGGAAGAGGAAAGAGATATCCCACAGCCTTTATAACACCCCTTATAACACCCCTGTGTTTGTTATAAAAAAAGGAAATCTGGTAAATGGCGTCTTTTGCATGATTTGCGGTCTGTTAATAAAATTATCCAACCCATGGAAGCGCTGCAGTGCGGCCTCCCCAATCCAAATTTGATTCCCCAAGAATGTGATCTCATGACACTTGTCCACTATTTCTCAGACACCCACCCTTTTTGCAGCCCTAATTACAAAAGCCCTTCCGCTCCAGTGGAAGCCTCCATCAACAGCTTTTCCCTATCAAAGACACTAACTGTCTTTGCCGATGGGAGCAAACATCGGGGAGCATGTGCCTGGCAGGAGGATGGTACATGGCACACCCAGCTCACAGAGCCACAAAAATCTGCCACTTTAACCATTTTTTTTCCTCTCTTCTGAGAAATTTGGAGTAAATGGGTGACTTGCTCCTTTACCTTTCACTGTTATCTTTTCATCTATAAAAGTTATGCAATTACATTTCCTTTTCTGCTCTGAATACAATTTTGATTTTTTTTTCTCTTCTGGAAATTTTGAGGTATAAAAAAATGATTTTGAGATATTTTGCTTACATTTGTAAATGTTTTAACATACTTGATGAGAATTTGCTTCCATCTGAATGGAATCTAATATTTTGGAGTGTTGACTCAAAGTACCTCTTTTTTTTTTAATTGCATTTTTTTAAAGCTGTTTTTCTTCCCTTTCTCTTTTACACCTGAGTGCATTTTTAAAAGCTTGTGAGTCAAGGTGTTCTACCCTATGATATTTTGTTTGTTTGTTTGCAACACAAGTTGTTGTCCCTTTTGAAAATTTACTCATCTTACTGCAAAAGTGTTTCAATCATAGAAGCAGTGGGAATGTCATGTTCCATGAAATTTACATCATCTGCCTTCTAGAATAACATTTGGATTTCCACACTTGGACAGAAGATGGGTGAGATTCCACAACATGAGACTAAAGATATGTCTGTAAAGAACTGTATACTCTTTTCTTCACCTCAGAAACAAAGGACTGCTAGCTCAAACCATAACTCTTGAATTGGCTGCTGGTGATTGCATCCTGATAAAACCTGACATGAGGGGAAAAAAAACTTAGCCAAGTCTGGAACTGACTACCAAGCCTGACTGACCACTCTTATCAGCAAGCTAAGCTTAATGCCACCCAGCAGATATGAAAGAATGGACCCTGAGATGGAGAAGTAAAGACCAAAAGACTTTCTTCCATCCCCAGAAGACAGCTGTAAAGACTATAGGGGAGGGTGAAAATTGATCCTAAAGTTTTCTTTCTTTGCTTCCTTCACAGAAATTCATTGTAAGGTTTCTTTCTTGTCTCATTTATATTGTAATCAGTTTAATGTATTCATGTAAGAATTGTATTTAAGAATGGCTAGTACAGCAATTTTGAACACCTTAGATTTCTGTCTAGTGGGAGGGGAAGTTTGTCTAAAATGTCTGTATTTTCTGTATTGTAGAACCAGCTACACACACACACACAAAGAAAAAAAAGAGAGAGAGAGAGAGAGAGAGAAGAGCCTATTCAGAATTAGATTGAAACTATCTCCTTCACACACAGTTTTTTCCTAGTTTGATTTTTGCCCCAGGCACAAAAGCCTAAACAGATTTCTCCCTTTTTAATCCCATTGGGGGAGGGTCAATTCCCCTCAGGCAATTCCCCCAGTTGAAGAGCTAGCAGAGAGGATCTCCAAAGGAAAAAAAAACCAAGCCCTCACTGTGACAAAAAAAAACCCACGCTGCCCAGTAAAACAGGATATGTTGCACTGGTGGTCTCATGAGTAGGGAGTCTCCAGGAGTCCCCAGGCTCATTCTGTGTAATTTTACAAATACTAGATAACCTGGATTGCACACCATCTGAACTCAATTTGGCCTCACTAAAATAAGAGCCAGGGCAGGTTGAAGAACCATCCCTTTTAAAATGGGCAGCCTGTAACTTAAAGGGAAAGCAAGGCTGTGAATAATTTTTGGGATTTCTGCTTTTTAAAAAAACCTGTCTGAAAGCTCACAGAAAATGATATCTGATACTAATTGGCATGGAAAATTGGATACTGTAAATTTCTTTCCAGAAATTTGTGCCCTGGTAGCTAGACCTTCATGGTTGAAAGCTATCTGGGAGCCACTGAAGAGATCCTCTACTGTCTCTCTCAATGCTTTTTCATCAGAAGAATTAAGTCTCCCTGATCTAACCAATTTTAATCTTTTGTCAAAACATGTGCGTTCCACTCACATGTTTTGAAAAAAAAAAAGGAGGGATTGTAGGAAGTTATCATCCAGCCCTCTCCCAGAAAAATGAAATTCCTAGGAAATATTGAAAAGGCAGAATATTTCTCTGGATGTGAAAAGAAACATGTTTTAAAAGACAGAATAGTTGCCTATAGCTTTCTGCCCATCCCCAGCTAATGGGCCATTAAGATGGCCAAGCTAGCCCACTTTACATAATAAAGACTTCTCCTCACTGCAGCTGTAGGGGGAAGGGATATTACTCAACTGACCACAAGGCAACTGAGAACTCATCACAGCCTAGAGAGTAGCCCCTGCATGGCACCATGGGAGTCTGACAACCAGTCAGAATACATTTCTTACACAGGAACAGGAAACAGAGAGGTGGGACTAAACAGGGTATAAAAGCCTAGCAAGCCCCTTCCTCAGCCCTTCTCTCTTCTTCTCCATCAACATTGAAACATGTGATCACCTTTTCTGGTCAGGGCTCAAGCCATGTGGCCCTGTCCAACAATAAACCATCTTTCCAAGCAGCCTCCATGTCTCCAGTGTCGTCTTCCCCACTTGGAGCTGAACCCAGAAGGACATTTCTTTCAACAATCTGATGTACATCAAATTCAAATTTGCACAGAAAATTCATGATCATTGTTAACAAACTTTATAATTCCACATTATCAATATGTGACACAAGATAATGAGCATTTTTTAAATCACTGTGTTGCTCTACAATTAAAATAGGGAATTTAATAATCACACTTGCGAGCATTGATGCCCTGTGGAAATGCAAGAAAATCCAGGAATTATTCCAACATCTGGAAAGGGAAACTGAGTAGCTAATAACATGAGTGTATTTCAGAAAGTGATCTTTTGTCTCCTGGTCATTTTTTCCCCTCTTTCTCTCTCTCTCTTCTTTTGTCTTTTCAGTTCCTGCTGAATGTGAGATCTTGGGAAGATGCACTTTCACACTATTAGCAATCTCCAAAGGGACCCTGGCAGCCAATTAGAGGGGCCAGTGGAGGAAAAGGACAAAAGAACCAAATGCAAAAATCAATATCAATATGAACTATCTGTGCCCTCCTGGCCTAAGACTTGCAACCCAGAGACTTCATTTCTTAGGGGATTAGGATACACTTACGAGAACCTCTCGCTAAAATAAAGATGGGGAGGTCTAAAGAAGGTTTTTTGAATTTAATGAGCAATCTGATTTTTTCAACAGGAAGATTTTCCCCGATTACTTCCTCAATACACAACTAACTTAAGAGTTACCATAATGTTTGGTCCATGGCATATAGACAAGGAAAAGAAAACAGACAAAACCAACCCCATTACTTGCCCCTTCCAGATTTCCTGTCTTGTTCCAAAAGCCGTAAACAATATACTTGGCTAAGGTTACCCTGCCAATCAGCTTGAATTATTGACTTCTGCTGCAACCATTTACTATGGTTCTTGGTGGATGGCTGGAGACAAACCAAAACTCTTCTGGGGGTAAATGAAAAATTCAGGTTGTCACCTAGAATGAATGCTCTTCAGGTTATTGTTGCAAAAAACTATTCATCCTTGATTCCACAATGCTGCTGATAATTTGTACTTTGCACGTCTGTGTTTAGACCTCCTGCGTAGTCACCATACACCTGAGAAGTCAAGAGGTCCATTCAGGTGCAGTTAGTTAACAACTTCAAATTTTAAAAACAGCAAGAGTGGTTGTTCTTTTCCGGACACATACCAAAACAATGAAGGTTGCTGCGTCATTCTCTGGGAATGCTTTTCACTAATAGGTTTTTAGCTGACTTGAAATAATGCTCTATAAACATTACTGGCAATGTTACTATTCAAAAAAATACAGAGGAAGATTCACCCATTATCTATAATGATGTACTTACAGATTAAGATACACAGATCAGCAATTTGGGGAAGGGGATAATCAAATCAACAAAACCCGAATCTCTGTTAGCTAACTGTAATAGAAAGGCTGTTGTACTTTTGTACAGGGAACATGTAAGCTATGTTGAAACTAGGTGGGTTGCTTCAACAAATGATTGTGAACATTTTCATGTTAGCGTTATGATTTCATGTCATGTGTCAGGCCTGCAGTTATATCCCTTTTAGGATCTTTGGCCTGCCACACTCTCTCTTATTTCACTATGCTGTTTCATTAGTATAGTAGTTGGGAGGGGGGAATAGAAAGGAGTAGAATTGTGGAATGTGTTGTTTTCATTCTTTTCTAGAAGCCCAAGGTCATCTTTTGTCTCCGCACCTCTGCTCCTGACCGGAACTAGCTGGGTGGAGATGCCAGCATGGAAGAAGAAGATTGGACCCTTTGATGGATTTGTGGGTGTGGGGACAAAATCATGAACTTTCAACTGGGTGGGAATCTGATGTAACTTCCAGAATTGGAATTCCACAGATGTGCTAAGATGTCTGATTTATTAAAATGGAACTTTAAGGATCATATTGCCTTGGACTCTGATTTAATTCTACATGATACTTGGAACACTGACCTTATCCGAATTCTGGAAGTTACATCGGATTCCCACCCAGTTGAAAGTTCATGATCTTGTCCCCACACCCACAAATCCATCACATGGTCCAATCTTCTTCTTCCACGCTGGCATCTCCACCCAGCTAGTTCCAGTCAGGAGCAGAGGTGCGGAGACAAAATATGGCCTTGGACTTTGATTTAATTCTGCATGATACTTGGAACGCTGACATCATGAACTGTAGTAGACTTTAAATAGATATGTTGCATGATTGTAATAACTTGGACCAAACCATGTAATACATTTATTGTTTATAGGTAATCCTTGACTTACAACATTTAGTGACTGTTCAAAGTTACAAAGACACTGAAATAAGTGGCTTATGAATGATTTTCATACTTGTGATCATTTCAGCATTCCCACAGTCACAAGATCAAAATTCGGACACTTGGCAAATGACACATATTTATGATGATTGCAGTATCCCAGGGCCGTGTGATCACATTTTGCAACCTTCTGACAAGCAAAATCAATGGGGAAGCCAGATTCACTTAACAACCAGGTTACTAACTTAACAACTGCAATGATTCACTTAACACATGTGGAAAGGAAGGTTGTAAAATGGAGCGAAACTCACTTAACAAATCTCTTAGTTAGCAAAAGAAATTTTGGACTCAATTATGGTCGTAAGTCAAGAACTACCTGTATTGGAACAGGAGAGATCCTGTATTCCAAATCCTGATCCAAAACAACTTCAGATATTTAAGGACAGCCATATGTATTTAAAACTGAATTTATTACATTACACAATACAATTAAAGCCATTTTTGAAATACTTATAAGGAATACTTATGGGAAATCGCTTGACCATTTTTATTTTTCTGTTCTTTTCATTATATGTAATTTAATGAGAGTATTTTTGTTGAGATTTGTATTTTGTTCATAAAAATATTTTTTTTAATACTTTGATTTTGCGGTGTTTAAAGAGTAATGTTGAAAACTGCATTACAAGATTGCTGATGAACAACAGAAAAATCTGGACACCTAAGGAATTACCTTATTCTTATAGTTAACTGCTGCTTCTTGGAAAGTAACTTGCCAAACCTGTTATTGCTCAAACTTTCCTGTGATGCATAGTTATTGCATCTGTGGGTAGACAGGCAGTATGTGTGTCCTCTGACTGTTCTCAAAGTCAAGCGCCAAGAATTTTGGTTGGCCTTGATAAGTAGCCATTATCTGTGCTCACTCTTCCTTCTTTGAAATCCTCCAACAGACACAAAGAACTCAAGGGTGGAGAGAGGTTGGCTGCTGTTTTGTAGACTTCCAAAGCAATAAAAAATTATCTTGCCAGTTTCAAGTTTCTGCAGATCCTAGTGTAAAGTGAGTGAATGACCCACCTTGTCCCCTTTCCCAACTTCAAAAAGATTTAGTTGGAAAAAGCATGGCTGGTGGTTTTTTTCTTTAACTTCACAATGAAGCTTGCAGAATCTTTAAAGTATAAAAAACAAATGTAACACGCACATCCTATGATCCTTGCTTACCTCTCAACCCCAAATTATCTGAACATTTTTAAAAGTTTTTTTTTTTTTGCTGCTCTTTCTCCCAACATACCTAAAGATATTTTTCTAAATGAAATTAGTAATTGGGATGAAAGAATGTTTGATACTATATGAACAGGCTCTTTCTAACCCAAACAAAGATATATTACCAATTTTAAGTGAAATCTTAACTGGTTCTGATGTAAAACTTAT
The DNA here is from genome assembly GCF_009769535.1 of Thamnophis elegans. NCBI lineage: Eukaryota > Metazoa > Chordata > Lepidosauria > Squamata > Natricidae > Thamnophis > Thamnophis elegans. Next base: position 99,217,337 of record NC_045544.1, on the reverse strand, counting down.
CAGTGACCAACAGTTGACCAACACTCAACAGTTCATAAGCTTCTTTCTCTGCCTGCAAATTTCTATTAGTAGCAGATTTTGCTTTGTAAATCAGTGAATGATTATCATTCAGTACCATTCTATTTCTTGAAAAAAATTGACCCTAGATTATCACATAGATATCATTTCTACTACTTATCTGATAGTTATACCCTCTGGCGGTAAAATGTGTTTTTACTGTTTTCCATAAAATGTTTCAAACTTCAGCTGCATTGCATGCTAAAAAAAATACCTTCACAGAAAACTTTATCCCATGGACTGAGTAATTTATATTTTGCAAAATATTGCAGACTACATTTGTCTAGATGCTGGAACTTGCAGCTGATGTCAAAATTAATCAATCCTTATTTCTTTAAGCCATAAGTTTTTAATGATTTTTTAAAATAAAATTGCATTGCTACACGAAGCTCAATTTTTGACTCTCTAAAACAGGGTTGTCAAACTCGCAGCCCACGGGCAGAACGCATCACACGCTGGCCGCACCCACACCCAGTTTAGCGAAGGGGGGGGGGAGTTGTGATATGTCACGTGACAACGCTGTGACAACGCAAGTTTGACACCCCTGCTCTAAAGGATCAAAAACAAAGGCTGCCTTTAGTATTAGGTGACTGGTAATATTTGCTTTATATGCAACAGGATATTCTGATAAACCCTTTTCTGCCTCAAGTATGAACTTCATCATCAGTGGCAATACACCAAAACCTATGAACAAATTTTCCCCTGACTTCTGAAAGTGTTCCTTGGTGGTATTAACAAATCATGAATTATCTTTGTTCTCAGGTATAATCAGGAGTTTAATAAAGCATTCAACAGAACCACATACAGCTTCATTGTGGCAGGATTTGGTCTGTGGATCAAAGACTCCTCGCACCAAACCAACTAATTAAAATTAACATCTTCAGATATAATTGCATGCAGAAACAGGATATACAGTTAATTAACTGATCCATTAACATACTGTTTGCTACCTAATCTTCTCTAGTTCCAGATATATCTGCTCTGACTGCTTTGTTGTACTTTTGTGAAACAGATTCAATATCTTAATGCCGTGAGATGGGAAATAGCATTTAAGGTCATCGCAAATATTTAGGAACTTCTCAAGCATGCAAGCCGTGCTTAATCACTGAAGCACCACAAGTTTTGAGAGCTTTTTTACCAGCTTTATTACAAATTAAACATGTTATCTGAGAAGTGCTTTCCTTTTGGCACTAGGGATTCAATAGAAATTTATGTAAAAGAAAACGTTTTATTCCTTAAGCAGCTGTGAGATATTCTAAATGGCATACAATGCCAACAGCATCCATTTTTGTACTATTTTTTTTTTTCAATAGAATGCGTTCTCAAACTCAAATTGTTACAAGGGACACATAGAGATTATCTCATTATCCAAAAGGCAGAACCATATGTATACATGAATACAAAGTCTTTAGTGAATTCACATTAAACAGTACCACGGTGTAGTATTAAGCACAATTTACTTTTTAAAAAAAACTTTACTGTAAAATGCAGTAAAGTAAAATCACAGATGCCTATTCTTTAGCTAGTATTATAGATTTCATTTGGATTGAGTTCTTCCTAAAAACCAAGGATGTTGTAAAGCAGTGGTTGCCAAACTTGGCAACTTTAAGACTTGTGGACTTCAACTCCCAGAATTCTCCAGCCAGCGCTGGCTGGAGAATTCTGGGAGTTGAAGTCCACAAGTCTTAAAGTTGCCAAGTTTGGCAACCACTGTTGTAAAGTATCAATGCAGCAGACATGCAGATCTAAGCAATGTACTTTTGTTATTATTTTGCCACTTGGCCACTTACCTGAAACTTGTCAGGATTTATCCCCTCAAAGGAGACAATTATGCCTGAATATTATTTTCAAATCTTTGAGACAAAAATTATATTTGCAACCCTCTAATGATAATTAAAATCATATTTTATCTTCCATTTGGCACATGCCACTGTGGAAGGCTACAATTAGTGCTAATATAGCTGAATTTTATAATAATTTTAAAGGTGTCAGCTAAAATTGATTAAAGAAATATTTTCTGTCGCATATATACAGAGCAAAAAGCTTTTCTGTGTTTTCTAGTTATAATTAATTGGGAAGCATGATGATTTGGGGATTTGTATCGGGTTTAAAATTTGAGAGTCACATACCTTCCTGAGGTGTTGCAGAAGGAAAATGACCAGAGGAGGCAGAAACTGAGACAAGCACCACTAGGATACATGGGGTACCGTTACAATCTTATAAAGGTTGTAAATTCTGTATCCCCTGCAAAATATGGGGCATGGATCAAATTGCATGGATCAAGATGCAACTCCTGGGAGGCAGGTGAGGGATAGCCCTGGAAGAGGAATTCTGTAAAAGGCAGCAGCTTCACTTCATCTTCACTTCACGCTGAAGAGATAGAGGCTGGCTAGCAAAGGCCCCAGTCCTCCTTCCTACCAACCGGGCAGAGACTTGGTTTCATCTCTCTTTGGTGCTGAGAGACATACTCTGCACCCAGCCCGGTTCTCCAGGTATGCTATGAGATAGCAACCTGGCTGCTTCCTGCTTCTGACTTATTTTTCTGCCATTCACTCCCACCTTGATCAAGGCTGTGAATGCAAGGAGGCCCTGTTACTTCGCCCATCCTATTGTTCCCTAGCTGGGGCAGACAAAGAGAAGTCCCAGAAAGGAGTAGCAATCCCTACTTATCTGCTCCTTGTGACCTTTGAATTCCCTATAAGCAGTGTCTTCCCAGCTGTCCCAGCAAGACAGGGGTTAGCTGGATAAGTAAAGCAAGGGGCCAGCATTCAGTGCTTCTTATGGCCCCACAACTCAGTCAGGGTGTGAGAAAATGATGGGAACAAAAAAGCAATTGCATGATATCTCTGAGAAAACCCCAGCAAGCCTGCCTGAGAGGGGAACATGATCCTGACACCATGGAGTGTAGAATACTATACTGCCTTTGCTCAAGGCCAGGGCAAAGATGTTCTCCTTGGGTAACTTTTGCAAGTTGTACTAGTGATGTGATGATGTTCGTCCAGTGTGTTCAAAGAGGACCTTGATATCTAACAGGTTGTGGACTGTCTGTGATGTGTCCGCAGGTGGCTGGTAAGGCCTATACGGACATGAAATGTTCTGCCACATGTGGGGCAGGCATGTGTGGGCACCATTGCTGCAGCATTTGCAGCTCTGGCTTTGCGGAGTGCTCTCTTCTCTTGTGCTATGGTGGTTCTTCTGTCCTCAGATGTCTGGCAGCCTTGGTGGATCAGTGTGCGCCATGTTGAACGACCTCGTGCCAGGGTTTCCCAGGAGGTGGTGTCAATTTCCAGGGACTTGAAGGAGCTTTCAGCATGTCTTTGTATCGCTTCCTTTGTCCCCCATGTGATCACTTTCCTTGAGACAGCTCACCATAGAGGAGCTGTTTGGGGATATAGTGATATACTAGTGATGTAGTGATGAGTTGTATTAGTGATGCGGTGGCTCAGTGGGTAAGACACTGAGCTTGTCGATCAGAAAGGTTGGCAGTTCAGCAGTTTGAATTCCTAGCGCTGCATAACGGAGTGAGCTCCCGTTGCTTGTCCCAGCTTCTGCCACCGTAGCAGTTTGAAAACATGTATAAATGCAAGTAGAAAAATAGGATCCACCTTTGGTGGGAACGTAACAGTGTTCCATGCGCCTTTGGTGTTTAGTCATGCCGTTCACTTTACCATGGAGACATCTTTGGACAGCGCTGGTTCTTTGGCTTTGAAATGGAGATGAGCACCGCCCCCTAGAATCAGGAATGACTAGCACATATGTGTGAAGGGAATCTTTACCATTACCTTTTACTAGTAATGTACTCACAGGCCTCAGCTTGAGCTACGATGTCTGGAACATGACAGAATGATCTGGAGAGCTACATTTGAAATCCCAACTACAGAAGCTTTGCAGTTCTATTTTGCTTTCCAATCACTATAAAATCATTGTCTGAAGCAAAAGGCACACCGGTGTCTCTTTATCAGGGATACATTGTTTAATGATCTTACAATATTTGCAGTTTTGGTATGGTTTACTTAGGGAATATTTAGAAAGTACCAAATGAACCTTGAGAATCTTCAAAGGTGATAAATTCTGGAAAGAACTCCCACATTTTTTTAAAATATTTTTTTTCAGAACTTTGTGGTCATGTGTTTGGAGAACATTCATGCTTTTTTTTCTCTCTCAACATACTGTGTTACTTTTTTATGTCCTTATATATTGTCCTTCACCAATTTAGTTAAACTGCTGTTTATAGCAAATAAAGTATGCTGCAATGGAAGCCACTGGTATATGCCACATAAAAGACTTCTCAATGGTTTAATAAATTCTGTATCTCCTACAAAATCTGAGATACTTAATGTGACTTCATCTTCCTTTGCTTGGATTTCTACCTGGGCATAAATCTAATACAAAGAAAGCCTAAAATAAAATACTTGAAATCACAAATAAGCAATTTTTGAAAATAAAATAATGGGAAAAGAAAATAATTTCATCTCTGAAGGAAACTTTGGATATAAAATAGTGTTCTGAATGAGCAAGACTCTGATAGGGAACCAGATCCTGGAAATAAAATGCTGATTTCAAACAAAAAGGTACTGAATATGTTTTTAAAAATATTCAAATAAATATTTCTGAATTTAAGCAAGCTATCTTATTTCTATTAAAATATAAATTATATTAATTTTCTTATATTAAATAAAAGCATAATTTAGATAATGAATCTCATTGACTTAAAGCAATTATCAGGCCAATGAATTAATATTTTGCTCATGGAAACAACCTCCCAAACCATTAATCATAATAGAAATTCTTGTAGCTAATGGCCAAAATTGCAGGCCATTTTTCCTACTTTCACCCTCCCTCTGAGATGGCCAGGGAGCCCTGAAGCTTCCCTATGGGTAATAAAAAAGAAACAGCAGCTATATGATTTGTTTAGTCTCTTCCTGACCCAAGAGAGAAAATAAAATGGTTCTTTAAAAGAGATATCATAGTGCTATGATCCAAGTAAAAAAAAACAGCTTAGTAAACTAATTAGATTCATCCATTTTTTTTTCCCTTAAAGAATGGTTCACCCGATTAACAATATATGCATTCTAACTGTATGGTTGTTCTACCTTTTTTTTCCTCACTTCTTGCTGGTCTTATTGTAGATTTACAAAATAGATTTTCAAAAATAACACTGATCCATTTTGAAGTTTTATCTTTGCACAAGAATAAAGATTCCTTGCTGTTTCTCTTTTTCCATTCTACCTTTATACCTCCCTTGAAATAACTGATACATGCAGAGCTAGGCATACAATTGCACATTCAAGCATTTAGCGGGGTTTGATTTTAGAGTAGGATGGGAGAAAAATAGGAGAAAATAAAATATTTGACAAATATTGTATTAATGGAGCAAATTTATCCTGGCCAAGCTGAAACTGTTGGCCAATCCACTATCAACTATTTTAGAATGAACAGAAACTTTTCCCTTGTTTTAGCTAATTACTTCCATGGCATGCAAAAAACTCAGAGGAAAACATTAGCTATATTTGCACAATATAGAGAACCACAAGTCCATTTTAGCGTAATGTTGTGCAAAGTCAGCTCATAGGGTTAATTTATGCTTTACTGTGTTGTGGTAATTTATTATTCTTGCTGACAGTTCAGCTCAAGGGAAATACAAGCAGTAGTTTTTCAGCTCATCTAGAACGTGAATAGAATGAAATGTAAAGTTTGAAGGTACTGTGCTTGAATATGTATATATTTAAATGTATAAATTCATTTATATTTAAAATATAAATATGAGCTATTTTGTACATATTTCCTTAAAACTGACTGCTATCCATAGTTTCCAAAAATCAGGGGTTGAACTGAGGTCTCTATGTATGGAAAGCATGTGATCAACTATTAATACTTTATAGAAGTATTGTATCCGAGGTGGCACAGTGGTTAGGGTGCAGTACTGCAGGCCACTTCAGCTGACTGTTATCTGCAGTTCAGCGGTTCTAATCTCACCGGCTCAAGGTTGACTCAGCCTTCCATCCTTCCGAGGTGGGTGAAATGAGGACCCAGACTGTGGGGGCGATATGCTGACTCTGTAAACCGCTTAGAGAGGGCTGAAAGCCCTATGAAGCGGTATATAAGTCTAACTGCTATTGCTATTGCTATCCTTTTATCTACAGAAAAGTTATAAAGACATCCAAAGGCAAGGCAACATAGCCCACAACTTGACAGTGGATGAGGGCAAGACACCCAGAAGAAATGCTCCCAGTTTTGCAGTCTGTAAAGGAAACTTGGGGGGAAGGATTGTACTTTCAGACATGCAAGATTCCATCAATGTAGCTTTACAATAATTAGTTCATCTGATTGTGATTTGTAGCTGGTTTATCCCACAAGACACACACACACACACACACACACACACACACACACACAGAGGAAATATTATTCATCCTGTACTTTGCAGAGTTCATGCAAAAGCACTTAAGATGGCCAAACCCATCCATGAGAGAAAAGAACATTGTTGGATAAAATAAAAATGTCACAGACAAATATGCAATACTTCATCAAGACACAGAATATAAACATCAATGCACAAAGAAGCAGTAGGAGGAAAGAACTCGGCAAAAGATAGTGGTTAGAAATCGAGATCATTAGGTCCAGTCATCCCTAAGCTAGAAAAATACCTCATAATTTGATCAGGCACTATTTCTCAAGCCAATGTACTTCATAGGGTTGTTGCAAGAATAAAATTGGAGGGACACTATCATGTAAGTAAGGTGAGGTACAAAGGCAATGAAGAGAGCACAAATCTCCCTAATTCCAAGACCCAGCAAACATCTAGCGATAACTAACTGCCCAAAGACTATTTTCACACATCTTTGTGGTTCTGCTCTAGAGAAAGAGAAATTAACTGTCCAGGCAAAATTGCCCTATCTTTTGAAAGTCAGACTTTAGTACAGTCATTCCAATATTGACAATCACCAGAGGGGCTTAAGCAGGCAGCTTGGCTCCAGAAGGCGTGTCTGCCTCCTCTAAAACTGACAGCAGAATTGTAATTATGTCTTGGAGCCTAATCGGGGCAAAGAAACTGTTTGATCTCTCCCTTGCCTTCCACCCGAAACATCTAATTTCATGAGGTATGCATGCTTAATAAGGGGGTAGATGCTGGTGTGGGTGACTTAGATGGCAACTAGCTGGTACTGCAGGGTGACTTCCTTTGACTTGTGTTCTGATATGGGGAGGAACTTCATTTAACTGCAGCTCAGCTCTCCCAAGGCTTTAGTTACAGATCTTAGAGCAACTTAAATGACCTGTTAATCAAATAGGTATAAAGTAGCGTGCCTGATAGATTGCAATTTTTTTTAATAATTCAATCTAAAGCAAGATATGGAAGGAACTTGCTTGTAATCATTTGACAAAAAAAAAATCCTTGTAGCCCATTATTCTTCTGAAGCAGGAGGATTAGTTAAGGAAATGAACAGTATGACTGCTTTAAGGCTGGGAGTTCTGCGAGCTTTATAGCTCCCCCTTTTTATGGTGATTATGAACTCAGATTCTAGCCGCTATCAAATAATGCTTTTTAATTTGTTCAAATATGGTTGGAACTAGGTTGGTATCAACCCCTGCCAACTCTGGCCACACATCCCCAGCATGGTTACTGCTTCCGCCGCTGGCCTCCCATTAAAAAAAAGTCCAACTGTGAGAAATGCTGCGTGGCTGAGTCTAATTGCCATATTAACTTCCCACAATCCCTTTAGTGTACTATCATATTTTAGTGGCAACAACATTTGAAATTTTGAGAGAATGTGGTGGGCATTCCCACAAAATGACTGCCCTGGGGTGCTTGCCTGCTGTCAGATTTCACACCAGACACTACAATAAATCTCTGCTCTCCAGGAATTCAACTCTGCATTCAGCAGTTAGCTAGCAACAAAGCAAAGTTCAACACAGCTTAGAAAAATGACTTTATGGAAGATAAGAAAGAAGGTATACATTACGCCCAAAAAATTTCCTTATTTCAGAACACAGAAATCTTCATAAAATGGCTCCATAAGGCCATTCAGTCGCAAGGAGCCATGCAACCTGTTGAGGATAACCGTTTGCCTTCAGAAGTTGTAGATGCTCCATCAGCGGAGGCTTTTAAGAGCACACTGGACAACCATTTGTCTGAAATGATATAAGGTCTTCCGCTTAAATAGGGAGTTGGTCTAGAAGACCTCCAAGGTTCCTTCCAACTCTGATGATACTCCATGTTCTATATGTTTTACAATTCCTTCTAATATCCATGGATTTTCTCGACTACCTCATTTTTCATTTAGCATTTCCTTTTTACAGGCAGGTTGGTACTGCTCCAAACAAATGTGGTCATCTGAGGCCTAGAAGCATTACTGAATATAAAAATGGTGTTAGAAGCTTATTCTTTGCTCTGTTTCATGCCAGTTTCCAATTATTATGGTTTTAAAAAGTAAAATGCTGTCATTCAAATGCGACAGGAAGTCTTGCTTGCTTCAAGGGAGATGTCTTGGGTGCCATGTTGTTAGCAATTAAGATAGCATAGAAGAGACCAGTGGCTCCCTAATGAGAAGCAATATTTTAACAAATCCCAATCACCATCTGCGACCTTGAACAGGACAGGAAAATATCCATTTTAATTCAGAAATGCAGAAGAAAAAAAGGCTAACATTTAATTTTTCGAGCACTGACACACACACACACACACACACACACACACACACACACACACACATATGCTCTAATCACATTTAATACTTCTGCAATACTGGTAATATTTGACTTATGACCGAAACTGAGCCCACAACTTCCACTGCTAAGCAAGAGAGTTGTTAAGTGAGTTTTGCGCCATTTTGCAAGCTTTTTTGCCATGGTTGTTATATGAATCATTGCAGTTGTTAAATTAGAAACATTCAGTTTTTCTTCCCTTCTATAAGCAACAAAAGGATTGCTCTGGGAGTAACAGAGCACTTTAGATATTGAAAAGGAATGGCAGCCACAGACACCTGTGGCAAGAAAAAATAGGATATAACTTATTTTTTTTAAAAAGAGCTTCCTTAGTCAGGGGAAAAACACTGAACAGGTGTTTCAACAAAATTAAAGGGGTTAATTTGAAATAAGTTTTGCAATATGCCTATAAAGCAGGCAATTGTGCCTTTGGCTCAATGAACAACAGCTGTGCATGCACAATTTTTCACAAAACCTTGTTGTACGCTTCAAACCAGAAAACAGTTGTGCATTGCAAATGAGGTGAGCATTGCAAAGGAGACAAGTGTGTAGTCCAAACCAGATGATTATGAATTTGGCAATATCACTCCCTGGTATCATTCTCAGATGATAGGAAGAACAGAGGATATGCAACCTGCAGCGTGGGCTACAGGAACTTGGTTACAGCAACTTGGACACCAACCCAGACAAACATATATGAGGTGAGTGGGCAAAAGTGATTTGAAGCTACAGTATTGGTAAGAAGATTGTTCTTGTACTCAACTCTGCAAACAGTGATGGATTGCTCCCAGCTCGGCCGAACTGGTAGTAGCGTCGGCAGGAGGCCCCACCCACCCATCTGGATACTTCTGCGCTGAAGCATTGCACGCATGGGAGCATGCACAGGAGTGAGCATGAACTGGTAGTAAAAATATTTGCAACCCACCACTGTCTGCAAAGTGCAAAAGATAGGCACAGAAGGAAAGGGAATACTGAACCAAAAGGCAGCCATAGAACCTGAATGATTTCCTAGATTTCATCAGTTCCCAAAAGCTCCTAAGATGAACAACAGTTAAGAGAGATTAAATGAAAGAGGAAGCTGCTGCTGAAGAGGTTGGTGGGAGGGAAGAACCTGAACAGCTGGTAAATCAATGTTTTTTGAGACACTGGAAGGAGACCCAGATATCAGCACATCATATCTGTCATGAGGTATACCCTGATGCACTTCAAAATTCAGAAAATGGGAACTCTCATCTAAGTCTCGCTAAATCACATCTTTTTGCATCTCTCAACATCGGTCATGCTGCCTGCGTTGTTGATTCTTCATCCTTCATTTAGGGGCATAAATCATTTGATATTTTCAGGTGGAAATGTTACATTTTTTGAAACATTGTAGGTTTTGCACTGTCATATCATGCAAGCTCCAAGTTAGCTCTTGTTTATTTGTTTGTTTAGTATTTATTTACATCCCCCTTTTATTATTTTTCAACTCAAGCCAGCAAACATATTTAAAACTCCTTCCTCCTCCTATTTTCCCCACAACACCTACCCTGTGAGGTGTGTTGGACTGAGAAAGTGTCACTGACCCAAAGTCACCCAACTGGCTTTCATTCATAAGGCCGAACTACAACTCACAATCCCTGGTTTCCACCCTGGTGCTTTAGCCCAGTGGTTCCCAAACTTGGCAACTTTAAGATTTGTGGACTTCAACTCCCAGAATTCTCCAGCCAGCTCTGCTGAAGTCCACAAGTCTTAAAGTTGGGAACCACTGCCTTAGCCACTCCTCATTTTACACAATTTATTCCAAGCCATCCATTCAGAAGTTATAAAATTATTAATTTATATAACACCCCCAACCATCAACTGTTTTTTTCTTTAAACTCAATTAAGTGCCTCCATATGAATGTTTGCACAATCACAACTAGCTACCTGTGTCTAATTACTTCTAAATATTCCAAGTGTCTTTCACGTATCATCACCAAAAATCTTTGAAACAATCTAAGATTGACAAAACTGTTTGCGAAGAATCTACTTTGCCTGTAAGTTTCACAGCACCAGAACGCCTTTTAAAAAATTAACAATCGTGGCCTGAGTGAACAGTAGCAACCCTCTTAGAAAATACTGTTTTGCTCCAACATACAAAACACCTGTTTTCTTGTTAAAGTAAAAACAAGGCAATAGTCATAGCAAAACCATGAACGGAAAAACCACAAGTGACCAAGCACTTCTGAGTCATCATCCTACCTCACCCCACCCCCAGCTTTCCTCATATACTGTGACATTCCTCTAAAAAAAACTCTCAGCCACCTGCAGCCTGGCCAAAAACTGCTGATCAGCAACTCTTTTGTTTGCCTTAAACACCGGCATAATTACATGTCCGTATACTGCCCAGATGGCTGGAGCCTTCTTCAGAAAACATTCACCCATAAGCTCTAATGATTAAGGAAAACTGGCAGGGGCCTCTCCCCCTAGGCAGAATCCTGCAAAACCATTTTTCTTCTTTTTTTGAAAGATAAACAGAGCACTGCGGTCATATCCAAAGTTTTCAGAGAAGCCTTTGTTGGAAAGCTTCCCTTCCAAAACATTTCCTTTCTTCTTCAAAACGTGCACAGTTCTACACTTCTTAACATTTTCTCTGTACATGAAGATCATACATGATCTCTGTACATGAACATCCAGGAAAAGCTCCTCCAAAACCATTTTTTTTTAAAAAAGATAAACAGAGCACTATGGTCATATGTAAAATTTTCAGAAAAGCCTTTTTGAAGAAGCTTCCTTTCCAAAACATTTCTTCTTTAAAACATGCGAAGGTCTACACTTCTTAATATTTTATCTGTGTGTGAAGAACATAAAAAATTAATCAAATAATCTCCATGAGTTCAATGTAATTCAAAAATATCCAATCCTGTCCTCTTCCTGGTAGATTTACAGAAAGAAGGGAAAAAAGCAGAGCTCAACTCAGTCATAATTATTGTCCCAGAGGTAACATTCTGGCAAAACACTGTACTCTAAGTTTCATGTATAAAAAGCTGCAATAGCCAATCCCCAAAATTAAGCAGAAATGGTCACCAAACAGAATTCTACATTTTCCTTAGGTAAAGTAGATAATGTTGTGTCACGGAAAAAGTTTACCGTGTTTCCTCAAAAATAAAACAGGGTCTTATTTTCTTTTGGCCCCCGAAATAAGCGCTTGGCCTTATTTTCAGGGAGGTGTTATTATTTTTGAGGTGCAGGAGGCGGCGAGCATGGTCACCTCATGGCTGCTGCTGTGTTGTAATATTTTCAGGAAGGGCTTATTTTCAGGGGAGGGCTTATTTTTGTACATGCACTCAAAAGCCCGATTGGGCTTATTATCTGGGAGGTCTTATTTTCAGGAAAACAGGGTATTTATTTATGTAACTTTTTTTTAATAATCTATTTATTTATTTATTTATTTATTTGACTTATATACCGCTTCATAGGGCTTTCAGCCCTCTCTAAGCGGTTTACATTTTTTTTTAGCAAATTGAGTCAGCAACTTGCCCCCACAGTCTGGGTCCTCATTTTACCCACCTCGGAAGGATGGAAGGCTGAGTCGACCTTGAGCCGGTGAGATTTGAACTGCTGAACTGCAGATCACAGTCAGCTGAAGTGGCCTGCAGTACTGCACCCTAACCACTGCGCCACCTTGGCTCTTGTAATCTGCCCCAATCTCAAAAAACTGTGTGCAATTTACAACTATAAAACCTAAATTATATATATAATTCCAAGTACACTCTAAAATGCACTACTAATCACTCATGAGAGCTGAAGTCATGCTGAAATAAAACAGCTAAATTATGTCCAGAGGATTAGAGCTGCTATGGGAGGCAGGGGCTGCTACAGAAAAATAGCCTTCTGTTGTATACATGTCTTTCTCTTGGGGAGGGCTATCCTCAGCAGGCCCTGTCTAAATGAACAGGCAATCCAATTCTAGCAATAATATATCCTAGTGCAATACCATAAAAGGCTTTAAAGATATTGACACCTTATCCCAAACAATGGATTATGTGGTTTCATATATATGTTAAATAACATAGAGAAACTACATCAAAATTCCCAAGATTCCACCATTTCTCCATGTGACCACCAAATGAATTTGCCTAACCAGGTAGTAGAATTGCCACGAAACAATATCCCAGCCATTGAAGGTGATCAAGAAGAATACCATAATTTACCATATTCAACCCTACTAAGAGAACCAAAAGCATGCAATCAGGTCCAGCAAAGTAACCAATGCTGTTTCTGTCCCATAACTGGGACTGAATCTCAACTGACAAGGGTCCAAATAATTTGCTTCCTCTACCACCTTCTGCTACCACCTTCTGAACAACCTTCTCTATAAGGGAAGGTTGCAGTTCAGCTAAAAATTTCCAAGAAGAGCTTGTTCTATATGTCCTTTTTTGTAGCTTTTCACTTTTATATGTCTTGATCCAACATACCCTCAGGTTATTAATGTGCCTTCCAATCTCACCTGACTTACTCCATTTCAAAAATGTACTTTTTAAAGTGGCAAGCATCAAAATACACCAGTTTCCATCACTATCTTCACTTCCAATAATGCATTAGAAAATAAAATAAAAAATATTTAGAATGGCAAGTCTTTTACGTATAATGATCATATGGATATACATCTGTAGAAGAAAAAAGATGACTTTTTTTTTCTTTGTGGGACGACAGCTTTCAGGAAATTGTCTCAAGAATACGGCAGACGTTTGTGGACTGCTGAATCCCAAGGATTTCCCTTTTGCCCACGCCTTGGGCATTATCTGAACTTTAATGTGACCTTGTGACTAATCTAGATCCTTTCTCCTTTCATGTTTCCTAGCTGTATGAAACTTGCATTTCTGGTTGAAGAGTGTCCAAGTGACTAAGTGGTTGAAGAGTGTCCAAGTGACTAAGTTGATTTCCTTCTCACTCCCTGTTCCCTCCACAGCTATACAATTGTAGACAATTATACTTCCTCAAAAGAAACATGACTGTCTCTGCTTACAAGTTCAGATTTAACAGTAATAAAGTCTAGAGAACTCACAACCAGGTGAATTCAGGCTCTTTGATCCTTTTTGCCTCATTCATCATTCATACAAGGCATTGAGATCATAGATTGGGCACAGATAACTATAATACAGAGAGGGCTCCAAAAATGATCCAATCAGTGAAGATTTAAGCTTGAAAACAACTGAAGTTCAATATATTTCTAGTCAGCCAAGGATTATAGGACACCCTGGAAGTCCAGCAAACAAGTTTAAAAGGTTTAACCGAACAGCAGTATCTACAAGTCCAAAAAACAAATATAAAACACCAGGAAGGCAGGTATAAGGACTGTAAATTAAGCAACAGTCTGGAATAAATAAGGCCCAAAAAGTAACAGGGGGATCCAAAATACGGAGTTGAAAAAGAGCTCAGATTCAGAAGTAATTAAGCCCTGGAACTACAAGACATATAGTGGTTTATTTAATGGCGTTCCATTACGATAAGAAGCCATCTTAAAATATATACTTCTGTCTGCCTAGGAGGAACCAAAACCCCTCCTGGACCAGCTGATCCAGTATTTTCTCAGAAAAACTGTAATGATATGAAGCAGATTTAGCAAACAAAAACCCACAGAAGACAACATATATGACTCAAGTTACGTTTTGCTTGAATAATTGCCTTCTTTTCCTCTTGATAGTCTAATTCATCCACCACAATGCTAATATTTTTCACTTAACTTTTTATATTATTGTTTTTTAGAGTCACATGCTGTGAAATGAGCTACTATATCATCACCATTCTATCCATTGTCTATCCATTGCAGGATGAACGCCTCTTCCGCATGTTTCCAAACAATACAGTCCTGAGCTTTCTTTTGACAATTGGGCCTGCAATACTTGCTGATGTCATCAATCCATCTTGTTTTAGGTCTCTTTCCTGGATACATTTTATCAAGTGGATCTATTCTATGACTGCCCTGGTTCATTTGCTATCAGTTTTTCTTGCTATGTGATCAACCCATTTCCATTTCAATTCTTCTACTCTGTTGATATCATATATAGTATAGTGTTCTGCCCCCCCCCCCTTCTGTACGCCAAGGCATTCCAAGACAAGATTACCACTAGACAATTTATTCACAGTACATTAAACACACCGACAAGACTTTGGCAGCAATCCAGATTTCCAAGATAAGAAATACACACGAGAGCTTCTCCAGCATTAGTATATTAGTTGAATATTGCAAACGGCCTCCTCCCAAAGTCTCTCCTTATATACTCTCTTGGGAGGAGCCTAATTACAACCACCTGGGTCCAATTATCTTCTGTATTTGCGTAGTTGCTCTCTGCGTTTATCAGCCTGCCTTTACCTGGCATCCGGGACCAACTCCCTTTGGCTTTCAACGCTGCTTCACGCCTCAGGCGCCTCCTGGTGGTCCCTGCTCGGAGTCTGAACCCTGTCCAGGGTCCTCCATATCTTCCAGAGCTGACTTATAGGGCCCCTTGCTGTCGGAGTCTGTTTGCAGCTCCAACGGCTCCTGCTGGGCCACAACAGTATAGTATAGCCTTTATTGTCATTGTACATTGTTCATGTATGCAATGAAATTGGTTGTATATGCTTTCAGTTCTTCTCTAAGCCATACACAGGTCTTTCTATCTTGTCTTGAAATGCCAAGCATGTATCTTTCCATGGCTCTTTGCTTCACTCATAGCTTTTGTATTGATTGTGAGATTAGTGTCCATGTTTCACTGGCATATGTTAAAGCAAGTAGCACACACTGTTCGAAAAATTTTCTCTTTTCAGTCATAGGGGAGGTTCTTGAAAATTATGCTTAGCTTGCCAAATGTCTGCCAACTACATTTAACATATGAATAAATAAAGTAAATAAAATCCTTTTGCTTAGTCCAGTAATCCAAGTTAAAGCATAATGGGCTCAGCATTGTAGCATTACGACAATTGGGTCCATTGTTCAATTAATATTTTCTGTTACTGGAATTTATTTTTCTGCAACTTAAATCTGCTATATCCTGCACTCTGGACGTATGTAGACTATCATTTATGTAACTTTCTTTCAGTTATTTGACTAGTTTATCACAATCACTTTCTCAAGGCTAAAAATAACCTTTAATCTATTTCATTTCCAGATTATTGACACTGCCATTGCATGAAACTGTTTAAACGTCTTTGTATTCTTGTTAATCTGTGGTGCCCAGAACTGGACGTAGTAAAAGTGGGGTCTGACAAAAGTGGAATTAAGTCAATTATTTCCCACAATATGAAAAGCATAATCATGTTGATTCAGCCCAAAACTGCACTTGTCTTCTTTGCAACTACAACACTAACTTAATTTGGTTTGCAATCAACTGCTATTTAAAATCTTCTTGCATGTCTTCATTCAAATCAAAAATAAACAAAGAATGACTCCTGCAGCATTTCATTTTGAAGTATTGACTTGCACAATCAAATTACAATTATCCAGATTTGCCATCCAGCTTACCACAAGGTGACTCTGGGCAGTTTAGAATGTTAAAAAGAATAAAACAATACAAAAACATGTATATAATAAAAATAAAATACTATAAAAATGCAAAGTTTAAGGAAGTTATAAAGACTGGGTTTGGCAACATTCAAGGCAAGATAAATAAATTGTAAGATAAATGCCATCATTTGTTATTGACAAATGCTCACTTTTGATAGCTATAGTATTTTCAAATAACTATTAATGATCTGCTGTAGAATCTTCCCAGATATAACTTCTACAATGATAGATATGTAATTTTCTGGATCTTTCTTTTCTGTGTTTTTAAAGACTGGAGTATAAGACACATCTTTTCGGAATATAAGATACATCGTTTCTCCCCAAAAAGGTGAAAATCTGGGTGTGTCTTATATTCGGAATGTAGCCCTACCCACCCACCCACCCACCCACTCCGCGTGTCGCATTTTCGGGTGGTTCCAGGCAGCGTGGATCCTCACTTTCAGTCAGATTTTGGTAACAAGCTTTTTATCCATGTAAAACAAACCTTATCAGCCTGCGCATATTTAACTGGAGGGGGTGGGGTGGAGGGACTTGGCACCGAAGGCTCCACTCCTGAGATGCCCCATCTTCCTACCAATAACCATAGGCATTGAAAGCCTGGCTTTCTCGCAGCAAGGCCCAGTAGAGAGGCAGCACTTCAGTCCTTCTGGATGCTGCCATCTCATAAACACATTGCAGGGCTTCCCAGCAAGTCCTTTGCGTCTCTGCTGCTTCAGTCAGAGCCTGATTCCCAAAGTGGCCCTGGAAAGCATGGGGGTTGGCAAAGCGGGCACTGAGCAGGATGTGTAAGGCAGTTGCCGCGATCTCTGCCACCTGGAATGCCTTCGTTTCAGATCCACCGCCTTCCGTACTCCCAGTTGAAGATCCAACACCCTCTTCCCTACATATTCATACAACAGGTCAGCTTTATCATGACAGCCATTTTAGCAGATGGTGACCT
This sequence comes from Thamnophis elegans, assembly GCF_009769535.1. Classification (NCBI taxonomy): domain Eukaryota; kingdom Metazoa; phylum Chordata; class Lepidosauria; order Squamata; family Natricidae; genus Thamnophis; species Thamnophis elegans. The sequence continues at coordinate 99,200,130 of NC_045544.1, read as the reverse complement.
GCCTTGGCTTCCAATCATGTTCCACCTGGATGGGGAAGCCACCAGTGCCAGACTCCAGCAGGTTGAGCGGAGCCGCCTGCGCCATGGTGGAGCACCCCACCCTGTGCCTTTCTCCCCCTCTCTCCCACCGCCGGCTGCTCTGCCTTTGTCCATGCGTGGTGAGGAAGAGCTTGGAGGGGAGCTTAGGGCGGGGGAAGAGAACATGGAATGGGGGGTCTCTCCCCCACAATCCTGATCAAGCAATCCTTGCAGGTCAGCTGCCAGAGAAGCGATCCGTGCAGTTCTCTGGCCCAAAAACTTTGTAATGGGAAGTGTAGGGGGGGGAAACCCCTCCTGCCATGAAACCCGCATTCGGTGACAGGAGCTGAAGCAGCCTTCCGCACACCAGGTTTTTGGAATCAGGAAGGAAATTGTTTTCAGGTGGCAGTGCCAAAATTCCCTATCTGATTGCAAAAACGGTGCATGTGGCAGACACTGCAGACTCACCTTCTCTTTTCTCCTGGCCAGATTCACCACGTGAAACACCTTCCGCATGCACTGTTTTTGCAATCGAGGAGAGAATAGTGGCGCTACAGTATTAATACAGATTAATACTGATGGAGGCTGGTAGACAGAGGCAGAAACTTTTTTTTCTTGTTTTACTTCCCCAAAATTAAGGTGCGTCTTATACTCTGAAAAATATGGTATACTATCCTTCCATGCTTAGTAGTTTTCCAGAATTACTCAAATAATATCTAAAAGTTCAGCAAAATCATTAGCTAGTTTTTTTTAATGTCCTAGAATATAATTCATCTGGCCCAGGAAATTTAACCTCTTTCAAAGTACACCCTAATCCCATTCCTATCAATCTTATACTTGAATCCTACCTTCGTGCGTGTGTGTGTGTGTGTATCACACATACATACGTACGTACGTACATACCTGGGAGTTGGAAACAACAACCAAAACAGGTTTTTAAATATTTCTACCTTGTCTTTGTTACTGATAGCATTTTGAAATCATCAATCAGCTAATATATTGCTTTTTTGTTGTGATGGTTTTTTGGAAGAATTTCAAGAAATTAGATGAAAACATTTGGCTGAAACTACCTTAGTTGTACTACTATCAGATATTTCAACTGCCCCACTAGAAAATATTGCTTGCAAGTTGTTTATGCTCCTCTCTCCAGAAACTAATATTAGAAGATATCAGATGGGATGTGTTCCAGAAGATTACTGATGTTGGCCCCAACAAAGTCTATTCTTCAACTTGGCATTTTATGGGTACATTTTCCATGTGTGGGATTGATATATCCACGCTGCAAATTGGGATGTTCCATCTCCAGAGGCAGGTTATAATGAGGGATGGGGGAGGAACAACTGTATTGAAACAGATTACAGTGCCATCAGCTACAACTCCTTACTTAATGATATGTAATTTTTAACAAAACTTGGCTGTGAGTGGACTGGTATACATATAAAGTAGATGAGAATTAACATAAGAGTGTGGGATCTAATGGTGAAGAATGCACAAATATATGATTCTAGATTTTATGAGTATTATAATAGCAATAGCCCTTAGACTTATATACCGCTTCACAGTGCTTTACAGCCCTCTCTACATTGTTTACGGAGTCAACATATTGCCCCCAACAATCTGGGTTCTCATTTTACCGACCTCGGAAGTATGGAAGGCTGAGTCAACCTTGAGCCGGTGAGAATTGAACTGCTGGCAGTCGGCAGAATTAGCCTGAAATACAAGCAGGAAGGAATGTTGGAAATCATCTGCAGGAATATATTACTAAAGTGCAGCATCCTCAACATATGGCCAAATGGTGACTTCCTTTGTTTATCGCAAGGCCACCAACATGCCACATATTCTGAATTTCAACAGCAAGCACCCACTGTCAGACAAACAGTTTGAAAGTGTGATTCTCCCACTATCTACTTCAAGAAATGAAGGAAGTTCCATACTGAGCCTCTTACCCATCTACTATCCAACTGCAGGCTATGCTCCCTCTTACCTCTTTCCTAGGCATCTCTTCACCCACCTCCTAAAGTCACTCCCATATAACATTATACTAAGTGGCCATGAGCAATGCCTTCCAATCTTGGAATTAACCTCTAACTGAAATTTAGCTTGTCTTTTTATTGGCATAGTAAATGAATAAAGAAGTTCTTATATTAATATACTATCTAATATGAAGAAACTTTAAAATCTGGGAACATCTTGACCATATGAGCCGAGGTGGCACAGTGGTTAGGGGGCAGTACTGCAGGCCACTTCAGCTGACTGTGATCTGCAGTTCAGCGGTTCAAATCTCACCGGCTCAAGGTCGACTCAGCCTTCCATCCTTCCGAGGTGGGTGAAATGAGGACCCAGATTGTGGGGGCAAGTTGCTGAGTCAATTTGCTAAAAAATCTGTAAACCGCTTAGAGAGGGCTGAAAGCCCTATGAAGCGGTATATAAGTCTAATTAATAAATAAATAATAAATAAATAAATTGATAAGTAACTTAATCTGCTGCGATCGTCTGTCTGTCTGTCTGTCTGTCTGTCTGTACACCCATGTATGAATATACAGCTTGCAAGAAAAAGTATGTACATACTATGTAACTACATATCTCCTGTGAATGTATATATATTTATTGAAATACAGAACAAGAAAAAGAAGGGAACTCTATTGCACACCCATCCCCAGATTGAAGTAACTTGTCTTTCATGACACTTGAAGATGGTGTCAAAAGCCCACTGACTTCTCTACTTAAAGCACTGCTGCTAAGTTGCCAAGAAGGACCAAGATCTGCAGCAGAATCCCTGCTGTCTTCTGAGAAAATTATTTCCTCTGACTGTAAACACAGGAGACTGCCAGCTCCCAGACACACTGGAGATAAGGCCTCACTCTCTAGATAAGCTCCGTCTTATTCAGCCTTTTGACTGCTGTTGGCAGATAAGAGGCTCTGGATGGTTATAACAGGCCTGTCAAAGGGAGGAGGGAAGAGAGAGAGAGAAATAGAGGGAGAGTAACTGAACATAGAAACCAACAGTTCTCATTGTAAGGAGAAGCAAATGGGATGAAATGGGGGGGGAGCCTTTGTTTTTATAGAGATCATGTTTCTCTACTCATTCAAGGTTGGTGGAGTTTAATCCCTGGCTTGGAAGGCATAGTGACCCGCATGCACTAAGATCATCAAGGGATAAGAAGCACGACTGCATGAAGCTAGTTGCTTGACACTGCTGGTAGTTAAGCAGGACTGGGAACATTTTAGACATCATTCCAAAAACTGCCACCAAAATGGATAAAAATGTAACCAAATTAAAAACATTGGGAAAGGTACCTAGACTAAGTATTCTTCCCTAATTAGCAAAGTATTGTTATTGGGCCAACCCAAAGCTTTCTTATTTTGTTTATTTATTTATATCCCACTTTTGTTTGTTCATTTCAACATGGTATACATACCGAAAATTCCCACCTGCTATTTTCCCTACCCTAGTACTAGGATGGTGAACCTGTGGCACGTGGAGCCATTTGTCAGGGCACGCGAGGTGTTGCCCTCTCAGCTAGCTAGTGCACATGACCGCGCTGGCCAGCTGAGTTCAGCCTTTTTTAAAGCCATTTTTCGCCCTCCCCAGGCTTCAGAGGCTTTATAGGAGCCTGGGGAGGGCAAAAACAGCCTCCCCGTGCCCCCAAAAGGCCCTCCCGGAGGCTTCAGGAACCTTCAGGAGCTTCCCTGAAGCCTCCGAAGCGCAAAAAACCGACTCTATGGGCAAACCGGAAGTTCGGGAATGGACTTCCAGTTTGCTTGTAGGGCCGGTTTAAGCCCTCCGAAGTCTTCAGGGGCCTTCTGGAGGCTTCTCTGAAGACTCCAGAGGACAAAAAATGTAGAGTCGTTTTTAGTCCTCCAGAGCCTCCAGGGACCTTCAGGAGGCTTCCCTGAAGGCTCCGGAGGACGAAAAACGACCCAACAGACAAACCGGAAGTCTCAAGTTTGTTCGTAGGGCTATTTTTAATCCTCTGGAGCCTTCAGGGAAGCCTCCTGAAGGTTCCTGGAGGCTCTGGAGGACTAAAAACGACCCTACGTTTTTCGTCCTCCGGAGCCTTCAGGGAAGTCTCCAGAAGGCCCCTGAACACTTTGGAGGGCTTAAACCAGCCCTATGAGCAAACCGGAAGTCCGTTCCCGAACTTCTGGTTGGCCAGTTTTTTGCATTCCGGAGGCTTCAGGGAAGTTCCTGAAGCCTCCAGAGGGCCTTGGGGGGTGCTGTTTTCGCCCTCCCCAGGCTCCTATAAAGCCTCTAGAGCCTGGGGAGGGTGAAAAAAGCATGCAAAAAATGGGGGGAGCGCCTGTCATGCGTGCATGCGCACTGGGGTGTGTGTCGCACAATGAATTATGGGTGCTGCATGCCTGCACACAACCCCCCCCTGCACTCACCCCACTTATGGCACGCAAGCCAAAAAAGGTTCGCCGTCGCTGCCCTAGCATGTAGGTTGGGATGAGGAAGATAACTAGCTCTAGATAGTTTTTATGCTTAAGGGAGGTCTCACTCCTGGTCTCTAGCCATTGCATCAAAATGCTGCAAACATCTGTATTCTCCAGAATTCTTCCCCAGTCCTATTAGTAAATATATTTAAGGGACAGAAAAATAAAGCAAAAGTGCTTTTCCTAAAACTATTTCAAGCTACCTTTAGTAATTCTTTAGAAAAATGAGGAGGAAGTGGCAGACATCACACTGCATGCATTCACTAAGCCTTCTGAGATGAAAGAAAAGTGATTCCCTGTTTTTAACCAAATTCAACCATTACTCAGATCCATCTCAATCCTTCAGTGAAATTCATTAGGAACTTGTTAAGCAGATAATAATATTTTTTTTAAAAAACTGACTTTTTTTTTCTTAAAAAAGGTGGAGATCATTTTAGATAGCTTACTGGAATGACCTCTGTAACATCAACATATGTGCTAAATGTATAACGTCATGCATATTTATCGACAAGTTAATATTCCACTCCTAAAGAAAGTAATTCTTCAAAATAATTTTTTAAAAATCTAAATTTGTTTGCTATGATAATCCAGTAAAACAAAGAATTTTCCTAAATTCTGAACAGAAAAAGAAGATATCAAAATAGTCTTATCTTTCTGGGAATAAAAATCAACAAAGTATCCTGGAACATTTCAAAGACTAGAGTGTTAAACATAAAGTACATTATAAGATGAACAAAACAGTCAGATAAATTAGACAAATGTCTCACTGCAATATTACATTTCTTTAACATTTATCCTGTCCGTAGCATTTCCTTCCTCTCAATAATCTTATAAGGCAAGTCGGCCTTCAGTCACCTTGAGAACTTCTGTGGGAAAGGTTTTGTCTTCCTACTTCTAGTCCAACACCATGTTTGTTTGTTTGTTTGTTTGTGTTTGCGTATCATAATTAGAAACTCCCTTGTAAAACAATTCTGAATGGTTAGGCCTCCCAATAACTAAAAGTCCTGTTACACGAAACAGCTACCACAGACTTCACATATTCTGAGGGAGATATGCATTTCATGCCATATCATATTACCTATAAATCAGTATTTTTCCATTGCAAATAAGTTTTTAGATTTGCCTGTCAAAAGAAAATTAGACAATCATTGTTGAACTCAAGTCTTTCCAGATTTAGTGTCTCCAGGTAAAATAGACTGCAATTCCCGTAGTTCCCCAGCCATCCCCTACCCAACATAGGAAGATTGTTCTACACTTTTTCATGTAATATACACACACTCTAACTTAAGTTGTAATTTTGATTAGCCCTGGGGGTGCAGTATTAAATGTAGTACTGCAGTCCGATTCTGACAGGCTCAAAGTTTATTCAGCTTTTCATCCTTCCTAGGTTGGTAAAATGAGGATCCAGATTGTTGGGGACAATATGCTGAAGTGGTAAACTGCCCAGAGAGTGCTATAAAGTGTTATGGGGCTGTAAATAAGTTTAACTACTATTGCTATTGTTATGTGTGTGTAAATATATGAAATAATACAGCTGTGGATGACTTTGAAGATAAAGTATTAAATCAACAGAATACAGTTACTGCTTGGGAGGAGCTATTTACATAGTAATCTTACCTCTTTCATATCATATAAAGATGCAATTTTATCTCTATTTAGACTTATATACCACCCCATCGTGCTTTACAGAACTTGCTGAGTGGTTTACAAATGTCAGCATATTGCCTCCAACAATCTGGGTCCTCATTTTACCAACCTTGGAAGGATGAAAGACTGAGTCAACCATTAGCCCAGTTAGGATCGAATTCCTGGCAGTGGGCAGAGTTAAGTTGCAATATGTGCCTTGTCTATTCTTTCTTTTGTGGGAATCATCTTTTTATTTTACAGTTTACTTTCACTTCAGGTTTAAATCTCAACCTCACTTTGCCAGGATTTTTTCAGGCAATATGTCCATGGTAATTGAGGAAGAAATCAAAAGTTAGGATGGCCATATAATCAAAGACCACTCATTTATTTATCTATTTATGTAATTCTATTTTATTTTATATTTTACAAATAACTCAAGGGGGGGGGAACATATACAATACACGTTCTTCCTCCTATTTTCCCCAAAACAATAACCCTATGAGGAGAGTTGGATTGAGAAGTGGTGACTGTCCCAAGGTTATCCAACTGAGTTTCATGGTTTAAACACACATGAAAAATATATGAAAAAGGTGTCAGGCTTCAATCACAGCCATTTTCCCTTTTATTTATTCCCCCTTCACAGATGCCAATACATTTGTCATTTGATCTTCCAAGACAAATAAATAAATAAATAAATCTCATGATATATTCAAGATTTCAGCCCATCATCTTTGAGGGTTTCAGACACCACTTAGGAGTTATTAATACATTGGCACTTATGGGCATCTTCTCTGTGGTTACTATATAAGATCTGATAATTAATGCTTCTCTATAGGTAACTGGCTTTCCCAGCAGCTAAACCATTTTGTGGTAACATAGGTTGCAGTTATAAAACATTTACCTGGAAATAAAACCCACTGGATTTAGCAGGGTTTACTTTTTACGAGACAAGCATAGGTTTGCATGTAAAACTGTAAACTATTTCAATAAATTGGTTTTCTATAATCGAGTTCTGAATTATAGTCATTTCCTTATCAACTATGACATAGAATGGATTGATACAAAGTAGCCCAATTCTTACAACATCCTTAACTGGAAAATAGATGATTAGTCAGTCAATCACTCCACTGTGCCTAAAAACAAGACCGAATGACGGACAGAATGGCTGAAAAAATGAAAGCAAAACTCTCCTGTACCCAAACTCATTGTTAAAATCCAATAATATTAATCCCATCTTCCAGACACAGTTTGAATACAGTCACCAGGCTAATATATAGCTGTGGGTTGAACAATGGAAAGGACTAAGTAATATAATGATGTGCTTTACAAATACAAGGGCCCTTTTGTCATAGAGAAAATAAAGGAGGATCTACATTCCTCAAATGACAACTTCTGACCTAATAACTTTGATCATGTGCTTCCAGAATCCAATGCCTTGTAGCGGACAGGGCTAAGTTTGTTATATGAACAGGGCCAGAGAATAAAAACTGCTTGATTGTCAAGCAACGATGATATTATAACAATTATATTACAACAGCAACAAGCTGATTTATTCTGTCTTTGGAAATTGGACTTATCTGGTATTTCCATCTTCGGATACAAGCCTTGCCCAGCAAGCTGGCTAAACTTTACAGAGATCAATGAAACTCTTCAAGGTTCCACGAAACTGTTCTTATGTGTAAAAGTAGAACTTCTTGTTTTCTTTGTGATGTGAGAGCTATTTAATAAAATAGTACCTACTACTAGAGGCAATGAAAATTATGTAATCTACAAGTTTACAAGTGAATTGATTAAATAAGCAAGTGTAATTTACAGTCTGCAAATACCAAGGAAACATATTGTTCTTCAGGTCTTTTTATAAGGACTTCAAAAGTGACTAAAGGTATTTATGGGAGCATTCATGCTGCCATAAATTAATCAGGTTAATTGGACTCTTACTGGAATAATGGGGTTACTTTAGTAATAAGAATTTCTTCCTGCCACACCAGAGGTGGGTTGCTACCGGTTCGGGTGAACCAGTAGTAGAAATTGGGACTGGGTCGTCGAACCAGTAGGGATGGCAGGCTGACCACGCCCCCGAACCAGTTCCCAGTCGCTGCTGCCATTGCCACCTTGTTAGAGCCGAGGTGGAGCAGTGGTTAAATGCAGCACTGCAGGCTACTTCAGCTGACTGCAGTTCTGCAGTTCAGCTGTTCAAATCTCACCGGCTCAAGGTTGACTCAGCCTTCCATCCTTCCGAGGTGGGTAAAATGAGGACCCAGATTGTTGTTGTTGGGGGCAATATGCTGACTCTGTAAACCGCTTAGAGAGGGCTGAAAGCCCTATGAAGCGGTATATAAGTCTAACTGCTATTGCTATTGCTATTTTTTATATTTTTTTCATGTTCTGCGCATGCGCAAAACAGTTTGCAATCAACTTTACATGCTCACAGCGTGTTTGGCGCATGCACAGGCAAAGCAAACCAGCAGCAACCCACCCCTGTGACAAACATAATTAGCATGAGACCAAATATTTAGTTTCATTTGTGTTCAGAGATATTGTCCCACACTTAAACCTAATTGGATGTTGTAACCCTATTACTTCATCTTTTCTCAAAGCTCTCCTTTTGCCCCAATTTATTTGTGGGTGAAGATTCATATAATGAAATGTGAAATAGAGATATTTAAAGCGGCATTTAAAGGACTATGATGTCTTAATTCATAGTCCTATTTGTGTTTTACTTCATTTTCTTTATATAAGGCTTCTAAAGTGCCATCCCTGTAAGAGCTTCTTGGGGTAGCTTGTAATAAAAAAGTCAAACCTACATCTATTAAAACTCTTTCAAGGTCCAAAATAATTTTTAACATATTAAAAGTAAGAACTCAAAAGATATACACAACAGAAATACTTCTTTCCTAGTTCTTGTGTCTTTCTCTTAAGACTGTTGCTGCCTCGATACCAAACACCCATTGGCTCAGTGGAAGTCTGACTGAGATTAAATATTTACAGAAAGGCCCTATCAGGATTATTCAGCAGTTGCGCCACTTCTGTTTACATGAATCACGGAGGTTTGACTGCAAGGCTCTTAAAATTAGAGCTCCAGAGGAAAGTTTTTATTATGTTGATTTTTTTTAAAAAAAATAATAATGTCCTCAGAAGACCTTTTGGTAACTGTTCTGTGGTTCTGATCAGAAGTTGCAGCTGCTCTTTGGCCTCTCTGTTTACAGACATATCATGTGATATGGTTTTCTCTGTATATATGTGTGTGTGTGTGTGTGCGCACGAGTGTTGAGAGGAGAGAGAGAGAGAATGTGATTCTGTTTTGGTCTTAAAAATATCAACCTTCCTTGTTCAAGGAAAACATTAAAAAAAAAAAAACAACTCCAGAACACAATCATCCATTCCAAGAATAGTGTATTGCTATTGCCATCTACTGCTTAAAAATGCAACTGCTATATTACTCTGGTTCACCCCCTTGCAAGTAGACAACTCTAAGCCATAAAATACTGTTCTAATATCTAACAGGAGGCATTCAAACTATTACATTCTATTGAGTTTTGATTATGAACTATTTGGATGATCATACATTTTTATTTCTGGTTTATTATAGGTAATGTTAAGACAGATAATGGGAGAGAATGCCTGATAGCTATGATTCTCTGATTACAGTGTAATGTGAGTAGAAAGAATACCAGAAATTAGAAGTATTTTCCAAATGTGATACTTAGTGGTCTGGCTTGGCACTCCTGAGGAACCATGGTTTCCCATTCGGTATACAAGTGCTGGTGAGTCTAAAGACTTCTCCATCCCTCTTTCCTTCTTTTGGATACCAGCCAATGTGTGTCTGAGTCTGATGATAAACTTCTGCTTTATACTATACATCTAAACAAAAAAAAATGTGGTTGGTTGGTGAAGTCAGAATCATAAAACATGTGGTTCGATTCTGATTTGTTTAATAAGTTAAAACAATACACAGTTCCCCAAATTTCAACATAATGGGAATCTGTGGCCAGCAAGAGTCTGCCAATCTCTTCCTCTTTCACATCAAACAGTAAAGGGAAGTTTGAGTGAGTTAAAACTCGCAATAGTAAGAAACTAAATGCTGAGTCATTCAAAAAAAATTTCTCTTCTATTTGTGTACAAATGTCATCTATATTTTAGTATCATACTTTTCAATCCCTAAGAAACTTTAAAAAAATAAATAAATAAAATATAGAATAGAATAACAGAGTTGGAAGGGACCTTGGAGGCCTTCTAGTCCAACCCTCTGCTTACACCACTTCAGACAAATAGTTATCCAACATCATCTTAATAGTATCCAGTGTTGGAGCATTCATAACTTCTGGAGGCAAGTTGTTCCACTGATTAATTGTTCTAACTGTCAGGAAATTTCTCCTCAGTTCTAAGTTGCTTCTCTCCTTGATTAGTTTCCACTCATTGCTTCTTGTTCTACCCTCAGGTGCTTTGGAGAAGAGCTTGACTCCCTCTTCTTTGTGGCAACCCTTGAGATACTAGAACACTGCTATCATGTCTCCCCTAGTATTGTGGCCCAACAGCAGCCAACTGAGCTGTTGGTGGAATCTGACAGCGATGAACACTATGGGACTGCCCTGGAGGCTGAGGAAGACTCTGGGTGGTGTTTGGAGTCAGAGCAGGGACTAGAGCAGTGGTTCCCAAAGTGGGCGGTACCGCCCCCTGGGGATGATGGGATGACTTAGGGGGGCGCTAAGAGGCAAGGGGGCAGCAGGGGGGTGCTAAGAGGCATGGGGGGGGAGCAGGCAGCACAGAAGGAACCGTGCTGAGCCTAAAGCTTCAGCTGGCCAGCCTGCCATAAATGCTCCTTCTTCGTTGATCTACTCAATACTACCACTGCTGCTTCTCACTACTGCCCGCGACGGCAACTTAAGTAACAGCACAATCGATCCTAACTACCACCAACAAAAGAGAAAGAGAGACAGAGACAGAGAGACAGAGAGAGAGAGAGAAAGAGAGAGAGAAACCGAGCAGAGGAGGGGGGGAGTCAAAACAACTAAATCGGAAGACACCGAGCCGCACCCACATGGTGGATAGGAACACGCAGCTCAGGGCATTCCCCCACTCTCCGAACCGTGTGCCACGGCTCGGAACGTGCGTGCTTCCTGAGCCCGCCGCAGACATGGGCCGCTCCCGTTCTCCCCAATCCCCGCCCTGTCGAATGGTTGCTTCTGGCCTCTTGCATACCACGCATTCATCAGGGTAGCCAGTCAGTCGATGCGCGCTCCGTTGATCCACGCACTGTGCACCAAGGACAGCAGTACCACGTTCCACAGGCAAGGAGCCCTCTTTTCTGCGGACATGCGAAGGGTGATCCTGGGACTGGGGATCCCCATATGTGCGTGTGGCAACTAAAATCCTCTGGTGACACAAAAAAAGGGGTGGTGGGTGGTGTTCCTTGGCTGGGAAGGGGGCAGCGGGGCAATGGCCAAAGGGAATTTCGACGTGGGCGACAGTGAAGCAACGTTTGCATGAACTCCAGGGGCAAACTGGTAGGAAACAGGCCGCTCTTTTTAAGTGTCTTTTAAGACAAACCATCACCCAAAACTACTGGAAACTATAACCAGGAGTTAATGTCACCAAAAAGGCTCCTCTGATACCGTAATAGGAGAGGAGAGGAAAACAGTTCTAATGCTTTTAGAGCAGTGTCTCTCAACCTTGGCAACTTGAAGATGTCTGGACTTCAACTACTAGAATTCCCCAGCCAGTATTCCCTGGCTGGGGAATTCTAGTAGTTGAAGTCCAGACATCTTCAAGTTGCCAAGTTTGGGAAACATTGCACTCTTGTAAGTGACTTAAAACCAGACATTGGGAAACTGGTATCACTTCATCAAGCCCATCCATCACATTAAGAATTTACTGAACAGTGAAGTAGTTACTAAATTTTACTTAGTTTACTAAGTTACTAGTTACTGATAAATGACTATCAGACTTTGAAAACCAGGTATCACTGGATCATGTTCAACAATTTTGTTGAATTAACATTAACTAAAAAGATTTTTAAATTGGATTTTGAATAAATGTGCAATTAATTGTTATAGTTTTGAATTTTACTGTTACTACCTTTCTTCCGTCGTGCAAACTGCCCAGTGACATGACCCCCACCAAGCCACGCCCACAGAACCGGTAGTAAAAAAAATTGAATTCCACCACTGGGTGGGGGGGGGCACTGAGGATCAGATTGTAGCACCAAGGGGGCGGTGGACTGAAAACGTTTGGGAACCACTGGACTAGAGAGGCCTGTTGGCCACCAGGTGGCGTCTGAGTCAGGAGCAGTGAGAAAGAACAGAGGAAGGCTGTCCCTGACGTACATATGTGTAAGGCTGTGAGGAGGATGGAGCAGCTTTGGAAAAATGTTGAATGTTTATGTTTATTTCATTTATATGCCGCCCTTTTCCCCCAAAGGGGGACTCAGGGCGGCTCACAACTCAAACCAGGGAAGGGGGGATACAGACAAATTAACACAACACAAAAACAATACATGATTTAAAAACACACAACAATCATACCATTCGAGGCGGGGGCAACGGTTCTTTAGCCCCATGCCTGTCGGAACAGCCAGGTTTTAAGGGCTTTGTGGAAGGCCTGGAGGGTGGTGAGGGTGCGAATCTCCACGGGAAGTTCGTTCCAGAGGGTCGGAGCAGCCAGAGAAGGCTCTCCTCCGGGTAGTCGCCAGTCGACACTGGCCAGCGGATGGAATTCGGAGGAGGCCTAGTCTGTGGGATCTAATCGGTCTGGTGGAGGTAATTGGCAGCAGGCGGTCTCTCAAGTACCCAGGTCCAATACCATGAAGGGCTCACAGGGTCACAGAAGGAAATAGGAACAGGTGGCTACTGATTGGCTCCTCCCAGAGAGCTTATAGGTAGAGCGACGGGATGGGAATTTTGCAGGAAACAACAATTTACTGATCCAGCCATAGAGAAAGATTGGGAGAATTTCGTGAGTTCAAGCCTAGAGATAGTTTTCTGGGCTCCCAGCCAAGGAGTTGCTTATCTCCCTCCTTAGTTGTGGCAGACAGCCAAGTCAGCGTCCGTATATATTGTAGAGACTTGGGACAGAACACCTAGTCCTTCTTTTCATTAAACTAGACACACCCAATTCCTGCAACTGTTCTTCATGTTTTAGCCTCCATTTAAGAGCAGTATTTTAACTTGAAAAGTAAAGAAAGCAAAACACTGCTCTTAGAAGTTGCAAAACGTCTTTAAAAAACAATAAAGCTGATCTTCTTTGGAAGCTCAAAAAAAAAAAAGACTTAACCTGCCACTACATCAACCAGTACCTTAGAAAAAGCTTTCCAATCTTACAAGCCCTAGTTAAAATGCTCTTATCTTTGAACATGGGGCTATATTCTTAATACCTGAGCTGGTAAACTAGGGCATAGATTTTAATAACTGTAAAGTAGTTTTAGGCAGTGGCCTAGAGGTGAAGATGCTTACCTCCCACTTGGAAGGTTGAGAGTTCAATCCTAGGTAGCGGCGCAAAGAGAAAATATCGTCCCAACTATGGCCTGAATAAAGGGATTTAAAGGATCATAGAAGGGGAGAGGGGAAATTAGTTTTAGGGAGATATAAATTATAATTTGGAGAGAGCCTTTCTGTCACCCTTATTGCCTTTACTGAAAGGACTTTTGAAACAAGACAAAAGTCTGTAATAACACCCACACCCACACCCACACATATATTATTTTACTAAAAAAGAAAGCAAAATGAAGTATGTACTTCAGCACTGATTCTTAGAGTTTTATCTAGTAGAACTTAGAAGAGACTTTTTTTTTTTTTTAAATGGCCTGTGTACAGTATGCCAGCTGGACTTTAGGCCAATCACTCTGACTCAGCCTTAGCCCAAGAAATTGAAAAACATTTCTCTACCAACACAGAACGGACCAGCATGGTAAATTACAGTTCATAAACTTCTATGAAGAGGTCTTCATCCTGCAGCCTAGTGGATTGATGTGGGTTGCTGATGATGTTCATTAATAGAACAGATTCTATTAAAAAGTTACACTTTTCAGCCTCTTTAGCCACATTTCCCCCTCATCTTAAAACAGTACAGTAATCTTAGCTGTCTCCACTAGATGGCGCCAAGTGCTGAAGAGATTGAAAAACATTGCAGAGAAAAAATAAACGTCACACTCAAACAAAAAAATCTGAAAGGGTAAAATATGGTATCCAATAATACCGGTAGTCGTAGACTTCCAACAGTTCATTTAGTGAACAAATTTATAATGGCACTGAGAAAGTGACTTATGATCATTTTTCACACTTACAACCAATGCAGAGTTCCCACTGTCATGGGATCAAAATTCAGGTGTTTGGCAACTGACTCATATTTATGATGGTTGCAGTATCCTGGGGTCACATGATCACCTTTCGTGACCTTCTGACAAACAAAGTCAATGGGAAAAAGCCAGATTCACTTAACAACCATGTTACTAACTTAACATCTGCAGTGATTCACGTAAGAACTGTGGCAAGCAAAGTCGTAAAATGGGGCAAAACTCACTTAACAAATGTCTCACTTAGCAACAGAAAATTTGGGCTCAGTTGTGATCTTAAGACAAGGACTATCTGTATAAAACTACAAAAACATATAATAGGCTGCTCCTCTTATAACAACCAGACATTCTGCAAGTAACCAGAGAAGACATAATCCATTTTTTTTTTCTTGGAAAAAGGAATTAACATTCCTTAGGCTACAACAGTCAGCCTCTGTTTTGCTGCTTGCTTTCGGCTGCCATTGAAACAGGGAGGGGGGGCATGGTATTTGGATGGGGGAGTATTCAGTGCAGGAGTGACTGTAAAAAGGGAGTTGTTCTCACCATCTACTGCGCATGTTGCAGATAGAGGATTTGCCGCCAAGGCCAACTGTCCGGCATACCAGCCTGATGATGCTTTTTGAAGATGTCTCCCACATGACACCTGTGGGGTGTACGGATTGGACTATGGGATGGAGTTACCAAGGGGAGCGGGTTGGGTCACATATTGATATCTATGATTACGCGCGCTTTTGCCTCAGATCTTGCTTTGCCTAACTGCTATCTACTCATGACCAGTAAAAGTACTCTTAATTTTGCAAAATGGAGTTGAGTGGTTTCTTTCTTGGTTACTGAGGGAGGCCACCATTTGATTATATTAAAGTTGCCAAGTTTGAAAAACACTGGACTAGAACATTAAAATGATGTAACAAAAAGTTTTCTCATATTTTGAAAGTGCTAAAAACATCTGAATCTACAAGCAGATTATAATTTTTAAAATAACGTCTTATATTCGCCTACACAAAGTTTTGGTTATAAAAATATAATCAGTTTGGGCAACAGTTTGTTGATAAGTACATATGATAACATTATTCTTTAGTGACAGAATTACTGGTAGATCTCTCAAGTAGACAGTAAGAACTAATGTGTGGCTACAAATATCATAATGATTCATCTTGATTCATCTTTTTTAAATTACTCTAAAATGCTATCACTAATACATAGAAAGGCATTAAACCCACACCCTAGTTTACAAATGACCAAATTAGGAACGAGCATGAAATTAACTGATATATTAACTGCTGTTTAACTGTCAAAAATAATCACTATAATACAATGCAGTCATTTATATAAATCCAAGGTTTCATTTTTGTTTGGTATTTTCATGATGAAAGAATGTATGCCTATGATTAATTATTTTTTTAGCAAGGATTAAAAAGATATAATACTCTTTTCTTTGACTTGAATTTCATAGTCAACAATCATGAGATATTCCAAAATATTCTTTTAAACAGCTGTGTTCAACCATAATAAAATGGGATTCTTGACTTATCCTTGCTTATTATCAAGCAGAATGTGACAGGAAGCAACATTTTCAGGCTTATTGTTTCTAAAACTCTTGTTATAGGCTGATCCTGATTTGTTCAAGGACAAAATACCAAAACTTTATGAAAGGCACCACAATCTGATTAGTTTTATCTGCCTGCATAAAATGGGGATCAAACTGGTTGCTTCTAATTCACAATTAATCAGAATCCTGGCTTATCACTGATAAATATAGTTGCTATGTAGAGTAAATACAGCACAGGATTTCTTATCTCAGGAAATTGTGCAAATGACTTAGCAAATTGGCTTTATTTGATGAGATTTTGCTGCTTTACTATGAGCATTCCATAATATTAAAATTAACTGCATTTTTCTCCCTCAGGAAAAAAGATCAGTAGGACATTTCAGGGCCTGAAAGAATTTTAGATGACTATAAAATAATTTAGGCAAGATTTTTCCATGTTAGACTTTATTTACCAGATGAAAGGCAACCTGATGTTCATTCAAAGCATATGCAAAATTCCTCCCAAATGTAAATTCATGTGGAAAAGTAAAATAAGACAGGATTCAGTGACATCCTAAAATAGTCTCACGCAATATTATGCCCCAGAGCCTGAACCTATTATAGGATCCCACACTATTGAAATTTAGTAGCTTCTGGAAGGCTGCCATAAGGAAAATCCATTTCCTCCCGAACATATAAGAGAAACCTCACAAAAACACAGTTCAGGCATGTGCTCCTGAATACATCACAAAGAAATATCTTTTGGGCTTCTTTTGCTGAGGGATAAAGGAGCTAGTTAGAATGAAGAATCTCTTACTTGCTGATACAACAAAAAGAAATTATTCTGTTTATTGTTTGCCCTGGATAATGTGATTCATAATTCTGCTCCAGCCCACCCAACATTGGTTTGCTCTCATAGCTAAAGAGAAGATACCGACACAAGAATTTTTAAAATGGGGGGGGGTGTCTTCCTCCAAAACATGTAGCACAGTAACTCACTATTTAATTCATTCAACTATTAGTATCCTCATCATCTTCAGTCATGAGGTGAAGAAAGAAGACATGGAGGACAACAAGTTTGGTGCTTCTGGTGAAAACTAGGAGACATATAAGAAGTAGCTTTGATTTGGATTCTTTGACTAAGCAGTCTAAATTAATCCGATGTATTTTAATTAACAAGCAAATCCTGATATTGATATTAAGCATATTGATTCTTAAAATCTGGTGGGCTATGCACTGTTGAAATAAACGTGCATAGGTCAGATTTTGTTTGTGTTTGGGATGAGCAATTACAACTGGTGGCACAGCTGAAAGTACATCTGGCAGATTCTACAGGAACAATGGTTACAGCAGTGTTTCTCAACCCTGGCACAATAAAAAAAATATCATAGCCATACTTCTGTGTAAAATCATCCACTAAAATATGTCACCATGCCCGTATTATTTAGAAATAATTTTCTGTTTATAAAACTAGCAACAGATTCAGCACAAATCTACATACAGGGGTGGGCAACAGGTTTTCAACAGGGGTCACACTTTGGTTTGCCAGTCAACAGCCAGAGAGAGTCTGGTTGTTGTGTCACGATTATCACAGGCATATCCAGAAAAATAAAAAAGGCATTCTTGGTGATTATGAGATTTTAGACTGCAAAATTTATGCAGGCTCCTTTGGATCCTTAAAACAGGGGTCCTCAACTTGTGGGCCGTGAGAGGTTTGCAACCGGGCCACAGAAATGGCCAGCAAGCAAGTACACACACATTCTCACTTCCACAAGCAATGGGTGAGTGCATGTATGCACTTCATTTATGTGAGCAGCAGGCATGTGTACACGCTGCTTGTACAAATAAAGCAAGCGGCACAAGGAACCATCCTCTTTCTTCCCCACCAGTCTGAAAAGCTGGAAACATTGGGGAACTCTGCCTTAAAAATATATTTAAAACATTTTTTAAGGTTTTGAAATTCTTTTATTTAAGAGATGGAATTTTCACTCTTGAAAGCTTATGGCACTTAATTTTGCCCCTTAAATTCCCCTCAATTAACATAAACAGTGCCCCCAAACTGGGGGGTGGGGGGAATGGCCTTACCCTATCCAGTTGTACTTTCAGGAACTGCATGAAGGCTGAGGGTTGTCCATAAGCTCTGGAAAATTAGACATTAAAAATCTCATATTTATCATCAAATTGCTTACCTTGATAATTAAAGTACTGTACACATACACATTGTATTTTTGTGATCCTTAGGTAATGGTCTTGGCTATCACAGATTCCTTCTTATTCTAGCTGTTATCTCTTCTCTTGATAATCTAATAGAGACTGTACCATTAGAAAAGCTAGTGTATATTTCAGAGTAATATATCACACTTTTTCCCCCCACAAAAAGAGGGTGAAAATCTGGGTGTGTCTTATACCCTGAATACAGCACTTTTTGGCCTTTTGAAACTCCACCCCCATGCATCCCATTTTTTGCAAAAATGGATGTGCAGAGGGTTTGGGAAGCCTGCAAAGTGCTCCTGGGGGCTGGGGAGGGCAAAAATGAGCGAAAAAGAGGCCATTTTTTGCTTGTTTTCCCCTCCCCTCCAGCCCCCAGCAGCATTCTACAAGCCTCCCAAAGTCTACCCATGCGCTGTGTTTTGTTTTGTTCTGTATTTTGCAAAAAGCAAGGCATGCAAAGGTACAAAAACTTTTTTTTTTAATTTACCTCTTCAAAATCTTGGTGCATCTCATACTCTGGTGCGTCTTATAGTCTGAAAAACACGGTAATATTAAACAATAACCCCATTGACACAAAAACAACTAAGATTTAGGAAAGGGAATGTATTATACCAGAACACTGGGAAGAAAAGATCCTGATAAAGTTGCTGAATGGATTCAGACAAGTATTTCCATCACTAAGAAAAGAAACTTACACCAGCAAAAGCTTCTTAAAGGACTGTAGCAGTGAGTTGGATAAAAAGAGAAATAGTGCATGATGAAATTGTCAATTATGAACATTGTTAGTACTTTTCCTAGCACACCTTGACTGGCACCAGATAGCAGTTCATAATCCTAATTTTCTTTGCCTTTAAAAACGTTGTGTACTGATTTCTGCAGTATGTACTGAAACCCGGTAAAAAAGGCCAGTCACTTCTGATCAGTTGAGAAAATTCTTGCAATGATAGATGTAAAAGATGGTTTTCAAAAAGAATTGCATTACTTAGTGTTGCCTGAGCTTTGCTAATCACTCCTGCTTGCTAATAAGGACTTGAGCTATAAAAATATGGGCAACCACTAGAGGACAGTAAAGAGAGAAAGAAAACTTTGCTTGCTGCCATCTGGTGACTACTGAGATATCTGCCTAGATCTAAGAGCCCTAATTTAAGCACAGACTGAAAAGAGGAAGATAGCTAGAGGAAACAGAGGTTTTGAGCTAAATAGGGGAGTGTTCAAATTTTACTTTTACCTTATAAGGACACCAATTTCCTTCTTTGATTAGGTGAGCTTTGGAAGATGTAATCATTGCCTCACTCGAGTCACTGATGTAGGCCTAGAAGTCACAAGAAGATCAAGCCTTCAGCAACCTCCCTCTCTACTCAGAGATTTCTAGGATCTAAATTAGCTTTCCTTAAGCTTTTATCTTCCAGAAGTCTTGGATTACAACTCCCATCATTCCCAACCCTCATGGCTGGAAACTGGTATCGGTTTCCAAGCATATTTACAGGTCAACAAGTACATTAATGTTCTTGGTTTCTAATTCTGACATAAATAGCAGATAATTCATGATATGATGAAGAAGGAAGATTATGTCAAGATTGCCACATTCAATATTGTGTCTCATATGCCTTATACTACTTGCTCAGGTTTCACAACCTGTGGAGCAGCATGAAGAAATGGTGCATCCCTGCAATAATTTTGGTTTCCAGTTTCAACTTTCCATTCCAAGAAGAAAACAAAAATCAATACCATTATCACTTAGTAATATGACATTTTTCAGAATGGCTGCAACTAATCTATTAGGACTGTAAATCAGCATCAACCGACTTTAACCAACTGAGAAAAGGGGGAAAAAACAGCTCACAGTATTGTGTGTAAAATGTGTAAGATGGTAAATCAAATAGTGACACCAACTAATCATGGAAAAGATCAAGTAAACTACTACTATTATATCTCACCAAAAATACTGATATTTGCATAGAAATGGGACTAGCCCTAAAGCTGAGGCACAATGCTCTTGCCCCACATCATGTGCAGCATCTTCCTTTCAGATGCTAAGCATGAGTGATGGCATGGACTAGTATAAGAATTACTGGGGATTCCCTGAAGAAGTCTCATGTCTAACTAACATAGTAAGATAACATGTATTTGTCTAAGACACAATTTGCTGTTTCTCTTCACACAAATGCTTAACCTGTTAAATTAGCCAGGGGTGCTATATTTGTACAAGTAAAGTTAGTTCAGGAGCCTACAACTAAAATACTTTTTTTCTTTTTGGAACAGATATTGGACATCTATGACACAAGTAGTCCTTGCCTTACAACCATGTGTAAAGATTACAACAGCACTGGGAGAATTGACTTATGACCAGTCCTCATATTTATCTGCATCATCCCTGCAATCATGTGATCAATAATCTGGATGCTTGGCAACCAGTTCACACTTAAAGACGAATGCAGCAGCCTAGTCACTTGATCACTATTTGTGACCTTTCCAGCTAGCTTCCAACAAGCGTCAGTGGGGAAGCCAGTGGGAAGTTGCAAGTGGCAGTCACATGATAGCTTGCATAACAACCAGGTGATTCACTTAACCACAGCAGTGATTATGTGAGCCTCATTTAAAAACTGCACTACTTGATGAATTTTCTGGTTATTATTGTTGCTGTAAGTTGAGGACTACCTGTAATCTGATACTGTTGATCTATAGGTCACACGAATCCCCGTGTGACCATAAAAATTTGGACCTGGCAATATTCAGTCATAGAAACATAAGAACTGATCAAGAATATATTCAATAACAGTGCTGCAATAAAAAAATATATACATTGATATTATGCATTTGATTTAAGGCATATTGATTTTCTAATCTGCATAGTACAGCAAAGGATAATTTCCTTTTTCACTCTGAAGCTCCATTTGAAGCTCCATATGATTAAAGCACCAATAGTGTGATTTGCTCTTCTGCTAGCAGTAAGGGGATTATCTAGAATCTAAAAAATCTAAAATCTTATTCTTCCTTGAAAATGAAGTTATGGCTCTCCTTCAGATTCATTCAAGGGTGGTTTGTGGAATTTACCTGTTTTTTTTACTACTTCTGTGAATTAGAACCGGTGGAAAAAAACTATCAATTCTGAGCACCGAATTTATTCTGAGTAAATAAACTGAACAATTCTTCCACAGACCTACTTAATATCTCTTCCCCGCCCCCCAGTACATCTTTATTTTAATTCTTCGTTTTGATTCAATTTAATTTTTCTAATGCAATTTAGGCAGGGACAGGTTGTTGTTATTAAGAAGCAGTGGAAAGATAAAAATCCAATTTAGTAAACACAATGAAAACTCTAAGATTTCATTTGTTCATTCTTGGATTTTCTGAAGTCTTAAAAATCAGAACATTGCAAAACAGTTTGCTTGTAATTGAGCCTTTACCAATAGCTTCACAAGCTAACTGAAAAGTATATTCCACTCTGTTTTGTGGAGCTGACTGCTCAGTTATCTGTAAAAGTTGATTTCTAGTTGACTTACAGAATAATACCCAACAGGATGGGGGTTAGGCTGATAAAAGGAAGTTGAATTCTCAGAGGCGAAATCAATTTAGAGTAGGAAGTTCAGCTTTCTCCCAATAGGGTCTTACTACTTTCTCTCTCCTTCCACAGGTTCAGAATTTCGTTTCAGTATCCCACAAACTTCTGATTAATACCAAACCCACTCCAGTGAAAAACACAACTGTAGTATGATTAAAAACATTATTTCTATATATAACTATAGGCATCCCAAAATGCTAAATTACAACCTGCCATAAAGTTACCAACCCAGAGTTAATGTACCGCATCTTTCATTCTTAGCTAGGTCATCCATACACTAGGCAGAGGTCCCCAAACTTGGCAACTTTAAGACTTCTGGACTTCAACTCCCACTATGCACTATGGAGACAAAATGGGCATCACTAGAGTCTGATCTTCCAAACGTTTACAAGTGCAAGGAGTACAGTATTTGCAGTCCGGTGGTTGGGGCTGAGGGTTAGAGGATGCTTCCACTCTGCATCCCGTTGCCCCTGCATTAAGCAGAGAAGATCAGCTAGGCTTCTCACATACACTTCCAGTTGACCCAAAGGTGCTTTTTCATGAGCCAACTGGACTTTCTACACACTTCCAGTTGATATTTATACTAATGTTATCCACTGGGCTCCTCCAACACGAAGGCCCCGTTCAATATTATTAAGCAAAGCATCAGCCGGCACAGTGTAGACCAGATCAAAGCTCGTGACTAAGGAGGCAGCCCCCAAAATCGATTTTAAAGTAAAGGAACCCGGTCTTACCCAATGTCCCTTTTTCCTTAAGGGATTTTGATCCCCAAACCCTCCGCACGTTTTGGCTGTCGACCGGATTCATCTTCAGCTTAGCCCGGATAACCAAAAGCGGGCGAGAGAGGAGCAACACGGGCGCCTACTTCCACGTGTGCAGAGAAAAGCGCAATCGTCGCGTTTGTAACGGGCGCCAGAAATGAAACTCAGCCTTCCCTGCCCCAATCATTGGTCCGGGCCACGTTACCGGCTGCTTTCAAATCTGACGACAGCTACTTCTTCATTTGTTAAACGAAACAGGAAGCTTTTCTCTGGGGGCTGCGCGCAGCTCTTGTCGTTGGTCCCATGTAATGAAAACGGATTAGTGCGTTTCCCCGCGGTTGATTTTTGGAAGCGTTTCTTTTTTGCAAGCAATACACGCCAGTCCCGAGAACTTTTATTCACGAGCAGATTTCACGCGAGAACGAAGAGTTGGATGTTGCTGCTTTACGGAACTGTAGGTACGTATTTTTATATCGTATGAATGAACACGAGTTTATGTCATGGTTATTACGATGGCTGGTCGCAGAGTCAGCCAGATGTTTACACCGGATTTGGCATCGTTTGTCCATCTAGCGAGGCTTTCCCAAGGACCCGAGATAGGCAGATGTTAATAATATTGAAGTTGTCGTGGTAGGATGCAAACTGATCCAAGAAAGCTGCCTTTTACAATTGAGTGATTGCAAATGATTTTGTCAATGCCTGGGGTGTTCATGTCAAGCCGCTGTTACTATTAGTACGTTTGGTTTTTTGCATCAGTCGGTCTACTTCTGCTTGCAGGTGTTTGCATTTTGTGGTTTTTTTCCTGTTCTTTCTCTTCTCTTCTGATGCTTACACTACTCAGTTGTTTTGTCTGTCTTATCCAGTTGTTAAGCCTTGAGCGTTGTGTGGCAGGTATTTGTCTGTTTGAACTGTAAAATCCCAGAGTGCTTTAACCTCTTCATTTTCTATTACTTCGTCTGTTTTGTGGGCCTACCAATTCTTGTTTCCAGGCAAGTGATTATTTCCTACAAATAGGCCTGTGCAACATAATTGTGTCATGACATTTGTTTCTAATCACTGTGTACGATCTTTTTTTTTCTTCTGCAGCAGCTAATTATGTGATCAGCTTCTTTGCTTTTGCTGTTCTGGTGCTGTTTTCTTAACTCTGATTTTGTATGCATTTGTTCTCCCAACTTGGTCTTGTGTGGTCAAAATTAGCCCCTGTATTATTATGGTTCTTGTTTTTATCCCATCTTTATATGAATTTATTTGGTCAACTCAAATCAGCACAATATGTTTTCCCCACAACCACCTTGTGAGTTGGGTTGGGCTGAAAGAAAGCTGCCTTTAATGCCTAAAAGGGAGGCTTAAAACTAGATCAGCATCTTAATCACGACAGCAAATTGGTGCTGTCTATTTTATTACTATCTCTCTATAAAAATGGAAGAAATCTGTTTCATGTGTTTTAAGACTACATGTATAAAATCCTTTGTCGGTATGTTTCTTCCCTATTTCCCAGACATTTTTCACAAAAGTTTATATTTCTTAGTAGCAAGTTGAAAATACATACAGTACTTTCTTACAAACTTTTGACATACAGTAGAAAGGCATAATATTGAAAGGGGTGGGAGGGAATCTTGTATATGCTTCCATAGGTAAATATCACAGACTCACTGGCTTAAATTAAAACAACATGCAAAGCCTCAATATGGCTTGTGGCTTTAATGCATTGTGAAAGTATGATTTGAAAATTATGTTTTAACATCTTGTATAAACCTGGAAAACTATTAATTTGCCAGATTTATAGGACATTTTTTAAAAAAAATAGGAGCTGGGGAGGGATTTTAATATTCCAACAAGCTCGTGGGGTAGATTGATCTGAGTCATCTAATTAACCTTTATGATTGTTGGTTGATTGAAATCAGGTCTAGTAACTAATATATAACTCTAGAAATGTAATAAACAGTTTTATTTGGTAACCATGATTACATAAATGAATGAGGCCTGAATGAATGTGTACAATGTGCTATACATTTGTGTACTATTTCACTTGTAAAAAAATAGAAATAAATGTTCATCAAACACATTCTTTGGGCATGCAGTAAGAGCTTATATTAATTTCAGTTAATTAGTGCTATTAACTCATTTAAGGTAATTAAGCCCTAATGTGCAAATAAGGTCACAAAACATTTTCACATGACTCCGAGATACTGCAACTGTCATAAATACATGCCAGTTGCCAAGCATCCAAATTTTGATCCTGTGATCATGGGGATGCTGAAGGTGTCATAAGTGTGAACAATGTCACATATCAGTGCTATTGTAACTATCACTAAATAAATGATTGCAAGTCAAGGACTATAAGGGCAAATCCAGTCTTTTGGGAAGAGTGCTTGTGTTTATTCCTATACTAACGAAAGTTATTGAATCTATGGAATCACATGCATGAGTGACCGCCATAAATGTGGCTTTTTTATAGGTGGTCCACAACATACAACCATTTGAAGTTACAATGGCACTGAAAAATGTGACTTACAACCAGTTCTCACCTTTACATTCCTCACAGCATTCCTACTGTTGCATGATTAAAATTCAGGCAATTGTCAACCAGCCTGTATTTATGAGAATTGCAGATTACACAACCCAGAGTTGCTGGGTTCTGTAAACACCATTTATGATCTTCCCAGCTGGCTTAAAGGGGAGGATGCCAGATTCATTTAATGACCACATGAATGACTTAACCATGGCAAGAAGAGTTCTAACATCGGATGAGATACACTTAACAACCACCTTGCTTAGCAACAAGCAATTGGCCCCAATTGTGGTTATATTTGAAGCCTCCCCTTATACATCAATCAATGTTATGTGTTTGGGTGCCATGGCAATACACATGAAATATTTCATGAAGTATTGGAATGTGTATTGGAATGCAGCACAATCCAGGTTTTCTATACTTCCTGCTTCAATTTAGCTGATGTTGTGCAATTGTGGTTGGTGCTCTGGAGGCCTTAAAATTTTTAAATCCTGTGGACCACTAATATGATTTTTTAAAAAAGATAAATAGGATTTAGTGCAATATCAAAAATGCAAATAATTTTTCTGCGGACCATCCTGCTAGGTTTAATTATTGCTTTAAAAACAACTTGTGGTTTCATATCCCATGAGGACATGTGGCAAATGCCATAGTAAAATACAGACGTGAAGTCTTCCACGAATGAAGTCTTCCATCTGATTTCTGAAACCTTCCAGTCAAAGCATAGCTGTTAAAGACTGCAACTTGAGAAGTTGGAGAACTTATACCAATTAAAAATAGATGATATAAAAATAGACCAGCTGTTCCCATTGCAGATGACAGGAACTCATTGTGAGGGACGACTCACACCCTGGATGGCACTTCATTACCCTACTACCGTCAGGAAGGAAATATAGAAGCATAGCCAGTCCCACAACAGGCTGAAAAACAGTTTCTATGGGCTGTCAGACTCCTGAATACAAAGTAACATCATAACTACATAATACCATGGAGTTGCAGGGCAGGCACAACATGTAACATGTTAACACTGGTGCAATAGGACTGGGGGTTAGTTAATATGATTTATTGGGTTAGGGATTTTCTGTCTTCACTGTGAGTTGTATTGTGTTGTGGGGGGTGCACTGAGGGAGCTCAACCAATCTTATTGTACTTATGTTGTGCACTGACAAATAAATAATTCTTTTTAAAAAAGATGCTCTTTATTTTAAGAATTAAAATTCCTGAATTTCCCAAACCAACATGGTGATTCCTAAAAATGCTGGAAGCTGAAATCCATCCAGCTGGGTAAATTTAAGTTCTGACCCAGTATGAGACAGTTTTGGATGGTCATTAACTCAGCAACCACATCACATTAGCTTGATCATGGCCACAGATTACTGTTAATAACCACCCAAAGACAACATATGTTTGCATGCAATATATTCATTCGGATGTAAAAAATGACTCCAGTTCTCTGAGCTGGCAGTTGAATAGGAAAAAAATGGAGTGAAGCCAATCATAACCTGGAAAAGTTATCATATTTTGGTCACATTTTAGTGGCCAGAAATCTCTCTTCTGGGACTTGTAAAAGATCAAATTATTTTATGTGATATAATCATGAGTTGCAACTTCATTTAATACACGCCTTTGCTTTGTGTTGGTGAAGGACCAAATTCCCAGAAGGCATTAGAAATTTGATTATTCTCCCAGGGATAGAATGGGAGCAAGTCCCCATAATATTTGGATTTGCTTGGTAGTTCTTCTTTTCTGGACACACATCTTTTTTGTACTCTTGATTTATTGTTGTAGCTTTTTATAATATAAAGTATTAAAAATTGTTGGAACTTGGATCTTTTAAAAAAATCTATATAAATAAAAATCAGGATTTTTGAACCAAAGGTATGGCTGTGCTATGAAGGTGAATTTAAAAGCATATATAGACATAATAAAGGCAATTACGTATAGGAAATTATATAGCAGAGTTCCCCAATGTTTCCAGCTTTTGGGTGGGGGTTGTGTGGTTCCACACAAGCAGCCGGCAAGTGCGTGGGCATGTAGCTCCATTTGCGTGACACTGCACACTTGCACCTACCACTCCCTCAAATGGAGCACACGGACATCGTTCGCCCACTGCGCAAGTGAGGATGTGCATGCATGCGCTCCTCCCCAGCCATTTCCATGGCCAGTTACAATCCCCTCACGGCCCACAAATTGGGGACCCCTGCTATATAGAACAAAACCCACAAAGTAACCCAGATGGAAAGATAGAATGCCACAAACTATTCAGCAAACATTCTTCTTGAATACTGACAGAACATAGAAGTAGCACAGGACACTGTTACTGTACTTTGTATTACTTTTGAGCAATCTGAGACTTTGGAAATTTATATGGAAATATTTCAGACAGTGAGATGGGCATTTCCCACACTGGCGATTCAAAACTATTAACCATCACTTTTATGTGTATGTTGTTTGTTACAATTAAATATGATTAAATGCCACTGGGCAAAGAATACTGCACTGTGTGGATTTTACGTCCAGATGGTCTGTTTTTCAAGTTTATCATCAAGACCTTTTTTTTTTTTGCAAACAAATTTTATTTACAAAAGTAGATGTACTAATTTGCACTGGCATGTCAGCCATCCAACAATATATAAACCTCTCTTGATCGCTCTGAAAACATAAAAAGGGAATGGAAAAATGTGTTAGATGTAACTTGAAAGCAAAGCTGTATCTTTGCTATGTATCTTTCATTCTATGTCAGATACCACATTGGTACTGTGTTTGGTGACTCAGATAAGTCGGTCTTGTGTAATTGCTTTCACAAAGTCATTGCCTGTGGATTTCCCAGCAAAAGAGGGGCGAGCCTCAGCAGTGCACGAACTGGCATCTTCAGTGGTTTGAATTTCAAGAGGAGCTCAGAAAAGCTTGTACTACCTAGAAAATATTTTGAGAGAAATGCTGTGTTTTAGAATCAAAAACAGGTAGTCCCTGTCTTATAACCGTTTGTTTAGTGACTGAAATTATAACGGCACTGAAAAAGTGACATATGACTGGTTTTCACATGACCTTCGCTGCACCCCATGATCACATGATCAAAATTCAGACTCTTGGCAACTGACTCATATTTATAATGGTTGCTGTGTCCTGGAATCATGTGATCACCTTTTGCAACTTTCTGACAAGCAAAGTCACTGATGGAACCAGATTCGCTTAACAACTGTGTTACTTACTTAATAACTGCGATGATTCACTTTAATGACTGTGCAGAAAAGGTCATAAAATGGTGCAAAACTCACTTAACCCCTGTCTCACTTAGCAACAAAAACACATGGACTCAATTGTGATCATAAGTCGTGAACTCTTTGATGATGAACAGTTTTGATTTTCCTATTATTTAAAACAGACACCCAACAGGCACATTTTGACAGGGTTCATAGAACCAACTATAATTTAATACATTTAGTGTACAGATAATCACATCACCATGCTTTAAAAATTATGCTTTATGCCTTCTCTAGCCTATTGGGTTTTATTCATCCAACAATATTAAATGATGACAATGAATCTAGTTTTCATTTGGTCTATCATAAATTCATCCTCTCTCTTGCAAGAGGTGAGGTATGTTTCAGAATGCAATGAAATTCTACAATAGTTATTTAATGATGTATTGCAACTCAGTGAAATAAATTATATTGGATTTTCTTAGTAAGTACTTCAGTTCCTGGTATTTACCAGAAATGCTAAGGCCTTTATTTGAAAGTTGAAACAGCCACTGAGCTAAAGGGATAGAAAGTCTAAATTAATACAAATCAGTAGATTTGGAAACTATTCCAAATATACAATGTACTTTTCCTTAGTGTTAAAATATTTTTAAAAGAACCAAAATGGTAAATTTACCTTCCAAACCTCCAGCTAATAGCTGTCCTGGAATTGGGACTGAATGATATATAAGGAAACACGCCAACATACTTAATTGAGATTCATCAATAAGCTGTCCACTTAAATAGGAATGTAAACAAATATCACCACCAGCTGAAATACACACAAGGAGATGTTTTAGGGGATATAAATGGGATCTGCACCAAATATTGGAAAGTAGAGTTCTGTTCAAAATTCTAGCAAGCTCTTACTCTCTGATATTTCATACCTTTCACTATCATCATTACCCATTTCCTCTTTCTTCTCTCAATTACCAGTTAAAAAGGATTCATTATGGATTCCACATCATTAATAGAGGAGTACCTCTTAATTTTTTTCCAAAGTGTGTTTTTCCCTTCAGCTAATCCTGGAACTGCCTTATACCTAACTGATACTTCCCTCGTATGAATATGCCTCCATCTTTACTATACACCAACAGAGAACTGAGTTTCTAATTACCATATTAATTTTCTTCAATTCTAGGTTAAAAGTCAAAATTAAAGTAGAACCATTTTCAATTGAAAGAACTTATTGTAGTCTTACTCTACCAGCAAAATAAATAATAAAAGCTTTACCTTGCAGCCACTGATCCAAGGTATTATCTATAGAACACTTCATCACAGGTAAAAATTCTGAATTCATGAAAAGTCCTGAATGTGGATTTTTTCTTATTCTTTCCTGATGATTTCTGGAATTAAAAAACTCTAGAACCAATTTTATCTGCCACAAATCAAATGTCTCAGACATTTCCTTCTTTTCTAATCTTCTCACAGCCTAGCACAAAAGAAAATGAAGATGGAATTAAATTAATACAGTAGGGGCAAAGGAGTTATGTGTAAGATAATTATCACAAGGTGATAATGTTTCACTGAATTTGATTTTCGTCAGATATATATGTTTGTTATAGATAATAATAAAATTTTGTTGAATTCTAGAAGGCATAAAAATAAAATGTGACTGAGGATAAATTATTACAAGAAGCTTTTTAAAACATAATTCAAGAGATCAAAATAAATGTAGATTGCAAATGCTTTATGCTTTGTTTACTTTAAACTAGAAAATAAGCATATATATGAATAAGAACACATGCTGAGGAGAAAAAAATACCTGATCAATTGCTATATAAGCAGGCAACATTTCTGGATTCTCTTGAGTAACACACTCATACAGAATGGATGAAAAGAGGTCAAAAACTTCAGGTTTCTGAAGCAAGAAAAATATATTTATAAAGCATGCCATCTACTCTTTAAACATTTGTGCTTTTTTTCTAATTAGTCCAATTCCTAAACATATTTGGGAACCTTTCCAAAGTTTCTGCACAACAGAAAAGTGTTTTATGTTCTACACTATCTAAACTAGAACACAGCATTCAGTTAAAAAAAAGTTTTCCATCTATAGACACAAATCATATAATCTTCTTGGATCCCAATATCAGAAAGCCAGAATTAAATGCAGAATAGTGAATCCCATATTCATTTATTTAAAATGCAATGTGTGTATAGATATTAACTATTTCATCATGGTTAGGAGAAACCAATTCCCTTGGCATTTTTAGAGCTTCGGTGATGAAGTCATTGGTGACTTGGCAACTACATAGACGTTCACCATTATGCTCCTCATTACTCCGTTGACTACAGATCCCATAATTTCTGATCAGCATATCCTCTGGCTGCCAATTATGGGAATTGTGGCCCAATATAGCTGAGAAATTCAGGTTCGATAAGGATGATCTATGCCATTAGACACTTTAGAAGTTTTGACCAATATAACTAATTCCCTTACACACCCTCCCTCATTTCCCCAGCTAGGTTTACACCTGACAACGTACTTGCCCCATAGTTGCAGCTGGCTTGCAAAAATAGTCAGCAAATGAAAGCAGCGCTGGATCAGATGTGAAAGCAGAAATAGCTTCTGGCTAAAAATAAAATGATATTTGAAATTAGAAGATTTCCCTTTTTTGGTTGCAAACTATTATTCTTTATGAAAAAGTACATTTTTCACACCACCACCATCGGTGTCTTGGTAAAAAGAACTTCTTGAAAAATACTTATGAAAAATCTCCACCTGTTTAAACTAGTGGAATACACTCCGTGTGGTGCTATGGTTAATACAGAATACAGGGATCTGACTGCTGATGCACTTATTCTTAAGCCATTGCATTAGTAAACTATAAACTTCCAAGCCCAATTCAGAATAGTAGTTATTAGATATAAAGCTCTACATAGTACTATGTTGGACATGGTATATTCAAAATGATTCTTCCTGTCACATGAAATCACGAGACGCTGGGCTTGGGTGGGGTTTTTCTGTGGTAGTTCCAATCCTCCATAATTCTCACTGTCAGAGATATCTCTCTCTTTCCCCCCACCCTGCTCCCAGCATTCCATTTCTGTTATCCAGGTGCAATTCAATGCACTGATTATTAAACCCTATATGGCTCACGCCCTTGGGATCTTAGAGATAACCTCTCCCAAACAGAGTAACAGAGTTGGAAGGAACCTTGAAGGTCATCGAGTCCAACCCCCTGCCCAAGCAGGAGACCCTACACCATTTCTGACAGATGCCCTCTTGACCAAAGTGAAAAGAGGAATGCCTGCTGAAGGTCCCCTCTTAATATGAGAGAGAGCGGGAAGCAGTGGCTGCTCCCTTCCTTGGGAATTGCTAACTCCCAAGGCAAGAATGGTCTCTATTCTTATCACCTTTTGGAGAATAGTTACAATGTGAGTTTTCGGAAGTCTTTAAGAGGATCTGGATCATTATGGTTTGTTATTACTTTTATTTTTTTTAAAAAAAAATTAGAACACTATCCAGAATCTCCAGAATAAATCAATCAATCAAGTTTGCAATAACCTGATGGTTTTTCAGTTTTATTTCCTGTTCTGTTCTATTACTTATTTGTTTATTTGTAGTCATAAATTCAACAGAAACCTGTCAGCGATTCCAAAGCCATCCTGAAATAAAAAGATTTTTAGAATTCATCTGAAGTCAATACTGGGCAAAATAATTGGCAATATATTGTTCCTAGGGAAACTATAGGAACGGGTCATGATTTCAGTAGAATTGAATTTGAAGGCTGGGGAGAGAGGGGTGTGGGGGTCAGGATACACATTCTCTAGGAATATTGCCAAAGGACAAAATAAAGATGATATTTTGTATTGCAGTTAGAGATGAGGCAAAAATTTAAGCCAGATAATCTATTTGGGGAATAGACTTTGAAGATGGAAATCAGAGCAGATCACTGAGGTATATATATATAGTATATATGTAGTAAAAAAGATCATTACCAAAATTTGGTCATTTTGCCACTAATTAAAGAATCAGAGTTATGGGTTGCAAATTCCTGCTGTGACTGTACATTAAGTCAGACCATTCCCTCCCCATTCCGGGGAAGGTCACTGCAAAATCCCCATTTCCTCCCAATCAGCTGGGACTCAGGAGGCAGAGAATACATGGGGACGGGGCCAGTCAGAGGTGGTATTTACCGGTTCTCCAGAACTGGTCAGAACCTGCTGAATACCACCTCTGGATTAGATGGTAGCACATAGCACGGTAATTTCAAAGGGAGAGAAGAGCTACCTTTACTGCATAGGCATCTGTCTTTCGGTGCGTTACAGTCTGTGCTAGCAAGCTTCGCCAGCCCATGGGGTCTTCTTTGTAGGAAAGCTGCCCAGCTCTCAGTTTTACATAGAGGACACCATCCTTTGAAAGAATTGATCTGGAGGGGAAAAAGAGGGAAATATTGAGTTGAACTATTTATTTATTCTTTTTTTGTACAAACAGCGCAAGAAGATATGCTCTGTATGGTTGCTCATGTAACTTAAGAATGTACAGTGTAAATACTTCTATATACTTCAAGTATACTTCAATATAATACTAAATACTTCAGTATACTAAGTACACAGTGAAAGTCGGTTAGGGCAGCAGGGGCATGAAGCACAGAGGGCTAACAGCACAGAAGGGAAGAGATAGTGGCTGGAGGGAATTAAAGTGCCTCTGTGGTCTTAAGCGCACACAGGTTGCTAAGTGTCTGATCATGTGACTGTGATGGTGCCACAACAGTTGTAACTTTAAGGACTAAATAATAAGTCATTGCGAGAATAAAAATAAGTTAAGTATTATCTGTAGCAAACAGTTAAAAAGCAAACAGCTGTTTGTCCCAAGGATGCTTTTTCAAGAGGCAACTGGACTTTCTGGTTGACCTGGATGATTGAGAATCTCCATAGGTAAACAGCTGTTTATATTTGGGTTCCAGCATTTCTCCAGAGCCAATAAAATTGCAAGGCAGCGTGCAACTCTCCAGAATGTTCACTATAACACTTACTTTAAATGATGCACCCCT
Organism: Thamnophis elegans; assembly: GCF_009769535.1. Lineage (NCBI taxonomy): Eukaryota > Metazoa > Chordata > Lepidosauria > Squamata > Natricidae > Thamnophis > Thamnophis elegans. Next base: position 99,166,949 of record NC_045544.1, on the reverse strand, counting down.
TTGCTTAAATCGATCAGCAGTTCCCAATATCGGGGACCTTTCACTCTGATCTGGAAGGATAACAAATTGAAACTGTAGATATTGATAAGATTACAAAAAAAACTTCAAGTCCCTTATTTCAGAGGAAGTCTCCATACTTCCTAAAGAATCCCTCCCCCGGGCAAAGTCAAGGGAGTCTGATATAATGAAATATTGCCCTTGAAGAAAATATCTTCTTATTAAACATGCATTCTCAGAAATGCTGCCTGCATGTATGGGGGTTTAGAAGCTACATCTCAGTCACTTTGCAAAACAAAATTGTCTTGCATACCTGCTTCAGTAAATGAAGTTCAGGGAGAAGGGTGGGTGCCATAAGTTCCTCAGATGTTTGTTCATACCACTGAGTTCCCTTTGAAATACAAAACCATTTAGTCAAAAGTTATGAAATGTAGAAGTAGAAAACATTCACAAATCACATAAGCTGCCTGCTGGTCTTCTTGTATTCGGGTCTTTTCCCGTGGAAGAAAAGAAATATATAGTTAGTCAGTTAGGATTTGTTTTTTTTCCTTCCAATGGGCACAAACACCCCAGATGGAATGTATAGAAACACCCTCCCACTCCCATCTCAAATTCAAAATACTACTTTTCTCATTACAGGCATGAAAGATGTTTTCTAAATCTCATGGGATGAAACAATCGGGTTTCAAGAAAGCCGACGGATTACTACATGGAAAAATCTTCTAATTTTAAGGTTCCCTATCATGGGATGTTTCTGCCTTAGACGCTTCCAGCGACAGTGCTTTAATCTGTCCTCAGTACTACAAAATAATGAGCTGATATATCCTGGTTCTTCATAATCGTATCTTTCATTTCATGTATTTATCTTAAAGTTGTGCCAAATTACGTATGGAGTGTGGCTGTTTCTTTAAGCCAACCTTTCTTAACAGGATCTGCAGGACCCTGGAGTTCCATAAGAGTTCAGTAGTAGTTCTATGAGAGATTTTGATAGAAAAAAAAATTCATATTTTTTAAACTTTGCACTTTGACCATTATTATTGGATGATTATATCCACAACTTAATGATCACATTAATGTATTGTGAACTGTAGATATTGTTTCCCTGAGATTTGAAAATTATATCAAAGGTTATTCCAGGGTAAAAAGATGAAGCAGTCTGCTTTAAGCTAAAACAATTGGAATACACCAAACGTTCCAAGAGGCAGGGCTAGGGTTTAGTGATGGATAGTTGTATAAAGTGTACCAGCTACATAACAATTCTAATGTCTAATGTTTTACACTACATCAGCAAGATATGTAATAACTTTGTAATGTTTTACAAAGGTATTACATACCTTGGATTATTTATAGAAACATCCTTTTTCATTTTGAGAAAGTTTTGATTTTCTAACTCAAAACAGCAATTGTGAGTTACTATCCCTCCCGTTCTTTCAAAGAATATTGCTAGATAGCTTGGCTTTCTCCAGGTCAGGCCGCACTCTGCAGTAATTTCACCTGTGAGCAACTGTGGAAGAGTTATTTTTCCCCACCAGCCTTTCAGAGAATAAGATCTTTTTTTCTCCACAGGTCACACAATTTACATACCTTGTAGGTAACCTCCAGCAATGCATAGCAAGGAGTATCTGTATCCACATCCACAGGGACAAGGAGTCTGGGTTCAGCTGCCAGGACATACAGATGCCTCAGGGCTTGAAGGTGATACCTGTGCAGAGAAGAAATAATTTAGGCTGTGTCTCTTTCTGTACGGATCCATCCATCTCTTATGAATACCCAAAGATCCATTTAAAAACCCTTCCGGTCCTAAGAGCCAAGGTGGCGCAGTGGTTAAATGCAGCACTGCAGGCTACTGCTAGATCAGCAGGTCAGCGGTTCAAATCTCACCGGCTCAGGGTTGACTCAGCCTTCCATCCTTCCGAGGTGGGTAAAATGAGGACCCAGATTGTTGGGGGCAATATGCTGACTCTCTGTAAACCGCTTAGAGAGGCCTGAAAGGCCTATGAAGCGGTATATAAGTCTACTGCTATTGCTATTGCTATTGCTACTTTTGGAGAAATGTGGTCTCGATTCTGTGAAACACTTTTTTCAAAATGATCCAGATTTCATAGTTATTGAGAAAAGGGAAATGCTCTGGAGAGCCTTGAGAAGTTATCAAGGATAAATTTGGAATTAAAACGTCTGAAATTAGAATGTGTACATTTACATGGGTTCAGGCATATATGCCCACCACAAAGATTTCTGAGTTGTAACTTTTCTTTTTCCTGAGGGAGAGGGAGAGAGAACAAGAACACTTTGTTCCTTTGCCAGAGGACAATTGTGCTGGCCTGGAGACTGACAGGTATTAGACCTTCAGTTTCATATAACTGAAATACAATATATGCTTCATTCATTTACCTAGAAAGATTCATTTTAAAAAATCTATAAAGCTTTTCACAAAATTGTTGTGATTTTAGTGCATTAATATTTATAGACTGCAGAGACTGGGTATTTACCCAGAGTCATCCTGTGATAAGATGGGTAGACAGACAGGTTTAATTGAATTTTAGAGCTGGTGAATATCATTGGTCAGTCTGGCACACAGAAGTTCAATGGGACTATTCTGACGGTAGAACTTTAGTGTCATCAGTTTAAATTCTGTTTCTTTTTGCATGGTGCATAAGGGAAAAAAATAAGTTTCTAATTCCGTGATGTTTTACAGTTTTTTCATATTTCCTCTTCCTTCCACAATCTGTCCCAAGTCGTCTTTACACATACTGAAAATTATTCCATTTATTCTACAACATTAAATAAATATGGAATTGGGCAGCCAGTACATTTAAAGAAATAATTGAAGATCAGCAGAGATATCAAAATGTTAGGCTTTCTCTAGATCTTTGCAATTACTACATAAAAATTTCAACATTTCTTTATTTTTAACAAATTTGTATGCACTATAGACATTACAAGTTGAAACCTTTTTGACAAATGTATCAGGCCAAACTATTTGTAGCATTAGATTTTAAATGTACTTCCTAATCCGTTCCCTTTACCTGTTATCGGTACTGTGAACCGGGAAATGAGGGTAAAGTGCACAAAGAAGAGCAGCAATTGAGGAATTTGAAGTGCTAAGTGAATATCTGCAAAGAAACAATATTTTCCCATGAGTTAATAAAAAGCATTTCCTTGTCAAGCCAAAATGTGATCCCAACTTATAATGATCGTAGTATCAGGTCTATGCCAATGAAAGGCTAAAAAGAGCTACAAGACTATTCGGTCATCTTGTCCAGTTAATTTAACAGGCATCATGAAAAAAGGTTTTTTCAGCTCTATTAATCAACAGCTTTTAAATGGAGATGACAGGGATTTCATTCAAAATTTGCAAGCAAAATATACTGTCTTACATGGACAGATGGAAGAATAGTTCAATCCCGATTGGCTTGCTTTTTAAAATATATTATATGCCATCAAGTCATTGTCAGCTCTTAACCAAATATATTTTTCTTCATGATTGACTCGCTTTAATTAAACATATTTACAGAAACATTTTCTGCAGATTTTATTTTTCTTGTAGGAAACTAGCTTTTGAAAGAATTTGAAATTATTATAGCAAGATGCATGGAAAGACTCAGATCATCAAAGCTAAGCTTCTGGGTCACTGTAATGTCACTCAGTCCTGCTCTTTATTCTAGGTCTTTTTTTACATGAGAATGTAAAAAATCCTTATACTTGTGATTACGCAGCATGATGATAAACAATAAAACCAATACAAGGGGATGTGGTTTTTAAAAGTTACCAAGAAGAATTGCACCATAAAAGGCGAGAAAGTAAAACATATGAACATCAGATGAATTTTTTACAGTGTCTTATTAAGTCAAGTCACAAAGCAGTGAAGGACCATCGGGGAAAGTGACATTACTGAAAATGCTCTTATGAGATCCCTTTCAATGTTTCCATATTTTTGTTCCTCTTTGAACAAAACAACCAATCTAAAGACTGGTGTTCTCGCAAGGCTATAATCATCCTAAATTCATATAACTAAGCAAAACTGTGGACACAAAGATGTATCCTTCATTGCAGTCTATCTGTATACCAATGTTAATCTCAAAGAGATCTTAGATTCTTCAGGAGTTGTTTTGTTTTGTTTTGTTTTTGCATTCTGGATGTTTATATGCATGGAAATATAAAGGACCAGCGGATAACTCGGCGTTGTCCAGGTATTTATTTATAGGGGGGAAATGTCTGGACCAAACCTAATATCTAATGTTGGATTTTCCCCCTTACCAGAGGGAGCCCCCTTGTGGAGTACTGTGAAGCTGTTACCATTGCAACTCCACTGTGTTGCACAATAGAAGCCATTTTAAGGCACAACAGGCTGTATCTCAACAGAACACCCATCCTGAGGAGTTTTAGGGTATCTTATCCCCACAATGTTTTTATCCAGAGGGTAAGTCATCTGTGTACCAAGTTTGGTTGAAATTTCTCTCACACACACAGAGTTTATATATATTAAGAAGCAGAAGATTATTTTTCAGATCACCTTCCTCCTCCCAGAAAAAGGAGTCCCAGAGCCATATGGTGTGCCATATGGAATCCATAGTTCATTTCTCCACCGGTCTTCTTGTGTAGAAAACGACAGAGCTGAAGAACCTTCAGGTTCCCAGATCCTGCCATCACCATTGCAAGGGAAAGCAACACCACACTCAGGCATGTCTCTAGGTTATAGTGTCCAGCCTGAGAAATATGAAAGAGATTGTTTTTTATACCTACTTTTGCACATTCTAAATAGGCTTCTAAGCTGGTAAGATTGCAATCTTGAGACAAACTTAATTTTAGCAAATGACAGACTATATAAAGCACACCAACTTCCTTAATACTTTGAAAAAATATTCATTTATACCAATAATAAGCAACCCACATCCTGTACATATGCACCCAAACCCGGTGCCCAGGATCACTCCTTCATTATTCAGCGGCAAAATACTGATTTGAACAGTCAGTTTTTTTTTCTTTTGTGAGCGCAAATCAAGCTTTGTATTAAATGTTAAAGTTCTTCCCCATCACCTAAACACTGAAAGAAATAAGATGAAAGTCTACTGTCCCCCCCCCCCCCAGGGGTGGGTTTCCCACCCCGTTCCAACCGATTCGGTTGGAACGGGGCCGGCGGCGTCCTCGTGCACGCGCGTGGTGCACGCATGCGTACTAGCGTCTGTGCGATGCTCCAGCTGCTCCTGGAGGATCGTGCAGATGCTGTATGCGTCCTGCGCATGCGTGGAAGCGCAGAACTCGTCAAAACCGGGTAAGGAGCGCGGGTGGGCCCTTTGCCGTTCCCGGAAGTTACTTACTTCCGGGTTCACCAACCAACCGGGACCGCCGCGAACCGGTTGAAACCCACCCCTGCCTCCCCCCCAGTAATGTTACCCTATTACAGCCATATAACTACAGCCCCTGGCAGATAAACACAATAAAAACACCATTAAGTAAATGCTCCAACATTGGAAGTTTTTAAGAAGAGATTGGATAATCATTTGTCTGGAATGGTATAGGGTTTCCTGCCTAAGCAGGAGGTTGGACTAGAAGACCTCCAAGGTCTCTCCCAACTCTGTTATTCTAAGTCGAAGCTCCCAGCCAACAAAAAATGCCCATCGCAATCTAAGCAGAGCAGATAACAGAAAGATAGTCACTACTAGTAATCGTCAAAGGATTTGGGCTGCCAATCATTTAAGACTAACAATATTAGTAGTTATTTATTGTAAAGCTAATTTATTAATAATTTATAAATAAGATTATTTATTAAGAACCCTTGGGGAAAAAGAGAATGAATGGACATTACTTTTGAGAGGAGTGTGAAATACTATTAGCCTGATAAATCTCAAATACTGCTTAGGCTCTTCTTAAAGACCTCCAGTGATGAAGCACCCACAACTTCTGAAGGCCAGCTGTTCCACTGTTTAATTGTCGTCACTGTTAGGAGGTTTCTCCTTAATTCCAGGTTGCTTCTCTCCTTGATTGGTTTCCCTCCACTGTTTCTTGTCCTGGTGCTTTGGAAAATAAGTTGACCCCCTCTTCTTTGTGGCAGCCCTTTAAATACTGGAATACTGCTATCATGTCACCCCTAGTCCTTCTTTTCTTTAGACTAACTATACCCAGTTCTTGCAACCATTCTTTGTGTTTTAATCTCCAAGCCTTTAATCATCCGAGTTGCTAATAATAATGCATCCATTCTAAATGCATTATTTTCATTTGTCCTGTCTCCCCCCCAACCTCCCGGAGTTGCTTTATATGGCATCTAGTTCTACTGTATGTCTAGTAGACCTTAGCATTTATTTACTATGATTATCCTGTATAAGGGTTTCCTAATAATTAGACAGAATCCCCAAAATTACTTTCCGTACTATAATGGAGGAACAGTTTTATTAAAACATTAAGACATAAAATTCTCTCTCTTGTATATGTCTTAGACCCTTACTAAAAAATTTTTTTATTAATATAACTGAAGCAACTTGTGTAGTTTATTATTACTACTATTTTAGGTATGTGTGCATGGTCATGGAAAGATAAAGTAGCACAGAATTTTCTGAGAGCTAGTTTGATGATGTAATAAACCACAAGCGATTTAAACAAGAAAAGCTAGCATGAAACTTCACTTGTTCTAATACCGTTAGGAATTTAAAGAAACTTACAATGGAAGCTGTAGCTGACGATAAACACTTCATGAAGTCTTTTGCAAATGCAAACTAGAAAGAAATACAAGATGAGCAAATATATTGTGACAATGAAAAAAACCACAGAATGGAGAGAGAACTCAAGAGATTCCAGTCATGCAAACAAGACCTTCTGCTACAGTGCTACCCATAAGGAATTTCCCCTCTTTCATAGAATCGGTATTAAATATATTTGAGGTTCATCTAGCTATGGCAAGAATCTATGTCAGGCAAATGAAGGAGGTCTCCTCATTTATGGTCCCTGTCACATGAAATTCTCTAAAATAAATACGGACCTTCAGCTGCACAATTGTTCTGACCCAGCTCCCAAACATAACAAACTCTTTTTAGTTAACAAAACGTTCCCTTTCTTAGAAGCGCCAGCAGTCACTCTCTCACAGCAGGCAGGCTACGAAGTCTCTAAGTCCTGTGGAAAGTGATGCCTGCTCCCTTTCCCCCTGAACTGGCCCAACACACCAGGAGTCTCTCTTCCCACACTTGCAAAGGAAGTCCTGGAAGGTACGCTCGCTTTCTTCCAGCAGCAGACACACACACACACACACACACCACACCAGCACTGCAGATTCCAAGAAGAATTCTAATAATTTTCAGTCAAGCTACCAGTGGCTGACCGGCAGGGAGATGAATAATTGTCTGCCACACCTATTCATCTCCGCCCGCTGCCTTTTATCCCCAGAGCTAGGGTGGGACTTCACTAGCAGCAATGGCTCTTCCATCCCAAGGACCAGCCTATAGATTTCCACTGCTCTCTTCTTCTCTGCCTTCTATACATCTGAGTGTCAAGACACTGAACTCAGCTGTTCCTCTTCCTCACCAGCCACCTCCAGATCTGGGAGCTATTGACACTCTATCTGAAGACTGACAGATGGCCCAGTCTCCACCTCTGTCTCTATCTTTAACAGCTCCATTCCCTCTTTTGCCCTCGGAGCTCTCAGATTGCCTTGATGCTGACTGCCCTGATTCCAATGTCGCCTCCTCATCTGATTCAGCTGCCGAAGGGGGCGGCGGTCGACAGGCCACAATAACAATATTGTACCCTACACTACATTTTGCAGTGTTGTGTTTTTAAATATACTGAAAGATAAGCATTGTCATTTCTACTTCATTTTAAACTGTTGCAGATAGACCAGGGAGAGTCAAAGAGTGGAGAGTTTTTTTTAAAAAGCGCTATGTATGAAGAGAAACAGATGAATCCAGCATCTTATTATCTAAGTTAACTAGCAAAATTCAGGGATCAAAAGCTGATGGAAAATCAAGCATATCAATACTAGATATATTTCCTTAAGAAAACCCTCAAACTTTTCTTGGAAAGAGTTACGTATAGATTTATTTGCTGTGACTTTTAAAAATATTGTTTCAAGTAAGCTAAAAGTCTCCGTGTGCATTTGTCCCAGTCATGAGATGCCCAGACCCCACCATTACTTTAGCCATGAACTGAAGGAGAGCTGCCTTGTTCTACTCTCGTCAACTTTTGTGCATGCTGACATTAGATTTCCACAGGTATCCTTGCATTCATGAAGCCTGGCCCGCTCATTTGTCTTTCAACCCAATGGAAACAAGGTTTTTTGAATTATAGTAATGTACTCTGGACTTGCAAAATGTCCCAGCTGTATAAATCACATCAAATACTAATTAGCCATCAATCTACTTACCAAACAGTTAAATGCAGCCAGATTTTCTGAGCCAGCAAATCGAAAACCCAGGGACAAACAGGAACCAGCAATGATATAGACATGAGCCTGCCTAGAAAGAAACAGTTAATATACAAGTTTTTGAAATATTATGAAAGATTAATCAGAATGCCCTGCATTTCCTCAATTGTTAAAAAAGAGGAGGGAAACTGCACAAACCTCCTATTTGAACTGGGAGACCCTTCCAGCTATAATATGAGATGAAGCCAGAAATCAGCACTTTTCTCTACTCCACATTAATATTTGAAAAGTATCATAATAATTTAATATTTGAAAAGTATCATAATGATTACAATATAGGAGGATGAGTGGTAAAGCCTGAAGGTGGAGTCAAAAGAGGAATCAGCCTATAGTCTCTACATTGCCATAAGCAGAGATTTCCTTTGGATATGCATTGATAGTTGATATAGCTAACACCAATGGATAGGAAGGCTTAATGTAGGGCAAAAATATTAATTCCACGTACTCTTCTGTTCCAGAAATTCAAGAAACAGAAATACCTGCATATAATCATCTCCACGGGTACTTCCTCACATTGTACTTGCAGTATAATAAGTTCTGCCCTCCATTTAATCCACATGACTAGTCTATATTTTAAGGTTTCTGGCATTCACAGTCACTTTGTAGCAATTTTTACATAAAAATGAATGTGTATAGAGCCGTGCAGTGGTTAGAATGCAGTATGGCAAGCTGACTCTGCCCACTGCCAGCAGTTCAGTACTACCCAGTTCAAGGTTGACTCAGCTTTCAATCTCTCTCAGGTCAGTAAAATGAGGACCCAGATTTTGAGAAAATTAGACTGACTCTGTAAACCTCTTAGAGTAGTGAATCTGGAAGACAGCAGCTGACTGGTGCACATGCACGTAGTAGCCAGCTGTTTTTCTGGGTTCCATCATGCGAATGCACGCTGGCCAACTGGGCTTCGCATAAAGACCAGCTGGCCAGCATACATGCACATGATGGAGCTTGGAAGAGCAAGTGGCTGGCACACATGCATGCGATGGAACCCAGAAAAGCAGTTGACGATGGTGCACATGCCCCCAGAGAGGTATCTGCATGCCACCTCTGGCACGCATGCCATAGGTTCGCCATCACAGCCTTAGAGAGTTTTGTGATGCAATATGAAGTGGCATATAAGTCATACTTAAGCCTGAGAGTTATCCTTTATTTCAGCTGCTTAAAGGGTTCTGCAAAGTGAGCACGATTACTTACGCCAAGGTCTCCAAATTAAGATCTTCCGATGATGGCATCTCAGTTGCATGAAGGGAAACACTGTTCTCTCTAACTATCTATGGAAATGTAGTAACTGCAATTGGTGATTCTCAATTTTACAAAAGGCATCCAGTCTTAAATTAAACTTTTATTAAAAAGTACACAATCAGCCAGCCTTCTGTGGCTGGCAAAGATGGAACATATTGCAATGCAATATACTGGGAAGTTACCAGACTGTCAAGAGCAAGGGTGGAAGCAATTTTCACATATTCACTCTTTCCTGTCCTACCACAGAACATCCTCTGCAAGAAAGGTTCTCTGAACCTAAAAATCACATTCTCTCGTTGCTGCCACCTGGAGTTCCATTTAGGAAGGGTTCTGGATAACGCAAGTAACGTAGTCTAAAGTAACTAAATTATTAAGCTACAGAAAAAAAAGATGAGCAGGTTTCTCAGATTTTCAGAAGTTTGACTTCTGAAAGCACCACTCACATTTTCTTCAATTTATGATCTGTTTATAAAAATGGGAATAAAGTGAGATTCTCATTTCATCTTGCAAATCTACATTATATAGCCCCAATCCCAATAGGACCTTACGTACAATCCTGCCTAAGTGACTACATATAAGAAAAGTGACTTTCAATCTATGCTGAAAGAAATTCTGGTGTTTCTTGGAAAATTAAAGACATTGTATAATTGTTGCCCAAATAAGTTTAAGTATAAGTAAGTATAATCTTTATTGTCATTGTACTTAAATACAACGAAATTGGTTGGTGGAAGTTCGTCCACTTGCTAGCTTTATATCCAGTCATTTTGTTCAGTACCCCAAGGCAACATATAAAGCTCTCCATCCTCTAATTTTATTCATAAAAAACCTTGGGTAGATTTGGCCAGGAGAGATTGACTTAAGAGCCACAGTGGTGCAGTGGTTAAAGTGTAGTACTGCAGCCTACTTCTGCTGATCACCGGCTGCCAGCAGTTTGGCAGATCAAATCTCACCAGGCTCAAGGTTGACTCAGCCTTCCATCCTTCCGAGGTGGGTAAAAGAGGACCCAGATTGTTGGGAGCAATATGCTGACTCTGTAAACGGCTTACAGAGGCCTGTAAAGCACTGTGAAGTCTAAGTACTATTGCTATTAAAGTGACCCAGTCACCTTTTCCTAATTGAGGATTCCCCTGAAGCTGGGTCTCCCAAATGCCCATCACACATTTTAATCATTTAACCACACTGTTACTCTAAACATTCTGCAAGGCACAGCCACATGGGCTGTTCTAAAATGCACTTTAGTATATGCATACAGTATATTCAGCTAAGTCCTAAAAAAGCTAAATATCTTTCCACACAAACTAACTAAATGCCATGGAGTATTCCTACCCTCCTGTCCATTTGCCGCATGCTAAATAAATAAATTCATCTGTAATAAGTTGAGATTCAGAAGCAGATCTAAGGACACTAATGAACAAAGCATTATTGGAAGGCAAAAAATCCAAATATCACTGATATAACAAGTATATTGAGAAGCAGCAACTTACTTGTGGCACATTGCTATCAATCCACTTTGAACTAGGCATTATATCATCCCACAAAATCAAGCATCGAGCAAGTGTCTTCAAGAAAGAAAAATAACAATCAAGAGGATTAAAAAATTAAGTTATGATAATGAGGTCAGAAACTACAGTGATTTAAGAAATCAGAAAAAAAAATTATATCTATTAGAATGATATATACAATCCTCCTATCCTTGAGCTCTCAGAACAGATACAGGTGTTACATTATGTCATGCCCCCATGTATGGAGTGTTACGTTATTTTCAGACTCACACATACATACTGCTTGGAACAGGGAGAAATACCTCTAATTTTGCAGAGTGTATATCCTATTTGCTGTTTTCAGTTACATCGACCACCAGGAGACGGGCATTTTTTATCCTATTTGTGACTTATCAGATATAAGAAGCCAGATGTTATTTTTTGGACTTCTAACGCTCTACTGGAAACTAAACCCATGAATTCCAAGCAGAACAAAACCAATCACATGATATGTCTCCTGGTCAATGTAATTGAATAAATGAAAATGGAATCAATTCATTGAAAAGTGAGGGAATACCCATTTTATATTTATAAATAAAAAAGCCCCTTATGGCCGCTTTCAACATATACTATTTTAGTGTTTCATTTTCTAAATTATAGGAGAGTCATGTTAATCTACAGTAATCCCAAATCAGGAGTCATCTGGTAACATCTTTACAGGCTCACATACTTAATTAAAGGCATACATTTTTATGAAATATTCCTCAGTTCACAAAAGTTTATGACATTTAATAAGTTAATTTGAAAAGATGTTATCAAACTTCTTCTGAATTTTATGGATTGATAATTGTTAATTAGCAAATGTGAATTGTTATTCTATTTCCACCAAATCATAACCAGGGGTTTTTTTTAGACAAAAATGATGCAAGATATGTCTGCGTAAATTTCATCCTTTATTAGAATAAATCAATTTCTGTAATTCTTTCCTCACTGTGGGGTAATATCAAATTGTCATGAATTATCTAGAAATATTTGGAAGCACATAACTAAGATAAAATTGCCAACATCATTGTGGGGAAGTTTTTTTAAAAATGTTTATGGTTAAAAAGGTTTTAAATACACTTCTGTCATTGCCAGCATACCATTTTAAAACCGGCAATGAATCCTTCTCAAGTTTAATTTCAGTATGTATATCTCAAATCTGAGCATAAACCTCACAGAAAGAACCATGGGAGGATGTGCCAGTCCCAGTCTATTGCTGTTTGTAATGACACAGATGGATCCATCATAATTTTGCCAAGCAGATAAGGTCACAGAAATATATTTTGCATTTTGGAATACAATATACACGATATTTTATTTTCCAGGCAACAGTTTTATTAGATTCAACTAAGCCGTGCAATTCTATCTGATTTAAATTTATGTTGCTGAAAAATTTAAAAGGATGATTTCTTAAATGTTATGAACTGTGCTGAGTCTCATGGAATATGAATATAAATATTGCAGACATGTGCTGCTTTGCTGCCTATTATCTCTGTTAGCCATAGCAAGTCTTGCATGCAAAATGAGCTGATGGATGGATCATTGTGTGCTTTTAAAAGCTAGCTCAGTACATAATCAATAAAAAGCGTAAAGAGGAACACTGGAATGAGTGATTGAACTACCTGGCAAGATAGTCTGTAGCACATTTAAACAGAGTTGATATATCAGTGCACACTAACACTTTATTTTGAGCTGCTTCCTTTCCTAATAGAATAAAGGCAAACTATAAACATACCCTCAGTAAAAGGAATTCTGGTTTTACAAAGTCCAATAAATACATTGTGTCTGGAGCACAAAGCCAATCAGCAATCGACCTAGCAAAATATAAGATAAAAGGAGAATTGTAAATTAAAATAAGCTTGCCTAATGAAGCATGGGGAAATGTTTCAATTTATCTTAAATGGCTGAGTTTGCTATTGCTATACGGTATATTTTTCCTTTAATCTTCCAGATCCACTGTCCAGCTACTACAGTCCTTGCACACTAAAAAAGATAAAATGAGATCAGTGCTTCTTTACTGAAAGATAAACCCTCTAACATATCTCACAGAGAACACTCTGAAGATGAAACTAACCTTAAGCATTAAGCATTCATACTTCAAATTACTACTTTAATAAAAATGTAAGTGATTCAAAATGTTGTTTTGCTACTAGTATATAATAAACAGTAATCCCTTTCATGGATTACTGCCTTGTTGTGGTGAAGGGGCTTGCGTAGCTCAATGAAGCTATGAGCTGTGCCATGCAGGGTCAACCAAGATGGACAGGTCATAGCAGAGAGCTCTGACAAAAAGTGATCCACTGGAGAAGGAAGTGGCAACCCACTCCAGTATCTTTGCCATTAAAACCCCATGGACAGTACCAAAAGGACAGGAAGGCCTGGAGGAACGTTGTCCATGGGTCAGACACGCCTTCGCAAGTAACAATAATAAACAAGTGGAAATGCTGTATAAGGGAATGTTTTAGGCAAATTCTGTACTGCACTCTTTCACCCTCTGCAGCTTCCACACAATCCCAGGAAAAAAAGATTGCTACTTTAAAAAGTTCCAGAAAGTGCTTGAACAATAGTATGCTCTGAAGTAGAGCTGTGAAATTGAATCTAACCAATGCCATTAACCATTCATGTTTAAAGGTAATTAGGGTAGGTACAAATAGACTGCATGGGAAGAGTAACATGACTATTTTTTTCCGAAGACACAAAAGTTTGTACTATTGTAGCTTGCTGTAGTCTCAACACGAGTGTAGCATACATTGTATCTAACCATATCTCCTAGCCTCATACCTGTTGTTGGTCTTGAGATAGATCATGGCTAATGCCAAAGTTGCACCTGGGCAAGTTACATCCACATTTATAGTATCTCCTTCCTGTTAATAAAACATACATTCAGTTTAAATCCTATAGTGATGGATACTGCAAACATCTATGGATGAGGGATACTTTCATTTAGTTTGCTATGAACTAATTCACACTTTCTAATTCAGTAGGGGAACCATATTTTTTTCCTTTTCCATGGAGTCTATGAAGCAATTCTCAAGTCTAAACTACATACTGTAATTAGGAAGGTATTTGCTAAAAAATGTGTGTGATGAAATACTGCATTAAAAATTAAACGTGCAACATGTTTATAGGATTGCAGTAACAGAATCTTGCAATTTTACATCTGCCTTCCCGCTCTTTGCTTTTATCCTAAAGAGAACCAGGGAAGGAGAGACACTTTTTCAAACTTCATTCTTGCTTTGGACTCAGATTTCTCTTATCTGCTGGTTGCTGTGGTTGCAACTCTTTCTCCTGTTCTCTGAGGTTATTCTCACCATCAATTACAGGTCGAATCTACCAAGGCTTAAAAAGCAAGGAAGATACTTGAGAAAGTTACATATTAAATATAACACATCTGAGCTTTATGTGGATGACCCAATAAAACTGTTTTGTGACGTGTGCAAATAAATAAAGGATCTAACTAACAAAAAGTTGAATGGGACAAATAGCAGAAATGCACAAAAATATTCTGTTGCCCATACTGCATCATATATAGTGTTTATGTCAGGTGATGTAAATATTACGTAGGTAAATAGATTGATTCTGTGTAAGGTATAAAGTTGGAAAAATAAAAACATTACCTTAATTTGATAACTTGGAGATTTGTGCTTTTCACGGTGCATTCCAGCTTGAAAACGCCGATGGCCACCAACCATATATTGATAGAGCTGCTCCGGCACATTCAGGTCTGACATTCCTATCAAATTGCTGCCATGCTGAAGAAGAAACCAACAATGCTAAGCATTTTATTTGCGTTCTGTACTCAAAGAAAATGTGATCCAATTCAATTCATGTATTTGCAGGGAAACTGAAACATGCAACTTGTTCAGCAAATTGACATTTGCAGTTTCTGAAGGAAAATACAGCAAACAATTTGACATGACATAAAAACTGAGGGGGGGAAAAAAGCACACTTACCCCAAGACAAACCATGCCCAAAGCTAAGCCAGCAGCCAGTGAATAGGACTCTCTGTCAGTGCAATATTCCATTTCAGGACCTGGAGGACGCCCTGGGTAGGGATATACATAAATACAATTAATCAACTTTTAAAACGAGCAAGCTAACATTCCATTTTTATTCAATATATCTAAATCATTTTTTTTTACCACTAAAAGGCATAGACACAACTGATGGTTCTCAGAAGTGCAGACCATTTTTCACATTTCAACTCATTTTGTAAGATAACTGGAACTATCCAACATCTCTTTCAAAATCCTGGTAAAATGGAAAATCTTGGGGGAGGGGGTATTATGCAAAGTACTTTGCACCAAATTAAGAACAGGAAACAATGATTACAAATAAATTAAAAACAAGCAGAGAAAACTACCAAGAACTAACGAAAAAGAAAGAAAAACAGTGAAAATGGAAAAAAGCACCTAGGATGGAGCATGGGACTTAATATTTGGTAGGTCCCAGGAGGTGTGTTTTTGCTGCCATGGCGCCCACCTCATGGAACATCTACCACCACCACCAAAATTAGGTTAGTTTCATTCCTCTTCTTGATATTCCAAAAGCTGCTCAAGAGCTGATTCTTTCAGCAGGGCTAGGGGTCCCAGGGAACCTGAGATAGGTTTGGCTCCACTATGGAGGTGGATAATATATTCATTCTTTCACTGCCTGGGATTCGTACACTTTTAATTAACGTCTATTTTCAATGTTGGCTTTTTATACTTTTGATGCTTGTCTTTATGTATGTTTTTTATTAGATCGTTGCACGTCATCCAGAGTCACTTCTCATGAGATGGGCAGCTACATATATTTGATTGATTGATAATTAAGCATTCACCTCAGCCGCTTTAAGAGTTTCCCTTGTCTTAGCGTAATTGGTCACCTTTACTTTGCAAAGACAGCAGCATGTAAATCATTCAGACCGTGGTTGCCTTGTGTAGAATACAGATCTAATCCCAACCCGCTTCCTCCTTACCTATTTCTGACAAGAGAACTTCAGCAGTGTGCCTGTGAGCCGTCCCTTGGTACACCAAGCCTATTCCTATCACAGCCGCCACTTGCACATTATGAGGCACATCCAGCTCAGTGGAAGTCGGAGGCAAAAGAGCCGGTATGTGGATACTGAGCAGCCGGGTGATAGACATATCCATTGTGCCCAACTTGGCAGCAGAAACACCTAGCAACAGCCCAATGCTCATCATCTCATGACCCTGCCATTAGGAGGGAAAAAAACATCTTGCTTAGAAGCATGAATGAATCCAAGGCAATAAAGGTAGTCCTTGTTTAACATCTGCCTCATTTACTGATTGTTCACAGTTACATCGGTAAAGTAACTTTACAGCCAATTATCGCATTCATAACATTTGCGGGTCAGTGAAGCAAAGCTGATATAAGATCCTAAGCATAGTCATGGTTTTACTCAGTGACTGCTTTGCTTAACAACTAACCTCCCAGTCCCAATTGTGGTTGCTAAATGAGGTCTATCTATACACAAAAGCACACATACTGTGCATCATATACTCAAAATTAAAACTCACTGCAAATTATTGTTCTTAACGTTCAAACATTTATATATCCTTGGGAGCAATGGAGACTCTCTGGCTCATGGGAAACATACTCATGTAAGGTAAAATAATCTCCACCAAAGAATTGCAGTTCTTTTTGCTGGAGAGATTTCTGATGGGGAAAGTCAACAATGGAAAGGAGGGGATCCACAAAAATCAGATACTGAAGAGAAGTACTTTTACAAGCCACTAGAAACAATCCACAAGCTTATTTTATGGGTTAGTGACATGGTTCTTAAACTGCACTGCACTGCAATTTATATTAATATATTAATTATATATTAATAGTAGCTTATTACAACATCTGCCATAAATGCAAAAACTGCTGTCAAAATTGCAGCACATAAAATTCTGTAAACATTCATAAATGTGTTAATATTCAGTATATTTGTAAAACTTGCATTATGAACCATCAACATGTTACCGTCAATACAAGAAAACTACCCACAGAACAGATTCTTCATTACAACTAATAATATCATTAAAATGTTATGACTAATGCTACATCCAGGCCAATCACTAATTAAATGGTTAGGAAATTCACTACTCAGTTAAACAGTGGCCCTGTTCAGCTTGTGAAGTGGCTTTTAGTGTGATAATCCTATCTCTCCCAATATAAAGCAGAGAACATATAAATATATTGGCCCAAAGAAAGCATTGTCTACCTCTTATTTTTGAATTATGGCCTCACCTTTGTTAAGTAGTCATGGATATTAAGTGTTGCAAGCTTTGTGAGATGGCCATTCAAACCCAGAGCCATGAGAAAGCCCGCATATTCATTGGCAAGTTCAGCGTTTTTGGGTTTGTTGTAGACAATCCATGCAGAGTCTATTTGGGAAGCCGGAGCGATCTTCAACCCAGCAGCCACACCATTGTGAAAGTTTGCCCAGCACGCCATATTAGGAGGCACATCAATGTTCCCACTATTGAGATCCACTGTGGTACTCCTAGGGGGAGCCCGGCCTACATAGGAGGATAAAAATATTTTTAAAAAATGAAGTGTAAAACAACAAGAAAGACAAATTTTCTTACTCTGGTTTTTTGAGTGCAATAGGTTTCCAAAGCACTGACAGCAGCCCTTTACACATTACTTTGAGAAATTATGTTGAACACAAGGAGCTTCAATGCTTCAAAAAATGCACTCCAAAACAAAGAAAATAATCCAAAGATTATTTAATATAAAGGGAAAATAAAAAGGGAAATCACTTGGGACTTTTTGAAAAAGAAGTATTACAAGTGCAAGATAGGAGAATGAAGGAATGTTAGATTAACTCTGAAAAACAGAACAAGTTTGGATACAGGTTCTCCCCTCCCCCCCCCATCCTACACATGTACAGTTCAGGAAGAAGCAGCATAATGAGTACACCCTCCATAGATCACAAGATACAGTGTGGATATACATGAGAGAAGTTCCTAATTTTATAGGACAGTGGTAGCTAACCTTTTTGGCACAGAGTGCTGAAACAGAAGTATGCATGTGTGCCTGCTGGAGCACCAAAACCCGGAAGAAAGCAGCTGGCCAGTGCACATGCCATTCTCTTCCAGGTTCCGTCACACGCATGTGCGCCAGCCAGTTGATCTTCATGCATGCGCGCAATGGAACCCAGAAGAGAGTGGCTGGCCATGTGTGCATGCACATCGTCGCTAGCTGCACTTCCAGGTTTTGTCACTAGCTGCACTTCCAGGTTCTGTCCCGCACTGCACAATGACCAGCTGGCCGGCACACATGCGCATGACAGAACCCAGAAGAGAGTGGCTGGCCGCACGTGGATGCCCACCGGACCAACTAGCTGGCACGCATGCGTGTGATGGAACCTGAAAGTGCAGCTGGCAACAGCGTGCATGCCCAGAGAGGGCCCTGTGTACCACCTCTGGAATATGTGCCATAGGTTTTCCATCACAGCTAAAGGATATGAAACACCTCTGAAGTCCCAAAAGCAAGTAACACATACATAAACAAAGTTGCTTTTGCAATTGATGTGGTGGTTGCTGTAGCTGTCTTGGCTGTCTCTCTCCCTCACAGTGCATTCATCAGTTTAGCATCTACAGATCCTGATTCCTAAATGCCCCTTTCCATCAATGCACTGAAGGCTTGGGAGGAACAAATGTGCGATAGCCAGTGGCTGCAATTAACATGGTGCTGGAGACGTAGGCAGGTTGGCACTGCGAAGTAGGTAAAGTGTTCTTTAATAGGAAAATGCCTATTTTAAGGATCACATTACAATTATCATCATTCCCTAGCTAGCATAGTAAAATACTGTTCATAAAACACAATTTTAGCATAAGTAATTTCACACGTTTTCACCCAAGTACACATCAAAGCATGTATCAGTCTGCTGAATATACCTGTCAGGTTCAATTTGGGAATAGGCAATGGCTCCGTTGGAACTGGATGGTAAGAAAACAAAGTAAACATCCCCCTTCCCAAAGGGAGAGCCATAGTTCTTTGACACAACTGCAGAAGCCTGTAACAGAAAAGAGGGTGTTAGCAACAATGTTTAAAATAAATGGAAACATTTTAATGGCCAACTGCTGATATTAATAAATATGGGGCAGGGATGGGGGAGAAAAGTTGTGCTGTTAAGATAGTGTTGACTCTCAGCAACTTAGATTAGATTAGATTAGATTAGAGGTTTATTTATATGCCGCCCTTTTCCCTGGGGGGACTCAGGGCGGCTCACAATCCAAAGGAAGGGGGGAAAACAGACTTTTACATATAAGACAATACATGGTTAAAACACAGCATTCATACCATTCGGGCGGGTTACAATCTTTAGCCCCAGGCCTGACGGGATAGCCAGATTCTGAGGGCTGTGCGGAAGGTCTGGAGGGTGGTGAGGGTACGAATCTCCACGGGGAGATCGTTCCATTGGGTCGGAGCTACCACCGAGAAGGCTCTCCTCCGCGTGGTTGCCAGTCGGCATTGACCAGCGGATGGAACTCGGAGGAGGCCTAATCGATGAGATCTAATAGGTCGTGTGGAGGTGATTGGCAGTAGGCGGTCTCTCAAGTACCCAGATCCACTACCATGGAGGGCTTTATGGGTGGTAAGTAGCACCTTGAAGCGTATCCGGAGGTCGACAGGTAGCCAGTGCAGCTCGCGGAAGATAGGTGTTACGTGGGTGAAGCGAGGTGCACCCACAATCGCTCGCGCGGCTGCATTCTGGACAACTTCTTTGACAAGTTCCTGCAGTTTTCTTGGCAAGGCAATTTCAGAAGTGGTCAGTCATCACCTGCTTTCTGGGGTGTGGGAGCGTAACAAGCCCAAGGTCACTGAGGTGGCTTCATGCCTAGGACAGGACTGTGGCTAGTCATAGTTTCTATCCCGCTACCTTAATCATTACACCAAACTGGCTTTCCATAAATGCGTTTACACAACATATATATGGACCAAAGTTCTTCCATTTAAAAATGTCTATTTTGTGAGCTGCTTTGGGCAAGTTGTTTTATAAATGGGAAAAGCAGCATATATATTTCTTCAATAAATATGAATGAATAGAAAAAGAGTATGGTACAACTGTAAAACAAACAAGCAAGAAACAGTCTATAATAGATTGCTTTACAATTGATCAGTCACTTAAAAGAAAGACTTTAAATCTAAGTGTGGCTGATGCATGAATATGCATAGCTAAGATACCGTATTTTTCAGAGTATAAGATGCACCGGAGTATAAGACGCACCAAGGTTTTGAAGAGGCAAATTAAAAAAAAAGTAGGTAGGTAGATAGATAGAGGGAGAGAAAGGGAGAGAAAGAGAGAGAAATACAGTAGGTCGGTAGGGAAAGAGAGAGAGAGTAGGTAGGTAAGTAGAGGGAGGGAGGGAGAGAGAGAGAAATACAGTAGGTAGGTAGGGAGTAGGTAGGTAGGTAGAGGGAGAGAGGGGAGGGGGAGAGAGAGAGAGAGAGAGAGAGATACAGTAGGTAGGTAGGGAGAGAGAGTGAGTAGGTAGATAGGTAGATGTTTCCAGGTGTATTTATCCATGTGCTGGAGAAGGAAATCACTGACAAACTGCAGCACCTAAGACTTGTTTCTGCTGGCACAGCACTTGATCAATGTAATTTCATCAATCACTCTAACTAAAGAGCTTTCTGAAAGGAAAAAAAAGTTTGCACTCTGCAAACCTCCCAAAAACTGTTTGTGCTCATTATTGCCCTCCACAACCCCCAGGAGCTCCCTGAAAGCTTCCATAAGGGTATGCACGGCCATTTTTGTGAGGGGGAGGGGCTTCAGGAGGCAAAAAAATGCTGTATTCGATGTAGAAGATGCACCCAGATTTTCAGCCACTTTTTTGAGGAAAAAAGGTGGCTCTTATACTTTGAAAAATACGGTACTTTACCTGCTCATATAAGACTCTTCATGGAACTCTGTGAATTTCATTCTCACAATTTCATTAATCAAATTTATTGAAAGGAATCTTGAAAATGGCTGTGTACCTAACTCCCCTTCCTATTTATCAATGACTACATTAAGATAGTGTCTCCTGAAACAGGGAAGAAGTTGTACCCTCACCTATTATATGTGCAAGAAATGTATATATGTTCTAGTCACAACATTTTGCAAATAGCCATTTTCGTGCTCAGAGATTTCCATTACAGAATGATTTAATTTCCTCAAAAATGGTGCTTAAGATTATATGAGCACCTCTCTGCAGTGAAAACATCCTAATAAAAAGAATAACCCAAATTCAACATATGGGTGGGTAGATGGATAATTAATTAATTACTTAATTCAGCACTTGCTGTTGCAATTATCAGGTGACAAATGTACAAAGCTAAAGTGTACCACACAAACCGTAACAAATAAAACTGAAGGCAAACTTCTCCCTGAGTAAGGTGAAGATTGTCACAGTACAAATTCTCTACTCTAATACTACACAAAAGTCTGGCTCTAACAGAAGGCGTCCATTCCATGGGTCTTCTCTGCATGATCAATGCTCTTGCCTCATAGCAGACAGTGGCTTTCCAAGATATTTTAGCAGCTCAATTACACAATTCTGTAAGCTTCCTATAACAACTACCCTTCAAAACCTTTAAATACTGCTTAGACTGCTTCTCTATAATCATCTCCCCTCTCATGTTTTAACTGGGCCATGAGTACAGCTGAGTGAATCAGCTGCTTTCTCTTCTCTCCAGCAAATGGAGAATGACTTGTATAAAGCTACACTGATGAATTGGATGCCAATGAGATGTTCTGACTCCGTCAAGCATAACCAAAATCAGGTTATTAGTTCAATTCAAATTGTAATGAGGTGCATCACTACTAAGCTTCATGAAAAAATAAATATATAGTCTGGAAATACTAATTTCATGTTTCATTTTTACCTTAAGTCAATAGCAATAGCAATAGCAGTAGACTTATATACCGCTTCATAGGCCTTTCAGGCCTCTCTAAGCGGTTTACAGAGAGTCAGCATATTGCCCCCAACAATCTGGGTCCTCATTTTACCCACCTCGGAAGGATGGAAGGCTGAGTCAACCCTGAGCCGGTGAGATTTGAACCGCTGAACTGCTGATCTAGCAGTAGCCTGCAGTGCTGCATTTAACCACTGCGCCACCTTGGCTCTTAGTCCTTGAATATCTCACCAAAACTTCAGTACCATCTTTGCTGGTTACCTCTATATATCTGAAAATATTCCAGATTCTATTCACTGATACGGCTTCTTTTAATAGTGATTTCAAAATCCTGTTTTCCAAACCAATTTTTAAATGAGTTGTTTTTTTTACTTTGTCAAATATTTTAAAAACATGAAATGACAACAAAGCTAGTGGAGTTTTAAGCTACTGTATTCAGCATAATGTTTATTTTATGCTCTGTTACGTTGTGCCAGATTTGCATAACATGCTAGGCATGTTTTAACAGGTTAATTTGGGATTCAATGTGCTGTGTGAATACTGCTAATGTCACTTCAGTGTACTCCTTATCTTCAGACCTTAAATGGTGTTGTGACCATATTTTCTTCCTCAGACAAACTCTGGCAGTGGTTGACATGTTCTACTAGAACAAAACTTCCTGGGATAAAGATTTATCCCAGGCACAGGGAGTAGTACATCAATATGGGGAGAAACATCCATTTTCAATCCTCCCAGGACTTGGGAAGCTATCTGTTCCTTCTCACTTTGCCTTCTGTTCCTCAGTATACCCCCACCACCACCACATGCAAAAGCCAGTAAGAGTAAACCAAATGAGAATGGTGCTATTGTGAGAACTTTGTTTCCCTGAAAATAAGACTTCCCTGGATAATAAGCCCAATCAGGCTTTTGAGTGCATGCACTAAAATAAGCCTTCCCTGAAAATATTGCAAAACAGCAGCAGCCATGAGGTGACCACGCTTGCTGCCTCCTGCACCTCAAAAATAATAAGACCTCCCCAAAAATAAGGCCAAGTGCTTATATGAAGGGTCAAAAGAAAATAAGACCCTGTCTTATTTTCGGGAAAACGTGGTAGTAGTGAAAGTGGTTCAGCCACTATCCATCTCTTTCTTCCCATTTTCCAATTCCTTGCAATGATATAAACCATTAAAAAAAACCCAGGGAACCTGAGTTTCTAAGGGTAATCCCATTATTCTGCTCTCATTGCATGTCACTGTTTCTGTTTTGACAACAGGGAGAAAATGTTAATTGCCAGTCAGTGACTGAGAGGATCAGATTGCTTGGATTCCTTCTACTAACAGCTGCAAAACAAAAATCTATTTTCTGCCAATCAACAGACTCTATTGTCTAACCAGCCAAGGGAGTGGGAAGAATTATTTAACACT
This sequence comes from Thamnophis elegans, assembly GCF_009769535.1. Lineage (NCBI taxonomy): Eukaryota > Metazoa > Chordata > Lepidosauria > Squamata > Natricidae > Thamnophis > Thamnophis elegans. The sequence continues at coordinate 99,143,477 of NC_045544.1, read as the reverse complement.
GCAAAGGCTGCAACTGCCATAGTGGAGGTGCATATGCGGTGTCTTGGATAGGATTGTAATTTACTCCAGCAAAAGTATAAGAACCAGTACTTTCCAGTAAAATGTTCCATAATGCAACGAAGTGCAATTCTTTATACTTTGTATAAAGTTTAGAAACTTTAAGAGACCAAAACCAGAAAATTACCGGTTTTCTTTTTCTTCAATATATTCATGGTCGCTGACTTCTGGCATCTGAACTAGGTTGACACGAACTGGATGGGCACTTTGTAGAAGCCTGCGCACCTCTTGCACTCTCAGGTCTTCGCTCCATATCAGTGACATCACTTCCTGGTTCATATCATTCATTCCATCATCTTCCTCCTCTGACTCCACTGTGGCAGGCATATCAGAGGGCAACATTTGGGGGTCAGACTGTAGAAAAGAAAAATAGTGTCATCCCCACTAGATGGACCTGACCAAGAAATCAATTCTATAAGCAAGCTTATATCTACTTTTACTGAGATGAGCTATTATAATAGAAACTTGCAAATGTGAAGGTAATGTACTTCCTCATTCTTATTGTTCACTGAATTAGGGAGACATCTGTCAGTTGCTTCCTAATATTATCTGGTGGTTCTGAACTTAAAAACAGCCCTTTTTGCCTAGGCAATAGCTCCTGCATTACTCCATCAAGATCATCTTACTTTCTACAGATATGCACTTTGACTACAAGGATGCACATTCAAATATTTGTTTGATCTTCTTTCCAGCAAAATTTAACATTTATTTAAATGACAAAAAAAAACCCTTAATCTACATCTAACTACTGTGTTTCTCCGAAAATAAGACACGCCCTGCTAATAAGCCCAATCGGGCTTTTCAGAGCATGCGCCATAATAAGCCCTCCCCCAAAAATAAGCCCGCCCCAAACTATTTAAGTGCATGCGCAACTGGTCCCCACCATTACCACTGTACCACCTATCGGTACAGCTTCCAAGGCAAAAAGAGAGCCTGTGGCAAAAAGAGCTGCAGGCCAAGCAAAGTGCTTCATGCCCCGTTCCCTCCTGTGCAAAGAGCCCGCCACAAAAAGAGTGGCAGGTCAGCAATGCGATCACCCCCTCCTGCCTGTTCTTGTGCAAAAAAACACCACCCACCCCAATGGTAAAGGGAGCCTGCCCGGTTCCCTTCCCCGCCGTCCCTTTAGCAAGGTGTGGCAGGTGGGGGGGGGGGGGCGAGAAGCAAGGCACGCATCCTAGCGCTACCAGACTGACAGCTCCACTGCGTTCTTTCGTCCAGTGAAGCCCCTTGTAAAAAAAAAACCTTGGTCATGTTCCTCACCATTGTGTTCAGGGAAGCCCCTGGTAAGGAAAAAAAAAGAAACCCTTCTCACGACTTCAAGAAGTTTGATAGAACCCGCGAGAAGTGGGTTTTTTTACCAGCAGCTTCCCTGGACACAATGACGAGGAACGCAAAGGAACTGGAAAGATAAAAGGCATGCCTCACTTCTTGCCTGCCCCAGAAAATAATAAGCCCTCCCCTATAATAAGCCCAAGGCCATATTTTGTGGGTCAAAAAAAATAAGACCCTATCTTATTTTCAAGGAAACAGGGTACATCAAATTATAGAAAGCGGTAGTTGAAAATGATTTTCTCAGTTTTGCTTTTTTGAAATTCAATTACTTACTGTTTTACATTTTGGAAGGTTTCCCTCACGAGCCTGTTTGGAAAGATCTTGACGACCTATCAGAAGGCAGACTGCTTCTGGCCAATCAGAGGCAGGCTGTTGTCGACAGTGATAGATTGCGTCTCTGATCGGAAGAGCAACTCCAAAAGGCAAAGACTCCAGGTCTCTTAAAGTGAATCCTTTTTAGAGAAAGAATGAGAATTCTTAAGTCCATGTTTACAGAATATTTTATAAATCTATTCAAAGACCCAGGAACCAAGAGAGAAAATTTCCCACAGAACAGACTGCAAAGGCTATTCCTAAGCTAAATACGTGTGTTTCTTTTGTCCCACTATTGTCCCGTACCAAATTGCAATAACTAAACTATAAAATCTGTTTTGGCCTATGACAACAATGGGATCTTTTACAAGCAGCAGTCCACCATTCATATTGCCATTGGTTCACTAAATTTACTGCCTGTTTCTAGCTTCATATATTAGCCACTTAAAAATGAAGTTTCCAGTCTCCAAATATATTTAGGAAGTCTAACACTGCATGTCAAACCTATTCAAATGCCTCTGAAAAAACAAAATAATCAAAAAAATAGGAGATCTCCTTACCTACATTTGCCATCCAGACAACCAGTTTTTCTGCAAGGCTAGAAGCAGATGGACTGTTCCTCATACTGCATCTGCTAACAAGGAAATAAATATAACTTACTGATCCTTCTGACACCCAAAGATATATCTGCTACATCTTCTCCCAACATGTTGCCCCTTCAAAAGGACCTCAATTCCCTACTTCTACTGCATGCTTGACAGTTATTATGGGAGTCATAAAACAGCATTTTTGGAATAAACAAAGTACCCAGAAATTTACCTATGGGAAATAAGGGAAAGACAAGTCAGGATGCTTGAAGAGAAAATGTGTACAAAAATTTCCAAGCACTTACAACTATGAAATCTGGGCTGCTGAAAAGAGCAGAAGGCAAATTCTTCAAGCTTTGCTAGTATAATGGAATAGATAGCTGATAAGAAGGGCTGTAACTGCAACAAGTCAGAATACACAATTTCCAGAAAACATGAGTCCCAACATTTTTAATTAAATTAAAAATGAAAACCCCACAGGGATGGAGTCCTGCAAGCGAATCTATAGCCATGGTGGCGCAGTGTTTAGAGTGCAGTACTGCAGGCTACTTCAGCTGACTGCTAGCTGCAGTTTGGCAGTTCAAATCTCACCAGGCTCAAGGTTCTCAGCCTTCCATCCTTCCGAGGTGGGTAAAATGAAGACCCAAATTGTTGGGGGCAATATGCTGACTCTGTAAACCGCTTAGAGGGCTGTAAAGCACTGTGAAGCGGTATATAAGTCTAAGTGCTATAGCTATTAAAGTGATCCAGTCACCTTCCCTGGTTGAGGATTGACCTGAAGCTGGGTCTCCCAAATGCCCATCACACATTTTAATCATTTCACGGTATATAAGTCTAAGAGGTATTGCTATTGCTAGAAGAATAAGGTCAAGGTCCCTCTTTCTTAGCAGTATATGTGAGTCTCAGTCTCTCAGTTCCTCCTAACTCCTTCATTTTGCAGCCTTGTGGGGAAAAGAAGTACAGAATACTTAAATAAGTGAAAGAAGAGACTGGAGAGATGCAAAAACACAAGGGAGCCTCTTAAATATCCTTATATCTACATTCTAATCTTATTCATGAGAGCTAACAAATGGGAACAGCTCCAAATGGAAATATTCTCTCCTCCACCAAATAACATACCTAGATTCTTCCTGTTCAATCTGCTGCTTTCGCTGTCCTAAAAGAGAAAAGCAGAAACAATGGAAATGCAAGTACTCCTGCTTTTTTTTTTATAGGGGTGATGCAACAAGTAATAGACAATAACATTCATTTCCGAATCTTGTGTAGCTCTGAAATTGTATTACCTGATGTTATTCTGGACAAATAGTTGGAGGCTTCATTTGAAACAGCACTTTCATCACCAAGTATATACAGAACAACGCTCTGCCGGGGAGAAATTAATGCTGCATTACATAAAAGTCAGCAAAGTCATCTTAGCAGGAAAAGAGGTGAGCCAAAACTTGGGTTTAAAAGAATCTGGACATCTTTACTAAATATATATGAGGATGCACTTGTATATTCAAGGCCAAATAAGCTAGGCTCAGTGGCAAGTGTCCATGAAGATATGAAGCAGCATTATTTAGATTCAGACTATTAACCTATTAAAATCAATATTATTTATAAGCAGCAACCATTCAGGGTCTTAAGAGTCTTTCTAATTCTGCACCTTCAGATCATTTCATCTGGTAGTGCCAAGAGTATTATTTGAAATCTGTTTGTAAAATAAGTGTTGCCATAAGCAGGACACACTGTTGGGGAGTCACATCCTGTTGCCATGAAATCAACTTCACAGCTCGCATAATAGTGCTATAGTTTAGGAAGGGTATCCATGCTAATACTAAATTATGCTTCCAGAATTTTGGCTTCAGCACACCTGATATCATGTTACTGCTCAAAAATCGTACTTCAAATAAATATACATACAACTTTTCTTTGGTTTTTTGGTTTTTTTTGTTTGTTAAGGAAAACAAGCACATTTCTGTTAGGCATCAAAATTTAATAAATAAGTAAAAGAAATATTGAAATTCCATATTCCAGTATGTATTTTTCTCTCAGAAAACAGAAAAAAAACTATTTAAAGGTACATTATGAATCTGCTCAACGGTAATAAATCTTTGTTTAGAAGGCATCCTCAGAGTTAAATAGGGGAGAGAAGAATATGTCCTTTTCTCTATTAAGCGATACCCAAGGTATTTTCTGGCAGAAACAAACTAATATAAGTGGCACCTGCCTACCTGTAAATTTTTCTTTAATAAAAAACCTCCAACAGTTCACTGACATCAGAATAATTTTGTGCATAAACATATCATCTGGAACCACTTGCTGCGTAGCTGTAGTCAGACATAACTGAGTAGTTTATACAAACAAGTGTATTTTCTCCATTATTTGAAATAAAACTACAGCATAATAGGAACTCATTGTTGAGTAATTCGTTCCTAACAAATCAATTCTCTGTGAATTCAGTCAGTCCTCCTCCCTTCCTTCAATCTGTCTTTTTCTCATATCCAGAAAATTCCAGATGGCTTGCAGCTGAAAACTTTTTTTCCCATTTCTTAAGCATTTGAATTCATATTCAATGAATCAAATCACTTCTCTGGATTCTTAGTTTAATACATACCAACACTACCAGCTTGCTCCTTTCACAGATTCCAGGCAAGTAAGGATAGGGTGGCACACTTTCTCCCTTCAAGCAAGAGCACAGCCACTGAAAGATACTTGGTGGCTCAGCCGAAAAAAAGGAAGGATGATGCATAAAACCTGTTTGGGCTTAATCATACAGAACTTGAGTTATTCATATACCATTTTAAAGATTATATCAAAGCTGCCTTACTGCCTGTGAAAATAGACACTGCAGATATTTTTCTGAACATTAGACTTTCTATATATATAAACCCAAAGTTTTTCAAAGCAAGCAACTTTAAGATGTCTGGACTTCAACTCCCAGAATTCCCCAGCCATCGTGGGACTTAAAATGTACAGACTCTATTCTGGAAGTTGAAGTTCACACCATTTAAAGATGCCAACTTTGAAAAGCATTGATATCAATTGACATTGGTGATATACCTAAGTCTTCCTTGAATAAAAAAAGCCATCGTTTCTGGACATAAACTATCCTAATTTCATTGATGGCAGGTGTATTATTTCCCCTTCTATTATTATTATAATGGCAATCTGTTAGTTTTTCTTGGGTGTCACCTATCATACATAGCTTGGGCACATTCTTTATTTAGAATAATATTCATATCATCTGTGGTAAAATGGGTTATTTTACTGACATATGTTAAATAGGCTGAGCTTTCTCCCACATTTATTCAGAAGGCAAAAGAGTGTCACCCCCCAAAAAAACTTCCTCAGGATTCTGTTCATTTCCAAAAAATCAGGTTTATGAAATAAATGTTCTGACAGCAGCAGCTGTTTTTAAGCAGAAGAAAAACTTATTACATGTGTTTATGTGCTTAGAAGAAATATAATAAGAATTGTTTATGATGGGTTATAATAACCATAAAACATTATATATTTCTTGTTCAACTTCAGAGTTAACTAAAAGAATGTTACAAGATTTCCCACAAAAGACAGGAAGAAAGTTCATATCAGTGGAGATTTGATTACTTTAATACGTCTATGATAAACATGGATGGAAAATCAAATATTTTTACTAAAATTATTAATAATGAACACTATCTTCTGTCAAGAATCCCAATTATTTTCTTGATACTTACTGGGATCAATTATGCAAGTTTGCTTAGAATCCTTGACAAGCATGGGATAGTCTCTGTAATAATAATCAAGATACGTTTCCAGTTTTAAATCCCTAAAAGGAGAATATAAAAATTGAATGATGAATATAAAATATATAAAAGACATGTATTTATTTATTTATTTATTTATTGCATTTTTAAATTATCTGATACTTCCCTTGTTAGGGTGCCTATTCGTTAAAAACATGGAACATATAAACTGTGGTTTACAATAAAATGTCAGCATTTTATATACAAAAGTAGTGATTACAACAGTAATAAAGCAATATGCAGCAGCAAAAAATACAGTAAAACTGGAACAAAACAATATTCTGTTATTCTAAATTGGGGCTTTGTTTTTTAATTTTGGGGTAAACAAAAAATATTCTCTTGTTACCTAATGAAGGCAACGGATGAGGTTCTCTGGGACATTGCTGACATAACTTTTTCTTTTGTGGAGAGAAATTGTCTCACAGGAGGAAGCATTTGGAAAAGACCTTGGTTCAAGTTCTCAGCAATGAAGAGGCAAACAAAAATGAACTCGGCAAAAGAAGCCGTATCTCCTTTCTCTTTGAAGCTCTTGTATTCACTCTGCTGACTGAAATGTAGCAGATAAAACTCCGAGTAAGTTACCTTATTTTTCGGACTATAAGATGCTCCGGACCACCTCTGGCTCCCAGCAATTTGCCTCCTTTCAGCAAACAACAGCCTGGTCAGATTCAGCACAGCCTGATTTAGCACAAGCAGCTGATTGGCAGTTGGATCCCCCCCCCCCGCATACCGCCTATCAGCTGTTCTAGGCTCCGGGGATCATGCCACCATCTATCGCAACCTCCATGCGCCCCATTTTTGGCCTGTGTGCCTCATTTTCGGCCTCCGCACATCCCGTTTTTAGCCCATTCCAGGTGGCGGGGATTGCAGCAGCCACCACCTGGAACGGGACGAAAATGGGGCGCACGAAGGCCAGAAATGGGGCTCACGGAGGCTGCAATAGGTGGCGGCGGCAATGAGTGACAATATCGGGAATTCCCACAGCTTGGAACAGCTGACAGGTGGTATTCTGGGAAGCAGATCTAACCACCAATCAGCTGCTCATGCTAAATGAGGCTGTGCTGAAGCTGAGCAAGCTGTTTGCTGTTTGCTGCAAGGAGGCAAATTGCTGGGAGGCAGAAGTGGAAGGGTGGGAGCCATCGGGTGGGCGGGGCTTCAGCAACATTCGCTCTATAAGAAGCACAGACATTTTCAGACACTTTGGGGGCGGGGAAGTGTGTCATATACACTGAAAAATACGGTATATCTGCTTACAAGTTTTGTTCCAAGATGACTTAATTGCTGCAAAACAACACAACTAGCCCAAATTTCTTTCAAGAAGATCGCACCTTGCCAGTTGTACCAGAAGAACAACAAGAGAACGAATTCCTTCACTCATCAAGCAGTTCAGCTTGAGTTCCTCATAGATTAAATGCAGCACACAGAAAATTACAGGGATCTGGGGGAAGAGAAGAGTAGTGGAATCCAAGCAGTGGTTGTGTGAAGGATTATCCTTAGGGAATTTAGCTTCCAATGGATCCAGTCGCAGAGCTTTAGCCAAAGGGTGAGACTCAATATTTTTATGGTAGTCTGAATTTAGTAAATATTCCCAGTCCTGGTAAAACAAAAATAACAGATAATATAGAGTGCTTCATACTAGATTGTTAGGTTAGCATTTTGACACAATAACAACTGAGGTCAGAAATAACAAAGGTAATGTTTAAAATGTACATATTAGTATCACAAGTTGAAATCCCCCAAAATTGAGACACCTTAAATATATTTACTTAATATTTGTTATTTGAATATTTCAACGTTTGATCTTGTCGTTTTTAGAATAACTTCAAAGTGACAGGGGCAGCATATAAATTTAATAAATAAATAAATATTATAATTAATATCCTGCAGCAGTATGGTACATCATTGGGAATAATAATTATAATAATAATTTATTAAATTTATATGCTACCTGACTCCAGCAACTTTAGGTAGTTCATAAATTGTTAAAAACATTTAAAACAAGGAACAAAAATACAAAACACAAGAACAACACAAAAAAACAAAGATGGCAGAGAAAATAAATTCAGAAGGGAACACTTGCTTAGACTACTGCCATGCACTCTACATGGAACTATGCTTGAAGAATATCTGGAAGCTACAGCTGGCCCAGAATACAGCCACAAGGACAGTTCCTGGGATCCCTAAGGCAGCCTATGTTACATCGCTGTTCCACAAGATGCACTGATTAAGGTGACATGGAAGTATATAATTTGAATATTATATAAATAAATAACACAGAAAAGGAAGAAAAGGCATGTCAATTATTCTTAGCAAAAGCTTGGGCAAAAAAAACCACATATTCAGGGCCTTCGAAATACCAGTAAGTTAGGGATTACATAAATCTCTGGGGCAAACCCCTTCTAAGCAGCAGGTATTACTACATAAAAGACACATTTTCAGGGTCCTGACAGGTGACATTCTTTAATCAATGGAACCCAAAGCACACCAACCCTGTCAAATTAAACCAGCTGAACAGATCTTATGGCCGACAGGTGATCCTTCAAGTAACTAGGCCTTATGCCATATAGGGCTTTATAGGTATCAACCAGCACCCCAAAGCTGGCATTAGTTCATGAAGCATAGGTGTTACCTAGGCATACTGAGACATTTCCATCACTGCCTGCACTGCCCATTCTGAACCAGTTGAGACTTTCAGATGGTCTTCAAGGGCAGACTCCTCTAGAGTACATTGCAGTAGTCAATTACTCCCACTGCCACTTGTAACTACCTGATCAGTCAGAATGGCTCCTTCTTAACTTTCTTCTTCTGAGACTTACGCCACTGGGTTTCTCCCCTTTTCAGTCTGATCATTTCTTAGGCAGCATCTAGCAATGTCACTCTTGCATAACATCACACTTATTGACTAAAATGGCTGAGATTGATGAGCTGGTCCCACCTGTCTGCAAGATGGTGGGGAACCATACCCTGTAATGTTCATTCATTTAACTTCAAACACTTGTGACCGATTTGGGGGTGGGGTGGGGTGATATATAAATTTGATCAATGAACCAAAAAAATAATTTATCCTGAAATGCCTGGATTTCAAATAGATTTTTGCAGGGTCTCCCTAATATTTGGTAGAGCTCCTCACCATGAGGGAGCTTACTAAGTCAGAGTTGGCTAAGGTAGACTATTGCCTCACTTGGTACGATATGTACATACATTTATAATTAAAGGTAGGCATACTATTTACTGTTTTCAATAACTCATCTGCTTTTATTGTAAGCATTCCTATGGGAGTTCAAAACAGTTATTTCTTTAAAGCTTGTACCATTTTTCAGTAAGGTCAGAACAACATGAGAACATATCTGCGTTAATTGAAAAAGTGTCAGAACACTTCCTATAAGGCCATGATGGTGAACCTATGGCATGTGTGCCAGAGGTGGAACGCAGCACCCTCTCTGATGGCATTCGAGCCATTGCCCTAGCTCAGCTCCGACACGCATGCACGTGCACCTCCTGCTGCACAGCTGGCCTTAAGGCTTCTGCCATGCCTGAATGGGGACAAGGTGTGCCAGAGGTCACGCGCACATGCGCAGGGGGATAGGGTGCATGCCCAGGGGCGCACATTGCATTTTGAAGGTTCAAGAGCATATGCGCACATTTGCGCACATGCACACGCTTTGGGCACTCGGCCCAGAAAATGTAAGATATCACTACTATAAGGTATGGGGGGATGGTGTTGTACATGCATATGTATGCATTCAAGTCAGTCCTAATTCCTGGCCATTGCCTTGCAGTCCATGCAGTTTCTCAGCAAAAAATTTTTGTCATCACCTTCTTCTTAGTGCTCAGAGTGAGCAGATCAGTCATCCTGATGGCTTCATGCCAAAGGGAGGACTAGAACTCATTATCTCTCAGTTTCTTACCTGGAATCTTTAACCACTGTACCAAACTGGTCTCAAGCCGTCAATATAGCCTATTTCAAACTCAAAATAATTACTTTGCACATCTCTATTTGTAAATTATGTCGATTTCCTTCAGTAACAGATGGAACTTCTTTGAAGACTACAAATAAAGTTTCTACTTATTAAATCATAAATCAACAAATATTAGCCTTCAGAAAAAAACAAGTCTCATTTTGCTCTGCCTATATATGATCCATTAAAAAATTCCTTGAGCAATATGAATTCAGGCATATCTAAGGTGATGTCTGGAATTATTAAGTAAATAATTCTTCCCTTACTTCATCTGATCCTGTCTCTGAAGGCCGAGCTTTTTTGGGAGCAATGACTGGCGAAAGAGATCCTTCAAAATCAAGCTGAAGTGAACAGAAAAGAAATAATCACACAGAAATTCAAGATATCACAGGAATATTCAGAGCCATTTGTGATGAAATTCAAAAGCTCCACATACAATTTGCCATTATTCTTTTACATATTTTCTACTACAAGTAATTTTGAAGAATGAATATATTACTGTATCTCCAAGTCCACAAATTATAGATGTAAGGATTCAATACATCCATTGATGCTTGCAACTGTTTGAAAATTAAACATTCCCAGTTTAATGGAACCAACTTTGAAATAAAAAAGCTGGACACAATGGGCTAAGGAGAAGCAATCAAATGTAACCATCTTAACTGGTTGGTGAATTGCCTCCAGAGAACAATTGCTTTCAGAGAACATAGACTCTTGATCACAAAGTATTGCCGCAAAAATGGATGCACAATTATTCATGTTTATGAATAGGAAGTTTATGAATTGTTTTCATGTATCAATTTTGGGTATAGTAACACAAATTTAATGTGAATGGTTAAGACAGTAAGAGAAGAATGTGTAATAACATGCTAATATATTTAAGGGATAGTCACTGGGAGATTGCAGATGAGATCTGACTTCTGACAAAAACAGCAAGCTCAAATCAAGTTGTAGACTGGTGCTGGTGTTGTTTATAAAAAACATAATGTTTCACTCACAAGAAAAATATATGTTTTACAATAAATTGTAAAACATAGAGAATTCATATTTCAGTGTTACACTTAAATTAAATTCAAAATAATGAATAGTTACTCTATGTATCAATTACTTCTATTTATGCACAAAAAATCCCTATGAGCAAGTGATCTTGTAATAGAAATTCATATGCATCTAAGATTTCTTTTAATAATATTGTGTATTCAGTCAAATAAAAAGGACTAGGATATTTCTGCAAAATATAGGACTTGAAAGTAAAACATGGGGAAAAGATGAAATGAGGAGAAGAGTGCAACATTATTTCAATAGTCTCATTTATTAATATTAACAAGGCATGTACTATTTTACTCAGAGTATCTGAAAATAATAAGCCCTTTTGGAGAATGATTTTTTTGAATAATATTAGCAGGTGACTCGAAGTCAAGAATCATAGAATGGAAAGATTAGAAAGGAATTTGGAAATCAGCTCAATGCTAGTAAGATTCCACTACTAAAGCATTCTAGATAAATAGTCATTTGGTCTTTGTTTAAACACCTACAGCAAAGGTAAGATCACAGTTTCAAGGCAGCCACTGTCATTTATAAGATTGGAAGTTCACTTACGTTGCGTGTCCATGCCACTCTCTCTGTGTTATAACCCATCATGTTCAACAGACAGGTCACAAATAAGGTCCACTCTGAATAGTAGCTTGGCCCACCAGGTGCATTGTAAGCATTATACCATCTGACAAGTATTTGGACAGCAATCTCTTTAGGCAGGATACTCTTAATGCCTTGTAAACATGTTCTGACTACTCAAGGCAGAAAGAAGACAAAAAAGAATGTTAGTAAGTCAATAATCTAGAACCCAGCTATTTGTAAACCAAAAAACTTGTTCTATGCTTCATTTGGTATATTTGAACCCAATACAATTATTTCAACAAAAGAGCAGCTTGCATATTTCAATAAAATCAAAATGACTAAGCTTCATATTGCATGTGAAAGAATGTGACAGGTTTCCAATGAAATGAGATAAACAATAGCATTTTTAACATTAGCTGTTTTTTTTAAACTTAATTAGACAGAGAAATGAATTGTTAAGGTCTCAGATTCTAATGAAGGCTGGTTTTTCATTTGCTCAATTCTACAGCAATTCTTAATAAAGAAAAAAGAAAAGGAGAGTATGAAATTAACATCGTACCTAATTCTGAAGTTGCAATTTCAGGAATGGTGATTCTAACCATTGAGCCATTATTAAATTCCTAGAAGAAGGAAGATAGATTACATCATCCCATAAGGAATACATCCAGCATCTGCAATATGTGTTATTATATAAACTATGGCAGATTTAAGGTATCCCAAAGACAAATAGAACGCTGTTGTTTCCAGCCTTAGGGTTTAATTTATGAAGGATTCATTGTTATCCTCCATTTTAATTGCTCAAGACAGTTAATATGCCAAGCAAACTAACCAAAGCAAAGGAGGCATCTCTTTATAAAATAATTTAATGATACTGATATTAATTGTGGGATACTTTTATAATTGGTGAGGTTAAAAATCAACCACTCCCATAGCAGCAAATCACTCACTACATTGTAGCATGTTGTAAAATGTACTTAAATACAATAAAAGAAACTTGCCTAAATACCTAAATAATAGTACGACAAGGAAACAAAAGTGGTTTCCTTGGACCAATACTTTCAAATGTTCTGATCTTTCTATATATACGTGTATATTATGTCCTACTTCTAAAGCAGTTTTAGGCTCAAATCTGCATGACAACAATTCTACTCAGATAAATTTCCAGTTCTCCAAGCATATCCCATTATTAATAAATCTGATTTCCTCCAAATTATAAGACAGTTTACACAGAAACATTGAGTTAATATTTACACCCAAGCCACCAAAAACTTTAAGCCATATTTTAGAGGTTCAAATACAAGTGTTATTTGAGCAAATCATTCAACTTAAAAAGAGTTAAACTTACCAGAGTCACTCTGTTCTGAACAGGATCTCTTACAGAATGAATAAAAGTGGAAAGTTGCTGAAATGTACAATCATCAATATAAGAGGAGTCTTGAAGTTTGGAGGAATCCCTCAACTCTATAACAGGGGACAGCACACCTTGCTATAAAAGGAGAAAATGTTTTGCAGTTATAAAAAATATTACAGGAACTTATAGTTGGAAAAACTCTGAGATGATGTAGTTCAACCCTCCCTTAAATTAGCAACTCTCATTGACTGCTTCCCTGTTTCCCCAAAAATAAGACACACACCCCCCCTCCCCCGGATAAATAAGAAGCCTAATTGGGCTTTTGAGCACATGTGCTAAAATAAGCCCTCCTCTGAAAATAAGCTCTCCCCGAAAATATTGCAACACAGCAGCAACCATGAAGTGACCACATTTGCCGCCTCCTGCACTTCAAAAATAACCTCTGCGAAAATAAGGCCAAGTGCTTATTTCAGGGGTCAAAAGAAAATAAGACCCTGTCTTATATTCAGGGAAACACAGTATTTGAATCAAACATGAGTAACATATAGCTCCAGTGAACATGCTGAAGTTCGGTGGTGAGTGGCAATGGGAACAGCAGTCTACCAAAACATTGCCTGAAGACCTAATTGAGTTTAACTTCGGATGGCTTCCATGTAGTTTTCTAATCAGGCCTAGATTTACCATTTTTGGACTTTGTATTAAAAGACTCTGTGCAACTTCAGTATAAATCAGTGTTTCTCTGCCTGACTAGAGAATTCTGAGAATTGAAGTCCATACATGTTAAAGTTGCCAAGTCTGAAAAAGCCTGTATACATTAATTACAATCTTGCGTACTGATAAATTGGAAGCTGTGATTTGGTATCTATGTCGAAAAAAGTCTGAGTAAATGCTGATACAAAACCACCCTAAGGAAAAAAAGGCCACTAAGTAAGGCAAAATTTCTGAATTATTTCTTTAATATACAGAGAAGTGGAAAAATATGCAATGCAAGTCTTGCCAGCTAAAGAAACACCATTATTCCTTACCTCATCTAAGGGACCAAGGAGCTTATTCAAAGGCTTGGAAGGAGTGCTGATACTATCCAGAGGAGTGCTTGGACGAGGCATTTGATTTGACATTGTCATTGATGGAACTGGTAAACCAGGTATAAATACTTTTCCTACCTTTCAATAGGAAACAAAGTAGACAGTGGTTTCAACATAGGTAGTTTTTAAAGGTAAAATATTCTTAAGACATTAAACCTAAGGAATTATTTTAGAATAGTTGAACAGCCCAACATCTTAAAGTTGTCAGATTTGAAGAACACTGATCTAAAATGCTGGAACAAAATCTATTGTGATAAACTGAGTATTGAAAAATGTCCATGTAGAATTGGATAATGTCTCTTGTGCGAGAGCAAAAACAATCAAAATCTGAAGATTTCTGATTTGCCATATACAGGTGCCAATCACTTCTCCCAATGAGAAATGAACAATTGTCTATTCATCGCATGGTAAAGATGAAAGAAATAACCTGTATATAGACCTTAAATCTTAAGAACCTCATTATTAAGACATTTCTAATATCTACAATTAAAGTATTTAATCAAGCTGTGTTCTTGAATCTCTATCTGCAGATCTTCAAGTCTGAATGAATCCTGACAATATGCAGCCACCTTAGATTTTAAATTAACTAAATTTACTACTTAACCTACTAGTGCCTACTCAAATAACTGGCAATGTTTACATACTTGAGACATACCAAAATAAACAAATAATGCCCCAAATCTGTCTCCTCTCATACTGAGCCTATGCAAGAGTATACGTTTATAAAGTTTCAAAATCTTATAAAACTTTTGTTTATTCCTTTCATTATTGAGTTGAAAGAAACAGATATTCTCTAACAAAGGATCTGGTTCCTTCAGCTAAATGTTGCCTTCCCTTATGAGTGACTGATTTAATGAATTTTCAGTTTCCTTATTTTAATTTCTTTCTTTCTTCTGGAACATTTTCTATTGGAAATTGCCCTTTTTGTGTTGTTTTCCCTGAGCAATATGATTTTTACTATAAAAGGGGGGGGGGAACTCTCCCAGAGTGGAAAAATTAAAAAGGCACACTCCCTTTTGTATTGTTGATTGCGGCTTTCATTTTTTATATTCTTGTTTTCAAAAACAAGTGGGAGTAGGAAAGAGGAAGAAACAGACATGACTATCACATGCCTGACCCTACATCTCATTGAAATAGGGGCAACTGAGTATAATAACACAGATCTGAAGAAAACAAGATTCATACACAATACAATGAAAGGGAAATGGAAAGAAGAACAGAGGTGCTATTACACATAGGGGAAATACTAAAGAAAAGAGAGGGCACATAAACAGAATAGAAAAGGATTGTATAAGATGGAAAAAAGGAGAGAAATGTTACAAAAGAAACTATGGATAGAAAACATAAAGCTATTAATGAAGAGAAATAATGTACATACTCGAACCACTCCAGTATAGAGCACTAAGTTTCCATTGCTTTCCAGAATCAGCATTGTATCAACGTTCTGTAAATCCGTCAAATGAAGAGAATACATTAATCTGCAATTATCTGGGTAAATGCTGTCAATTAATACAAATTACATGGAGTTCACATACCCATACTTACATCAACTGGAGCTGCATCCTTTGCATGGATGTTGGTAATGGCACCAAAGATCAACTGTGACTTGTCATTACTCTGCTGAAACTTTACACACCTAAAAGTGGAGTTGGGAGGAACAGAACAATCTACAGTCATAAAAATGACTATAATATAATAGGAGCAACTTTTTCTAGACACCAAAAAATGTCTATCAATGATACAATACAATACACATAAATTTTGACCTAGTCTAGAGACTACAGCAAGATGGAGTGTCTTTAGCCTTGGCAAAAAAAACAGCTTTCCTTTGATTTGGAGCAAATAGCAGGTTACGCTTTGTTAGTAGGTAATGAGTAAAATAATCAGAAATGTGTTTTATTGATAGGTTATAAGCCATAGTTGTTAAGCATAGTTTGGCATAACTGAATGGTAGAGCATATGATAGTCACTTTAGCACCAAAAATGAGACTTCTGAGCAAATTCACCCAGATAATTACAAATTAAGAAATAGCCCTTAGATTTATATATTGCTTCATAGTGCTTTACAGCACTCTCTAAGCAATTTACAGAGTCAGCTTATTGCCCCCAACAATCTGGGTACTAATTTTACCGACCTCAGAAGGATGAAAGGCTGAGTCAACCTTGAGCAAGTTAATACATTAAATGTGAAAAAATTCAAATAATATTTTCCTATTCAATTGGAAAACTAAGTGGTATCTTTAAATGTATACAGTAAATAAAAATAATAAATATCAAAATATACTTACCGCAGTTGGAGCTGGGATTCCACTAAATAGCACAAAAACTTTTGCCCACAAAAATCAGTTGTAATAAATACTTTGGAGGCTTGACAATTCTTCTCCCTAGCAACATTTAAAAACAAAAAATAATAAATATAGACTTCTTCAAGTAAGAAACTTAAGTATTTGCCCTATCATTCTAAACACCAACTATATATTTGTATAAATAAACTCAGAAGGAAATCATAGAGTTCAATCAGAATGAATGCGTAGCCATATTGTGAATTTAGATACTGACTAAGATAATCAGAAATATGATTTTTTTTTTATAGATAGATAGATATTTTATTTGTATGCCGCCCTTTTCCCTGGGGGGACTCAGGGCGGCTCACAGTTCAGGGGGAGGGAGGACAAACCATGTTAAACACATAAAACAATACATCGTTAAAAGCACAACATTCATACAATTCGGGTGGGGTCAATATCTTTAACCCCAGGCCTGTCGGGACAGCCAGGTTTTAAGGGCTGTGTGGAAGGTCTGGAGGGTGGTGAGGGTACGAATCTCCACGGGGAGTTCGTTCCATAGGGTCGGAGCTGCCACCGAGAAGGCTCTCCTCCGCGTGGTTGCCAGTCGACATTGACTGGCTGATGGAAGTCGGAGGAGGCCTAATCTATGTGATCTAATTGGTCGAGTGGAGGTAATTGGCAGTAGGCGGTCTCTCAAGTACCCAGATCCAATACCATGCAGGGCTTTGTAGGTGATAAGTATTTATTCATAGGTTCTAAGCCATGAGTTGCTAAGTACAGTTTGGCTTACCTGAATGGTAGAGCATATGGTATTCACTTTAGCCTCAAAAATGAATTTATGAGCAGATTTACCCAGATAATTACAAATTAGCAATAGCATTTAGATTTATATATTGCTTTATAGTGCTTTACAGAGCTACCTAGGCTTTGGAGGGAAACACTATTAATGATCTTTACTCTTTACTGTTTCAGTGTAATAACTATTTTACTTCACAATAAGCTTATGACCCTGGCTTATTAAATAACAATGTGAACGTTCACTCATATATTGTCCTGTCGTTTATACAAATAAATGTATTAGCCAAAGAAAACGAAGGTAATGGTTTAATGCATTCATGGCTGCAAGAAAGTTTCAAGTCAGAGATTGTTGTTCCTCCAAATGCCTGTCTTATCATTACATGCAAAAATATAAAGTTTTCTTCTCTGAAAGTTAAATCATTTGGTTTGAGGAAGTCAAGATTCTGTAAAGACTTCTTTTATATGAAATAGATTCTTCCAAACCTCAGGGTAGTGAAGGCTTCTGTCCATAGATGCTCTATGCAAAGCTCTGGAACAATGAGTTCAGTTTCTGGGGCAAGAAATGACTCAGTAGCACTGTTTGGAGAATGGCAGGCACTGTGCCTCCTAGGCGACTGAACATGACTGGAGAAGTTGAATCTCTGTACCCCTGAGAAAGAATGTACCCCTAAGGCTGGAGAATGCGATCGGCTGCAAAGACAGAGAAATATATTTATTTTCTCTCTGAGAATACATGTACACAGCTAACTTCCCTTTCCACTATGAGCCCAAATTCTTACATCTTAGGATTTCAAGCACTAAGAACATAGCATAAGAACATAAGCAAGACCCTGCTGGATTGGAACCAGAGGTGGTATTCGGCAGGTTCTGACCAGTTCTGGAGAACCGGTAGCGGAAATTTTGAGCAGTTCAGAGAACCGGTAAATACTACCTCTGACTGGCCCCGCCCCATCTATTCTCTGCCTCTTGAGTCCCAGCTGATCGGGAAGGAATGTGGATTTTGCAGTAACTTTCCACTGGAGTGGGTAGAGAATGAAGATTTTACAGTATCCTTCCCCTGCCACCAAGCCCACACCACACCCACCAAGCACACTACGCCCACAGAACCAGTAGTAAAATAATTTGAATCCCACCACTAATTGGAACCCTGGTCCACTTAATCTAGTAGTCTGTTCTCACACTGGCCAACCAACTGCGCAAGGGACGCACTAGTCTCCCAAACAATGGAGAGGCAGGAACAATCCCCATGACTTTAATAAATTGGTCCAATCCAATTCTGAAGCCAATCAAATTAGTAGCCAGTACCACATCTCATGTTGATTACTACTATAGAACTAGTATTCATAGATTCCAATAAATTAAATTAAATTAAATACTATTGGATCAAATCTGGGTCGGTCATGGGACCAGAATTGTCCCAAAGATGCTTTTTTCAAGAGGCAACTGAACTTTCTGTTTTTCTTTGAAAACGTTTCACTTCTCATCCTTCAGATGAAAAGCTTCTTCAGCTCTGACTGGATGGTGGAGAAACCAGAGTTTTAGTCTTCCAAGCTTTTGGATTCATGCTGGAGCTCATCCTCACTCTTCTCTCTCACTCACCAGAATGTGACATGACTAAACCTCTGGTCCCAGTGACCAAACAAGATTAGATCCTGCAACATTATCCTGGGACATGCATATTTGCTTTTGTTCCATGAAATAAAATACTATATGGATTTATGGCAATATATAAATATATCTGTGACACTGAAATTATTAAGGGTTACTCAAAAACTGAAAAGGGGAAATTAAAAACTCAAGTACTGATGACTACAGCAGGAACTCCTAAAACTTACAAAATTTTGAAATCTCAGTTTCATTTACAAAATAATCATAAATAAAGGAAATGCAGCTCTCAGCAGCACGTCTGATCCCTGCTATAATTATAATCCTGAGAAAGTACAAGGCAAGAAAAGTCAGCAACCTACCTCAAAGCTGCCATGTTGGAAATGGAAGGTGAACGGGAATGGATGCTGGGGGATGAAGCCGACCTGCTTTGGCTACAAATAGAGGAATAGTTCTGGAATGGAGAAGCCATAGGCGAGTCACCCTTAGATAGATTCTTCAGATGGACACTGAAGGAACTGCTGGCAGCTGCATGCTGTGGGGTCCATGTCTGCTCAGAGACCTTCAAGACAGCACTTTGCTCCTACAGATCAATAAGAAATATATTTGTGTGATTCAAATAATCATATGTGTATAACATCACATTTTAAGACAGGATTTTTTTTTTAAAGTGGCCTTTCAGATTTATGGTATCACTGCTGTAAATTTCTATTAATCCAGCCAATAATAATTAATTATGGGAGTTACAATCTAAAACCTTAGAAGGCCACTAAGTTGCTGATCTCTGTCCAATATATAAATCTTAGAACCCAACATATTTGGATGACTGTGCAGTGTAAACTACACAGAACAACAACCACTCCCAGAATAGGCAAGCTATCAATTATCCTCCTTGTTTTCTACGATTCCCTGCTCACTTCACCCTTAATTTTTTACCTCTGCTTTTACTCTTCGAAGGGCCCATATGGAATGCAAGCACTGAGAGGCATCGTATGTCATGAGAATGGAAGGCTCAGCATTGACGAAAACAATTCTCATGGAATAATCAGCAACATACTGTATTCTGGCAGAGGTAAACAAGGCTGCTAAGTGGAGAGAGGATCAAACTGATTACTTGTCAAGAGACATGATTTAAAAACAATTACCTGTATACTTTACTATATTTTTTAATACAGTTAGTCCTCGACTTATGACTACAATTGAGCCCAAAATTTATGTTAAGTGAGACATTTGTTATCTGGGTTTTGCCCCATTTTACAACCTTTCTTGCAATGGTTGTTCATTGAATCCCTGCAACTGATAAGCCAATAACCTGGTTGTTAAGTGAATCTGGCTTCCCCATTAACTTTGCTTGTCAGAAGGTCACAAAAGGTGATCACATGACCTTGGAACACAGCTCTGTGCCATAAATATGAATCAGTTGCCAAACATCTGAATTTTGATCACATAATCATGGGGATGCTGCAAAAATGATCAAAAGTCACATTTTTCAATGCTGCTGTTAACTTCGAATGGTCACTAAATGAACTGTTGTAAGTTGAGGACTACCTGTGGCTTTAACTTATGAATAAAATAAATCAATTGTTTAATTTATGCCCCTGTGATCTTTCTCCTTGGAATGTCTGTTATGTCTTTTTTTCTTTTGTAACTAAACTGAAACACCACTGAAAAAAATGGGATGTCAACATTTTTTCATAAAAAGTGAAGCTTAGCCTCCTTCAAGTCTAGCTAGACTTTGAATGACTTCATGAACATGTCCATGTTTTTTGCAAAAATACAAAAGTGGTCTACCACTGGCTTTTTCAATATTTTTTCAACTTTCCAGCTTAGCTTATAGCCCTATATTCCCTATAGGCCTCCCATCCCAGTATTAACAAGGCTAGCCAGCTGCTGAGCTGTTTTCTGATAATTATTTTCCAATTTAACATCTTCCAGATGTGTTGCACTATATTTCTAACCATCTTAATCCACTGGGTACAGTATGGTAACTGGATTTATGAAGTTGGCCATCTAAAATATCTAAAAGACACCAGATAGGAAAAACATAACAATTCAAGCTTACTGTTCTATTTGTTCAATTTCAAGATAAACTGAATCTTGAATATACATACATACATACATACATACATACATACATACATACATATCTGAACTAATTCGGTATGTTACCTAATATCACATATTTTTAAAAGCTACCAAATGCAGAGTAGTCAATAAACCTAAGTGTCTCTGATTACAACTGATCTAAAATTATCTTTCTTTTTGTGCATTACATAATTTACCTCCAGACTTACAAACCATTGGTGTTATTTCATCTAATGGGTGGAGCATGCTGAACATGGTAGGCAAAGGTTCTCTAAAAAAAAATGAACAAATATTCTAAATACTGCCACAAACGTTCTGATAACAACTTCAAATTGAAGGCCACATTCAAAATTATCATAAGCTCCATTTGTGACAAGTTGCATATTAGCAATGAACTGTGATTTGATCAGAAACATTCTAATAAGTTAAGCATACATTAAAGTAGAAGGAAATATGACGCTATGCACATACACAGGCATATTTGCATAATTCCATTATTCTGAACAATAGATTGAAAATTGGGAATATGGCAATTATGATACTTTGTCTTTATATTTGACTTTTCTTCTGACAGTGCACGTAGCCTATATGGGAAGGTCTCCTCAATTTATCACTGTAACAGCAATCTTGGAAGGTGTGTTGTGATTGACTAGTCATGCAGTTGCTCGCTGTTCACGCAAGTGAAGATTCATGTGTGCAGAACCATCACCTCCCCCTGCCCCCCGCTGGTCTGCAAAGCTGAAAAGGTTCGGGAACTCTGATCTAAGCAATGATCATCTAACTTTACCTGTTTGGATTTAGAGATACTTCATGCAGGGAACTACTACGTTCAAATAACAAGCCATATTTTGTTGGCCAGACATTCGCTACCTATAAAAAATTACATTAAAATAGATTTCATTATAATGGGAAAATATCCAATTTAATCCAATTAACAGAAATTCAATGTTTTCATTATTTATCCATAATTTCTATTTTTCTGAAAAATTGGCCTTTAACAGTGTTCAATTATAAAAAGCATTTCAAAAAATCCAGACTCAATTACAGGTACTTTCTTTATTAGAAAAGAGGTGAAATAATACTTCGATACAGCTTACCTGAAAGGGTAAAGAAGCAGTGTAATCCTTTCCTTCAATACTGTGGATATTTATGCAAGAGCTCTGTAATATGCAGATACATTTTTCTACTAACTGACAGCTATCTAAATTGGGAGACAAGTGAGATTCAAATTATCTTCCATTCATCTATTTTTGTCACAAAAAGGCTGCATTTTCTGCACTGATTTCTGGAACAGCTTCATATCAACGGGGGCAATGCTTTTCCAATTCCAGATCTTAAATCAAATGGTCTAAAAGATTACTTTTACCTTTATTTCTTTCAGATTTTTCCTGGGGTATTGAGAAGTCACACCACAATGCCTAAAAATAAAAATCAGTGGAATAAATAATTCGCTTTGTTTTCTTCTATGTTCTGAAAACAGTCCTATATATTCAAAACTAGATATCATCAACTATGGTATTATCATTTTGATTTTCAAATTCTGACTCAATATAGCTCCACTAAAGTGGCAACATCAATACATAATAGTGAGGTATTGGAAGGCAAAACAAAATTTAAAAAAATATCCGAAGTAGGAAAAAAAAACCTCTCACCCCACCAAAACATTGTTAATTCACTGAGAACATGGTGCTTTACAGTTACGTCACTCCTATTCTAGAGATGAGGAAAAGGGGGTGGGACCTGTTCTGAAGCCAAATGTGCAGGTTACAGGAAGTCCTCACTTAACAGTAATCGGGACTGGAAACTAAGCAATGACTAAGCAACATGGTTGAAGTGCCAAAGTCACATGACCACACTGACTTATAATTTGCTATTGTTAGGCGACTCCTGTGTGGTTGCAGCATCCTGCAGTTATGTAATTGCCATCTGAGGCCTCCTGCCAGTTTCCTCTTTGACTTTGCTTGTTAGAAGCCAGCAGGGAAGGTTGCAAATGGCGATCACATGAGGATGGGATGCTGCAATATGATAATGGCAAGCCAGTTGCTAAGTACTTGAAGTGCAATCACATGATCATAAGGATGCTGTGACAGCCACATCTGTGAGGACTCATTGTAAGCACTTGTATCTTTGAATGGTTGCTTAACAAGTGGACATTAAATGAAGATTGGCTGTCTTGCATTATTTTTTTTAAAGCAAAGATGTGGGATGTTAAAATTAGGTCAGGACTTTGATTTTATGAGAAATGATAAACCCTCTTCTTTTTCACCATTTTCCTCCTGAAAATCATTTGTATCTCATGCTTTTTTTTTCCAAGTAGAAGAAAGAATGCTCTCATTATTAGTAGGACAATAACCATTTCAGGGGATTTTTTTTTTTAAGCAAGATACAATCTACTGAGGAAAAATATCTTTTTTCAGTCATGCAACACTGTTCTCATATGCCACATTCTTCTGGACAGATGATTTTTAAGCTGAAGTATATATAAAAACTAGGAAATGAAATTGTAGATCACATGAATATTAAGCAGTTTGTGCTAATGAAGCTTTTTCTCCATTCTCTAGTCATTATTTTCAAAACAAAATTGAAACAAATCCTGAACATAAATCCTAAACATAAAGCATAAAGGCAATCATGACCTTAACTTTCCTTGGCAATGTAGCTAAACAAACTCTATACCGTACCACTTTTCGTACCTGCAGAACAGAGCTGTCAACAGTAAAAGCTTTATAAACTGCCGAAGATTGGTTTTTACTTCCTCTGCTCCAAATGACCATATTACCAGCCACATATAGTTCTTCATCATACTCTACTTCTTCCCCAACCTCACTGATGCCCTTCCTTAACTTCCAACTTTCCTAAAAGGAAAAAAAATGAATATCACTATTATTGTGCAGTAATGCCCATTTAGATCATAAGTGTGGTTTGGAAAAAAAAATGATGATACACTGCATAACTTATTCTGGTGGTTGTTGAAAATTAGTGGATTTAGCTTTCTAAAAAGCTAATGCAAAAATTATTTTTAAAAACTAACTACAAAAGTTTAGGTGTTTTCTAGCTATCATCAGTGACAAAAACAATATGTGTTTTAAGTATCACCCTGTTTTTCTGAATTTCTCAGCAATTTTTGGTACTAATGCAGTATGCTTATGGATAAAATACATTTGATGGGTGAGACAACACAATTACAGAAAAAAATCTATAATAATAGGTTAAAATGATTTTAAAAATTCTCTAAGAAACTCAGAATATTTCTTTCAGAACAGAACTATTGATATAGTCAAAAATAGAATGCAGAAGATACAAAACATTTATTTTATTTATTTTTATCCTGCCTTTATTATTTTTTATAAACAATTTGTGGCAGTGAACATAGTCTTTCCTCCTCCTATTTTACTCACAACAACAACAACCCTGAGAGGTGGATTAGGCTGAGAGAAAGTGACTAGGCAAAAGTCATCAGCTGGCTTTCATACTAAACAAGACTAGACCTCAGTCTTCTGGTTTCTAGTCTGATGTATTATCCAGTTTCAATGAAATCTCAACAAATCATTATTGTATTTAATATTTTAACATTCTTATTATACTGTTTAATATTTTAGTCTTAACAAAAAAGTGATAGCCTCCTTCTTTAGTTTATTCATGAATGCCCTGGGCCAGGATCTAAATTTTGCTTTGGTAGAAGAGAGAGAACAAAAGAGATTAGAAGTATAGGAGCAATTTGGCAGATAGTAAGCATTCCCAAAATAATCAGTCTTTAATGCTGATGTTTATCTGTTGATTAAGTTCTAAGCTCTACAAACCTACTATTTATGCTCCCCTTGTTTGATCAATGTTTTTATTCACTTTTTAAATTATCAATTCAATGTTTAGCTACGTATTTATAAAAACCCAGAAGCACGTCTAACAGAATATATTTCCCCTACCCTATCCACTTTGCTAAAAATAAAATACTGCTTTCAAAAGAATTTCTACCTTGTGTTTCTCATGGATGGTAACTTCCTGAAGTGACCCCACCAAACCAGCTGCTCCATCTGATGACCAAAGTTCTGAGGCTGGTTGCAGCTGCCGTAGTTGCAGGTTCAGCGCATTAGGATGATGTTTGCAGTGGTCACGGCCAAAAGGGACAAACTCCTGCAAATCCCCTGCTGCAATCATTGTTAACCTCTCTTCATAGATGTTCGACATGAGTTCTAAATATCAACATTATTTCTAAAGGAAGTCCAAAACAGAAACCAGATTACATAGGATCCTTCAAAGCATACACAATACTGTGCAGTTGTTGCTGATTTTGTTAGCTTCATTGATATCAATATCCCTGAAAATCATAAATTTGTAACTAAAGAAGGAACTATACTAAGATCTCTTAACCATGAAGTCCATCTTCCATTGCACTGGAAATCTTATAAAAATTCTAATAATTGATGCAGATTGCTATCTTTAGTGATTTAGCATAAGCATTTGAAATGGATTGCTGAATTCCAAAGATACTATAGGCCTTTCATTCGACAAAGTATTTGCAATAATACACCCCTTATTATGTGTGCGGGACAATCCTTCGGAGACACAATAAAACAATATATGTTGATATTCTAAGATATAAAGTTGCCTTATAATCATAAACTATATATCACTCAGGAGGAGGATCCAATGATTTTAGAAATTACTGCCAAATGAATGTGCATAGATTATATAATAATGCAAAATTGCTGCACTTTTTTGCAAGAGTGAGATTCTTCCTCACTCCCTTTCAATACAACTGTTGATATTGTTTCTACTTATGATTACTCATTTGCAGTTTCAAATAAAAATATTGTGACTTTACTTTTTCCCTTCTTCGGTACATCCTTTGAAAATTTTGAAAAGCAAGCCTGAAAATGCCAACTCCAAAAGAAGGAAAATAACTACAACTGCCTTCTATGTCAGTGATCACTCTGAGAGCACAAATTTGTCATAACTACTGTTGATGAGGAATGAATGAATGAGTTAGAAACACAAGGAGGAGTGAGTCCCTGGGCATGCAACGTGCAAGCCAGCCCCTGATGGATTGGAAAGTTAAAGGAAGGCAGGAACTGTGATAAGCCGCGGGAGGCAGAGGGACTCACGGACCTGAGTGACACAGGAAAGGGCGATCGGCTGCGGGCCTAAGCTGCAGCGGCTTCTCCCCGTGTCTCCCCTCAGATAGCGATTGCAGTTGCAGCAGCAAGTACCCCCCACTTCCAGGTTATCAAGCGGGCGCGGCCATCTTGGAATTCCCATCACCCTCCGCGACGAACGAGGGGCGGGGACTGCAGCGGGAATTGATGGGTTTCTCGGGTTGGCGAAAGAGAAAGCCTAGAAAGCGCCTTTCTTCCCTTTCGTCTTATTGGGAACAGGTCGCTGGGTCGTTGCGAAGAAGCGAGCAAGGAAACGGAGTCTTTCGGTCGTTACCATGGTGATAAGAAGGCTGATGATACTGTACCCTCAGCTGTTTCTATGGCAATTGGTTGCTGGCTGTAGGGAAGGACGATGTGGTTGGATATAGCACAGTCCAATCTCCGCTTAGTGATAACTCAGAGACGGCCTCCCGCCTATCATTTGATATGTAAACGGTGATCCATGCGAACTGTTGAAATATTGGCCCAAGATAATAGAATAAAATGATAAAGGAGAATATTTGTACCTCAGGGTTGACGTCAGAGGTCCTTGGTGCTCTCTGAGCTTGCTGTTTTCTTGCAAATGTTTCATTATTCAAACTAATTAGCATCAGTAATGTTATCTAGTTTGGGTAATGAAACGTCTACAAGAAAACGAGCAGAGCACCATGGACCCCTCAGAACTAAACGATCTTAATTAAGGTCTGTTTCTTATCCTTAGCAGCTTTTGAAGTTGTGTGAATTTTAATTTCCAGGAATGGAGACATGGGAATTTGGGGAGTTGAAGTCAGCACCTATATTGTTCTACATCTACACTAATGTGCTTCATGCTTTTTTTTTTTGCATGTTTTTTTGTTATTTGCAAAAAATATTTTGTTACTTTGTTTGTTTTTGTGAATGCTTTTTAAAATAAATTAGACCTTCTTGTAATTTGAAACAATATATGGTAGGAGTGCACATCAAAATCTAACAGATTGTGTAGATTAGGCCTGATTTCTAAAATTAGTCGTTACTTGGATTTTTTTGCAACCAAAGCAGTGAGGGCACTGTAGTTTATTGCCATATTCTGTTTCTAAAAGAAATGGTGCTCAGAGCTTAATATGTATGCTAATATATCATCATCTTCACCAGATTTGTTTGGATTATAGCTCCCATGCTGTGAATGAAAACTGTAGTTTAACATATCTGGAAAGTACTAGTTTGTTCAGTGAATTACATGATATGTAATCCATACTAACAGAACTTTTGGCTGGGTAAATGAGCAGATCCATTTTAATCAGTCAGTTCAGAAAAAAATCCAATTTTAATATCCAGTCAACATGGCCACTTTCAATAAAGTTAATCACTGTTGTCTGTGTTTCTTCCTCCTTCTTTAATAAATGTAGAGGCCTTACCGACCTCCATCCCAACTCTGCATGGAATACAACATGAAACAAAAATAGAAGAATAAAATACATGTCCAATAAACTGCTAACACCGCCAAAACAACTTCCACTAGGGCAGGAATCTACAACCTTAAACACTCAAAGAGCCATTTGGACTTGTTTCCCACAGAAAAGAAAACATGGGGAGCCACAAAACCTGGATGGGTGTGATGAACTTAACGTCACTCCCACCCAGTCACATGAACCCCCCCCACAGCCACGCCTACCCAGGTTTTGTGGCTCCCTGTGCTTTCTTTTCTGTGGGAAACAGGTACAAATGGCTCTTTAAGTCATTGAGTCATATATGTAGATTTGTTTAATGGGCATTATTATATTAGCAATTTTAGTTCAATTCTGTTCCCACTGATTGATCAAATTTGCCTTTGTCAAAACCACCATGCATCAAGTCAAGATCTTCATTAGGTTATTTGCTATAATTCCAATATCTTTTTCCTATCTATTTAAAGAAGAATCCAACCTCATCAACAGATTTTAAAATTTTAAACATTAAAATATTGTTATCGAATATCACCTCCATTCATATGCTCATTGACCTAGTCAAAAAAGTTAGGGTTTTTTGATATAGCAAGGTTTACTTTGATGGTATCTTTCCTAATTTTTTAAACAAGATATAGAATTATAGGGCTGGAAGGGACCTTGGAGGTCTTCTAGCGCAACCCCCTGTTCAAGGTAGGAGCCTTAGCATGGTGGTCTTTTAGGGATCAATGTTTTTTCTTTGATTACTATTTCTACCTTTGTACCTGAAACAGATACTGTGTTAGTTAGCCTATAACTCAGTGTTATGTTGGAGATGTAATAAAGACAATGTTTCTTTAAAACACATGTTATTACAATGTCGTATAGTGACTGCATTTTGGGAGAAAGTAATGGACTATATAAGTGTGATTGTGCAACAAAAGCGAAAATTTTCAGAGGATAATATTCTATTGAATTATATACCTAGTACCTGGAATTTGACACTGGACAACGTAAATTGATTCTCCATGCCCTTATTATAGCAATAGCAATAGCACTTAAACTTATATACCGCTTCACAGTGCTTTACCGTCCTTTCTAAGCAGTTTACAGGTCAGCATATTGCCCCCAACAATCTGGGTCCTCATTTTACCAATCTTGGAAAGATGGAAGGATGAATCAACCTGGAGCCTGGTGAAATTCAATCTGCCAAATGGATTGAAGACCTGATTACCCTTGCTACATATAAGCAGATTACCTATACACATAGACTTTTTATGGATAAGTATGATACTGCATACCGTGTTTCCCTGAAAATAAGACAGGGTCTTATTTTCTTTTGACCCCCCCCCCCCAAAAAAAATAAACACTTGGCCTTATTTTTGGGGAGGTCTTATTATTTTTGAGATGCAGGAGGTGGTGAGGATGGTCACCTCATGGCTGCAATATTTTCAGGGAGGGCTTATTTTCAGGGGAGGGCTTATTTTAGTGCATGCACTCAAAAGCCCGATTGGGCTTATTATCTGGGGAGGTTATTTTGGGAAAACAGGGTACAAACATTTTAGCAATGATATTTAAAATAATATTCAGATATGTAGAAGTCATTATCTGTACATTTGTACTTAGTTTATTCAGTTGTATGATGCTTATAATTCTCATATATATAAACTTCCACATTCATATAAATATGGTCCAAAATTCTTAAGAAAATACATAGGACAGTTTGGCCAAGGAAAACCAAAATGCTATCAGGCCTATAAACTAAAGATAGAGAAATCTCATTGAATGATAGGAATGGTAAACTTTTAAAATCTTGAATAAATGTAAGGGACAAATTAGTGTAACTCACAAGATGTGGTTGTACAGAAGAAGAGGGACATCATACATGGAGCAATACCTTTACTTTGAAATGTATGCTACCTATCTTTTTATTAATATTATTATAATACGGGCTTCAGTCATAATCTCAGCTATATATTATAAATCTTAAGGATCTAAATTACATGAAGAAAAGACTCATTCTTTGGTTCAAGTTGATTATATTGTACTTTGTCCTCTGCAAGGAGAGTACTATAAGAATATGTTTCCACAATCACATACTGGCAGTATGATTTCAGGAAAATGTGTTTTTTTATTTTATTTTAAAAGATTGCAGCAGGTGCTAGGGCTATACCATCCCTACTTTCAGGAGCTATTTTTAAAAAACAAAAAAAATTCAAAATGTTGCAAACATTTGCGAACTCTGCTTACATCCTTTCTGTGGAAATCAGTTACAGCAAAATTAGGAAAACAATGACATAAAACAATATTGTAAAAATTAAAACTAAAAAAAAATATTGTAATCACACAATCAGACATTCTGGAATGAGGGAATTCTACCCCACTGAAATTATCCTTGTCAGCATCTACCTTACAGAATATTCAGCACAATCCTAAATTATACAGTTTAGAAATCAAACATAATTAATATCAGGTGCAAAAAAAAACATGTCCACGCTAGTTTTTTGCTAAAGCCTATACACAGGTAACTTCTCAGTTAATGATCAGCATTGCTTAGATAAGTGTTGATGGCAATTAAAGTGGGAGGGGGTTAGACTTAATTCACTTGTGGCCACATAA
Organism: Thamnophis elegans; assembly: GCF_009769535.1. Lineage (NCBI taxonomy): Eukaryota > Metazoa > Chordata > Lepidosauria > Squamata > Natricidae > Thamnophis > Thamnophis elegans. Next base: position 99,113,483 of record NC_045544.1, on the reverse strand, counting down.
TAACTCTAAACCCTTGGTCCCCAACCCCCGGTCCGCGGACCGGTGCCGGTCCGCGGAGTACCTGGCACCGGGCCGCGCAGCGGCCGGGGGCCATGATCACTGCAGCTGGGCGCCGTGGCTCTCCTGCTGCGCCAGCCGCTCCTCTTCCAGCCGCTCGCCCAGCACGCAAAGCTCCCGGCAGCGGCGCCACAGCTCCTCGAGGCGCCGGCGGCTCTCCTGCTGCGCCAGCCGCTCCTCTTCCAGCCGCTCGCCCAGCGCACAAAGCTCCCGGCAGTGGCGCCACAGCTCCTCGAGGCGCCGGCGGCTCTCCTGCTGCGCCAGCCGCTCCTCTTCCAGCCGCTCGCCCAGCGCGCAAAGCTCCCGGCAGCGGCGCCACAGCTCCTCGAGGCGCCGGCGGCTCTCCTGGTTCTGCGCGAGCAGCTTGCGCAGGTCCTGTTGGCCCAGGCAGCCCCCTTCCAGCTCCTGCAGCGCCCACAACTCGGCCTCGTATCGCTCCAGGCTCTGCGCGCAGCTCCAGCTCAGCACCAGCGCGTAGTCGGAGGCCAGCTGCCGCTTCTCGGAGCGCCCGGCTTGTGCGCTTCCTGCAGCCCTTCGTGCTCGGCCAGGAGCTGCTCCAGCAGCGCCTCCAGAGCGGCGCAATCGGCCCACAGCCCCTCCAGCTGCTGCTGCCGCCGGGCCAGCTCGGGCTCCAGGCGGCGGAGATGTAGCTCTCCAAGTTGCGCGCTCAGCCTCTCCAAGCTCTCCAACTCGTGGCGCAGCGCGTCCCGCTCCAGCTCGCCTTGAGGTGATCTCAAAAAATAAGCTAGGTTGGATATGACTGGGATAAGATTTCCAGATGTTGACTTGGCTCAAGTCCTTTTTCTTGCTGAATGAAAACTCCTGCATCATGGTTGTATGTAGGATGTATTTAGAAAAATTCTAAATAGTAGTAGGCTGGCTTGAATGCACTTACTAAGAAAGGATTCACAGTGAATTCAATGAATAACATTTTTGGGTGATCATCAATCTGATGGGAGCTATATATCTATTGCAGCATTTACCTGCAAATTTAAAGGAAGTCCAGAAAGCGATTGCAATCTATTTGGCATATATTTACAAATACATATTGAAAATAATGCAACATCTAACATTTTCTGATCATGGTGCTGTCATTGGTGTACTATCCTGGTAATTAAAAATGGTGTTAAAATTAAAAACATTTTTTGGGGGAGGAGGGCAAGCTGATGTTTTGCAACAATCAATGTGTCGTCGCGAACAACGCCCCCCCACCCCTGCGCGCACTCAGCGGGCCACGGTAAAATTATCACAGGCTGACTGGTCCGCGGCGATAAAAAGGTTGGGGACCACTGCTCTAAACAGATTCCTCTTTTTAATCCTCTTCTTGGCTTTGCCAGTCCTCCTACATTTAAGTAATCAAACCAAATACATTCTTCAATTATGTCTTAATTGTTTAATTATTAGATTGTAAAAATAACATTTCTTTAAAAGTATATTATTCTATTTTAATAGCACATTCCCTAAATTGATATTCAGTGACTTACTGTTCCAGGAAATGGCTAACAAGCAAACTTCACAAATTTCAACAAACCCACCAAAGCAAGTTCTTATTATTTTTCCAGATAGTATATTATTAGATCAAGTTGTTTGCAGCCAAATGAATACAAATGCCACAGTTATGCAAGTGTTCACTAAGGCTCATCTGTTGAAGAAACCTCTTCTTAGTGACAAGTCCCTGGAGATTATCCAGCACATTAATATGCCAAGCAATGCTTCCTGCAAATTGTGCCTTGGACTGAGACAACTCATTCAGAACTTGTGGGATAATCAATTATTCTAGTGCAGCAGCAGTCTCATTCAGTCCCAAAGCATCAACTATTGTATAACTGTGGCAGACAATGTATAAAAAAATGAACTGATTAAAAACATTTTTCTTCTTTATATTGTTGAGGAGCAGAACTAAATGTACCAATAAATTCACTTTGCACAAATACAAAGAACCCTTTCAAAAATTCACACTCTGATGTTCTTTGTCCTTTAAACAAGAACAGAATATAATTCACCCTTTATAAGAATGAGACAGTAACTGTTAATTTGGTATCGTGTGAATGGAAGGAACTTTACCTTTTTCAGGTATAGCATGGCTATACAAAAGAGATTTTTATTTTCTCCACTGCATTATTTATAATTTTGCTTGTCACATCCATCTAATTTGTTTTATTTTTTCTCCCTTTGAATGCATATATTTGCCACTGAAGATAATTTTTCACATACTTTTTGACACGTTCTGTGTGCAAATGTGCTATAATAAATGTGTTGGCTTTTTAAATGTTATAAGATTATTTTCTGGTTGTACTGCTGTATTTCTAATAAATTAATTTCATATCAGTCTGGAATTATCATAATCAGTCTAGGAATGATCAATCAGCTTATTAAACTACAGAATATAACAGCATTTAATAGAACAGATGTCCCCAACAGAGGGCTGATCTCAATTCTTCCATGATAATTTTAAATAACTAACAACTACGGATTGGTATTTGAAACTCACTCAATATAAAAAAGTCATGTTAATCATAAGCATACATTTTTCTTATAGATGCAGCTCCATTATAACTTCAAAGAGAAATTATTGTACCATTTATGTTGTTATTGGAAAGCACTTAATCATCTTTTGGAAATTTCAAAAGATGCGAAATTCTATGACTTTTCTTTAAAGAGATACAATACAATAATACAATGGATCACAATAACATTTCACCGCTACTTCAGTCTCCATATACAATACATGTTACTAGGCCTGGTTTGCGATATTGCAGATGACCAATAAATCAAGCCCTAAAAGGCCCATATTTGAAACAATTTACAATCAATTTTTTCCATGATCTTTAAATCTGTACAAGATGCTTTCTGAAGTACATCATTGTTGTACCAAATTAGTACGTAGAGAATCATTCTTCAATATGGCAATTATTATCTATCCCTGGAAATTGCACTGCTCGAAGCAATTGTGTTTTTACATGCTTTTGGGGAGAGGGGATTGGAGCAAGAACAATTTTAGCATTCCATTTCCTGTTTTATTTTATTCATTAAGCCAGTGGAAACTCTTGCAATCCGTAATGAGTATGTGGCTTTTATATTTTTATTGTTATTTTATTCCTACCATTTCATTGTTGTTAAAAGAGTCCTCAGGACTATTTTTTAAATTTAGAATAAACAAATAACCATTCATTCCTACAATAAATGGAAGGGACTCATTCTTCAGAATAAATAATTGTAGCACAATGTTACAGAAAGGATATGCAAATACTAATAAAAATCTGAGTCACAGTTTAGTCTCATGTTGCTAAACAGCTAATTTGATAACTTTTGATTTGAAAAAACAGGGAATTATAAAATTGGAATAGGAAAGTCACATAATTGAATCCAAGAAATCCAGAACTAGAGCGTATTTAATCAATGGTTAGTGGCATTGAACTTGTGGGACAGAACTTTGTTGGTCTAAGTTCTCAAACCATGTAACACTGAGGTATGTGCTTCTGTCTTGTCTATAGAGAGATAAATTAACAAGAAATAAATAGAATCTAGCTTTGTTTTGTGAGAAGCCCTCTTCCCAGGGACGTGCAGTCAGGGGAGGCAGGGGCGGCGGGACCTCACCAGTGTCATGAGGAAAAGAAAATAAATATTAAAAGGAAAAAGACTAAGGTAGTTGCTGCCAGAGTCACAGTGGATGGCTCTGCTTAGTGCTAACTGCAGGGGAAGGCGAGAGAACTACGTGCCTCCTTTGCATAAGGAATTTTTCGCCTTTTAACCCTTCCTCAGAGTTAAGCAAGGGTTAAAAGGCAAAAAATTACTTATGCAAAGGAGGCACGTGATTCTCTGCCTCCTGATCTGGCAGCAGCAACTCTTGCCTAAGTTGCCTTTTTATTTTTACATTTTCATCATGGCGGGCGGACAAGAGGAGAGTTGAAATCCTCTGTGACACAGCTAGAAAAGGTATGTGGGTCGGACAGAGGGGGGAGAATTCAAAATTATTGTAATTTAATTTGTAATTTTTTATTGTGAGTAGTTTGTGTGTGTGTGTGTGTGTGTGTGTGCGTGTTTCTTTCTTCACTTCACTCAAACAAACTCTCAATTTGAGAGAGAGTTTGTTTGAGAAGAGAGGGGCAGCCCTCTCCACCACACTGGGAGCCCCTTCCTGCTCCCCTCTCCCTTTCTTCCTCCTCCTCTCCCCTTACTTTGCTGGCTGCCACCTCGCCCCCTCGCCTCCTCTGACCCTGCCGCTGTGTCCGACAGGCATCTCACGTTTATGTCTGCCACAAATGCAAGACTCCTGTCGGACACAGCGGTGGGGTCAGAGGAGGCATGGGGGGGTGAGGCGGCGGAGTGCAGCAGCAGCAGGGACGTTCTCGCCACTGTGTCCGACAGGCATCTCACGTTTATGTCCGCCATAAACGCGAGATGCCTGTCGGACACAGCGTTGGGATGGAGGAGGCGGGGGGCGAGGCGGCCACCGAAGATGTGGATCTAGCTCAGGGTCCACTACGCATTCTCCGGCAGGGAGAAGCTGACGAAGCCCAGCCCAGTGCACGTCTCTCCGCCGGGCGCTGTCACAGCCACCGCCCGCTGCCTTGCCCCCCCCGCCTCCTCCTTCCCCCCGGGGTTAGCTTTAGGTTTAGGGGTTAATTTTAGGTTTAGCGTTTCCAGCGTGCTTCTGTCTCCGCGCTGTTGTCGCGCCGTGATGACATCAGCTAAGCGGTTTCGTCGAGCACCCTTTAGTCGAACGCGGTTTTGTGGTGGAATCGATTTTCACTACCTCTTCTGGTATTCCGTAGTATACCAGGAGGAACCCACCTCTGTTCTGGAAGTAGGAAAATGTACCATATAACCATTTTGATACTTATTTCCATTGTTGAACTGCTTTTACAGTTAAGCTTCTCCTAATGTTCAGTCAATTTCCTATTACAAATTCTCCTTTTTCAGGTTTCTGTTCTCAAGAGCAGCGGTCATTAAATCTTATGTGACAACCATACAAGTGTAATGTCTTCCCTTTGTCCTTCAACCTTTGTTCTCAAGAATTGGTTATCCTATTCAAGTTCATTTTTGTTGCCTTCCTCTGAATCTATTTATATTTTCTTCTTCCTTCTTAACTGAAGAGGCCAAATCGGAGCAAAATTCTCAAGATGACCTTTCCTAAAGAGGAACTATTATTTCTCATGACTTAGATGCTGCTATTCTATTTATGTGGTAGGCATTCTGTTGGCTTTTTTTTGTAGGCACATCCTATGACTAGCCCATATTCAGCAGTGAAAATTAAATACTGGTATATGTAGAATGGAAATACAGAAAGGCAGGGCTCAACAAGCAATTTAATAAATACTTTTGAGAATGAGCTTGTACAGTCTCTACCAATACACAATGAGCTCTATCCTATTGGGAGAAAAGATACCAGAGAGTTGGGGGTGAGGCTGGGGGTGGGGAAGCAAATATAACAGTAATATCTGAAGAGGGACAACATTTTATTTTAAAAAGAAATCCTAGATTGATATAATTATTGAACAATTGTTACAAGTTATTCACAACAATTCTAGCTGATATACTGAAAATATTTTTGGGATAATTTATTTGTGAGGATAAATGTGGGTTTTTATCTTAAAAAAACATTAAAAAACAATGTCAAAACAGTGTTGGATGTTTTAGAACATTTGGAGCAACATAATGAAAAACAGATCACAATGATTTTCTTAGATACAAATAAATTATTACAAAATTATTTTCTGTATGGTTTTTGTATTATTTCATACTCTGCAGCGATTTCTACTCTTGTAATTATTCTCAGGAGGTTCTTTTAAAATGCAGTCAGAGTCCCTATATGGGCGAGTCAATGCTGGCATTGTTATTCTAGTAACTTCTACTCTAGTTCTTGTGACCATACTGTTTCTTAAGGTTTCTGGCCTGGTCTTCCTAGTACAACACTGTCTCAGTGAAGTTCCCTTCCTACAACCCTACCTTTTTTTGTTATGGTTATGTCTCAATAGTAAGAAATCTGTTGCTGCATGATTTTCCAGGGTGGCTTCTCTAATCTGTCTCAATTCTCTGTTTAGGGCATCCAAAGCATGGGAAGTCGAATTTAAACTTTTTGCTAGGGTACATGCCAGGCTATTCAAATTTCTGGAATTCCGCAATGCTAGTCCTGGCATTCCCACTAGTGATACAGCCAATGAAACGTATTCAGCTTTTGTGAGCAGGGACACTTTGGAGTCACAGTCTGAGTCTAAAGAGTAAAAGGCCCTTCTGTGTCATCTCTGCAGGGAGGGCATTAACATGGTTAATTTGCCCAGAGTGCATGGTCCTCCTTATGGAGTTGGCGGGTAAGTATGAGTAGGCTTGCAATCCACACAGTATGAACCAGTCATGAGGTAGCTGCATAAATAGCTATAGGAGAAGGGAATGTGCTATGTGTGATTGCATCTAAGTTTCATGTTATTTAGGTTGATGCAATTTCCACCCTCTTGTGCTTGGCATCCTTCAATTCTAAAGCATCAAGATGAGGTGGTGATGGCAGCTATGTGAAGGGTGTACATGTCTAGATCTTTTATTCTAGAGATGTTTCCCCAGTCATAAATGGTTGAATATGATGGTGTGATGGAGAAGTGATTAAGCCTAGTATGGATAGCTTGAGGTCCTATTGCTATTCCCATCAAGCATGTCTTGAGGATGTCTTTTACTGATCTTCCTCCCGCTAAACAGAAATCAGTGGTATTGAATACCTCCTTTGCTAGCTACTCCCAGACGTTTCCTTCTCTGGGATGAGATTTGGGTCCAGGAACACTGCTACTTGAGTTACAGTTAACAATATACAACATAGATTACATAAAACATTTACAATGGGTTTCTTCCCCTTTATAGTGTAGTTATATCCCCTCTTCCGCCCACCCTTTTTTATGTGTCTTAACAAGAATGGGACAAGGGAAGAGAGGAAAGAGGGGGGGAAATGGTAAAAGGAAAAAAGGGGGAAGAGTCAAACAAAAAGTCTCTTTTAGGATTCAAAGTTCTTTGGTGTCAAAAAATGCTTCCAGACTCCATTGTTCAGTTTCTGGGTTTCTCTTTAGTTTGATTGGTGGGATCGTAGGGCTGAGGTCTACAACCGCTGGCTTGGCATGTGTCCAGTGGATCCAGCAGTCCTTTTCTTCAATCCTAATGGCTGTTGTGTAGTCAGTAAGATTTGGTAGGGTCCTGTCCACTTGGGTTGTAGTGGTGAGTTCCTTGTGAAGAATTTTATCCACATCCAATCACCCAGCTCAAGGGGATGTAGGTTCTCCTCCTGAGGTAGAGTGCCCTGGGTCAAGGCACTCTGTGTCCACAATACCTGTAGTCTCTTATGCATGGCTGTAAGATAAGAAGAGGGAACACCATACCCCCCCCCCTATCTAAGATGTGGGTCTAGGCCCTGTAGGGTGTCTAGCAGGCATCCAAAAAGTATCTCAAAGGGAGAAATCATTATATCCCATCATAGCCTTGTACTGATATAGAAAAGGGCAATGGGTAGTACTTTTGGCCATGAAAGGTGTGTCTCTTGACAGAGTTTGCCCAGTAGGATCTTGACCTCCCTGTTAGCTTGTTTTGTCCCAGCCAACAAAGGAGAATAAGGACAGTGGAGGTTCTGCCAAGGGCTTGAAATATATAATTGAGGATCTGAGCTATGAAATGTTTGCTCCTATCCATGTCCAGAACACTTGGTACTCCAAATCTGAGCAAAATATCTTTAATGAGGTGTCTAGCAATTTCAAGGGCTGCGGCGTGGCAGCAAGGGAAGGCCCTCACCCAGTGTATCAATTGGTCCCTACATACAAATGCATATTGGTATCCATCTGCCTTTGGTAATTGTACAGTTTATAGTCCATTTGTACCCTTTCAAATGGTCTTTGCACCCATGGTCTGTCCCCTTCATGAATGCTCTTCCTGGATGTGCTGTTATTGGCTTGGCATGTTTGGCAGATGCTACCCACTTTAGCTGTCTCACTATATATTCCAGGTGCATACCCTACCATCCTTGTGGCATCTACCATTGCTTGCGTCCCACAGTGACCTTTTTAAGTGTAGCCTCTGGCAGATTAATCTTATGAGGCGACATGAGGCTATTAGCCCACCATCTGGGACTCTCCAAAAGCCTTCTGTAAAAACTGCACCTAATTTCTTTTCCCACATTTTTGCTTTCCCTCCCTCTAGGAAGTCTCCATTAGGCATCTCAGGATCAGCTCTTATTGCTGCAGCTGCAATATCCTGTGGGAGGGGTTCTGTAGCTAACCACTTGGTTGTGGTGTCAGCATATTTATTTCCTTTTGTGATTAAGGAGTCATCCGTTTGGTGGGCTTTACACTGGATGACTGCTATGGATTTGGGTAATTGGATGGCTTCTAGTAGTTTAGAAACAAGGGTTGCATGGGCTATCTGGTGACCAGCCAATGTTAGGAATCCCCATTATTTCCATAAGGCTCCTGTAGCATGGTAGACTCCAAACACATATTTAGAATCAGTATCTAAGTTGGTAGACCAGTTCCTAGTGGCTTCACAAGCTTTGGTTAAAGCGATGAACTCTGCCGCTTCAGCGCTGTGCGAGGGGGAGAACAGTTTTGCCCAGACAATCTAAGGGAGAGAAACTACTGCACCTCCTGCAACCCTTTTTCCCTCATGGATATATGAGGAACCATCCGTAAAGAATTCAAAATCTGGATTTTGTAACGGGGTATCAGTTAAGCCCAGATGCGGTAGTTCTGCGCCCTATATTAAGTGGAGGCAGTCATGGAGGCTATTATCTGATTGTTCTATTGAGATTAAGATAGCCGGGTTTAAAGTGTTACACCGTTCAAATGTAATGTGATTTGAATTGAATAATTCAGCCTCGTATTGCGGTAAGCTTGGGTTTGGTATTTTAAAAGAATGGTGAAGATATGTTGGACACCTTCAGAGTCAGAGGCTGTCCAAGGCCTAGACATTTGGTTCACTTTACTGTTTCTACAGTAGCCGCCACTGCTCTTAAGCAGGGAAGAGTTCCCTGAACCACTGGGCCTAATTTTACTGAATAGTATACCACCGGTTGATGTGCAGGACCAAAGCATTGAGTTAAAACTCCTGTTGCAATCCCTCATTTTTCATGGATAAATAGGGTGAATGATTTATTATAATTAGGAAGACCTAATGCAAGGGCTGATGCTAGCGGGTTTTTTTTTTGTTTTGTTTTGTTTTGTTTTGAGGTTTCGATCTAAAGAGTTGGACCAGGTTATGGGGTCTGGCATCTCCTTCGTGATTAATTGTAATAAGGGTTTAGCCAGTTCCCCAAATGATGGGAACCAAGGACAACAGATTCCCAAGACACCCATGAAGGCTTTTACTTGTCTTTTTGTAGGGGGGGTGGCGTTCATTGCTAAAATGGTTTCCACCCAGCTTGGAGCCATCCTCACTCCTGGAGCGATAATATAGCGCAGGTATGTCATTCCTGTTTCAGGTATTGCAATTTTGAGTGGGAGGCTTTATGTCCCCTCTCTGCCAGAGATCTCAATAGGTGCAGAGTATCAATTTTGCATGCTTCCTCGCTGTTAGATGCTAGCAAGAGATTACCCACATACTGAATTAAAATTGATTTCTCAGGCAGTGAGATAGAGGGCATATCTGCTTTTAGGATCTGTGAATATAGGGTGAGGGACTCATATGAACTTCAGTCTCCAACGACAAAGGTGGTACTCTAACCACTACATTATTCAACTATATATAAATACACATACAGAATCACCCCCATGACATTTGGATCTCTATAGATATGACCAGATTTCTTTTCAAATGTGTTTAGGGAGTTCTATAAAAGTAGTAAGTTATTTGACATATAGATTTAAAAGTCAAGTAGAAATTCAATGAAAGTCTTAGAAAAGATTTTTAAAAAGTTATCCAAGATGTGGAAGAAGCTTTGTTGATCACAAGCTCCTGATATAACAGCTCCATGGCTTAAAGTTATGAGTTTGGGGTTATGTCAAGATTAACATGATTTTCACCTTTGTTTGTAATAACATGTGTTTCACTCGAAACTACAATAAAAATGTAATTTGTCATTTGCTTCAAGAACATTTTCATAATAGGTGTCAATATCATATTGTCAGTGCTCAGATGAAAAACATTGAAACTCAGGAAAATGACTGCTAGTTTGACAAGACAAGGAAAAACCCTGGAATCTACACATGATGCTAATTCCAGAGAGAAAGTCCAGTTTGGAAACTCCATTAAATAAGATATTATTATTAATACAAGACTCTTTATCTGTTTTTAGGATTTTAATCAACTTAAAATCTCTGCAACTCCTAACAAGTAAGCACATTCCTATTGGTGACTTTGCAAAAAAATTGAAATAAGCAATGAAATAATAAACAATTAAATTCATCTCCACTAGGTGTCAGGCAACCTTCATTGTGCCCTAGAGCACTCATGGTGACCCTTTTGGGTTGGGTGTGTCAAAAATTCAGAAAATGCCTAAGTTGATTCTGCTGGCATGTCATCCCCAACCCACTGAACAAAAGAAAAAAAATTATTTATATATTCATTTATTTGAAAACATATAGCCCAATCATGTATATTGCTTTGTGTTATGTAAAGAAACATCAAATAATTCCAAAAATTAAATATGAGTGAAACAAACTCCAGAGGTTGTGTGAGAGCACACCTCATTCTTGTGTAGCCTCTGAAAATTGCATAAGAACAGAGTGTGCTTTTGAATAGCTGTTGCTGGATGTTGGTGAATATTAATGTGTCACTCAAAACATGATATGCATGCCATAGATTCACCATCACTGCTCTAGGATTTCTTACTAATGAATGTTTATCCTTGATGAACAATTTATGACCTGCTTCTCAAAATATATGGGTAGCAACCCATATGTTCATTTCTTCCAGGCAAATTTTCTATAGTAGTAAAAGCAATGGAAACAATCATGAGAAAAGAAAGCAAGGTTAGTAACAAAGCAACACTGAACTGAAAGACTCAATCTAAACCAGTGTTTCTTAAGGTATGGTCCAAAACCCTTTCATGAGCTCACAAAATCAAAATGATTTGCCAGCTTGCGTTGGAAAAAATAGAAAATTAAAATTTAATCAAACAATTCTGAGTGAATGCATCAACTTTAAATGCATATCTAATTTCAAGCATTCACTCAGCCATAAACCAGTGACGTGCGGTAAAGCTTATGGCTGGTGAGGCAAAAAGAAAAAAAGTGGCTTGACAGTGGGCAAAAAGAGATTTAAAGGAGGAGAAGCTACCGGGAGGGGGAGGGCCGGTGCGGGGAGAAGGACCAGTAGACGATGCCGTGCTGCACAGGCTCCGGGATGAGCTCGAACAGCTCCTCCACCCGCTGGAAGGGCCACTTCTCTGCCACACACCGCGCCACCATGTCCAGCAGGGACTCCGGGCTCTGCGTCTTGCCCAAGGGCAGCACTCTGAACACGGTATAAGCTGCGGCCAGGGCAGAGGGGAAAGCGGTGGCAGCGGAGGTGCTGGGCTGGCTGCAGGCCAGGGCAGCGGGCGGGTGGCGGCATCGGCAGCGGTGTGAATGTCGGCCTCGGTGGTGGCGGTGCACTTTGCATCACGGGAGCCGCCAAGCGCCTTTGCTGCAGACCCGGGCCAGCCCAGCACCATACCCGGGTCTGCAGCAAAGGCGCTTGGCAGCTCCCGCGATGCAAAGTGCCCCGCCGCCACTGATGCTGCCGCCCGCTGCCCCAGCCTGCAGCCAGCCCAGCAGTTAAGTCTGTGGGCTTTACTTCTCAGTAGCCCCATATTCGCTTACCATGTTTGTTGGCCATAAATTCCCAAGTGGCTTCCATATGCAGATTGCTTTAATTTCCCATGTCGGGGATGATAATAACAATAATGTCTTAATGCAGACTTAATCATTCTTAAGGGAGAGTTTTTGAAATAAGAGACCTCTAAGTCTTCTGACTATAGATGGTTCTGCTCTTGGCGGCTCCCGCAATACAAAGTGGAGAGTTGAACTTGCTCGGAGCATGAACTTTTCCAACACAGGCACGTTTTACAAGCAAGGCTCCTGCTGCTAGATTGTGCAGTCGCTCAACTGCAAGGCATGATTCGCTGCTCCCAGATCAGGAGGCGGGAGAATCACATGCCTCCTTTGCATATGAAATTTTTCAGTTTTTATCCCTTGCTTAACTCTTAAAAGGCAAAAAATTCCTTATGCAAAGGAGGCCCATAGTTCTCTAGCCTCCTCCTACAGTTAACACTAAGCAGACTCAAAGTCACTGTGACTTGGAGTCTGGAAGCAACTACCTTGGCCTTTTTAATTATTTTTAAAAAAATCTTTAAAATTCTTTCCTTTTCCTTATGACTGGTGAGGCCACGCCTCCCCTGCCTCCAGTGACTGCACGTCCCTGCCATAAACCAATAAAAGAAATCTTTGAATTTGTCTATCTTGTTCCTTGAGAAGAAAATAGCCCAACCCTTAAACATTAAGACAAACATCCCACACCCAACAGATCATGAAACTGAAAGTCCCAATCCTTTCATTATCTTTAGCAAGCATTGTTATGTTATGAAGATTAAAATACTATAAGGAAACTTACAGCATCTCTCCATACTTTTTCACTTTCCAAGTTGTATCCATTGCTTTCTTTGTTCTGGTCCTTTGCCAAGGACCCCTAAACCACTAAGTCTTTTATAGATTTTGTTCAAAATTGTGCACATAAACTAGAATATCTGTATTTTGCCCAGGGAAATTCTTTGCATCACCCACTCTGAAAGCTTCATTTTTCTTTTTACCGTACTATGGTCTCAGACACCCGTAGAAAAATGTTTTCCTTAAAAACACTAAGTAATCTGAGTTTTAAGGGATGGGCATTCCTTTTGCTTTTTTGCATTGGTACGTGTTGGGGAGTTTCTTCAGCCTATTTATAAAGGATGAATGCTAATTCTGTGGTAATCATTTACCACAGACTGTGAATATGATCAGAAATTTGAACTAATTCCCCAAAATGTTCAAAAATAAGTGCATTGTTGAATAAACCTATTATGTACATGTCACACTTTTGTGAAAAGCTCTCATATTCCAGCATCACCTATACAAACAGGTACGAAGAGAGTGCCTGCTAATGTGACTTTCCAAATGCATATTGTCTTTGCATAAAAGCTGGTTAAATTTGGTTAAAAGGATCATATTATCCCCACATGATTTGATAAACTGTTGCTTGCTTAAAATCAGTGTACATTACTTCAAGATAGCTAAGATGAAGAATCTGACCAGCAGAAGGCAGCTGTTTCCTTTGGTAATGTTGTCATTATCATCATCATTATCATCAGGCAACGGTAACAATACATTTATTGTTTTTAAAGAATTTTCAGATGAAGAACCGTTACAGGATTTGGGCATGGCTAGTCTAGGAAAGAGAAGGACCAGGGAGACATGATAGCAGTGTTCCAATATTTGAAGGGCTGTCAGAGAAAGGAAGGAGTCAAGCTATTTTCCAAGGCACCTGAAGGCCAGACAAGGAATAATGGGTGGAAATTGATCAAGGAGAGATTTAACTTAGAAACAAGGATAATTTTTTGACAGTGACAACAATCAACCAATGGAACAGCTTGCCTTTGGAAGTTATGGGAGATTCATCACTGGAGGCTTTCAAGAAAAGATTGGACTGTCATTTGTCAGAAATGGTGTAGGGTCTCCTGAGTGGGCAGGGGGTTGGACTAGATGACCTACAAGGTCCCTCCCAACGCTGTTAATCTGTAAACTACTTGGGAATTAAAAGAACACAGGAAAACAGGGGCCTAGTTTGGAAAGAAAAGGAAAGGGTCACCGTAGGTTTTCCAATTATTTTGTTAACTAGATTTCTCATCTATGAGAGCCAGCATGTCAGCTTACTGTCCCTGCCTAATTTTCTAAAAAGCAAAACAAAACAGGGGGAGGGGAATTAAAGCATAAGAAGAGTACTCAATTACCCCTTCTCCAACTGCCTTTTTCTGGTTGAAACTGCTTTTCTCAAAATGTGCATTTCTCTCCTTATGGTACAGATTAACTCACTCAAATAAAAAACAGCCAGAAAGGAAAGAAGAAATTTTGAGGAGGATCAACAGCCCCCACCCTCCATCCCTGCATTCTGTGCTTTATATTTATTTTTCCCTCCCTCTGTTTTCAGAGGAACCTGGCAGTAACATATGGCTGCTGCCATCACGTCTAGCTTGGTCCTTCCTTGCTAGCGGCAGCAGCGTGTGCCTTTTCTTAGCTGCTGATTACTTCAAGATGTTAAACTGTTGCTGGGGCCAAAGGAGAGAAGCAGAAACTCAATACATTGCCAGAAGTACAGCTTAGAATAGATACTGAATTAGAATATATACTGCACATTTTTTCAAAAATTTAAAAAAGAATGTATTGGTTTCCTGTCCTCATTTTTATTTATTTGTTTTGACATGCACTTTACAAGGCCACATGTTTTTGATGTTCTTCTATTTTAGGAGAGAAAGATATGTATATCAGCAACTATAATAAAAGAGTCTTGGAACCCCTAAAATACTAATATATTTATTACTAAACCAAAGATACCTAATCTAATGCTAATGTAGCAAAATTATAGCAAATCTTTCCCATCAAAAAGTAAATAAGTTCAGATCCTATGAAAGTTCAGGTCAGATTTAAATTATATGTACCATTAATAAATAAATGTGATCATGTCTCTCATTTTCTCCATTCACCCTACCATCCCATTCCCCATTTTATGGAAGAATAAACATTGTGGATTGGGTCTTTAATGTGAAAGCTGAGAGAAAGCTTTTAACCATTTACTCCCTGGTGGGTTTTCTTTCTCGATTAATAATTTAGATTTGAAAAAAGTCAAATCTTTTTCAGGGGACTTTTTAGAAAGAGGACAAATAGAGCTCAAGAATTAGATTCAGGAGAACATTGATTTGTCTAACAAGTCTCACTTGAATTATTTTATAGTTATCTGGTAAACTTTTTAAAAGATGGTAGCTAAATTATACATAATGTATAGGGCAAGGTTTATAGCTCAGTGGAGAGCCACATTCTTTTTATGTGTGTTAGATTAGGAAGTAGTATGATATATCCAAACTTCTTATCCGCAATCTTTCAAATCTTTTTGATTGCAAAGGCTATTGCATGGATTCAGTTCTGCTTCTTTTAAATTTCATATAATCCAATTTCACATTAAAGCTTCATAAATTCTAGATAATTCAGAAAGCCATATAGCTTTTTAGAAAGATAATATTTTAGCGGATATCAGGTTATGGAGGAATCATTCTCCAGTTATCAGAGGAACTGTAGAAGGAATCTAAATAAAACCTATTAAATCCCAACGGTGACTTAAATCCCATCATTTTATCTCCAAAACTATAAAAAGAATAGTTGAGATTCAAGAGTTCTTTATAACACCATAGACTTTCATCTGACCCGAAAATGTTTGTGCATAAACCTGCATAGAGGATTTTTAAAAACTTGGGAAATACAAGTAACATTTCAAGGTTCATTTCTACAACAAACTCAAGGGTTGTTATAGAAATGAAGATCCAAAGATTAAAGCTTGACAAAGCAGTTCAGTGGTTTGCTGTTTTCGTCTGCTGTTTTCTGCAATCAGACTCAGAGCCTTCAGAATTCTGCACCCGGACCCTTATCATCCTTCCCCATCAGTCCCCATCAGGTGGCTACATCTCTCTCACTCTCCCTCTCTCTCTCTCTCTCCCAATCCCGCTATCCCTATGGAAAATTCCTCCCCTTACCCCGTCAGTGCCCCTACCCCCTCCTCCTCTATCTGCTCTCAGCCGCAGGGCAGGCCCATCCCGCGTAACCCACCTCTCGCCACCAGCAGCGAGTTGGAGGCGGGTCTTTCTCCTTGGACCCGCCTCTTCGTGAGTTGCCCGAGAACTTTGTTTTGGGCCAGCAATCTGGCTGGAGGGAAGTTTTGTGGTGGCAGCTCAGCGCCCGAGGCGATTGCGGGTCGAGGGTGGTGAGAAAAGAGAGCCTCAGAGTGCCCGGATCGGATTCCGAATAAGCCTGCCTAACCGCCATGGAAGGGTCTCGGGGGCTGCCACTGTTACTGCTGCTGCCGCTGCCGCTGCTGGCCTCCACCGTGGAAGGTAAGGCGTTCCTCCCGTCTGCTTGGCTCCCACGGGCGGGGCGCGAGCAATTCTTTGCTTCCCCCTTATGGAACTAGCGATGGGGGTCCCTGGGTCCTCCTCTCCGCACAGGTGGCAGAAAGGCACTGTGCCTCACCGGGGAGAGGGTCCTGAATCTCAAGGGGCGCCCCCAAGAGACTTCCCAAAGTGTGTGTGTGGGGCGGGGGGTAGAGGACTGATGGGTCGTTATCTGACACCTGCAATTATACAAAGAGAAAAGGCTACTAACCGGTCCTCTCCGCAGAGGCTGGTGGACGGAATATGCAGGGATTTTAAAAACACCCATAATGAATGTCTATGGAAATTCTCACTCATCCAGGTTATGGTTGTCCCAAAGATGTTTTTTTTTTCCTCCAAAAGGCAGCTGGACTGTCTTTTTCATAAGAAGTGAAAGTTCTTCAAGAAAAAACAAAGTCCAAGATGCCTTTTGGAAAAGCACCTTTAGGTCACCCGTAAGGAATGCTGTTTCCATTTCCCACGTACCAAGTGTTCCTGACTAGTTTCTAACGCTGAGACAGGACTATGCCAGAACCAGAAAGCAAGACGTGGGTTTTGTCTGAACTCAACGAATTCTGAAACGCTTCCCAATACTACGGGGAGCCAAGTCCAAATGGAAACCTCAATTGGAGGGGCGCGATAGTCTTCTGGGGATGCGTGGGGCGAAAACAGCTGCCTGCCTGGCGCCTCTTTTCCTTCCTTGTTCTGGATGAGGCTCTAATTATCGGGCTGCACTACTTAGCCAGGCGCTGTATAGAGTCCAGCGGGAAGCGGGGAACTTGAATCCTCGGTGAAGTTATAAAGAGGAAGCTGGCATCTGCAGAGTAAGCCCCTCTGAAGCCTGTGTCGGGGATGACCAGGCTGAAGCTCTTACTTAATACTTCTTCCACTTCTTTATTCGAGTAAATATTCAAAAAGGCAGCTTAATCAGTAAAGGACAATGGTAGATGGGGTTATTGAAGAGTGCTTTGTTTGTGCCTATTTTGAGTCAGATAAATTTATGCCTCGGTAAGACGAATTCTGTGTTTAGAGAACCATTTGGTCAGGGTGAGATATGTACAAAGATAATAATCTGTAGTATTTTAAATTACTTGTCATGAACGGCAGAATGTCCTAATTAAACAGAGCTGATTTAGATTACAGTATTTTTTTTATTAATGTTAGATCGTGCAAAATAAATACATTCTATAAACTGCACTTGCATTGATTTTACTGCTAGCTTTTCTTATAAAAATACTAGGAATAATGGATGTGTCCCACAGTGATATGTTAAATGATATACTGTATAGGAACTCTGGTTCTAAATCTCATAAAATTAACTTCTGCTCAGTATTACCAGCTCATAAAATTATTCTCACAAAACTTTATTCTGCATTTCTTGGATACAAATGTGACGAACTGGAATGGTAAAACATATACCAAACCTGCATTTAATAATGCATGGATGCAAGAAGGCTGTGATCCGGTACTGTTTTTGGCATGGGTATAGGAAATGCATGCCAGCTGGTAATATGACTCATCCCATATCTGAAGAAAAATATGCCAAAGAAAAATATAACAGCATTAAAAGGCTAATCTACAGTAATCTATTTTGGGGATAGGAGAGAGCTATTCCTAAAAACCAAAACAAATTGATTCCTTTGGTGTGTGCCTTGAAAAAGCCCTCTGAAATAACAGTAATGAAATCTGGAGTTTGGAAGTGAGACTGGAACCTGTGCTTCTTCAAATCATAGAAATGATTTGGTTCCCCCCCCCCCAAAAAAAATAATTGTAATGATTTGTTAAGCAAGTTCCCCATGGATTCCTCCCTAAAGGCAAAATCCATACTTCCCATTCAGTGAGGTGTCTGCACAAATGGTAAATATGCCAGAGATGCTTTGTCCATTCATGCTCTCTAAAGGCAAAGTGCCTGCTAGTTCTCCTCTGAAGACATCTTCAAGCAATGTCCATGTCCCGGTAAAGTACAGTGACACAAGCTACATCTTCAGTCACCCCTATTAACCATGTTAGCTGACCTGATTAGAGTGGGGTCCAGGACTATGTGGAGGTTCATGATTTGCCTGTGTCTGGTAAATGTGCTTATTTAACTGTTGCTTAACTGCTATTGCTTCAGAAAAGGAAATCAACCCCCCCTTTTAATTAGACTATCCCATCTTCAATATTTTCTGTCTTATTAATTTCTGTTCCATAAGGAAGGTAAACTATTACTATATAGTCATGGACAAATCAAGAGAAGTGATAATGCCTCTTTATACTGCAATAATAAGGCCATACGTGGAATACTGCAAACAGTTCTGGTCACCATGATACAAAGTAAGATGCTGAGATTTTAGAACAGGAGTCCCCAACCCCCAGTCCATGGACTGGCAGCAGTCCGTGGCATGCCAGTAACCGGACTGCGCAAAGAAGCAAAGCTCCTCTGTGGGATGTAGGCAGCCTGCGAAAGCACCGCCTGTCCAGTCCATGGAAAACCTCTCTCCAGAGAATCGGTCCTTGGTGCCCAAAAGGTTGGGGGCCTCTGCCTTAGAAAGTGTGCAGAGAAGAACAACAAAGATGATAAAGGATCTGAAAGAGAAGAATTGAGGAAGACTATAACTGTTTTCCAGTATTTGAGGGGCTGCCAGAGAAGAGGGACTGACATTGTCCAAAGCACCAGAGGGAAAAACAAGAAGTAATGGCTGGAAGCTTGTTAAAGAAAGATCCAACTTAGAAGTAAGGAGAATTTTCTGACATTAAGAACAATTAGTCAATGGAATAAATAGTCCACCCAGACTTGTGGATTCTTCGTCAGTAAAGGTTTTCAAAAAAAGACTGGACAACTAATTGACTGGGATAGTATATGGTTTCCTGCCTTGAGCAGGGTGTTGGACTAGAAGACCTCTGAAGTCCTTTTCAGCCCTATGAGTCTATATTCTATGTTTTAGTTTTGTTAGTTTTCCCTTCTTTTTTGTCTGCAATTGTAGTGGGGCTGTCAGCAATAATATTAAGGGGAAGTTATGCCAGTTTCATTTTTCTTTAAATAAAAAAAAACCAGTCAAAATGCAGTAGTGTTACCCTGTTTCCCTGAAAATAAGACCTCCCTGAAAATATTGCAACACAGCAGCAGCCATGAGGTGACCACGATTGCCACCTCCTGCACCTCAAAAATAACAGACCTCCCCAAAAATAAGTCAAAGTGCTTATTTCGGGGAAACACGGTAGAAAGAAGCAGGCTGAACATAATCATATTTTTAAATTTTGAATAAGGTGATATGATAACACAGATGAGATCACATCATGTGATGTGATGTGATCTCATCTGTCCTATAAATTTCACTTCTTTTTTGAAACTCTAAAGTAAACCCTCCATTTCCAAAAATGGGCTGTCCCAAATCCAGAAGATAGCCTTGCTCCAGAGCAAAATAACAATGGGGATAGGTGAGATTAGTTTTTGTACTATGTATGCAGATATTATTGAATGAGTCACATGTTGTATCTCCAAACAAGATGAGATATTAATTATACACTAGAATTCAGCTGAAAATACAGTCAAGTTTTGACATAAACTTTTAAAATCTGTACCAAGCCTTTAAAAGAAGATATCTGGGACAAATTCTGGGAAAACAAACGTTCAGAAGATCATGGATTCTGAAAAATAAGTAAAGATATGCAATTAATGTGAAAAGAAAGGCAAGTGGGTGCCTCTTTTTGGCACCTATCTGGCTCCTCTGCATTTTGGCAACATTTAAGGGAGAAGTCTCTGACTTTGGAAGGCAGATGAGGGAAAGTGCAGTTAACTTTTCTGTAAAGAAAAGTTAAGATTTTCTGTAAATGAAATTTGCAAATATGCAGGGATTAATCAATCACAGTGTTTGGGTTTAAAACAGTGAGTTAGTAGTTTCACACAGGCAGTCTTATAGAAGTCCTATTTTGGGAGCAGGAATGATTTCCAATTTCATGCCTGCTTCTCTTTTGACTTTGTGAGAAGCTGGCAGGGAACATTGGAAATCACAATCACATGACCATAGTAGCGTGGCAGTGCTGCAGTGGCCACAACTTTGCCAATAGAACTGGTGTGAGGATCCCAAAAATTTCAATTACACAGGCGTGAATGGTCCTGGATTTTATCAGCATTCTTTAAGTTAGTGGAATTAAGGCCCTTGATTCAAAAATTATTGTGCTATCGTGCACCGTTTGGAATAATTAAAGGTTACAAACAGATAAGCAGGCAAGAGAGTTTTAGTACTATATAGATTATCAGCATCTTGAACTGAACCTGCAAGCAAACTGGCAATCAGTGTAGCTCACAGAGCAGAGGTGTGACGTGTGCTGATCTATGTGCTCACATGCTGTGCTGCTACATTTTGGACAAGCTGAAACTTCCAGATGCCCTTCAAGGTCAGTCCCATGTGGAACACCTTGCATATTTGTCCTGTGTAACTTTAGTTTTGCTGAAGATTATATTTGCTGTTTATGCTGTGTTCACAACATTCATATGTATAAATGCCCTGCAATCTACAGCCCGTTTCTTTGTGAGAAAAAATGTTAATAAATGCTTCAGATGCTCTTGGGTTTCTGTCTGTTCCTATATGTGGGTAATATATTTTCTAAAATGAAATGAAATAAACAAGCAAACCTCTAGCAAAGTACAGCAGTCGGGACCTTTTCTTCCATATCTCAATAGGATGTTAACTATCAGAGACACTCATGGATTAATAAAGGCCTTCACACAAACTTCCCCCACAAAAGCACCCTAGGTGCTTAGTAATAATTGTTCACATCAGAAAATAATCAAGGAAAGCAATACAGAAAAAAGGATACTTACAAAACTATTGTAAAAGAAACTATCACACAAATACAGAACCAAAATTATTTGGTTGAAATATGATACGACAATATTTGGAGATAATATGGAGGGCAATGTTTTTGAAAGTGAAAAACATGAAAAACATGAAAAAATACAGTGATAAAATTATACCTCTTAATTTACAGGTCTAGCTAGTGGAAAAGGAGAAGCAAAGGAATTTGGCTTGACAACATCTACCAAGTCATATTTACATGAGACGGACTCGGTAGGTGTACAACCACTAGCCCAGTCTTTCCCGGCCTGGTTGAATCATACTTCTCTAGTCGATGCATTGTCACCTCCTATGGATTCCAGGCTTCTAAAGATCAATACAGTCACCTCATCAGGAGATCATGCAGGTCGTCTTCTCCAGTCAATTAAGTTTAATCCTACAGGAGGAACTATACTAATCGCTGAACATATGGATATCAAATTTAATTGCTCGATCAACGTTCCCAAGTCACTGGTCAAGCAAGACTTCCCACCTATTACCTTGTGGAAGAATGGGAAGGAAATTCTTAATGTTGGCAGCCACTATTACCAGTTTGACGATTATGAATTAACCACCATGAAAGCTGCTTTCAGGTAATCAATGTTTATTCCATTTAATTTTAATTGTTAACATTTTCTGGAGTTAAATAAATATGGAATGTTAGAATCCTAAGAGTAACCTGTTACTTTCCTTCTTCTGACCTGTTATAATTATGTCTCTTCTTCAATGATCCTAAAATCAACTTATATAGTTGCCTCCAGATATATTGAGACTATCATACACTTGCTGGCTAAGAATTCTGAAAGTTCACATACGATACATTTGAAAGGCACATCAGATTTAATTTTAGGACTATTGTAAAAGAGTCAAATGTGAAACAAAATGGGGACAGTGTGTGAATTGATTTCATTATTTCCTTATCTGGAATTGTGGAACATTTATTTCATGAACATGCTTGAGATATGATTGAAGAGATTCAGAAACTACAACGCAGCAGCAAGTGTTCTCTTGCTAAAATATTTCTGTACCTTATGGGATGAATGTAGTCACTGCAAAGGAAATATTATCTAGAAATGTATTTAGAGAGCTTCTAACCAAACACAACATCCATTACTTTGAGTTTGGATTGTGTGAGCAGATACCCCCCTTAAAATGCCCTGTGGGAATGACCTTGGGAGATAAGAAGAAGAGCTGTAGCCTAAACAATGGTCTGATAAACAAAATACAGATCTGAAGGAGGACCTTGTCTCAGAAGAAACCTTCCCTAGTTTTTCGGAGCATAAAAGCGAGGGATGGAAGAGGTACTTTCAGACTTGCAATGTTCAGTTAATGTAATCTTACAGTAAGGACAGACCTAATGGTCTTAGGTGTGCTTCTTATCTGGACTATTTCAGAAGGCTAACAATCCTCCTTTATTATCCATACATCTTTCCCCTCACTATACATACTAAGCAACATGAAATGCCAGTCCATGGGATTCATAGAATAACAAGTTCATCCCAACCCATGACCATGTTACTCTATCTTGTTACTCGCCCTAGCCCAGGAGGCTTTCTGAAGACCACATCTTTAAAACTCTTATCTTGCTCTTGCTCCTTTAGCACAGCTAATGCAAGTTGCATAGTCCATTTTGGGACTATGAAGTATGAGGATACACCCCAGTATTCCCAGTTCTTGGAAACATTTTTAAGTGCTGAGAATGCTCTTTTTAAAAAGTTCCAGAGTTATTTCCCTTGTGGCTTGCCTTCCTACCATATTTATTTTTAATGAATCTTAAAATACTGCAGCATTTATTTCAGTATGAAGAAGGAATACCAGAGTCTTGACTAAGTCACAGAGTGAACATGATGGCCTTATAAGTCTTTTTTCCCCTTTTCTTCTCTAGTATACCCAATGCTCATCATTCTGATAAAGGGTCTTACAGCTGCAAATTGACAATTGAGAATGAGGAAATTGAATCAGATCCTATTTTGGTTTTGTTGGAAGGTAAGTTTCGATCGGGAATAAATACTTGTTGGCTAAAGTTGTGTGATTTTGCAAAACCATCTGACAGTGATAATTCCTAGAGAACCAGAGGTACAGAAGAAATAGATTAAAATAAGACAGGGAAATTATTTATAGAATAAATAAGGAGGTGGCTGAGGCACTTCTCATCATGCTAACTCATTGAAGATATTGACTGTCTCACACACACTCTCCCTCCCTCCCTCTCTCTATCAGCTTCTATAAAATAAGTAGGAATTGACTCCTCCTTGCCTCCCTACATAGATGCTACTTACTACAACTTCTAACATCCTGCATTTTATTTTATTGTCCTGTTAATTGTAATTTAGCATCATCTGGGAAAACCCCATATTTCTCACACCAGTTCTAGATGGAGATGGGAGAGAAACTCTGCAGGCAGACAGTATTGTTTTAAATGCAAAAAAAAAAGGATCATTACTACATTCTCATATTCTCCTTTGCCAGGGAAGAGATGGTTTAGAAATATAGTGGTATTACCTGAATGATAGAGATTACTTTGATTGCCCCTGAGTTATTTTTATTCTCTTAGACAACATCATTGGTTACATACTGGTTAAGAGAATGGAGACCATTCTCTTCCCACTTCAGTGAGCAAGTAATTAATGCATCTAACATGTATTTAAAGTACACTTCAAGCTCATTTCTGTTACAAACTTAGAAATCACAGCCTTGTTAGGTTAAATTGACTTCAAAAGCAGCCTTGGGGATTTTAACATTTATGGATTCCAACTTCCAGAATTTTATAGATAGCATTCTGGTTAGAGTATTTGGGGAATCTACACATCTTTAAATGGCTGAGGTTGAGAAAACTGACTTAAAGTAACTTTTCTCAGGCTGGAGCCCTACAAATGTGTTTATTGACTGGGAATAGTGGAAATTATAGCTCCTAATGCATCAGTTTGAAGCTGTTGGGGAGCCTTGGGTTGGGACATCATGGTATTACATTTGATGATTTGCTCCAATATTGGGCAGAAAGATTTATCACCAATCCATGAACTTTCCACTTCAGATTTGCTGTAATAAAAAGCCAACAGCTAGTATTTGATGTTAGAGCCACGGAGGCTGTTGACCTGCACCACAAGATAATTGACTGGGCACATCTAGACTGAGTGAAAAAGGCCTTGGGGAATCACTATGACTCCCTTTCTTAATGCACAATTTCCATCTAAGTAGACAGAATTTTTTTTAAAATTCTATGGTATGAAAACAGAATAGAATGTGGATGGCAGTATGAGTCAAAGTCTTTGAGTCTTTATAATCACTTATATTATCTATTAATTAAAATATGGAGGCAAAGAGGAAATGTTCTAAAGTAGGGCTGTCAAACTCCCGGCCCGATGCATCATGCACTGGCCACGCCCATACCCAGTTTAGCGAAGTGGGGAAAGTCCTGATATGTCACGTGATGCCACTGTGATGATGTAAGTTTGACACTGTGCTAACGGCATGCACAGGTTTTAGATTTTATACAGGATAAATCCTATCTGAAATTGATATGGATAAAGAATGGGAGTAGCAAGATTACTACCCCATCCTGCTCAGTTGCTTAATTCTTCCATGCAATGAAGATTAGCGGGAGTTATTTTGACAGTACTATTTTTGTGCTTAACTTTCAACTGCTCCTATCCATTTTGGCTGGTGCACTTAACTTTGTTGTTAATAAATCAATAAATAAAAATACAACAATTAGTCATTGTGCTGAGTATCAAGAATCTTTCCTTACCCTGTTTTTAACTAACTCACCATTTTTAGAATATGTTCATCATTTATACGTATATGTATATATTTTCTTATGTGATTTTAAAAAATTATGTTTAAAAATACCATAATGGAAGATTACTCTATGAAACATTAAAATAAGCCACAACCTCCTTTGCTCTTGCTTGTTTTAAAATGGCATGGTGGTGGGAGAATTCTGGGAGTTGAAGTCCACATATCTTAAAGTTGCCAAGTTTGAGAAACACTGAACTCTTGTGTTTGTCCCTTGATCATATTAAGGTTGCTCCTCTATGAGACTGGACAGATATTAAATATGGGACTTATTATCTCAAGTCCAAGACCTCTGAATGACATTGCAATGAGAAATCATTGTACTTAATGCTTAAAGCTTAATCATATAAGCCCAGTCTTTCCAATCTGAGGAAATCCAGATGTCATGGTTTACAACTCCTGACACCCACAGTTCTACAATGGAGAAAGCATCATGGCTTGGAGAGGCCACTGTAGTTCTACCTGTCTCTTGTTTTCAACTTCTGAGTAGTGCTTTTACTTCTGCTGCCTGCAGGACTGCCACATTTCATTAAGCAGCCCCAGGGGCTGAATGTTACCCGAAATGAACCGTTCAATCTCACATGTCATGCTGTGGGGCCTCCGGAGCCTGTTGAGATTCGCTGGCATTGGAACAGCAACCAAATCCCAAAGAAAACTGACATTTCTCCATCTGTGCTGAGCATGCCAGGTGAGTTAAATCCATTTGTCCTGCCGCAAATCTAGCATGAACGGTTTGCTATTTTGCATTGGAACAGGGGAATGTTAAATATAACTGAAGCGTGTAATTGATCATATAGTTGAGTCCTGGACATTCATTCTTGTTTATAAAATGAGCAGATTAATGATGCATTTATTTTAAAAGGAGTAGCCCAAATGGACTAAAACATTTTTTTTAATTGCCTATTGCTATAGGGAGTGATTTAATAACAGAAAACTAAGAGTGTTTTAGAGCAATATATGTGTGTGGAGGCGTGTGCACATAATGGTATAATATATAGTACCTATTGTGTGCAGATGGATAGATGGATATTTTACATTAAGATGATTCTAGATTTAATTAGTGATGTGTCATAGTTAAAAAACTAAAAGGATATTTACTATGTGTCAGATTAAAAAGTTGTTTTAAGATGGACAGCTGTACAAACGTTAGAAATCAATCAATCTTTTAGGCTTTTATATTGAATCCATTGGTAGATAATGGATTTAACTAATACTTTAACTAGTGATGCTACTACTATCAGAGTGGGCATTGGAATGTTATGAAAGCTGCTCCTTCCCCAGAAGACAACTCCAAACCATCGAGGCGGGCAAGCTGCTTTGGAGGCGGTCATATTTGCAAACCGAGATTATATTTAACTGGAGCCCGCCCCAATGGAGGTCCTAAAAAGGATTGGAGAAATAGCTGGGCAGCAGACAAGGAAAAGGAGCAGATCTCCTCACTTGGGTTGAGGAATCCAATATTATTGGTGCCAAACAAATTGGGTTTAAAGCAGGTTGTGCCACACTGGATCACTGCTTTGTCCTAGCGCATCTGGTCGACAAATATACTACTATACCAGGTGGCAAACTCTTCACTGCTTTCATCGACCTAAAGTCAGCGTTTGACTCAGTCCCTAGGGGTCTGTTGTGGTCAAAACTGTTTAAGAATTCTATCGACAGATGTTTATTGTTCTTAATTAGGTCCTTGTACAATCAGACCTCCAGCCAGGTCAGGTGTGGTCTGCAGGGAGAACTCTGTAATCCTATCCCAATTAAGAATGGAATAAGGTAGGGATGTGTTCTGGCTCCTCTTCTGTTTAATATATTTTTATCTGACCTGGCCGGTTACATTGGACATAATTGAGTCCCACGCACCGAAGCTGACAACTACAAAGATCCCGCTTCTTCTTTACGCTGATGATGCAGTTCTCCTTTCATTGTCAAGGCCAGGACTGAAAACCATTTGGCTATTAATTATGATAAATCGAAGGTATTAGTGTTTACTAGAGCCCGGAAATTGTATAACTGGGATATCAGTGGCAATGCTATTAAGCAGGTTTTCCATTTTAAGTATTTAGGTATTCAATTTCAGAACACCGGTGCCTGGACTAGACACCGAACCCAGGTGCTGAACTCGGCCTCCTGTAGTCACCAGCAGATTTTAAGATTCTTTTATACCCAGGTGGCCAGTTCATTCCTTCTGCCCTACGTATTTACAAAGCCAAGACGTTGGCCCAAACCCTTCACGGTATTCCCATATGGATACGGGGCTTCAGGTATTGCATTGAAAGAACCCAAGCTGCTTTTCTTAGAAAACTTCTGGGCCTTCCCCTTTGTGTTGGTTTTGCCCCGATGTACCTGGAACTGGGCATTCGATCAGTGGAATGTATGGCCTGGATTAACACCTTATATGGTGGTTTCGGGTGCTTTTTCTGGCAGTTCCTGGCAGCTACCTCTCCCTGGCATTTGCAGACTCCCATATTTCTTGCTGGGAGAAAGAACTGCTGAAGAAACTACATCTGCTAGGTTTTACAGAGGATGCCTTGGGAAACTACAGCCTTAAGGACACCCAATTTAGGGTAGTCCAATGGCTTGTGGACATTGATTTACAATATCTACGAGCCACAGCCAACAAAACTTGCTCCCCCCTGACTCTCAACCAACTTAATAATTATGGATTGAGGATGGCTTCCTATTTTTATACTTTAACCATTCCCAAGTATAGAAGAGCTTTTTCCCTAGCTCGCTTTAGTGGCTTGCCCTCAGCACTTTTGGATGGTCATTTTAAGAGGCTCCCGATTAACGAGCGGCTATGCCCTTGTGACAGAGCCGAGGTTGAAACTGTGGAGCACGTCCTTCTATTTTGCCCCATGTATAACACAGACAGATCTAAGTTACCGTCTCTTCTTGAAATCTTCCCTTCTAGATCTAATGGCTGTAATTTGTGTGTATATTGCCTTGGAGATGGCTCCTCCTACATCACCTCTCAGGTTTCCAAATTTTTCTTAAGAGCTGTAACCATTAGAGGAGAACGCTGCAACTTCCCTTAGTTAAGCTTTTGGTGACTGATTGTTATGATGCTATGATCAATTCTCTTATGTCTCTTTTGTAGTGTTTTGGTCTGTGACCGTAAATAAAGTATATATATAGAGTGGGCATTGGTAGATTTATATTTCACTCTACCATTTGTGATACTACCTCAGTATTTGGTAAAATCTATACATTATATCAATTAAAATTTGCATTTAAGAGAGAGACAGTATAGAGTTATGGCTCAGGTATTAGACTTGGAGATCTGTTCAAATGTACCTCAGCTTTGGAACATCAGAGAATGATTTTGGGTTCATCAATCTGGTAGGATTGTTATGGGGTTAAATGAAGGGAGATCACTATGTAAAATGGTGAGAGTCCCTGAAAAAAGACAGAATATAAATCTAGGAAATAATCAATAAACATGTACTGTAGGAATTTATTTTAGAACCTTAAGAAAACAAATCACATTTTTACTAACTGGAGAAGCTTGGACATTGTGTAGCTTCACAATTGAGATTCCTCAGGGTTATTGCTGAAAATGTTTATATGTGGGGCTCAAAATATTTTTAAATAATTTCAGAAAATCATACAATTTCCTTGATTTGATGGGTTGTTTTAAATTGTATTACCCTTCCAAGTGGCTTATTTGTGTTTTTTTTTAACTCAACTTTTGAGAAAGTTATTTCAGTAGTCTAGAATAAACATTGCCAACCTCAGATTTTTTTTTAAAAAAAGTTTAGTTTCTTAATAAATTATAATCTGATACAAATGTTTGACAGATGCCAGGGATTGCTTTTGTATACATTGGGGCTTCTTCAGAATTCAATATTATAATTGATTTACTACCATGTCTAATATGTATTTAAATGTAATTTCAAATGAAATATAATTGACATAATATAATTTGATATACAGTATCTATATGTTTAATTACTTTGAGTATAGTGTGCTTGTGGAAAATGCAATCTGAAAATACTGTACTTTAGTGATATTAAATTCTATACGAGGAGGAATGGCAGAACCTGAGGGCGGAGTTAAAAGAGGGATCAGTCTAGAGTGCCTACATAGCCACAAGAGGACTAAATCTAACCCACCTTGAATTCTGTTGACCTTTATTTAACTCCAGGCAGTGCTAACAGTTGAGAAAATTCCAGTGCATACACAGATGAATAATAAATGAGTTTCATTGGAACTTGAAGTCTGGTCCTAATCTTTTGTGCCAGACAGAATGATAGTTATGCCAACATTTAAAAGCTTTATTCATTCGGAAGTCAAGGAATGAAGGAAAACATGGTCATGCTATCAGCTCTGCTGAGAGGCCAACCATTTTTAAATTCTTCTTCTTGAACCATTAATATTGTTTTAGGAATATAGCAGTCCCATTTTTTCCATAGTGTGTTTAAAATTGTAGGTCTCAGTCAGAGGCTGGAATATAAACCACTCATATAAGTTCCATTTGGAGGATGAAGAGTAGGCTAAACATCTTAATAGAAATATTACTATTAATCATCTCATTAATAATCAGTTAATTGACCCAAATTTTATTGGTTAGACTGACAAGAACTGAAAATCAACAACACTGAGAAAATCACAGATACCACTGCAGTATAAATTAATGGAGGACAAGATCCTTCAAATGATAGCTAGCCCACTATTATTGCTCTTTCTCTCAACAGGCTATAACAGATACATTTTGAGGATGTTGTAGGAGAAGCAGTTGGGTTAATGTTAAGCATGAAAGATTAAGTCCATAGGCAAAGAGTCAATGAAGCTGATTAATTAATACCTATGCACAAGAGTTTTCTCAACTAATGGTTAACACCTGCTTGGAGTTAGATACAGCTCAACAGAATTGTGGTGTGACCTTGAGCCAGTCACTCTCTCAGCCCTAGGAAGAAGGCCAAGGCAAACTCCTTCTGAAATCCTGCAATCACCAGGAATCAACATAGATTCGGGGCGGAGGGGACGGGACCACAAGGCCCTGGCATTTTGTTTGGGGGCCTATAGAGAAGCACGCAGCCATGGACTGCTTAGTGCTCTGAAGGGCATCCTACTGCCTTTAGTTAACTTTTAATGTTGAATTTTAACTATTTTTGCCTGTTATCCAAATTTTATATACAGTTTTTATGTTTTAATATGTAACTTGTACACCACCAAGAATCCCCTGTGAGGGAGATGGGCAGTTTCTAAATTTGATAGAGAAATAAATAATAGAGGCTGATAGAGGCTGATTCTAGGATAGTTAATTAGTAAATTTGATTGTGGAACAGTTTTTCTCCCAAATGTGGGAATCCGAAGCAAAGTAAGTTCTTGTGTGACTATAATCAGCAATTGACAGCAGGTTGTCAAATGA
The DNA here is from genome assembly GCF_009769535.1 of Thamnophis elegans. Classification (NCBI taxonomy): domain Eukaryota; kingdom Metazoa; phylum Chordata; class Lepidosauria; order Squamata; family Natricidae; genus Thamnophis; species Thamnophis elegans. Next base: position 99,083,338 of record NC_045544.1, on the reverse strand, counting down.
GAGCCTTTTCCAGCTCTCTTAAGTTTTGAAGCCAAAACTTTTGCTTTGCATTCTTCTTGAGCAATATTCTGGGAAAGAGATTTTGTGTGTAAGCCTCCCAGAATTGCCTTATTGAAGAGATGGACAGCATATAAATTTAATAAATAACTAAATAAGTTTTGTTGTTGTTAGGTAGAGATGGAGAGCTATGGTTTTAGACTGCACATAGAGGAAGGAATATATATATATTCACACACACATACACCCTACAACTGCACTTTAACTCATACCAAAAGTAAATCTAATTTTTAAGAGCCAATTATAGTCCTTTTCTGAGTAACCTTTTAAAAACTAACAGCTGAACTTTATAGTACCAGCTGAACAACTTGACAAAGTTGCAGTAAAATCACCCAAGAGCGGCAGGGTTGGAATGTCAAAGTTAAAGTTTTGGCAGTTAGAAAATGTTTATATGGTTTTAGTATATTTAGTATGTTAATTATTAACTTCAATGCACATACTTCTTTTTTTGGTACCAAAAACTAGCATGAAAGTTGCAGCTCTGTCTCTTGCTAGATTACTACTGAAATTCCTGTGGTTTACAAAAGGTTCACAACATTGTGTGCAGACTGTGCAAAAGAGGTTAGCTATGTTGTGTACGTTTCTTTCTGAATTCTTTGCTGTAATTGGTTTGCTGAGCTTTTCCATGCTTTGGCATGGCTGTGGCCCAAAGTGGTAGCATAAGGCATTAAGATAGCTCTGTCAAATAATTCAGTTATATTTTAGGTAAAAGAAAATCCCTTAAAAAAGAATGAAAAACAAAAAGAATCCAAGCTTTCTCATAAATGCTACCCTTGTGGTTAGAGAAATGTTGTATTTCCAGAGAGATTTGCTCAAAATGTAAAATAACATTTGTTTGTAATCTTTGTTCAGGAAAGAAGCCAAATAAAGTTATAATTGATATTATTGTGTGCCATGATAATGTTTTCCCACTTAACCACATTCTCAATTTGTATGTTTGTTTTAATTTGGGTTTGCAGGTCTTAATGAAGCTGCTGTTTTCCACTGTGAAGCTCATAACAAGAAAGGATTAGCAACATCATCTGAAGCCCGAATCAATATAAAGGGTCAGTCTTATGTGTGACAGTATCTTTCTCATTCTAAAATTTTGTTAATGTGCAATCTGGAAAAAACATGTTGCATTTCTTGTTGAGGTCCACTGCTCTCAACTATAATTGTTTCATAACTTACCCTGTAAAGTTTCTTTTAAATTAAATTTTTATTTAAATGTATCTTCCAATATTTTCGACAAGGAAGGGAGACATAAGTATTTTCTATAAGAGGGGTTCTATAAAAGTGAGAACAGTGTTGTACTGTACTGAAAAAAACCTGTCTTTTTAACTGCTTTGCATTTCCCAAAGGAATCTGGTCTACCTGAAATGTACAAGTCAGATTCAGGAAGTGTGGAAAAATTCAGTAAATACTAGCAGTGATTTCATAAAATTGTTAAGATGGAAAATATTTTGTGGCTTAATTTATTCTGTGAATTAGGCCTAGACTAGCTTTTCCTAAGCTGTTACCTTTCAGATATATATTGGAAAAAGAAGGCATGATCGTCAAATAACTAATTGAAAAATCTTAGGTGTTCCTTTGAAGTTTCAGGAATTTGTTACACTTGTTATATTGGGTTTCCTAATTAGATTTTACTCTTCTTCAGTGTTGTATACCGTACTTTCTGTATTAGCTATACTAAAATTTCATCTGAATGTTCAGAGATACTATTAGTAGCATGAATGGATACATAGATTTGGCTGGTTTTGAAATATTCTGGATATTAAATAAATTGATTTAGTGTAGCCTCTTCTAATAGTATATACTACAATGTATGAGTTGGATCTCTAACTCCCAACATTTCTAGCCAGCAGGCCTAGATGTTAGGAATTTTGAAGTCCTAAAATATGATTAGAGGGCGATAGGTTGGAGAAGGCTAAGAAAGAGATTTTTCCAAATATCAAACCTGGATAAAAGTAGATCATCCTACCCCACTTCCTAGTCGCAGAACTACATAGGAGAATGTTACTTTTTAAAAATACATTATTAAAATTCACTCTGATTTGTTTTAGAACTTTTTTCAACAATAAATTAAACACATTCCTTTTCCTCCATCTTTGATCTTAAGGAAAATTAAGAAAGAATATGACCTTATAGTAAATTGTTCTTTTTGGCCATAGTAGTGTATAAAGTCTATTTTCGATGCAAATAGCAGCAAGTTATACTGTCCAAACATTCATTTATACTGTTATTCCCCAAATAGTCCATCCTAATATTTTTTCATTTATTTGTTTCTGATTTATTTTGCAAGCTTGTACCACTACTATTATAAATCTGATAAAATTAGAAATAATTTTGAAAATATAACAGATACAGTAAATAAATAATAAAAGATAATAAAAGATAAAATGATCAGAAAGCGTGAATGCAATAATACTGAGTCCTATGTAGGTCTGTGCAGAAGCAAGTTCAATTTAATTCATTTGAACTTAGTAAGTTCCACTGAGTTAGCAGAATTTATATATGAGTAGGAATTTTAAATTTGTACACCTGTTAGATTCCTCCTCTTCTTCTCCTTCTTCCCTTTCTTTTTCTTTCTTCCTTTTTCTTCTTCTTTTCTCTTCTTCTTTCCTTTTCTTCCTCTTCTTCTTCTTCTTGCCTGATGCACCCCTCCCAACCTCATGTCCTACAAATGCATTCGGACTTTGACTATACTAGCTGGGAATTATGGGACTATATCTGGCCTTGTCAGGAAAATAACAGAAATGTAAAAAAATATATAAATAAACCTCATACATTGAAATATATTCATTAATAATATGTGACAGTGTAATGGTTGGGCTGATGGACTTTCAGTATGCTTTATTTAATATAGTCATATTTATTGATTAATTAAATGTATATATCAACATCTCACTATCAAGCAACATATAGAAGTGATCTTAAGTTTGTAATCCTATTCTGTTAATCAGAAGGAAAACTGATTGAACTCAGACTACCTTTCTTTTCAGTAGATCTCTACAGGACTGCACTGTTCATTATTTGTTTTACATTTTTAGTTGGAGGGTTTCTCCTACAGGATAAAATCTAAGTTAAAAGTCAAAGTCCCGGGTAAGGGCAGAGTTCAGTTTTGGTAATTAAGCAGTCATGTTGAACTTCCCATACTTTCCTGGCTAGGCTATCTGATAGAATTGCTGGAGTAGCTTCCTTAAACTTGAATGTGTTGTGTATCATCCCCAGATAGCACATGGACTGGGGAATGAAGGTTATATTCCAAAACAACTGGAAAGTGCTTGTGTGGGGTTGGCTCAGTTAGGATACTGGATTTTTGTCAGATAAGGTTAGGTACAGATCCCCACAAAGTTTACTGAATAAGTTTGGGGATCAGCCCAACTCAAGTTTGTTGTAAAAAGTACAATGAATAAGAAAGCTGCATTCATCACCTTGAATTCATTGAAAAAAAAGCTGAGAAAAAAATCAATATAGAGTAAAATGATATTGAGGGGACCCATTGAATCCAATATGCTTTCCAATATGTGGCAAATATCCATCCCAAAGATTTTCTGGACAAGCTGACAATCACAAAAGATAGAATTATTTATGAATATCTTTTTGTTTCTAATGCAGGGCTTCCATCTCCACCTATGGAGGTTCATGTTCTGAGCGCAAGAGCCCACACAGTGCTGCTATCCTGGGTCCCAGGGTTTGATGGTTATTCCCCTTTGAGTTCCTGCAGTGTTCTGGTAAATAGAAAACCATATTTAACATTATTGTAGTGCTTTTTGATGTGAAGTTTTATATAATGCTTACTTTTTTTCTGTTTTTAGCAACAAGACTGCAGAATAAATAATTGGTGAGATTCTCCTGAGTGTATTGGGATTGCACAAGTGGTGGGATTCAGCCAGTTCGCACCACTTCGGGAGAATCAATTGTTAACTTTCTGAGCAGTTTGGTGAACTGGTTGTTGGAATAAATCATTAGGGCAGAGAACTGGTTGTTAAATTTATTTGAATCCCACCACTGGATTGTACTCTTCTTTTTGCTAAACCAGCCTTCAACCCCAGTCAGTGAAACCAAGGGCCATCTTTTCTTGTACTGGTGCAAGTTATGATCTAGGGAGAGAGGAGGTGGGGAAAAGCTGGCTTAGTTAATGCAAGCAACTCCTCATCCTGAAGGATTGAGATGAACATTGATAATAGCAACAACAACAACAACAAAATCTTAGCAAAAATAATGAAATTCCCTGACAGCCTTCATTCCTTTATCCTTTCTGTTAAGAGGGGATGAATTCTTACGGAGGTTTCATTAGTCTCGACTATATATGCTAGAAGGGAGTAGGGTTTGTTCTCTGTTTATGTACAAGTAATTTGCCCTGTCAATGTTGGTGGGAGTGTTTATTAGTCTGTTGTTTATTGTCTGATTGTTTGTCTGAGTTAGTGATTCCTGAATTGGGGTATTGTTAATGCTTGTAAACAATAGCATAAAAAAAGAAGTAAAAAGACCAAAATGCCAACAATCAACATCCAGATAAATAGAGATTAACATGAGGATTAATACCAGACCAACAATCAAGCAGTCCTTGGCAAGATATGAACAGATGTAGCTTTTTGCTGCTATTAAAGAGGACAGGTCTGTAGGGATCCCTCTCCCTCCAATGAAATTGAAGGCCTTCAAATGCTGGCCCTCTAGATGTGGATTCTAGTGAACATCATGGTTGAATCCATGAAAATGAAGCCAGGGCAGCTATTGTGATGTTGATCCATCTCTCTTCTCATCCTGTCTACTCCCAACAAGCATTTGCATAGGATGGAAGGTGTCAACTTTTGCGAAGTCTCTGTATTTTTTGGAAACTGTGCCCCATTCAAGAGATCCTATTTTCTTCTTCCCCTTTAAATGCTTTTGCTTCTTGCCAGATTTTTTTTTAAACCACATTGTCTGTGGGGGCATGTTGTTTATGCTGGCTTCCAAATGCCCTGCCTTTTTCCCACTGCTATTGTGTTCATTAGGCTGGTTTTAACTGCATTCCACATTCTGATTACTGGATTATTTGCTGTATAAGCTCTTCGACAAATGAATTAATGAACTTTTTGAACATCTATTCCATCTGCTTTTGTATTCTATCTATTCTACAGGATTCCTGTAATCATCAAGGGGAGGGGGAAACATAATCTAATGTTGCATAACCTTAGGCAGTGGCCACTTAACAATTAAATATCTCACAGCGGTGCTGTGTACATTTTTGTACACAGTCTAGCCATGTAAAGAACTGTGGGCTTCTGTGTAAATGAGTGCTACCCAATCATTTTTATTTCTACTGAAAAGTGGGAGAGTTTTTTCTTTTGGCTTCTCTGAAACTTCTGGCTTCACAGTAATTGTTCTTATTTGTGACGTTCCTGGAAGAGAGGGCTGCTTAACTTAAGTCCTTGAATTCCATTGGCTTCTGGTGAACTTAATCTAATTATAGATTGCCCAGGATTACAGCTTTAGGGTTAGGCCAGATTTAATCTCAGTTGCAGCGCTGCAGACTCATAGAAACCAATTCCATAATTTCACTGGGCCTACAGTTTGGATAACCCAAGTTTGATTATAGTTCATAAATGATAAAGGGATAAGATATTGCTTGTATATTTTGCCTGAAAGGAAACAGAAAGAAGAACAATTCTGACAATGTAAAAACACAGCAGGTATTTGTATTTGTTACTGTTCTAATCTCTCTCTGCCCTTATAGAGCTGTGCAAAGAAATATCTTAGCTTTATAACATTTCTTTTTTTGACAGAGACTACCTCTCCAGGGTCACCCAGTACACTAGAGGTATTAAAGGAGATTAGAATGGTTATGGTTCATCCAATATTATAGCTTTTACACTGTAATAGTGATAATAATTGACAAATCAGATTCCCTAGTGTACTCAGAAATTATGAGCTTTTAGAAAAGAACATTTTGTGCACCCTGTGGCAAAGAAAACAATTGTTACATACATAGGATCCAATTAGATCAACAATATAATCTTACATTGTGATGCTCAAATTACTTCGGGGGTTTGATTACACATATTTCTGAGTAATATATAACTGAGCTTTTAACTCCAGATACATCCTTTTGGAATCTGAGTTAGGTTATCACTTTGGGATATTTGCTGTGTCTTTTTAAAAAAAATTCTCATATATATTTTTTATTAATACAGAGTAAAAACAATACAATCTTTAAGTTAAAGATAAATGAAGAAAAGTAATAGTAAAGTGAAAAAATCCATAATGTCTTCAAATATGGCTGAGAAAAAGATTTATCTGAAAGCCTGGACTGCTGCTGATTAGTTGGATTAGCTAGTTAGCAGTCTAGTTCACTATATTGTTCAATGGCTTCCTACTGTATGTCTACTGGTTATTAGCTGAAAAGTATCTCCAATCTCTTGATGTTAGATGTACTATGAGAAAAGTGTAAAACAGGAGTGTCAAACTGGATTTCTTTGAGAGCTGGATCAGGACTGTAGTTCTTCGTGGACTGGCCAGAGGATGGGACGGGATGGGATGGATGCCTCCTGCAGCACCCTGTCAGCCAGAACAGGGCATGAGGCGCCTGTGCATGGCCCCCTCGCTCCCTTTTTGATGTGGATGGCCTGCATCAGTTTGCTGGCCAAAATGGGGCACACCTCATTTTCAGCCTGGACAGCCTCCTGCAACACTCTGCTGGCCAAAACGGGGTACAGGAGCCACATGGTCCCCCTGTGTCCCATTTTTGGGCTGGATGGCCTCCTGCAGCACTTTACTAGCATCCCCCCGCACCCGATTTGGCTGTTAGAGGAACCGCAGGCCGGTCCTTTGCTATTTCCAAGTCAGCCCCACGGGCCAGATTTAAGCATCCAGACTCTTGGGCCTTGAGTTTGACACACCTGGTCAAAAACATCTGAATACCACATTTGAATAGTTTGGACTAGAGCCATAAGGCCATTGCTCCTTATTTCTTTTGTGATTGTTTCTTGACAAATGGAAAACTCCAAAAAGTTGACAAAGTAAAAATTGTACAGTCACTTCCGCAGAGCAGGTTTGTAGTCTTCACCCTTTGAGATCATGCTATAGTTTTAAATAATTGTTTCATGCTGCCAAGGAAGTGCCTTCCCTTGTTGATAGCCAGGCCGCATCAGCATTTCCTGAAACGTGATTCATTCCATTAAGAAGCCAAGCCAAATGTTTTCCCTTTTAGTACCTAAATAAAACTTAAGGAAAAATTTCCTGGCAAATTTATGTGCAGGTGAACCTGACTTTTCAGTTTCCTGTGATATAGGCACAAAGTCCATTGAAACTGCCCTCATTGCCTTTTAACTCTTCTGAATAAACAGCTTTTAGGGACTGTCATAGCTGGTGGAAAATGCCTTTCTTTTCCGGATGTCATCATGTTGCTGGTATTCATACTGCATTGTTACTAAAGCTCTGGAAATAGATTAAAGAGTTTTTTTTAAAAAAAAAAATCAGCCTCATTCCAAATATTAATATTTTATATTAACTATTACATGCATAAATGAAAACTATAGGAATATAATTCTGAGTCAGAAAATATTAAAAATTCCAAAGTTAATTTTTAAAGCAGTGTTTGTAAAACATTCAAAAACTGGACTATAATTACTTAAATGTTGATGTTGGGGTGACTTTAACGCCCATCTGGAAGCTCAAGTCCCCCCAGTGATAGAAGCACTCTGCCCCCAAGAAACCCTCCAGGCCATAAGTCATCTGACTTCAGCCAGACATTCTAAGGATGAATTAACAAATTTTGCTGGCATTCAGTTAGCCCTTCTAGCAGCCCAACACAACAAGATAATTCTTAATGGGAGTACTCTAGGTGATCTGGCTGGCAAATTTACTTTTAGTTCCTTATGTGGGAGTAGTGTTATTGACTTTGTGCTGATATCTCAACGTTTAAGAGAGGCAGTCCGTGCTTTTTATGTGGACTGCCTTACGGAGAGCGACCACTACCCCCTGGTTACAATCATTGAGCTTTTTTCAAATATACATCTCCCTAGGGGCCCTCAGATATTAGATCCCTATGTGGCCTCGTACACAAGGAGGATCAAATGGTCTCCCAATACTGAAATAAAGTTTCACTTCTTTTTACCATCTCCGGAGTGTCTCAACTTGTATAATCAGGTACTAGCAAGTAATGGCTCGGAGATAGTCTTGGCCTTTGAATCACTAATTAACAGTGTCCAAAGGGAGCTTGGAGCCATCTGTGGGCCAAGTGGTCTATATCAATCACGAAGTAATTCTTGATTTGACAAAGATTGCCTGATGCTTAGGAACCAGATTAAACGGGTTTACCTGCTCTACGGCAACCGAGGGGACAAATACCCACCAGAGGACTACTACCGCTTGAAGCGGGAGTACAAAGGATTAATTGTTAAGAAAAAGAAAGCTAAAGAGAGAGAGAAGTGGGATTGTTTTGGTCTGTGACTGTAAATAAAGTATGTGTGTGTGTGTGTGTGTGTGTGTATATGTGTGTGTGTGTGTGCGCGCGCACGTGTGTGCGTGTATGTTTTAAAAGGTATCATGGTTTAGTTGTTATGTTTAAATCAAGTAATGTCTTCCATCTCCTTTTTTTACTACTTGGGGGAAATTAAAAGCCAGAGGTATATTTATGACTCTTAGAAATGAAACAATCCAAAAATAAGAACAGCTGGTTATAATTCCCTCTCCATTTACTTGCCAAAGCATTTCATAGCACTGTTGAATGCCTTTTATGCTTTTCTTTACAGAGGGTACAATAGTATTTAATGCTATTATTTATTGAATGCTGCAAAGGCTGAAAAGAGACTGAATTGAAACGGTACCTATTTTTATGCATGCTTAAATGCATGTGTGTGTGTGTGTGTGTTCTCAGGAATAGGATTGGGAATCATGTGAAATGTATCGTCCCTTATTCATTGAGACATTGAAATGCCTATAAAAGGGAGCAAAGCTGATTTCCACTGCAAGTGGAAGTACAAGTCAGTGCCATCCTTTGGCTCTCTGATGATCTCTATAGTCCAATCTGACTAAACAATTATATGACCTTGCCTCACTGACTATGCTATCCCTGCTGGCCTTGATGTGTCTTCTGAGAGAATGGCTTCCCTTACATTATAATAATATGAAACAAATTGCCAAATGGAGTACAGCAGCAAGTAAAAGGCAATGACTTTGGGGGAATCATAGAGAACCTAAATATATCAACATTTTGGGCTACTTAGAACTTTTCCTTCAAAACAATTTCATTCAACCTAATCCCATCCTAGTCTTTTTGACTTTAGTTCTAATCAGCTTTTGTAAAAATAAGCAAAGCTTAGATTGTTAACAGCATTACTTTCATTTACTGGCTGAGTTCTACATCATGGCAGCATTCCAGATAGGTCTAGGTCAGAGTGTCAAACTTGCGGCCCACGGGCCAGATGCGTCACATGCTGGCCCTGTCCCCATCCAGTTTGGCGAAGGGGAAAAAGTCTCAATACGTCACGTGACGCTGCTGTGATGACACGAGTTTGACACCCCTGGTCTAGGTCATTCTTTCAGTTCATCCAGTGCTCATCATGGAGGAGTACACTTTGCTACTTTTTGTCATCAAAATGATTTCAATGAGCCCTGGAAAAGAAGGACTCCTCAGCACCTTCTTAACACTGAAAATTAAGCATGGATAATTGAAGAGATACTTTCAGAGCACTCCTTCCTTAACGTATTTGTTTAACATTTTTTAAACTAGGTAAAAGAAGTTGATGTACCAAGTAACACTTCTATGATGATTTTTAACACTTCTATACCACCGCATCAGTATCTTATTCAGAATCTATCAGCCATGAAGGATTACAACATCGGTGTTTCTTGTAAGAATGAAGTAGGATGGTCAAGTCTCAGCCCTTGGATTACGGCCAGTACAACTGAAGGAGGTAAGATATATCAACAAGGCAGCATGATGGTAGTGGACAGAGGACTGAAGGATCATTTTCCAGGATATTTGTAGTAGGTCAGCTAAAATTTCTGATTTCTGGTTTAACAGTAAGCCCCTTTCTTCCTGAAATTTACTGAGATAACGGTAGGGGCAAACAAAAATAAATGTGGTGTGAAATGAGACAGATGCATATTCCAATCTGTACAAACAAATCCCTGGGCTGATTGAATGCTCAGAGGCGCTTTGTTCTATAGAGCAGTATCCTCCTTCCTAGCCACATTTTTACATTTGATTACAATTGGTGGCTCATGCCAATGAGATCACTGGCAATAAGCAATGAGCCCCTCTTATTCCCATGCCTGTGCCATTTTGTTAATATATGAATATCTGCACACTATATTCTGCAAGTAGCATATATGACTCTTTTTAAAAAGTTTATAAAATGAAAAGCACCAACAAAACTATGGAGTCAGCAAGATAATGACCTACAAGTAATTATTTTGCCTTTTACTTCCTTTTCGTTTTGAATGATACATACTCCATTCCCCCGATCATTAGTACAAATTGTTCTTAATAAAAATATATGTTGTGATTCTCCTATTATTCATAGAACTATAATTTAGGAAGGATTGAACATATAGAAAGGGATGTAGGAAAATACCTTATTTGTAAAAGGCAGCCTGCTAAAATTTGAATTCCTGTCAATCCCAGCATGGATGTCATTCCCCTCTCTTGGTCTAGAGAACCAAGACAATAAATATTGTTTTATTTCTGGGGTTTTTTCCCTGTTTCCACCCAAAAGATTAATTAGGGTTTTTTTGTATTTATATTCTGTTCTTAAGCTCCATCTGCTCCACCTTTGAATGTCACAATCTCTATAAACGAATCCAGTTCTTCAGTAATGGTCAAGTGGATTAAGCCTCCTGCTTCACAGATGAATGGCAAACTTCAGAGCTACAGGATCTCTTATGTATGGCAAACATCAGAACGATCTGTAAGTATGAATTAATATTGATTAAATAGTCAACACTGAATATCCCAAAGAAAGGATTTTTTAAAAAAAAAACTTGGGCAACCATCAGCCTTTCAGGTGGCATAAGAAATATCATGAATACAAGCTGTTTTCTCAAGAATCAGATTATAACCATCTAATTATGCCTTCTGTCACTAGCTACAGCTTTTCAAAATCAAAGATCCAGAGATCTTTTTCCCCTGCACTTGATCTTGGCCAAAAATCCCAGAAGCAATCAGATGTGGATCACTTTACATGATCAACATCTGAAAGAAAGCTTTACATGCTTTCTTATTTTTGTATCTCATGCTGTGTGATATAAAAGGAAATGATCAATCAGAAATTGTGTCAAGAACATAAACTATCCATTTTCTCTCTTTCTAGTTGCCTCCTTTTTGATTCTCTCTCTGAGATCCTCTTTCCACACAGAGTAAGATACCTTGAAAAGAACAGATAGCTCTTATATGGGGTAATCAGACTTCCTACAAAAGAAGGACATCATCTTTTTTTGTTCTCTTATCTCTATCCAGCAGGCATGGCCTTAACATCAAATATTGTGCAGCTTCTTGAGTATCTCTTCCTGAACAGTTTTTCTCCTTGGTGTAATTCTTCCCTAAGAAGTCCTAATTGCAAGCTAAGAAGCTCAGCTCTTTGACCTAATTACAGTTACTCCATGGCAATTTGGACTAGAATTGCTGTCCATAAGGGACGTGGTTGTAAAACACAACTCTGACTGCATTCTTTAAGGACAGCAATCCCAGCAGTTCTGGTTGCCATTATAACCCTGACACCTGGGTCATTAAGCAGGAAGAGATACGAGTTCCAGATGAAAAGCGTGGGGAGGGTATAGAGGAGTCAGAAGCAGGCAGGCAGTCCAGTGGAGTCCACAGGTGGGTCGGGAAGGGCGAGTGGGAGGTGGGGGATGCTGGGAAGCATGAGGAGACTGACTAGAAGCTTATAGTAGAGAGTGAGAAGTGACTTGAACATTTCCCTCCCATTGACTTTGGTTGTGAGAACCTAGCAGATAAGAGTGCAAATGGCAATCAGGTGGCCAGATCATGGTCATGTTACTGTGGGGATACTGCGATAGCTGCAATTTTGTGGACCAGTCGTAATTCCCCCTCCTTCAATACCATCATCATTTTGAATGGTTGCTGAACAAGTAACCTGAGGATTATCTATAATTGTTTAGTACCATCCAGGAGGCTTGCCTGCTGCCACAAATTGGCAAGATCTTAAATTTATTATGTGCTGAAGGGTTTTTGTCTCTTAATTATTGTAGCCGATTCCTACCATTGAAAAATCAGTCTTATTGATGCTGGAAAAAGTAATGTCATATACATGCTGGCCTAAGTACTTTTTTTAAAAAAGTCCTTTGAATTAGATTGGTCATACAAGTTCCCTCTACCTGGTTTATATATTTCCTGAAGCAAATTCTTCACCCATACAGGTAGACCTTGATTTACAATCATAAGTGGGACTGGAACTTCCATCACTAAGCGATGTAGTCATTAAATGAGATATCACAGTGCAATGCCCAATTCCACAAGCTTTTTTGCTATGGTCGTTAAGCAAATCACCATGGTTACTAAGTGAATCCAGCTTCCCTCATTGACCATGCTTGTCATAAACTGCCTGGGAAGATTACAAATGGGGATATATGTTCTGAGAAACTGCAACCATCATAAATATGCGCTGGTTGTCCAGTTCCCAAATCGCTATCACATGATCATAGGGATGCTGTGATGGTCGTAAGTGTGAGGACTGGTCATAAGTCACTTTTTTCTGTGCTATATAACTTTGAATTGTCGCTAAATGATTAGTCATAAATCAAGGGCTACATGTATCTCTTAGCCATCATAGAGGATATCATGGTGAATGATAGCTTAATTTCTCTCATTTTATTTAGATTTTATGGGGAATTGTTTTGTATTACAGTAATCACATTCAGATTGGTGCTGACCTCTCCTTTAACTATATAAACAGAAATGAATCTCTTTTCCATTGTGATCGCAGTCGAAAGATGAGATAACTGTCCTATATTGCACCTAAAATTCATCATGGTCCACCTCAGCCCTTTTATGGTATTGTAGGAAAATTCTGCAACAATGAATTTCTTCCTTTAGTAGCCTGGATGGCCTATTCCCATGATGGCGAACCTATGGCACACATGCTACAGGTGGCACATTGAGGCATATTTGCAGGCACACATTCCAGAGGGCCGGGGGGGAGGCCATTTTCACCCTCCCTGGGCTTTAGGAAAGCCTCCAGAGCCTGGAGAGGGCACGAAACAGGCCAATTGGAAGTTCAGAAACAATCCGTTTCAGGCTTCTGGAGGGTCTCGGGGGGGGGGCAGGGAAGTCCGTCCCCAGGCTTCAGGAAAGCCTCCGGAACCTGGGGAGGATGAATACCCTCCCCTCCCCCGCACATGTGTGTGTATCGTGCACACATGTGTGGGATGGGGATTGCACATGCATGCGCAGGTGGGTGGTATGCATTGAATTGTGGCTGTGGGCATGCACGTGCAATAGTGCACACACAATTTTGGCATGCCTTTACAAAAAGGTTCGCCATCACTGGCCTATTCTGTTCCAACTGTGGCTTCCAAACTATCTTCAAAGGCATCCCCGTGTATATCATAATGAAGTAATCCAGTCACAAGATGATAAGGATGTAAGTCACTGTTCACTTCCAGATGTGTTTTGGTGTTGTGCTTTTCAAATAACACTGTCAGTTGAACCTGAAGATGTTGCGTAGCTGGGAATCTTCCTCCAAAACTCTTCATCTCTGGCCACCCTCAGTATTGTGCTAAATGTGTTGTACAACAGAGAAACAACAGCTATGCTATAGAAATGAGGTTTTCTGGGTAAGCAGGAAAAATCAAAAGATAACACTTTTTTAAAACGTTCATTTCTCTACCCCAGATGACTTAATTTATCTTAAAGTTACTTTTCTAATCCAAAAATATAGCACAGAAGATACATTGTACATTCATCCACATGGTATGAATATCTGCACAGAGATTATCACACTGAGCTATTTAAATATGTTACATTTTCCATAAAATATTATTTATGTTTGTTTTGTATTAAACTTTAGCTTTCTGTTCCCTTTTTAAGTAGTTCATTTTTAAGGATTTAGAAATCACAGCACAAAGATACTGAAATCAGCACAGTAGTGTTACGGTCTCCTGACTAACTCAGAGTAGAGACGCTAACTCAGCAACTTATATTACAGATGGTAAGCTAAAGGTTACATCCTGATTCTCAGAACAAGATATAAAACTGTGTGACTGGCTCTCCCAATAAAATATGCAATGCCAACTTTTTTCATATGGATTTATCTTTTAATACAGTTCATTTCCAAATCCTTTGCTGCCTGATCAAAGGTTAGACATTAACTGGGAATCAATCTGGACTGAAAACTGAAACTGATTTAGATGCTAGTGACAATTTACTCTTCTCCATGACATTTAAAGAGAATTCTGGGCAACTGTGTGTCACTTGTTCCCTCTCTGAAGAGGCTGCCCCATACTCCAGTTAATAGGACTCAGGCAGAAGCATCCAATGTGCAGAATACAATGTTTTTTTGGGTGGGGTGGGGAGGAAAACAAGCACGATGTTGTTGTTACACTCATTTTGTCCTTTCCCTGTCCCTTGACCCCTTTTGCTGACACTTCTGTGCTCAGCCTGCTCTCCAATGTAATAAAGTTATCTCTGTTCTTTGTTTTTCATCCTTATGTAAGAAGGTGAAGTCAGTGTAGGTTAAATATTTTTAAGTTTGCCTTTCCAAAGGTTTAGTTGGTGTTTAAGAAGAGGAAAATGTATTAGGCAGAAAAATCTTTTAGATAAGATGGAGATGTATGCATTGTACATTTGTATATGTACTGCTAACCTCAAAATTGTTAAGAGATTGGACATAACATTTCTGTTCAAGCAGAAAACCCTATGCCATTTCCGATAAATGGTTGTCCAATCGTTTCTTAAAAACCTCCATGGTTTAAAGTAGCTCAGCTTTTCTCAGCTTTCAATGTGAAAGTGAAAAAGAAAGCTGCTGCTTTAAGGAGTCAGTACTTAGGGTTGTTAAAGTACTAGCACTTTGTTTCGCACAACTGTTGTGAAAGAACCTATGTGAGTTCTGAAACACTTCCTCCAAATCGTTTTTTAAAGCATACCCAATTTCTTCAGTTTCCCATTGTCTTCTTGATAGATACAGTGTCAAACAGAGTTCTGAGCTGCAACCACTGTTTCTAAGAAATCAATCCCAAATAATTTACATAATTTCCAATGGGTTACAGTGGTGTGTGAAGCCGGTCATAAAGGTTTTACTGTAACCACAACAGGATTTAGGTAAAATGAAAAAGTCTTTATGTCCATTCTAAATTTAAAAAATAGAGTTTCCTAGAGTCACCTTATAGGAGAGATGGGCAGCATACAAATTTAATAAATAAAGTAGATAAAAAGTATAACAAATTATTTGTAAAAAAAATGATCTATAGTGGTCATAAATACTTAATTTGTGCATTCTTACAAAGGGATATATCGTAATGAACATAGCTGAACTTAATTTTAAATAAACCTTCAACATAAAAGGCTATTTTATCACTGTACCTTATGAAATTATTCTGAAAGCAATTATTTAAGTTGACATAACCTACTTATTCCAATTTTGTTATACTTTTCCTGATAATCCCAGCCTGTCCTTTTTTTAAAAAAAACTTATTTTCCTTTTTTGAAATATCTTTGATAAATTGTGTTATGTCTGGTTACCCTTATGACTATAGCTGACCAGAACTGAATGATAGGCTGTTAAGGATCTGTTCAAAAGATAAGGGATGAGATATGGAGGAAGAGATTGTTTGCTACATTTTATGACAAGGTTGTTAAAGTTGTTAAAATTATTGAGACTTGTGATAAAGGGGAAGTCACAGCATATCTTCCTCCTTCCCCCTCCTCAGTGGTAGGTTGCCAATTTTCTTACTACCGGTTTGGGTGTGCTCCTGCCTGTGCGACGCTTCTGCACATGCACGCAAAAGCATCTGGATGGGTGGGCAGAGCCTCCTGCTGCCGCTACTACCGGTTCACCCAATCTGGTTCGCCGAGCTGGCAGCAACCCCCCCCTGCCCCTCCTATTTCTCCCACAATTTTGTCAACTCTAACTGGGAGCTGAGGTGGGCTGAGACTCGCCCAAAGTCATCCAGCCAGCTTTCATGCCTAAGGCAGGACTGGAACTCACAGTTTCCTGGTTTTTGGCCTAGTAGCTTAACCATTAGACCAAACTAGCTTTTTAAGTTTTTTGTACTTTGTATTAGTTTTTAATATGTATAACTGTAATTTAAATAAAATTGTTAATATAAAAAAGAAAAAAATATTTCTGATAAGTTCATTTTCTCAGAGTTGCAGCCTTATCATTTTTTCTTACTTCCTATTTACAGAGAATTTTTAAACCAGTTTAAACAGTTCCTGCTCTATCCCTCTACCATGTTATTATACTAAACTAGTCTGTCAGCTGCGTTATGAGTCACAGAAAATGGGGAGGGTGGGGACAATTTACAAGGAGGTGGTACCTACAAGTACTGTTTTGGTTTCTTTTTCAGTTCTTCAGTTGATTCATAGGCTGTATAGGAAATTTAGAGGAACAGAAATTTATTTCAAGTTGGGTGTGCTAATGCTATTAGATGGAACCAACATCTAGTTGGCAGGATAATGCCTAAATTTGCATTTTTTTTCTGTTTGATGCTATTATGAAATCTCCAAACACTCATCTCATCACAAAAGGCATTCCATCAGGGTGATATTGCAATCAGACAAAAAATATAACTTAAATATTTCTTTGATTCCATTGAAATCACAAATTTGGCAGGTAGTACTTATTGAAATAATATTTTCATTGACTATATTTATATAGTATTAACCTTTTTGAGATTTTCAGGTCATTAGTGTTGTGGCCCGTCGGCTGCCAGCAGAGCTAGCAGCAGAGTCAGATGAGGAGGAGGTTGAGGGGGAGCCTGGGCCAGTTTCCAAGCCTTTGGAAGGCTCTGATGAAGAAGCAGAATCAGAGGCAGAGGTAGAGTGGGGGCTTTCTGTTTGCCCCCAGGTGGAGAGGCAACTATATTTGGTACCTGAGCTGAGTGAGGGGGGGAACAGATGGGATCTATCCCAGATACGCGTATGCGTAGAGGAGAGGAGAGCAATGGAAGACAATAAGCTGGCTCTCAGGGAAAAGAAGTCGTAGACACTATCCAGCCCCTCCCTGGCTGGGAAATAAATAGTAGAGGTTTGGGAGTGGCCTGTTGTCACAGACAACCATTCATTTCCCCAGGTAGATCAATCAAGTCAGATTCCTTTGTCAGAACCAGTTTTGTTGGGTCTAATTGCTCTATATTTGAGGTGCCAACCGAGTCTCCCTGCTGGGAAATAATAGGTAATGCATTTGCCTCAGCCAGTGTGAACAGGGACTGTTTCTGCTTGGCCTAATCATTGAAGGACTTTTTATCTTGAGTTCTCATGTGAACAGAGACTATTTGTGTCCGGTTTCAGAAGGGAAAAGACTTTCATTTGTGACTAATTATTTTTGGTTTGGTCTATCCAACATGAAAAAAGACTGTTCCTACCCTGTTTTAAAAAGGGGGGTTGTTTTACTCATGAGTAGGTGGTTTCTCATTGCTTGCAAAGGCTGGGTGAGAACAATTAGTAAGTATTCTTATCTTGTCCATGTGTAGATAAGTCCTATTTTGCTCACTTGGGCTTTTTCTCAAGTAAGTAGACAAAGAGTGCACACTATTCCAGGAGGTTAATTAAACGATTGTGGGCAAATATTGTTATGATATTACCAAGTTGTCTTAGGACTCCCTACAGATTTGCCTGCCCAATTTCTTTTCTTTTTCCTTCTGTTTTCTATTTTGTAGAAATTAAGTCTATTACTTTTTGTTCTTTTTAAAACAATGCACCAAGGATCAGTTTAAATGACACATCAGTTCTAAACCATCAGGGATTACACAATTAGCATGATGGAAGCAAACAAGAGATTTTCTGTTTTTGTCATAGGCAGGGAAGAAGAATGAGCATGGAATATTTTTAAAAAAATCAATTGTACAAACTGCTTCCTACAATGTGTTTTTGTGTTAAATTACACTTTCTTATTATTTTGTCTGCCAGCCAGATGACAGATTTGTAATGAGTTAATCTGATCGTCCGCAGCTGTTTATTGTTTACAATGGGAAAAAACTTAGCATGGGTTCTAAACAGCAGTGAAATGTATTTAAATAACTTATTGACAACTTTTTAATTGTTGCTTTCTAGTGCTTGAAGTACTATAGTTACCAAGACAGCTACTGTACATAAATACTTATTTAATTTCATTGTACCATGTGCATTTAATTTTGTTGTACCATGTGCAATGATAATAAAGTAAACTAACTAACTAAGTAATTGTGCTGGTATTAGCAAGTGTCTGTTAAGCTTATTTGTAAGCAAATAAAGACAAAAGTTTATTTGCAAATCTGTCAGGTAGCTATGAAACTTGTCCACTAGATACTGGTAGAATAAAAAATATTTTTCTCTTCACAGAAGAATCACTCTTTTTCTACCAGTAAAGATACAAATTTCATCCATATTCCATTTATGGCCACAAATGTCACCTGCATAGTGCAAGTAGCTGCTGTCACTAATGGTGGAGTTGGGCCTTCCAGCGACCCTGTAGCAATATTCATTCCAAGCAATGGTAAGTCAGATTAATACAGTGATATGAATTAACAAGTTGTTGAAATTCTAGTCATGTAGCCACTGTGTAACAATAGAACACTAGCTTTTTATATGAAAAGCTCCAAACCGAGTATGAATTGAAATTCACAGCATCTATACTGCTGTAGTCAATGATCTGTTTTACAGGAAGATTCCAAGAAAACGCATGTTAGAAAAGCCATATAAATTTGGTCCAGGAAATGAGAAACTGCTTTGAAATTGCCTTGAATTTTATGGGGGAAAAGTGTCCTCAGCATACCAATATGTGTGTGCGCGCCTCTGTGTGTGTGTGTGTGTGTGTGTGTGTGTGTGTGTGTTCGTGCACTCAAGCATACCATACCCATGGATATTTTCAAGTCAGTCTTGATTCCTTGCAACATCTGGACAAGTCCTTGTAGGTTTTTTTGGCAAGATTTTAGAAGTGGCTTGCAATTGTCATTTTCCTAGGTCAGAGAGGGAACAACTGGCCCAAGTTTACTCAATTGACTTCATGGATAAGGTTGCACTAGAACTCACAGTGTCCTATTTTCTAGTTTGCTGCCACTGTTTCCTTTTGTGGCTTCCTGGATATTTTAGTGAGGAAATTTTGGAATCCTCAGGTTAGAACAGAGATGCCAAATATTGAGGTTAGGGCCTGTAGCTGATGTTAAACAACTGGCTGAAGGTCCAGTTCTTCCAATTGGGATTACTGTAATGATGACTAATAATAGTCCCTTAAATTGGAACAGTGACAGAGAACAAAACTTGTGAGTAACTATCAGATTTTCCGTGAATTTTGAGCTATAACTATACCAAATAAACACTTCTCCAAAAAATTTAAAATGTTGAATTTCAAGCAGCAGTGAATACTTTGTCACCCATAGATTGGGATGACAAAGGTTTTTGGGAAACAATCAAATTCCCAATCTCCTTACTGATATTCTCCAAACTAATGAAAGCTTTTTTCTGGGCAAGGCATAAAAGTCTCCGAAGTGAAGCATGGGAGGAGTCACAGCTGGGTATTGTCACGGCCCATCTGCCCGGAGACTGAGGTAAATCTTGAGGCCACACCTCTACCCCTCCTCTGACTCTCCAGATTAACCTCAGTCTTCGACCCGGAAGGAGCTAAATACCTGGCTCTTCTTGGTACGAGATTTTTTCTTTTTCAAATTTATCTTATTGTTATACAACTGACCTTCTCTTGTGTGTTCTGCGATCGGCCTATGCACAGGAGTGGTTAGCGCTGCTGAGAGGCTCCTGAGCCATGGCCGGGAGGGGAAGCCCCAGGCGCCACGCACATAGCATGATGGACAATGACTCCCTGCACTTCAGTTGGCCATTAGGGCTTCTCTACGCCTTCCCTCCCCTCCCTCTCCTGTCCGGGATGCTCAGGAAACTAGTATTAGAGAAGGCAGAGGTCATCCTGGTGGCTCCCTACTGGCCCCGACATCCCTGGTTCGCAGATCTGATTGAGATGTCTTTCGTCCCCCCCCATTGGAAGATCCCTCGGGGGGAGGTAATCCTTATCCAGGGGAATCTGGTCCACCCAGACCCAGACTGGCTCCAACTGACCGTCTGGAGATTAGCAGATACAATTAAAGGATGTCCAGATTTCTACCAAGGTCATCGGGATCATCGAGGCTGCCAAGAGGAGATCCACCACTCGCATCTACGACGCGACCTTGGTCTCCTTCGCGCCCTGGTGCCACTCTGCTCAGGTAGAACTGACATCAGCCACAGTCCCGCAGGTACTGGATTTCCTCCAGGATGGACTGAAGAAGGGCCCGGCCCCTAGCACCTTCAGAAGGCAAGTCTCAGCTCTGGCCACCATCCTAGGGGGAGTGGGCACACAGTCCTTGTCCCAACTTCCCATCATCAAACGGTTCCTCAGGGGAGCAATCAACCTCCAGACCCCGGTGATTCACCGCTTTCCCTCTTGGAACCTGCTCATAGTGCTCCAGGCACTTCTGGAAGCACCCTTCGAGCTGCTGAGGGAGGTGAGTCTTCAGCTGCTTACACTCAAGGTAGTGTTCCTTGTAGCTATCACCTCCACCAACGCACTGTCGGCCAGGGTGGATCTCTGCATCTTCCACAGCAACAGGGTTGTCAAAGATGCCAAAGATTAACTCCCCCTTTCCCAGGGCTCAGAAGATTATTCTCCCGGATTTTTGTCTAGCTCCCTCCAGCGGAAGGGAAAGGTCCTGGCATCGCCTCGATGGCCATTAAGTGGTCGGAGGTCCTCTTCATCTCCTTCCACCTGGCAACCAGGGAGTGAAGGTTTCCCCAGCCAACATCAGGCTGGCCATCTCCAAGGCTTACGAGGCACAGGGGCTTCCGGTGCCTGAAGGCATCACTGCACACTCCACAAGGACTGCAGCCACTTTGGCAGCCTGGGCCACCCAGGCTCCCATTGAAGATATGTGCAGGGTGGCAGCATGGGCTTTGCTCTCTCCGTTCATCAGACACTATAGGCTGGACGCTTTTACCTCCACAGAAGCGTCCTTTGGGAGGAAAGTTCTCCAGAGAGTGCTAGATACTCGGGGGGACTCAGGCCCTATGGACCCTCCCAGGGACACCTAGCTTTGGTATGTCCAGCTGTGTCTCCTCCCACGCCCTACTTCGGAGACTGTCAGTTGGTCTTCTGAACTGCATATCTCGAAGGATGGTGTGGGATCAGTCACTTCCCGCCCGTAACCTAACTCAGGCAGGGTGGGCCTGAGTTAAGATAGTTACCGGTCAGTCAGGGACCAAGAGGGGAGTGGGGGGACTTACCCTGTTGCTTCTAGATTTGCTTTGACTGGACCATCGGTTAATCTGGAGAGTCAGAAGAGGGGTAGAGGTGTGGCCTCAAGATTTACCTCAGTCTCCGGGCAGATGGGCCGTGACAATACCCAGCTCTGACTGCTCCCACGCCATCCTTCGAGACATGCAGTTCAGGAAGACCAACTGACATTTTCCCTTCAACATTACTACAGAGAAGGTGTTCTAAAATTCCATTTGAGACATATATTTTTTGCCATGTGGAACTACAGCTGTCCAATCCGTGCTATTTTATTCTACTATTAGACAATCAGTGGATTCTTGGGTTGTTGTTTCAGAGATGCATCCTGATTGGATTCTTCAGTGACTTCAACAATGCATTTATAAAGTTTGGATACATGTTTATGTTTTATAAATGTTTTATAAAATTTACTAAATTCCATGGAGTCTTAGATCCCAGTTTTTGAATGAATTATGTGGTTCAAAACATATTGCACTAAAATGCACTGTTTTGTCCAGTTAAAAGATACAGGAATAACAGTTTTGGATCTAGAGGAATTTTTGTAATATCTGTATTTTACTCTTTTTTACATTAGTATCCTGGGCAATCTGATAATACTCATCTATTTAACCTTTTTTCAGATTGCAAGTCATTTATAATTCATACCATAGAAAAATATTGTGCAACAGCTATGAAAATCAGAAATCAATCCCACAGTTATAACATACTTTTCATATAAACTATCACACTTGTCTTCAGTCCTCTCCTTTTCACTGTTTTAATACCTTTTATTTCTAACTTTTTGTTTATAATAATAAGCTCCCTTCCTTCCATGAATTTGCAAATAATGCCTCCCGCCCCCAACTATAATAAGATGTCAGTCTCCTTTTCTTTGTAACTTGTCTTATTCTTATAGGTTTTATATCTGTTGCACCTTCTACAACACTAGAATCTAGAAATACAGATTTACTTACAATAGTCCTTGGATTTATATGTGGAGTTGTCATCATTGGACTAATCCTGTACATATTTGTGATTATCAGGAAAAAAATTAAAGAGGAGAACAAATTTGGGTAAGTACCTAAACAAAAAACAAAATTCGTAAACTGAATCCTTGATATATGATTTCTAAAACGTAATTCAGATATGAATCTGCAGTTCTTTAATATATAATAGGGCACTTGTGGCAAACACTTCCCCAGACAGCTAATATTCATGTCCACCTTCCATGGTCAAATGGTTCCACTTCATGTAGAGTTGCATTTTCTAACCAAAGAATCATGATAATTAAAATCTAATATATTTTGAGAGTAAGATTAGAAGTAGTGGATTCTCAGTGTTTGCAATTCCCTATGGCAAAACCTATGGCTTAACTCTGTACTAAACAGGATCTTTGAATAAAGATCAGTGTAGTTAATTGTTATCTTAAGTTTGGTTTAAAATTCAGGCTTGACCCAAGACTAATCATTGAGCTGTAATCCAATATAAGTTCTATTTTGAATATAGTGGAACTTCTGTGTAATCACATTCAGTGCGAATGTGTTATGCTAGTGTATAGGAAATTACAATGACATAACTAATCAAGATGAATAACTCCAAAGATTGTTCTTTTGAGGCCAAAGTTATTTGAAAGTTAAGTGGTGGTTAAAAAATTCAGATTTATATGGCAGCAGGTGTGTTCAAATGTATATTTCAGATTACTACACTAACAACTGCAGGTTGTGAGCACTGTTTTACTTTTCATTTATTAAAATCACTAAGATTGGAATAAGATGAACACTGCTTTAATGATGCTTGAAAAAGTAGTAAAGGAAAATACAGGATGGGAATTCATATAATCAGCAAGTTTAGATAACAGAGGTCCTGCTGTACAGAATGTTTGTGAAGCATGATTCACTTGTGCATGGGATTAGAAACAGCTTTGTGCACACTAAGTAACTTAATCTCTCTTTGTTAGTTTCACTGCAAAATACTCCATACAAACTCTGTAAACTCTTGATCTTTTTATTTCATTTTCTCAAATTTATGTCCCCTTCACTAAATTGGCGAGATTTATATGTTTGGCTAGGCAGTGTTTGGTCTAATGGTCTAGATCAGTGGTAGTCAACCTCGTCCCCACCGCCCACTAGTGGGCGTTCCAGCTTTCATGGTGGGCGGTAGGGGTTTGCTGTAACTCTGCTTTATAAATTTTATAAAGTAAAGTTACTTCCCTACTTTATAAGTCACCATCACTGTGGAACCAGTGGGCGGTTAGAAAATTTTACTACTAAAAGAGATACAAAAGTGGGCGGTAGGTATAAAAAGGTTGACTAGCCCTGGTCTAGGTGATTGGTCTAAAGGTTAAAGCACCGGGCCAGAAAGTGGCAGACCGTGATTTCCTTGAGTACGGGTTCCCCACAGGTCTGTGTCTTGAATCCATCAGAGTTCACCTTGATGGTCCATGACTGCTGTGCCAAGTCTATGATGAATCATATTGTTAAATATGTGAATGACACAGAAAGAAAGAAAGAAATTTGGTAAATCAGCCTCAGATACAGATTGAAGCACCTAAACCAGATTTGCATATTGTGCTAAGGTATCTTTTTCAAATCATGGTGTGTTGAATGAGTTACTAAATTTACAGATTATGCTAAACTTTGATGTAATTTGCTTGCATTTCACTCAGGCAACCTAAGAGGCTTATGCTACCTTAGTAATTCATTTTTGCATTATGTTTATTGGACCTGGCTCTTCTGTTTCAAGTACATTTGTATTGTTGGGGCAAATGTACACATAGACGTAGGAAATATTAGCACTGAAATCAGGGTGCATTGCATCAAATACAGAAGGTGTGCCATATTAAAACTTAGTATATAAAATAATTACAGATAGCACAAACAAAAATCCTTGACAAACATCCTGGTATTGACAAATTGTAATGTGGTGAATCAGCTTAAAATATGATAGGCTATATCCTGTTTATAGCACATAAATTTTTGATCTCTAATCTTTTCCCACATGGGAGGGAACCACTTTCAGTTACATTTTGTGAAGATAGTTTTATATAAACAACAAACACTTATTGTAATCTCCGTTCACAAACCTTGTGATCAGTTCTTGCCCTTTCCTTTTTAAACTTTTGAAAAAACTAGTTGTTCTAAATGTACCAAGAATATTTTTTCATAGCATGCTTTTGCAAATGTAGCTCTGCTGAGAACTTACTGCAAATCCATTATTTCTTTAGAGCAACATTTCTCAACCTAAGACACTTTAAGATGTGCAATTCCCAGAGCAAGTTCCCTTTGTTAGAGAATGGTACATTATCATATTTTAAATCCTACTGTAGGTTACTTTGTTTAAGTATAAATGTACTTCTTTTTCAGAGCATGATTCTCTAATAAAGAAAGATGGTGCCTAGAATTTCATATCATGTGAACCAACTTTTATTCATGCAGTTCATCTTTCATTTTCATTTTCTCATCCCAGAGTATTTTGCCCCCCAAATAGTGCCCTGAAGAAGATTTGAGGGCAATGAAAGTAAATGTAGGCAGAAGAAATAGCTCTTTCTCCCTGTGCCCAGTTGCTGAAGCCGTTCTGTTGACAGAAGGCACTAAGGGAATATAACCTATTAAAACACCATTTATATATTAGATGTATATTTCCTTCCCATTCAGTAGACTGAAATTGTGAAATGCGGGTGTTTTTAAATTCTGTTTGCTGGACTAAGCTTTCTTTTTAGTATGTCACAAAAAGTTCCTTTTGAGTGCACTGGATATGCTGACTCAAAGGAATGGGGATCTCAGCTTACTTGGGTATTTCCTTCCTGGGGCTAGGGGTAGTTGTAGAGGAGGGAATGAGTTTAATTGGACAGAAGAGGAAGAAAGGAGAAAAATGTGCTTTTCATGAGGGGTAATCCTGAAACTATTTCTCCACTGACAGTTTTTAGAATCTCAATTGCGTTAACTGCCTTGGCTTCTTTATTTTTTAGAAGCTCTGGTTTCTTTTTAAAATGTTGCAGCTATAAGTCATGAGAGGGAAATTAACTAAAAGTATGAAAATGAAAGTTTTAGGTAGTACATTGCTATTAATGAACACCATTTTCAAAATGAGTATTTAAAGTAATTTTCCACTTCACCAAAATAGTTGAATGACTCAGCCTTTCTTTTTTTATGGGAGATAAATATAATTGTTGAATGTTTAGAGAGATAAATGAATGGAAACAAGTATATAACTCAGGGGGGAAAATGAAACATGACTGGAAAACCTGGAATTTCCTTTCCTTTTTCATTGTTTTGATTCAACCTGAGCCAAACACCTGCCCATAGTAATCCCAAAGGAAGACAATAATTGCTCATAAGGCAGCTGTAATCCCCATACCCACAATTCCTAAAGAATTCACAGGAATAAAATTATGATGTTATTATCATATTGTATTTCTTTCTCCACCAGGTATGCTTTTAGTGGACAAGAAACAGACCTGGCTGTAAATTACAGAGTCAAAAAATCTTATGGCCGCAGAACTGTGGAACTGACATGTAAGTTTTAGATAGATGTTACAATCCTTTATGTGAAGGGAGACCATTTATAAAATAGAGCATATAAGATGAGAGGAGAATTATGCATAAACACATATTCACACCCACACACACCCACAAAGAGAATAAGCTCAGGGATGAACTGTGAAATCCTTGGTGCTTTTTGAGCTTGGTTGTTTGCTCACCTATCAATAGACATATGAAGATAAATCACATTTACTGACCATTTAAAAGAGGCAATTAAAAGAGCTAAGAAGGAAACCAAAAGACACATCCCCTCCAGCAGCCTACTCCCAGAGAAGCAGAGATTAATCAAGAAACTATCAAGGAGAAAACCACACCTCTACCAACATTGGCAGGCCAAGCTAGGGTATATAAACAGGGAGCAAACCCCACACTCACTAGCATTGATAATGTTACCTAGTACTGTATGTGTAACTGCCACTTGTGCAATTCAGCCATTTGCAGTACACTATATAAATCCTGTCTGGGTTTGTACTTCATGCTAAACTATATAGTTAGTCATTAAATAAACCACAATTAGATGTATTGATAGGACTATAAATACTTGACTATGAAAGCTTGCGGCTAGCCAAGATATTACAGTATTTCAGAATGTTTTACTTGAAACATTTCAGCCTGTAATTCTAGAACTTGCAGTTTTCAATTCCTATGATCTGTTATGGAAGTCAGTTATATTTCTTTCCTGAAGCATCCTGAAGGTGATTGCACTCCGTACACAGAGACAGCCATTTTTAATCTATTTATCTATAAGATATTTGAAGTTCACATCTGAAAATTTTGAGCACCACTATCTCGGTAGATATATTCCAGGAGTTAAAGTCACATACTTGAAGGGTGACCAAGTTGGAGAAGGCTGCTTTTAAGTTCTCCCTTGATATGGGAGAGGAGAGTTGGTGTCACACAGTAGGACCAAATAATATACAGAAGTCATTGACTGATCTATTTTCTAAATATGGGGAAATTCAGATCATTCATTCTGTCCCTCTTGGATCAGGCAATTTCTATGACATTTGTATGGACTCATGTCCCTAACTCATACTGTTATGCACGCTATATAATTATAGATATCAAAATTCCTTGTCCCTGGAATGGAATGTTCTAAGAAACACTAGAACATTCAATATATTTTCTGGATCCACTTTTTCTGGAGATGTTCCAACAATTTTCTAGAAGTAAATATTCTGGGGAATAGGCAATTGTTCATGGTGTTCCATTGGTGGTCTTCTCCTGCAAAATCAATCATAGCTAGAGAGACTGTAATTATTCATACTGCAGGTGGAGAAAATCTCTTATTTGAATACATTGTCCCAGGAAAATTTACTATACATAATGCATTGGAAAGAATCTTCCTTAATAACCAGGCTCTCTGTAAGAAGAAAAGCTTCCTATCTCCTAAGGATGAAATATTTAATTCATAGCAACCCTAAGTAATATAAAGAAAACTTATCTAGTACTGGAAACATTTGTAGCCATATGTTGAATAGCTCTAAATCAGGGGTGTCAAACTCAAGGCCTGCGGGCCACATCCGCCCACAGAGGGCTTATTTCTGGCCCATAGGACCACCCTGGAAACAGCGAAGTATTGGCCCACAGTGCCTCTGCCAATGGAAACAGAGCTCAGGCCACAAGCACCCCCAACATGAGTGATGTCGAGCTGGCCATGTCCACCCTAGCCATGCCCATTCGACCCCCTAAGGTCAAACACAACTCTGATGTGGTTTTCAATGAAATCAAGCTTTGAATCTAAATCATAAAATAGCAGTTTTCTACTGCAGGATTTAATGATGTCTTCCCGTATCAAGTATGCAATCAGGAAACCCATATAGTAAACATATATATCTCATATCTCATTTGTACATTACGTTCCCAGTGGGTAACCTAGGAGTAAGTGAAGAACTTCAGGAAAAACTCCACGATGTTATGATTGTCCGAAACAACTTGACCCTAGGAAAAATCTTGGGAGAAGGTGAGTACCATCCATCTATGCAGTTGTCATAACTATCAAGCAAGACATCTTTCCTCAGCCTGCATAAACTGAATCAAGTTTATGGTAAAAGCATTTCATTTGCATACCAGCTCCCTTAGAGAATTACCAATCAGATACGTTCCAAAGAACAGCTTATATTAAACAAAATAAGCAGGAGTCTTGTAAATTAAAAAATATTTTATTGTATCACTTAGTTTGTTAATTTATTATAGTCATGGGCCAGAGCAACTTATATATAAAATAATAATAAAACCGATACTTCAAAATTGAAATATTACTAAAAATAGCAAAATGCAGAAACTTTTCTTAACTTCAAACACTATTCATACTTTCCCCAAAACAGTTGTTTATGTTCCAGTGTAGTCAAGATTCAGAATCTAACTAGACTTTCTGAGATCTTCACTACATGATCAGCTGATGGATATATCAGTCCCACTCAAATATTTCTATAAAAGAAGCAGTACATGACCTACAGTTTGAATTTCCTTATTGCTATAGAGATGCTGTTGTTTGCAAAACCTCCCTGCCAAATAAGCATTGGCAAGAGAATTAGAGCAGGCCAATAAAACATCTCTTCTGGTATCTTTGAAGACTATATTAAATAAATATTAGCCAAGTGCAGTGCTTTTTCCTGGTCTGAATGGAAGGAAGTAAAATGGGCACAGGTTGAAATTATGTTGGAGGTCAGTATCTCTAGTATGCTGACATGGTCTGATCAAAGTCCAATGCATTAGACCAAAATCCACAATTCCCTAGGTTGGCATTAAGTGATTTCCATCAAGCAAAAAAATATATATCTTTAAGTGATCAAAACAACCCGACTAATTGAGAATTAATTTAAGGTAAGAGCTAATACAGTACATACTTTTTGCAGAGTTTCAATTGATACTATTTCAGTCACAGGGCAAAAGGATGAATTTGGAAGTCATTGAGAAACCAAAAAGATGTCATTTAAAAAAAAAACCTATTTCAAAGGTTTCTAATGCCTACATATAAAATAGCTATAAGGTAGCTGTGGTATTACGCTGGCTTCAAACACTTTTAGCCCACTTTGTTATATAATTACTTCCTTTTGTACAGACAAATTTTAAGATGCCAACTAGACTTCTTTTCACCATCTCTTTTAATGATTAAAACTGAGCCTTCTAAGTCCCTGTAGTTTGGAAAACAATTCTGAGAAATGTAAAAATCTGAACCTGTTGAGTAACATTCTTTCTGCTGTTGCCATCTTTGTTTATATCAAAGGGGTCTCTTTGAAAGTATCCTAATTTCCATTTTGATAGTCAAAACTTAGGTTATTTTCCATGCTAGATGGGGCAGCTGATCTAAATCCTATCTGCTATATATAATGTTGAGATAATGACTGCGCCATCTTCATAAAAAAGTAAAGCAATTGCTCTTTACTTTATATGAAAGTGATGTCAAATGAGGATTATATAACTTTTAAAATGTTGTAAACATAGTCCATTAAGATTCCAGTTCAAGATTTCTTTCAAGTATAGTACTTTGTTAACTCTCACATGACTCTTTGTAACGTATATTGTGCAAAGTATTGTACAGTAATAATATTTCATTTCTAGGTAATAAATATTTAAATGTCATTAACCCAGTCACGCTGATAGTTTAGACTCTTAGCTGAAGACAAATTTCTAATTTCTATCAGACTCATCCTTCTATCCATACCCCTCTCCAAATTCTTTTTACCTAAATTCTAGTGATCTGCAATATCTAGTAGTAATGTCAATAATACAAGTGAAGATATCTGTCACACTGGATTGACCCTTTAACAGTTTCCAATGCATGCCCAGATTTGCAGTTTAACTTTAATACTATTAAAGTATTCACTAAAGTCTCAAAATGTCATAATTGTAGCCCTTTGCACTGGCTATTCTGTGAACCTTTTTTTTTCCAGGAGAAAGTTCTCTTGTTCTGTTCCAACCACGTTTTTTATAAAACTTCTGTCCCTGCCACATTTTAATTTTATCCCTAGTTGGGCTGTGAAGCGAGAAGTAAATCCAAAGAGAGTGGGGAGGCAGAAGGAATAGTCTAAGAATGAGTTTGTAGAAGATCATTAATGGCCATGGTAGAGATTAAGATCATTTACGTCCTTTTTACCAATGTTCCAATGCAGATTTTACCTTTGTTTTTCCTGTGAATGTATGTAATCTCAGCAAACTCTGGATTAAATAGCTTGATAACATGAGATAAGTATGCTTCATGAAGCAGCTGAGCCTATCCCCATTAGTACTTTGTTGATCTGAAGAATCCTCTCAGTCCTGTTAACTAAATTTTGAAATGGGATTTTAGGTATGGAGACAAACATGGTATTATTTCTCCATTTAGGGGAATTTGGATCAGTCATGGAAGGGAGTCTCAGTAATCCTGATGGAACCACTCAGAAAGTTGCTGTGAAAACAATGAAATGTAAGTATTGCCTGGTCTCTACAGATCTAAATTAATTTTTGTTTAAGAAATATTCAGGAGTATTTAAAAACATAGATAATCAAACAATGTTGTAGAACTCCTCCAAAAAGAGAAAATCCTTTCCAATTAAGAATCCAGAAAATTATGAAGAGACAGAAGGTTGTCTATTACTCAGTGATCTATTGTTAAAAGGTATATACTACTTTTCATTTTATCAAGTACAGTATATCAGAATAATTTAAAAAATAATCACATATCTTCTAGCAGTGCTTATTAAAAAGCTAATCTCTGTTTTGAGGATTTTTCTCTCTGATACTACCTAAGGAAAACAATCAGATTATAAAATAATCTCATATTCCATCTTGCATTCAATTCTATAATCTTGTTAGTTTCTAAAGTAGAAGTTTATGTTTGAGAATTTAGGTCTTATCACAATTTAATTGTGAAAGTTGTGGTGTTTGCACATAATTTCAGTGAAAATTAGAAACTTGCCTTGAAACATTCAAAGAGTCTGCTTCCAGTTATGCAATCGAAGCTACAACTTTCATTTAGTTATGCTGCATTCCTTTGTTCTGATATTTGACTACAATCATGAGGAACAATGCTAGTCTTAATTTTTACCACAATAACCTACTCATACATCTGATCACAAGGGATAATGTTCTGTTAACAGATGCTTAGAATAAGCTAAAGTTTCCTTTGAACATGCAAAAAATTGTGCTGTATTTAAAATATTAATTTCTTACTAAACCTTTTTATTTATTCTATTATATTTCAGTGGACAGCTTTTCCCAACGAGAGATTGAAGAGTTCCTCAGAGAAGCAGCTTGTATGAAAGACTTTGATCACCCAAATGTCATCAAACTTCTTGGTGAGTCAACTAGGAAACAGTGCTTCTTGGGTAAAAATATTTTATTCACAGCCCAATAGAAAATCATTATAAATGCCTAAATCCATGTTAAGCACTTTTTCTACTTATCGATTACATACAGAAAAAAATGTAAGCACAAGATAACTTGCATGCATCAGGAGATAATTGTACATTTCAAAAACTTCCAGAGGATGTTCATATTAGCAATTCATTGCTAAATTTGTTATTTGAATTATCACTGACAATATCTTTATCCATATTTGGACAATAGTAGATTAGTAATGCATCTGTATGAAATTTCAGCAAGATGTTGTATTACGAAGATTGCTAAATTACTAAAATTATAATCCAGTTTATTTGGAACACACTATATTGGAAAAGATTAATTTACTGAATTAGTCACCACAGTGATTTATGGCCTAGAAAATTAGATAAAAACAATTGATCTTCTTTGATTCTAATTAAACAGAACTACCTCAGTCAAAAACAACATATCATTAAATATGTTTGCTAAGTAAGTAATATTAGAGGGGGATTGTTTGATATCTAAATCATAAACCCTATCTTCTACAAGAAGTAACCAAATAAATCAGGTAGGTGTTTAATTTGTTTTTGTATGGCTGTTTTGTTTTTCCCCTTGCAACTGGAACATTACTGTGTGCATTTTGTTGTCTTTATTGTGAGATCTTGAACCAATTCTCTGTTTATACTTTCTGGTCTGCTTTAATGATCGAAACAAATGAATTTGAAACTGGATTATCTTATAAAAGACAATTTTAAATGGTTGCTCCTTTATTTTTAAAAAAAATATTCTTATTCTACTTGATGTTATTATGTCAGAGACCTATATGGATTCACTGTGACGAAGTTTAGAGAGTTGTTGAAAACTTGGCTGTTCTTCCAAGCCTTGGGGCAAAGGTTGAGCCCTTATAGGGTGCTTTTTTGTTATTTAGTGTTTTTCTTCTGGATGCTTATATTTTATTTCTTTTTATTGTTCATTGCTTTTAAAAGTGTAACTCACCCAGAATCATCTGGAATCAGGTGGCTCCTAAATCGCAATAAAAAAATAGTTGAGAGATGTGCAACTTTAAAAAGTAAACCTTTTTTAGCTTTACAAGTAAAGATAAAACTAGGTAATAGGCAAAAAAACTGAATTCATTTTCTTGATTCTTTATTCATTTTCTTTATCCTTTTCAGGTGTATGCATAGAACCCAGTTCTCAGCAGATCCCAAAGCCCATGGTGATTCTTCCATTTATGAAATATGGAGATTTGCATAGCTTTCTTCTTCGGTTAAGGCTTGGAGTGGGTTCCCAGGTAAGCAACAAGATTGTAAAACCATCTTGACACATGATGTCACATAATGGTCTTTTGATCATCAGTTATAAAATGCCTGTTTATTAAACAAACCTCACCAGCTTATTTTACATTCTCTCTAGCCTCCTATAATGTTTTCTATTATGACAGCTTGCTTTTGATATTTTTTGCTGGGCATTAAAATATACTTTCAAAAAAAATAATGGGTTATATATCCACATCCTTCAATGTGAAGCTTAGAGTCATCTTGGAATTAAGGATGTTGCTGAGAGTTTTGTTTTACTTTTTAATAAAAAAATTAAAAGAATATTTAAAGTCAAACAAATGGGATAGAAAGCCTGACAGGCACCAAAGGATGCTAATGTGTTGCAAAGCACTTTGGCATTTAAATGTACCAAACTGGTGACCCAATATTTATTGTATTTCAACCAATACAGTTAGATTATGTCTGGTTCAAGCATTCTGGCCCCAGAGCCTCCCCAGGACTTCCCTCCGATTAATTCTCAGCACCTCCCTGTGCCTGCTCATGAGGAGGGGGTCTGGATCCAACACCTCTCCTCAATTTTCTATACCCGCCTTCCCACCATATTGTAGGACCCCACTTATCTAACCAGGCCAATCCCAGTATGATGGACTTGGTCATCTTTGCCATTACGATGAACTAAATGACTTCCCAATGCTCCCCCACATCTAGCCATACTGGCTGTGTGACGTGGGGTGCCTGGGCCCCAACAATGAGCCGTCAACCTGCTCTAATCGAACGGGCTTGGCCATCTCCCCTACCCAGAGTCCTAAGGCAGCAGCTACCACTTGACTAACCAGCACACCCTGAGTCCCACACCATCCCGAGCAGGGCCCCACTATTGTTACGGGAATGATAAATGGACTTATGGGCTGGCTTACCGTAAGCTGGCCACTCGGTTGCAGTTGGTTGCACCGGAAACAGTGTAACAATGGGCGAGCAGGACTAGTTGTGGGTGCTTTGCTCCAGGGGCTGGAGGGACCAGCTGGAAGCCACCAGACGGTCTGTCTGGAGCCCTATGGGGGCCAGGGCGCACATCACCCTTAGGCCAGAACTCCCATAGTCCTGCATCCAGGTCAATGACCGTCTGGAACCACTCCTGAAGTCTGTGTGAGATGCCCCTGTACACACAGGTCTGGCGTAAATCACAGTCTAAACCCACCCTAAACTGATGGACCAGCAGCCTCTCCAGCCAGGCCCATAGCCTACCGGCAACCCAGCAGAACTCCCAAACATATTCCAACGCCAAATGGCCCCTCTACTTTAATGACAGGAGCTCTCCTTCTGCCCGTTGCGGATGGGACCTGTCCTCAAAGCGTACCTGTAGTGCCTTCAGAAAGAAGCCTGCATCTGCCAACTCCTGGGCATGCTCGCTCTGCAAATCTGCCACCCACTCAGCCGCTCCACTTCCAACACCACAGTGACTGCCACTACCATTGTCCATTGTGATGGGTAGAATCGGGCATATTGGTCCAGGTGGCTAATGGCCTGGCTCAGAAACAAGGCCAACCGGTTGGGATTTCTGTTGAACAATGCCTGTAATGGTCGTGGGGCCCACAGCACCTGCTGGGGCCAGAACCCCATGGCCATGTGAGGCCCTGCAGGAACTGGTCTGCCTGGCTAGGCCCTGGAGCCCCAGCATCCATGCCCCTCCGAGCCTCCTGGGAGGCCCCAGAATCTGGCCTCTGGAGGGGGAGGGGTTGGTAACCTCGGGCCAGGGCCTCCAGTCACAGACGAACTGTGCCACCCCTCCTCTAGGGACCCCAGCTCCTGAACCGCCTCCAGTTGAACCTCTGCCAGCTTGGCCACCTGATGGACCTCACGCTCCTTTGGCCTCACTACCACCAATGCATTGTCCTCCATGGCTTCTTGCATGGGCATCTACTCCTCCAAGGCAGCCTCTGCCATGTTTCCCACATCCACCCCGAGCACCGTCCCTTCCGCCATTGCGCTGCTACTCTCCTACCTTGGCTAGTTGACCGGAGAGGATGGAAAAGAAAAGCGAGCACTGACTTTCTTTCAAAGATCCAAGCTGGACCAATAGCAGTTAGACTTATATACCGCTTCATAGGGCTTTCAGCCCTCTCTAAGCGGTTTACAGAGTCAGCATATTGCCCCCAACAACAATCCGGGTCCTCATTTCACCCACCTCGGAAGGATGGAAGGCTGAGTCAACCCTGAGCCGGTGAGATTTGAACAGCCGAACTGCAGAACTGCATTCAGCTGAAGTAGCCTGCAGTGCTGCATTTAACCACTGCGCCACCTCGGCTCTAATTGACCAAATTGAAGCAAGCACGCTCAGGAACAATCAGGTTTAATCAGTCCAGAGCCTCGGTACGCAACGAGTCTGATGCTTGAGCAAAGTTCGTTGTAAAATCAGTGCTGGGATCTTCCACCTCCCAGCACACTTTAATGGCATAGGTCCATGCCCTCCAGCTGGCCGGACATGTCCAGCCTGGCAGCTACCATCCAGCAAACTTTCCAGGCCCCAGAAATGCAGGGTGGTAGTGGCGCAAGGCACCTGAGGTGCAGCATCTGGATCCCTCTTTGGCAGCTCCCCCAATCCTCAGCTCGATCATCTGGCAGGTGGGTGGGCAGTGGCCTCCTAGCTGGATGACAAACAGGCAGCATAGTAATGCCAGAAGCAGCTAACGGCTTATCAGTGTGGCTGAAAGTAGCTGCCGCTGCCGAAGCCTCACCTGCTGCTTGCCACGCCAATCACGCTGTTCCCACAGCTCAGCCGTCCCACAGCTACCAGCACCACCCCAAGTATGGTGAACCCCAGGCTGAGGTTCGACATCTTCACAAAGAATACCTGGAGGGGAGTAACTCAAGGAGAAGCAGTGGGGAGTTAGTCTTTTCCAGGAACAATTATTTGCTTTGGCTTACACTTCTGTGGCATTGACTCATGCCTGTTGCTGTTTGCCTTGCCTCGCTGGGAAGAGTGCACTTCACTTTTTTGGGGGGACCCGCCCTTCTCTTGTGGCCTACATTTGACCTTTGCTTCACTGTGTCATTGGAACTGCTTCTTGTCTGGGACTTGTTTCTTGTCCTGAGGACTGCCCTTGTTTTGTGTCTGGACTCTGCCTTGTGGATTGGATTTGGAACGCTAGACCTTGCCCGGTGAGCATGGGCGTACTCTGTGGACTTTATTTGTTACACCGGGACTGTGTTTGGCAGACTAAGGGTGACTGCCTTCAGAGTAGTGTGGGGGTGGAGCCTTACTGCTTGTTGGAGGGCCATTGGCTGGAACATTTGTTAAGAGAAATAAAAAACTCTCTAGAGGTGTCTTGCCTTGGCCACCTGGGTCATAACAAAAATGTCATATCAATTAAAAACCAGGATCCATGAACACTGGCTGCCAGTCAAACGCCATGATCCCTAATCCTTAACTCAATCCAGACTGACACCAAACAGCACCAGTTCAATTGGAGCAACACAAAAATAATTGGCCATGCTACTACCCGCCACGCTTTTGAGTTCATCGAAGCCTGGCACTCCACAAACAATTCTATCAGCAGACATATTGATCTACAACCAGCCTACGACCACCTCAAAATCCAAATCAGCCAAGCAGAGACAGCACCAACCCCCAAAAGCCCCTCCCCCAACAAGCACTTCACCTGCCAATGACCCTCACCTGACATAACCTCCCATTCACAAGACCCACTACAAGACTCTCAATTGACATACCCAAACCTGAGCCATCACAAGACCCATCCCAAGACCTTGACTTGATGGGACCCTGACCCAATGTGACTTCACCATCACAATACCTACTGACCACACAAAGGCCTTATAAACGGAGGAACACTGACACGGACATTCCTTAAACGCCGCTGAAGATGTTCCCTAGCCTGGTAAAATGTTCGGGAACCAATCCACAAGCATGGAGAATGAACCTTCATCCTCAAAATTGTAGCTATTAGATGAAGCTAATATAATTTTGAGCCACTAAGTTCCCTATGGCTTCATTTTAATCACAATGTTGGATCAAAATGCATGCTTAGATTGTAAAGTTAATTCATTATGCCTCGGTAGACAACTTGGTTCTTTCCAGATATTTTCAGAAGAATCGTTCTAGAGTTACTGCTAGAGTTGATGGGAGTCTGAAAGATACCATATTATATAGTTCCAATTTAGCAGGAATGGAAACCTAGAACAGAGCATAATTAGTCCATTATGATTGTTTGGTTCTGGTTCAAAATAGTCATAACCTCATGTATCATATATTGCCTTGAGCTTCCCAGCTACAAATCTCCATCATCTTGGCTAGGAAGTGAGTGTTAGCCTCTAGATATAGTTATGATTTAAATATTTTTGCCTGGCATTTTGAACACGAG
Organism: Thamnophis elegans; assembly: GCF_009769535.1. Classification (NCBI taxonomy): domain Eukaryota; kingdom Metazoa; phylum Chordata; class Lepidosauria; order Squamata; family Natricidae; genus Thamnophis; species Thamnophis elegans. The sequence goes on along the minus strand of NC_045544.1, from coordinate 99,046,406 downwards.
GTTGCCTTGTTTCAAGCAAAAGGCACTGTTGTTTTCCTGATCTTTGGGTTGTGTTTACTGGAATCATGCTGCACATGCCGCAGTCCTCTTGCCAGAAAGGAACTTGGCATTTCCCCCCACAAAGCCTGACAGTATCGTCATCCACTTTGGAACTCTATGCCAGTTTTCATTTCCTGTAATTGAAAAGCCTATGGTAATTTCTACTGTCATGCATGGAGTAGATGTTGTTCTTGCACCAGAGAGAATACACAAAGATTTTAATTGTTATACTTTATGACAAAAGCATTTGCCTCATTTTAACCCAAACAATATATAAGGGTTTCCTCAAAGAGAGGCTTTTTTATGAGCTGCTGTGTAGGAGTGAAAACTGGACAATATTCCTCCAACTTTGTCATCCATTACATCTTTCAAAAGAGCAGCATTTATGAACCGGATTGAAAAAAAATATTTTTTATTCATACAAGAAAAGTTAGAACTGCTCTAAATGTATTTTACTTAATCAAAATGCATATACTAATTTTTCCCCTAAAGCAGTGATGGACAGTCTTTTCCTTGGTATATGGCAGTGGCAAAGAAACTTCTTCAGAAAAGCTTAGGCCTGAATTTTCTGCCTTTTAACATTTTTCCTTAAAAAATAGGAGCATTATTTCTAAGTGAAGATTTCCTTAAGACAATTTTGACTACTTGTAACTATAAGGCATGTGTAATTTTGGTTAAAAAAAATATATAATTTGCCATTTCCTTCTAAGATTTTTCTTTAATGTTCTGATAGATTCCTGTCCAAAGTACTAAAATAATCTGATCCTGCTTAAAATTTTAAAGATCACACAATGTCAGATACATCCTACTATCTGTTCTGACAATACATCCAGATTTGCTTGTTTAAGAAATTTTAAAAAATGATATGGCCATAATCCAGTGGGTTAATGCTAAAGTTTCACAAGGTAATTTTAGAGGGAAGGCAAGAGTTACAAAATTCAGAATTGAATCTTTTTCCTAGCATAAATAAGAACCTTCACTTTAAAAAGAAATATTACTTATCTTAAGCATAGTAAGGAAGGTTATCTGGAGATTGCTAGTAATATTTCTTCCAAAGTGGATCACCCTTGTGACATAAAATTTTTCTGTCTTCTTTCACTAATGAGAAAACACAAACTTTGATAAATTATTTTTGTTGTATCAGTTAGACTGATTGAGTTTCATTGAGTTTTTCTTTAAATTTAGTTTCTATATGCCATCTTGAGTTAAATAGCATCACCTAGCTGGGCATTTGGATAGGTAGAACCTGACTTTCTCTCTCCCCTTCTCCCTCTCCCTCATATTAATACATCAATTGATGTAGCAACCCAATTAAAAACTACAAATCTGGGCTTTGCATATAGGATTAAAAGCAAACAAGAACAATGAAATAATAACTCAAATCTTAAAAAGCATAGTATCTTATTGACAAGTTCATCAAACCTCCAAACCCAGTAACCAAAGGAACATCCAGATCTTCAGGAATTTACCCAATGCTAGCAGGACCAGTTAGTGTTTTCACTCGGAAGCCATCAAAGCTATCATAGGCCAGACTGGGAAGTGGTGGTGTGGTGAGAAACTACTTTTGAATTCTTGCCAAGAAAAATGTACAGATATTTCCTTGTAGTCACCATGCAATGAGAGCAAAGAAGACTTTAGCTACTTTTCCTACCATCTTGACTATCTTAGTCATAGTGCAATCAGTCAAAGAATTATTGTAATCACAACATATTTACGTATGAAATCACTTTGATATTCCTTTTGGTATTTTAGTCTAATCTTTCTCAATCTATCCGAAAGGGTTATGCATTTATTAATGCCATTTGTTCAGAAATATGTGTATTCCAAGTTAAAATAAAATGAATACGCTGCCTCTTGTAGTAGTATATTAAATAAGTTATCTTTGTATTCTAACCAACCCTATTTTATTTGTCTTAAATCATAAATGTATTAGACTTAATATATTATTTGTTTTTTAGTATGATGATTGATCAGTATCACATATTAAGAAAAATGTGCATCTTGTTCTTTTCCCAGTATGTTCCACTGCAAATTTTATTGAAGTTTATGATCCATATTGCTCTAGGAATGGAATACCTCAGTAGCAAACATTTCCTCCACAGGGACCTGGCTGCCCGAAATTGCATGTGAGTTCTGTAGTGTTTTCTTTTCTGCTCAGAATTCAGATTGATTTTCAGTCAGAAACTGTAAATCTTAAAGTGGAAAACAATATTTGGGGATCAAAATCTAGGAAATGTAACTCTAATCAGAAATCAAGGGAAAGTATTTTTCAGATTATTCACTGCATTATGTTTGAAAATTTAATATAGAATAACTACACAATGTAATTCTGTTGAGATTCTTATATTTCAACTCCATCTCTGAGTGTACTTTATTCATGATAGAGGAATTCCTTATAAAACTACAGCATTAGGCAAAAAAAAAACAACTTTGCAGCCTAGCTTTCTCTATGGCATGTTAGCTGTATACTGGACTAGATGCACAGTTACAGTTCTAAGCATTTGTTTCCGTGAAACATATAGAAACTGTATTCCAGGGATTCTGATGTAATAAATGGAGGGGTGCTTTAATCTTAGTGTACCATTTTCCAACCTTTTTTCTCTGAATCTTGGGAAATAAATATTAATGTATATAACCTCTTAGAAAATAACTGGAGAAAAGACTGAAGGGAAAAAATCAAAGACACTCACAAGATGTCACTTGTACATGGAAGGTACAGCAGTAATATTTGTGGAAAGGATTTCAGGTTTGCTATTCAGTCACCTTGACTCCACCCTGATAAAAGGGATTACAGGATCATAAAAAGAAAAAAAAATGATTTCAAACTAGACATAAGCTAGCAGAGAAGGCATAAAACTATAGTTTCCATATCATCAGAGACATTAGTTCTGCTTTACATTTAAAAGTATGAGTCATTCTGTGACCCATTCAAGTATTTCACCTTATGAAGGAAATAATTTGGAATAAATTCAGAGAAAGACAGCAAATATGAAGATATAAAAAACAAGGCCTCTGAATTTGGCCTGAAATGAATAGTAGATAAAAGACTAGAGATTATGATAGTGACCTTCAGATACTTGAGAAAGACACAGAAGAAACCGAAAGGTAGTTTTCTTACCCAGAAGGGCATTTTAAGTTACAGAAGGAGACATAACATTTTAAGTTACAGAAGGAGACATAACATATAACTCTTAAAACAAAGATATTGACAATTATTTAGAATACTGGTGAACTCTCTAGATGAGAGTTCACCAGTATTCTAAATAATTGTCAATATCTTGTCAAAACTTCTAGATGAGGTTTTCAAATAGCAGTTAGATAACATTTTCCAATACAGCAGAATCCTGTACTCTTAGTTCCATACACTGTGCAAGGGAATGGCTCAATTGACTACAAGGTTACTACTAGCTCTGTGATTGTATAAAGCAATAGTCGAGAGGGGGAAGGCCATTTAAGCCTCCTTTCCCCCATGCTGCTGCTGTCCTTCCTGCCATAACTGTAGGGCTCTGGAAACTGAAACAAAGATCATTAGAAGCCAATGGATTAAACTGTTCTGATTCAGGCTTTCCCATTTTCTCTGTTGTTTATTCCACAGTCTATGCTTTTTCTCATAATAACCCTCCATGAAAAATGGAGGGCAACAGTGACAAATATAAGAGTGAGCAAGGACTGAACAGCATGCTACATGCAGTTTTGTAAAAACCACACCATTTGCTTCTTTAATTTGAGGAACTCTCCATACTTGCAAATAGTAGATGGTAAAGTAAACCACAATTCTGAAAACTGCTATTTTTATCAGGAGGAGGAGAAAAGTTAAATTTATTCTACTATATGCCCATTCTTTATGGCATATCCATATTTTACAACATGCATATCAAAATCAGAAACAAGTATAAAAGGGATGGAAAACCACTCTCTGAGATTCCCTGATAATTACAGGTATAAGGGTAACTAGATAATTGTACATTCTGCTTACCTCAGTCCCTTCTCCTTTTGTTATTATCTTTCAATGATAAACTAGGATGTAGGGGACACTGGAAGAATTTTTGTTTTTTTATTGATCTTAAGCTACTCTAGAAGCTCTTTACCTGAAGAACAAGGGGAAAATGCTTCAAAGTTGTAATACATTCCGTATCATCCTTAGTCTGATTCTTAATGTGTGTCAGAATCAGAAACAGCTTTAATTTAGATTGGGGGGGGGGGGTGGAATCTCAACTGATTGTGAGCCATCAAGTCAATATTGACTCTTAGCAACCACTTAAGATAGTTCTCCTCCAGAGAGAGACTATGTAGGAAAGTCATTTTGATTCATATCATCTCTTTCCCAAAGTATACACACATATGAAGTAATGCTACATCTTTGAGTAGCCTCTTTCGTGTAATATGAATTCATATTAACTGGCATACATTAATGTACAGGTTGCGGGATGACATGACGGTGTGTGTAGCAGACTTTGGTTTATCCAAGAAAATTTATAGTGGAGATTATTACCGTCAAGGGCGTATTGCAAAGATGCCTGTTAAATGGATTGCTATAGAAAGTCTTGCAGATCGCGTCTACACAACAAAAAGTGATGTGGTGAGTAAATGAGGAGATGGTGTTCCAATTTAACAGTTAAGTCTGGCTCCAGGAGGAAAAATTTGTCAATTTGGATTGACAGAATTCTTATTATAATATAGGAAAAGGACTATATAATTGTGCCCCTGTTTTTTTTTTTCACAGCGGTATTTATACAGAGTAAACTGGTTTGAGAAAAAAAGGCTTATTCTTGTGATATTTATTTTGGACCTATTCATTTTAATAACATAAATTATTCAAAAACTTTTTGCAGACAACTAGGCCCTAATATACATCACTTTCTTCAGGTTTTACAAAATATTATTTGTTGCTCTGTATCTTCCTTCAGTTTTCTAACAAAGATTAGTTATTAGTTATCTAACATTATGTTAAAGAAAAAAAGGTCAAATTAGTTTACATTTGAATAATTAATACCTTTAAATGCCTTTTAATGCCTTTAAAAAAAGGTGCGATGAAGCATAGTGATAAAAGTAATTGTTTGATAATACAGTATCAATGTATCAAGCTGCTAATACAAGACATAATTAAAGTACAGAAATAAATTACAGTACAAAAAATTGAGGATCCTATTCCTAAGCTTATTAGTCAACTAAAGCTCCCTCTAGTGAGTGAGAGAGAATATTTATCAATATGTCAGACAAGTTCTAGAGCAGTGTTTTTCAACCTTTTTTGTGCAAAGGCACACTTTTTTCATGAAAAAAATCACGAGGCACACCACCATTAGAAAATGTTAAAAAAATTTAACTCTGTGCCTATATTGACTATATATAAAGTGTTTTTCCCACGGCACACCTTACACTATGTCACGGCACACTAGTGGTTGATGGAAGGCTGAGTCAACCTTGAGCCGGTGAGATTAGAACCAGTGGTTGAAAAACACTGTTCTAGAGCCATTAATTGTCCTTGAGGAGCCGAGGTGGCGCAGTGGTTAAATGCAGCACTGCAGGCTACTGCTAGATCAGCAGTTCAGCGGTTCAAATCTCACCGGCTCAGGGTTGACTCAGCCTTCCATCCTTCCGAGGTGGGTAAAATGAGGACCCAGATTGTTGGGGGCAATATGCTGACTCTCTGTAAACCGCTTAGAGAGGGCTGAAAGCCCTATGAAGCGGTATATAAGTCTACTGCTATTGCTATTGCTATTGCTTTTCTGTGATTATTTTGTAGGTGCAAGTTACCAGCAAAGTTAGGTTAAAGAACAAGCCGGCCACATACAAAATTATTCCTATTGACTCCTTTAAAAGGTGGTAAACATAGTGTAGATATCTGTGAGAAGAAATTAAATGCAATTTTAAAAAAAAGATTAGCAATAGTAGCACTTAGACTTATATACCGCTTCATAGGGCTTTCAGTCCTCTCTAAGCGGTTTACAGAGTCAGCATATTGCCCCCACAGTCTCGGTCCTCATTTCACCCACCTCGGAAGGATGGAAGGCTGAGTCAACCTTGAGCCGGTGAGATTAGAACCGCTGAACTGCAGATAACAGTCAGCTGAAGTGGCCTGCAGTACTGCACCCTAACCACTGTGCCACCTCGGCTCTTAATATTGACTCTACTTTCTTTTAAAAAGTGCAGCCAGTTCCAACTAGCAGTGGTTCTCTATTTCCAAGCGTCATTAACTGAAAAACTTTCAGTCTCATATGCCAGAAATTAAATTGGCATGTTTCTGCATATTAACATTAATACAATAGTATTAAAGTACACTTTTTGTCAAAGAATTATTAGTTAAAATTACAATCCTAAAACATTAGAACTGGAAATTAAATATCTTGGTCAGTTTCAATATTTACTATTCACTCTTCTTATGTAACAAAAAAAATGTAATTTGCAATGAGATGACATTACTAGGAATTCAATATCACCAATATGATTTTCAATAATGCACCAGAAAAGGTAGCATAGTTCATTTTAATGAACAAAAACAATCTCAATATGTTTAGTGGGACTTATTCCCCAAAAAGTGTCTATAGTCAATTATGAGTATCATTAAATTAAGTACTTTTAAAATGCTATTCAAGTGAGTTATTCCTCCATTTTCTTTTCCCGTAGTGGGCATTTGGTGTTACAATGTGGGAGATAGCAACTCGAGGGATGACTCCATATCCAGGAGTGCAGAACCACGAAATCTATGATTACCTACTTCATGGGCATAGATTAAAGCAACCAGAGGGCTGTTTAGATGATTTGTAAGTATTTTGCAATTGTGATAATAATGAAGCATCATTGTAGTGCTTGAATATGTGGCTTGCTTATGGCAGTTGTTATATTTACAACTTGGAAATCTGGAAATCAAGAGATGGTTTTCCTTTGCTATGATAGGCTATTTTGCCTTTTAGCCTTTTAGACTATAAACAATTGCTCTATGATAAAATAAAACAACTAAAAATCTCTAACTGCAGCCACTGTGTTAAAGGAGGGGCTGTCCTGGGTTTGAGAAGCTGGTCTCCTTGCAAGATTCCTGACTAGACTCTTTTATTTGCAACTCACTTTAAACAAACCTGGTGTTGCATCTCCACCTAGTTCAGGGCACTAACAGTAAAAATCCACAGCAAAAACAAATCGGCGAAGTTCTAAAAGCATAAAATATGGTTGAAGCCAAACCAAAATCCTTCATAGCTTGGTATAAAAGAGTTGCCTATGGTGTGATGCAGAGATGGGTTGCTCCCGGTTCGGATCGGATCGGGTGAACCGGTAGTGGTGGTGGGAGGCTCCTCCCACCCACCTGGACACTGCTGCGCATGCACAGAAGCATTGTGTGCAAGTGCACAAGCACACATGAGCGAATTGGTAGTAAAAAAAAATGGAAACCTACCACTGGTATGATGGGTGGTAAATAAATTTAACAAAAAAAAGAAATAAATTACTAAGATAATATATGTTCTCAGGCCAGCCTTTCTAGAGATAGTATTCAACAAATGGGATGTCAAACTCTTCCTCCCACAGTTGCTTGCTTCATCTCATCCAGCAATGATGATTTTTGGCTGTAAGATTAACAGGCTGATATGGGAAGAGATGCCCCAAATCATTTGAATATCAGCTTTCAATTGGGCCTAAAAACAGTCAGCTGATGTAGATAATAAAGCAGTTGTTGTGCTCAGCCCATATGGGTTTCTAGTTGCTGTATTTTGGGTTACATTTTACAAATTGTTTTTAAAGGCAGTCTTGCATATAACTCATTGCGATATGCTGAACTGATTTAATATTTCTAAAATTAGGCAAAGAAGCTATGATTCAAAGTAATTCAGGTTTGTCACTATTGATATGTTCACTTTGAAATGGATTAAAACAAAATTATGTTATCCATTCAATTGTAATACATTACTCCCAAAGTTAGCTTAGTTGTCCTCAAAGGATTAACTTTGTCGCCTTTCTATTTTTAACATTACCGGGTACCTTAACACAGAATCAACCATCTTTTTATAGGATATTCACAAATGAGTGTCTGCCATTTAATATTACATGTGTTAACAGTGGCCAGAATTGTATTTGCACAACATTGGAAAGCGTGGAGATCCCCACAGATCAGAAGATAGTGTAAAAAAAAAAAACCTAGAATGTGCAGAAATGGATAGATTAACCCTTGAAATTAAAGAGAAGGAAGATACGGAATATTTTGAAACATGGGATTTGTTTTATCTATGGTTAAAAAACAGAAACAGAACTTAGAATATTTAAAATGATTAGCGAAAGATTAATTTTACCATGAGGGATTATTATGATATATTTATTATCTATATGATTTAGTATTAACAATTAAGTATTAATATTATATGGAAAAATACTATTATTATATGATCACTACTAATGAACATTATTATGATGAGGACTATTGGTTAAACTAACTGTAACCAGACATCACACTGTTTATACAGACATCGAAATTGTTGCTCTTTCTTATATAGTAAAAAATATATATTAAACAAAAAAACAACAACAAATGAATGTCTGCCTTTCTCTTCCTTTAATAATTATCCAGCTTCCTTCTTCATGGCATTTTCTCATCATTTCAGGTATGAAATCATGTATTCCTGTTGGAGGACAGATCCTGTGGACCGACCGACCTTCTCAGAACTTCAGCTTCACCTGGAGAAAATATTGGAAAGCTTACCTGCTCTAAGTGAACCAAGCAGTGTAATTTATATTAACACAAACTTGCAGGAAGAGGACGCAAAAGAGCTAATGGAAGATGATGAGTTTCCCCAAATAGACACAGCCCTTGATCCAAATGAAATCATACAAGCTTGTTCCCAGAGACCGGAGCCTACAGTAGTCACTGTGGATATCCATGAAAGCAGTGGAATGCGGGATAGGTACATTTTAAGTGGAGTCAATGAAGAACACAGGGCCAGTCTGATAAGAACAGAGGAGGAAGATATGTCATTGCTTCAGTCCATTTACACACAGAATGGGAGGCAATGGTCTCAAGCCAGCACACTCCCTGTAGGAAGTTCATTGGCTGATGAACTGCTCTTTGCAGATGATTCTTTGGAGGAGTCTGAAATTCTGCTGTGAAGAAAAACTAGCACTCTCTAATGAACTGCAAATCAGAGACCCTTCTGAGCTAGAAGTGCTCTGGATAGCCATTGGACAGTCTCATCATGGAAAGCCATTCCTGTGTAGCATGCTCTCCAATCTTTGTATAGCAGATAACTTTAGAAGAAACATTTTTATCTTTATAGAAATTATATTTTAATAAACAAATGTGGTAATGGTCTGTTTTATTTATTTTGAACACAACTTTAATATTTTTGGTCTCATTCCTGTGACAGGTTCTTTCATGGATGGTGTGTCAGTAGATTATCTTCTGACTCCTTCACAACTTCTATGGTACAGGAGATGTTGACAGATATTAACACATACACAAACACATGCACACAATTTCTGACCACTTGTTTTCATTGAAAAATACGCTGATTCTCTTTTTGTCAGCATCTTACACAATACATACAACACACACGCACACATACATACACACACACACACACACAGAGACAATTTTATCCTGAAAACCTCTCCCAGAATTGCCAAGTCTTCCCTCTGTTGCATCCCCATAGCAAAGAAGGCTTAGATGTCATTTGAGAAAAAGGAGGTTCCTGACTGAGGGCAGGGTGCAGAGATTGGGAGAACAGTTCGGAGGGAGGATTAAATCTGCTCTATTTGTGCTGCTGCCTATTTCTGAATCTGTTACACAATGCAAGTTTTTAAAAAAGTGTGGCATCTAGTTTGACCCTCTTCCTGCTACTTGGAAAAGGCAAGGCATATATTTTATTACTGAGCTCACATCATATTCTGTTTTAGATGTTTTTCCCCCAAAAAATCTGGTCTACTCTTCTAGTAGAAAATTCAATATTTTGCACCATCCTGGAATGGAACTATTCCTAACACCAAGAATAGAGCAACACTTTTTATCTTCTCAGTTAAAATTAAACTAAAAATTGTAAATGTTAAAATAAAGCCATCAGAGATGCTTTATCACCTTTCCAACAGCTTTCCTGTGAAAGTTGGTGTTCCTCAAGGCTCAACATTATCACCATTGCTGTTCATTCTCATCATGAATACTATCACAAAAGAACCACAACATGCCATCCCCTGGACCTGGCAATATGTGCAGACATGGAACAACCACCTTACCCAATTTGGCCTGTGCCTCAACATGAAGATGACTCACTAGAGAGCAGCCCGAGCACTTCCACCATACAAGTCAGCAGTGAAGATCTAGTGAAGACCAACACCATCAATTACTTACGATGCCATCTACAAAGTGATAGCAGCATCAATGACAAACTGCATGCAAGAGTGAAAAAAGCATGGCTACATTGGAAGGAGATCCCTAGAGTGCTCTATGATTAAAGCATGCCAATCAAATAATGGTATGCTCAGTAGATTTATATGGTGTTAGCCAATCACCAAATGCATTGAGTGCTCTGGATACATCATGGAGATGCACATGGTTTACTGGTCACTAGGTATTTCTCCATGTCAGCAATGTCCACAGTATGGCAGCACATAGGCATTGCACTAATATCTGAGAAAATGTGGAAGAAAGACCTACATGTCCTACAAGCAACACCCCACACAGTTGCCTTCATCACCTTCCACTTTAATACAGGTGGCAAGTGCCCGTGTGGAAGTCCAAAGCAAAGACAGCAAGGCACAATAAGTACAGGCATGAAAATCGGGTGAAAATTGGATCCAGATGCTACATTTGATTGTGCAAGATGGCATTGGTTGAATCCAAAAAGTGGACCCTGCACCTGAGGAAATAACACTAGGAAGATGATAATAAGTGAGATACACCAACCATTTTCAACTAGGCACTTTAATCTAGCTGAGTAGACATGATGCAAGAGTTAATTGAACACCTCTGGATTATAATTCCTATCACCATTTGGGGGAAATGGTGCAAGAAATTGTTGTGTCACATTGAAATTAGCAAATCTTTAAGTAGCTTTATATAAGGGCTTTTTGAGAAATGCCTGGTTTAGTCTCTGCAGTTTTCTTGGCCAGATTTTTCAGAAGTGGTTTGGGCCTGAGAGAGAAGTGGACTAGAATTCAGTTACCCAGTTTCTTGCCTGATGCTTTAATCACTAAAGCAAGCTGGCTTTCTTGATCTAGGTTGTGAGGCAGTCAAGAATATTTCTGCAAAGTTTAAAAAGATGGTCTGTAGTTTTAAACATTAAAAGGGAAATACAATTGATAAACCAGGAGAATGACCTGGTGAATGTTTCTTTATTGATTTACAATAAAGTCTTGCAGAAATCTGTGATGAGATAAAGAAGAGAAATTGTATCCTTCAACATATTTGATTGAAGTACAATGCAAGATTGTTGGAAGGAATGCATTTTTTTATCAGGGTTAAAGTGAGATATTTTTTGTTTTTGTTTTGAAAAAAAAAAACCTTTTTGAACTTTCAGCTAACACCAGAATTTTATGTATTTGTTTATAAATAATAGATGGAATATGGTACAAAGAGAATTTATAGAGGGTCTGGTAAATTTAAATAACAGAAGACTATTGTTACTAGAAGGGCACGACTTGCAATTATGCTGGCATGCCTTCCTCTGGTATGGCAGAAATATGGTGCACAATTATTTCCGAAGGCATAATGTGGGGAGTGTGTTGCTTAACATTTGGGGAAAAATTAAACTATAACATTATAGGGAAGTACCAGTTTGGCTCTCTCCAATGGTGGCAATAATATATCCAAATCTTATAAATTGGGGAAAATTGTATGTTACAAGGATATTTTAGATGAAAGGGGTGATTTTAAATCCAGACAACAATTGCAGAGTCAAGGGATGGACTTACCTTGATGGGCATATTTTCAGATCCAATCGAGGCACGAAAAAGATGTTAAATTATGGGGTGTAAATAAAGAACAAACAGCATTGGATAAAAATTTAATGGATGAAAAATCAATTAAAATATATAATTATTTACTGAACTATAAAATGGAGAAAGAGATAGTTAAAGAAACAATAATTGCCTGGGCAAAGAATTTCGGATACAATATAGAACTAGAAAAATGGTTAGAAATTTGGGAGAGAAACTACAAGCTGCCATGACCTATAAAGAAAACCTCTACAAAATGTTTTATAGATGGCATTTGCCGCCTGCAAGATTGGGCAAAATGTATAAGAACTCCTCTGCCAAATGTTGGAAATGTAACCAGATTCCAGGAACATACTACCACATGTGGTAGATGTGTAAGGAAACAAGGAATTACTGGGAGAAAATTTGTAATTGGTTAGAAATGATAACTGAGCAACATCTTGAGTTCAAACCAAAAACATGCTTTTTAGGTATACTGTCAGAAAGTTATGACAAAGCAACTATATACTTACTGTTACATATATTGACAGCAGCAAGAATCATATATGCTAAATGTTGAAAAAATGTGAACACCCCACTGGATGATAATATAATTAGGAAAATTTGGGATTGTGCTGAAATGGATAGATTAATCTTAAAAATTAAAGATAAAGACTAAATATTATAGGCTATGGAATAAATTTGATGAATGGATAGAGACAAGAAGTAGAAATGAGAGGGAAATTGACAAATGTCAATAACTGTTAGTATGTAAAATAAAGATGCTATAGAATTATGGATATAATATGGAAAAATTGTAAATAGGTTAATGTAAGTAGAAATTTAGTTAAAGCTCATTTTCTTTTTTTCCCCCTTTGGTTGTATTGTTATAATTACTGTAAATATATTATTGTTATAGTTCTTAGCTTGTTAAGTACGACAAGATTTGCTATTGATTTTTCTTTGGTTTTGCTTTGTTTGTAATTGTTACCCTGACACAGCACTGTCTTTTCAATAAAATATATTTAAAAAAGAGAATTTATAGAGATGAAGAATTCTTAAATTTGTTTATACTGAAGTGATGAAGATTGAAAATAATTTCTTAATGTAATTTTCTTTATCTTGTATTTTTTCCTGCATTTTTATTCTTTTGTTCCATTTTCTTTTTCTAATTTTAGTTTATATTACTGTAGTTTTTGCTACTGTAATTAAAAATTCTTAATAAATTAAATATATTAAAAAGTGATTAAAATATATAGTATGGGTTGGGTTTTATTTGTAAAATAAATAGGTTGTGAAATAACAGGCAGAGATACACTTTTCCCATTGTCTGCAAAGGGAAAAATGGAACACGGACTATATATATCTTTACTTTCTCTTCTTACTGGGAAAAAGTAATTTCACAGTAGGTGGTGCTAGAGTTAAGGATAAATTACTACTGCTTGTATTGCATAAGAGAGTACTGTACCTAATCTGAAATTTAGAATCGGCTTTGGGGGGAATGCTATTATTTAACAGAAGCAAATTATCAACACAGCAAAATGTTGCTTTGATTTTGATATTAAATTATCCCTAGGGGTTTTGGGGGGGGGGGCGGAATAGAAAATAAATATGTTGTATGATAATCACAGGAAGAACTTTTTGAGGGTTGGGGTGGGGTATCTTTCCTAGTCTGCAAAAACATTCCACCTTGTAGAATACAGCAATAAAATGCTCAGGATTGAATATCAGTCTGAACAGTTTATTATTTTATCACTGGGAAATTAGAGTCAGCATGAAGAGTTTTTTCAACTGGTTTTCAATAGTTAAGGACAACAGTAGGACAAAAGCCTACACTGTACATTGCTGCACAATAAGAGGTGGAAGGTTCAATCACATAGTTGTGGTGGCCATCTCGACTGCTTCCCACCAACCTCCTATGAACTCTCTTGGAATGTTGGTTGCCTGGTTGAGGACATGTGGAGAAGGAAAGTGATGATTTCTGGAAATAGGTCGGTAGGTGTAATGGGCAATTGGAATAACCTTGAACAACAGGAGGAAGAGCCATAGCCAAGGCAATGGTCAGATGAAAAAAAATCTGGGGCAGAAATGTAATTTAAGTAAGTGTCTTGGTCATGACTACCTTAGTTTTCACGAAGATACAGTAAAGGGAGAGCGACATTCAGACTTATAGGTTACAGTTACAGTAACAGAATCTTGCAATGAAGAAATATTAGCATTCATAACTCTGGCATCCTAGTCTGATCTACCTTGAAGAACTGACAAGGGGCATGAATGCCAAACAGAAGTTGTCACTTTTTTTCTTGATAGCCTGCACTGCTTCACTGCGTTTTGCACAAAGGGCAATTGTATCTAATTTTTTTTCTTTAGTTGTCTTCTACAGTAGTACATCCTCAGTTTCTTAGAACCAATTCCTTGCCATATGCAACTTTCCTTTTATAGTTTTACCAATTGCTGGTCCATATCTACATACAATTCAAAGTGCTGAACAACATTAAAAAGGAATGTAGTTTTCAGAGATTCCCCTGCCATTCCAGTCTCCCAAGCCATTGCAGGCCTGTATGTCTGTCTCTCTCATGTGTCCTTATTTTATTCTCCATGTCTTTTTTGAAATAGATAGGGCAGAGAGAGAGGGAGAAGGAGGGAGGGAGAGAAGAAAAAAAAAAGAGAGAGAGAAGGTTAATGGGCAAGTCAACATCTAAATAAATCTCAAAAGCATCTTCTAGAGCAAATAGGTTCTGCAAGGAGGTAGATTTGGGATTGGAAAGGATTCTACGCCTCTTAAATAAAAATCACCAACCATATAAGCATGCTTGCATTGAGTTGTTTCAGTTTTGCTTTGCTTCTCCTTTGAGTCCTTCTGTTGAAGTAACAAAAGTCCCACACTTGCACAGTAGTGAACTATTTTGTGATTACGGAGTTAATTATCTAGAATCAGGTAGAAATTAAATGAATATTATGATAATAACCTGGGTAAAGGGACCAATTTAATGACTGCTTGAGATGCCAGGAAAGCAGGAGGGGCTATTTTATACAATCGTCTAGAGAAGAAGAAACAAATCCCAGGAGAAGATGCAAAAACTCTTGGATGAAATGAGAAAGAAAGACGTGGAAACGCAAAAGACACCCAGGCTCTTTGGTCCATCCCTCTCCTGGTTCGACCCAATAGATTATTACAGGGACTCCTTGGGCAGGAGAGGACATGCCAAAAACTCTTAAGTAATACTATAGTCCCACGCTGCTGAGCAGCAGGTTGCGCGGGAGATGCGCCCTCTCGCCCTGCCCTGCCCTGGAGGCGCTGTGGGAGAGAAGAGCAGTACTTCCAGCAAACTAGCCAGCCCCTTCGAGAGGCAGCGATCGCAGGTATGAACTTAAAGGCGGGGGAGCGCGGGCGCAACTCCCCCTCTTCCAGGGACCCGTTCTGCAGCCAAGGCCGGCGGCGTCTCCGAGGAGAAGCGGAAACCGAGGAGCGGGGCACTTTTCGCTGGCTGGGGAAAGCTGCCGCGCGCCTTAGCTGCCGCTCCCGCTGCTCTCATCTCCAGGCTGGGCAGGAGAGCTCAGTTCGTGCGGAGAAGCCCTTACTCACACTTACTCCACATTGCTGCCCCGGCCAGCGCAACGGTAGCAGCGCACAGCCATGATTTCCGCACGGCAATACAGTCTCTGCAGCCTCGTCCTCGTCTTGTGCCTAGCGGCCGGTCAAGAGTTGCAGGCTTCCCAGGTAAGGGGGCTCTGCCACGCGTCCCTCCTTTCCTACTAAAGGTATATAAGGCAATGCCATACCTTGGCATTTTCTGCAGTGAATGCATGGAACTGCGAGAGGGGCTTTTTCTTTTAAAGAATTCGAGCTGTCTCCTCTTTTACCTGTCCTTTTGTCTTTTTGTTTGTTTGTTCGCTTTCTTTTTTGGCCAAGGCAAAGAAGCAAAGGTAAAAAGTGACTGGCTAGGTTACCTTTTAGTACAGCTTCACTTCAGATCAAGCGGGAAGAGAGACAGGATGCTTCCAGACAAGAGGAGCCTTGCTCTAGCCCAGGGTTTCTTAACCTTGGTAGCTTAAAGATGTATGGACATCAACTTCCAGACGGTTGCAGCCAGCCAATAGCAGAATAACAAAGTTGGAAGGGACCTTGAAGGTCCTCTAGTCCAACCCCCTGCTCAAGCAGGGAGCCCTGTTCCAGATAAATGGTTGTTCAATCTCTTCATAAAAATCTCCAGCATTGAAGCATCCACAACTTCTAGTTGTTTACTGATTAATTGTTCACACTGTAAGGAAATTTCTCCTTAGTTCTAGATTGGTTCTCTCTTTGATTAGTTTCCACCCATTGCTTCTTGTTCTACCCTCAGATGTTTTGGAGAAGAGCTTGACTCCCTCTTCTTTATGGCATCCCCTCAGATAACTACTATCATGTTTCCCCTAGTCCTTCTTTTCATTAAACTAGACATACCCAATTCCTGCAATTGTTCTTCCTATGTTTGAGCCTCCAGTCCTCTAATCATCTTTGCTGCTCTTCTCTGCACTCTTTCTAGAGTCTCCACTTTTTTTTATATCATGACGACCAAAACTGGATCCTGTGTTACGAGTTTGGTCTTACCAAGGCATTATAAAGTGGTATTAACATTTCATGTGATCTTGATTCTCTGTTCTTTCAGTTAATGCAGCTTGGAACTACACTGGCTTTTTGGGCAGCTGCATCACACTGCTGGCTCATATTTAAGTGATTATCTACTAGCACTCTAAGATTCCTCTCACATTATTACTATTGAGCCAGGTACCACTTATTCTATACCTGTTCATATAAGTTCTCTTGCCTAAATGTAGTTACGTAGTTACTTTTCTCACTATTGAATTCCATTTTGTTAGCCCAGTGTTCAAGTCTGTCAAGATCCTTTTGTATATTGAGCCTATCTTCTGGAGGGTCGGCTATTCATGGTGTTATCTGCAAATTTGATGAGTTCACCTTCCCCTCATCAAAATCATTGCTGAATATATTTTCATCATGATGAAGATATTTTTAAGTTCAGAGTGAGGTCCTTTAAGAAGGGCACAAAATAGAAGTGATAGAAGATGCGATGATAGACTGGCAACTACAACAGCAAGTCAGAAATTTGATCAATAACATTGATACAATCATTTTTATTTTATTAGGGAAAATATGGAAAGTAGCCTTGCCATCACAGATATCTTAGTTCCATAAATGTTAGCCTAAAGGAAGAAATGTGTTCAGCTCCAGACATGCTGATTTATTATTACTTTCACAGTTGAATTGGTATTATCAGCAGCTATCAGTAGTTGCAAGAGAAATTGCAATTTTTGTACAGTATTTGTTCATTATGTATCTACAATCCCTTGTTAGACTAGAAAATCAAATCAAATATTGCTCCACAAATACCTAAACTAATCACTCAAGTTACTACATATTTAGTGATTTCAAGTCACATTGCTGGTATACTAAAAACAAGTTATTTAGTGTAATAAGGTTTACTGTATTTAAGTGTATCACAACAGTTTAAGTTAAACATAATTCTTTCTTAAAAAGATTTTATAACAATATACAGCTTGGCTTTTGCCTTTCTTGGAATATGCTGCATACCACACACAATAAGCATCTTGGACAGGAAAAATCCTCACTAACTATTTCCTAAGCCTGGCATAAATGTAATTCTGCAATTTTTAAAAAGAAAAGTCACATATAATGACTCCAGTTCCCAATATTAGCATTGACTTTGAGTAATGGTAAAACTAATTCACAACAAATTCCTTTTTATAGTATCTTTATCTGTCTCTTGCAGCTAAATCACTTTACACAAGTTCATGAATGCCTGGATGCAGTTGTGTGCACATGTGAATATATTTGTTGAGTGATAAAACAAGCAAAAATAAATCTATACGCTGTTATTGTAGAAGGAAGGGTACAACTACAGTTAAGATGCAGTTAGGAGTATCGGTATAGAAATAACATTTCAATGCCATAGTTATCATTGCTTTGAGAACAATGCAGCCTCTTAACCTGAAAGGGCTTTCTTGGCTGCTTTCTCTGAACATATCTCAAGGCCAAAGTACACATCTTGGTCCAGGACAGCAATGCAAAGTTGTGCAGTGATAGTAGCTGTTCAGTGGAACTCAGCCTTATGTCCTTGCCTTTAATTGGCTGGCCAGTCATTGATGACACATTTTCTCAAATGTCACTCAAAAAGGTCTCTGAATTTTCCTGCTGATCATTATGACATCCAAAGTAGAAGGCTGCTCGCTCATACCCATTCCTGTTTCTTCATGAGGCTCCCAGGATTCAGTAGATCCTGGTTTTGATCTGAACTATGCAGAAAGTTCAATCAAAGGTTCAGTTTCTGGTTGTTCTACTCCATTTTTCAGGCGTCAGTACCCTGGCAGCTTCTCCAGCCTGATCTCCGCTGTAGACTGCAACTCCTAAAATTCTCATTTTGCATTTTACTGGCTCTGTGGCAGAAAATTCTGGGATTCATCTCAACACAGCTGGAGAGTGTTGACCAGATTGAATCAGGATGCCTTAAGGACAAGACACATGAGGACAAGATAGTTCCAAGGATCTATTATTGTCTGTCTGGGATATTAATGAGTCAAGGGCTAACATAATAAAATTTTATTTGCTATATATAGACATTACAGTTGTACCTTGTCTATCCTATTGTTTCTTGACAGTTTCAGCTAGAACAAATTATAATTTGCTATATAACACCAGAGAAATTGTGTAGAAAAGCGACCCCCAACCTTTTGGACACCAGGAACCAGGGAAACATGGTTTTGCACGCTATTTAGATCCTGCACATGTGCAGATGAAGTTTCATTCACTTGCATGGCCCAGTTCCTAATAGGTCAAAGACTGGGACCAGTCCACTGCCCAGGGGTTGGGGAGCCCTGGTATAGAATGTACAAATGCACTTCATATGTATGTTGGACATGTGAACAAGAAGGGACATTTTATCACGCATGGTGGACATGTAAACAAGCTAGGAAATTTTGGATTTAAATATATATACTAATTTAGAGGGTTTTAAAAATTGCTCTACAACCGAGTCCAGAAGTCTTCCTCTTCAGGCAAATAGTTGGGAAAAAAGTAATGAAACTTTATTTTTCTGTATGATAACCTTAACCAGATTGTTGGATGCACAAAAATAGAAAGACCTACTATGGAGGAATGGTTGGTGCAGATGATGGAACTTGCTGAGAGGGCCAAACTAATTTCTTTGATTAGAGACAATATCTAGGTTTATTGATGACTGGAAACTCCTTATGAACTATGCATAAAAGAGAAAAAAGTCTTACAATTTGTGGTTTTGAAAATTAGACAGGATAGAATATGGAGAGAGTCAGAAACTTTAAAGAGATAAATTTATAATTCTATTCATAACAGCTGTGAAGAAGATTGGAAGTTACTTCTTTGTATCCCTTTTCTTTATTTTTCTATTACTTTTTCTTTCATTCTTGCACTTGCAAGTTTTCTATTTGTTTTTTTCCCCTTGCTTGTTTTATATTAGTGGTTTTTATCTTTGTTTTTAAATTTTTTAAATAAAATTATTTTTATAAAATTACAATCTAATATCAGGTAGTGCCAAACTATTATATAGCAGTGATGAACAATATTATAAAACATTTGTGTCAACAGCAGCATTATGCATATTCTTTTGACACAATGAATATCTTACAGATAATATTATGACTTTCCTAGAATGGCATTGGACAACTTATTCTACCTGCAAGAAATTAAAAGGCTACTTTTTGTCTCTTTAAGGAAATGCAGATTATAAATAATGTAGAAAAAACATTAGAATACATCATTTTCAATATACATTGAATGTTATGGTTTGTACATGTGACATGTTTACATGTATCAATCTATTATTTTTCTTTCTTTTCCATAGAACTGCATGACAAAACAGCAACTCCTGGCTACCATCCGCCAAATGCACCAATTTCTCAAAGGCCAGGAAACACGGTTTGTTGAGGGACTACGCATAATGAAACACCGACTCACAACTCTGCAGAACACTGTGACTAAAGCTATCCCAGACCCTCAAACTGGTAAAAATAATAGAGCTTCTTCAGAGGATGTGGCAGGAACCTTGTTCAGGTTGAGCTCATTAACCAAAGTGAAATTATAGGATAAGGATGGACCCTCTTGGCATCCTACATCCATGACTCATGCTTTCCTAAAAGCAGCCACCTCACACTTTGGCTGACCACACAAAACACAAAAATAGTTAGCTAATGTGTAGGTTGGTGTGGAAAATCATATAATGGAATCTTTAAAGCAGCCGAAATATTCCAAGATCTGAGAAAACCTCTGTCTCTATCCACACACAATAGTTAAACTCCTGATTAATTAAACCAAGATTTTTCCAGATTTCTTCAAAGTCCAATGAGGATGACCTATAATGTGCGATATCAACTTCCAATATTTCCTGGGCAGCACAGTCATTCAGGAAGGTAACACATTTGAAGGGCACTCAGGGTGCAGATGGTGTATTTATTTATTTAATTCACCCAATGTTATAAGTTATGCAAAAACACTTAACCACCACAGACAAATCACTTGACACAAGTGCATACAACATACTGGGCAAAAATGTGATTATTTCAGAGCTGGATATATCATGTAAACTCATGAATTATATAGAGATTGTGAAGCATCTAAACAGATACACTGAAACAGGCTTAGTGAAATTGCAAAAAAAACCAAAATGTTCTTTCTTAAAAAAAAAAAAAAAACCTATCAAGATTTTTATCACACAAATGCAAGCTTTCCCAAAAGAGTCAGTTCAAATATGTTACGTTTATTATCTATAATTTACAAAATAATTGGATTATTTCCAGATAATTATGGTGTTTGTAAATCATGAGTTGAATGTTTCTGGGGGATGTATAGTTTAATCTGTTCATAATCACATTATGCAAAGTTTTAATGATATGGACAATTTGAGCATCTCTAAATTAATCAATTTACAATATATGAATTTGAGATTAGAAAGGCTTGTGAGAAAGGTGAGGTTTGAGTTGCATTTTAAGATTACTAAATCTCATGTAGACCCAGATCTCATGTGGTTAGAGAAGGTCTCTGGATGTTTGTCTTATTCCTACTGACCATCTCTATCTTCTGCCAAACTCTGCTTGCAGTGTTCTGTCCTAGATTGGAAGCTCCAGTGAATGGCAAAAAATTTGGCACAAAGAATTTGGTGGGACATGAAGTCCATTTTAACTGTGATCCTGGATTTCAGCTTGTTGGTTCCAATTCTCGAGTGTGTCAGCCAAATGGCAGCTGGACTGGAGAAGTTCCACACTGCAAAGGTACTGTCTTCCTATTTCTTGGCTGGGGCATAGAAACCTCCCATCTATTTGTCAGAATACCTACAATGTGTAGCTAGAAGAATGCCATCATGGCAATCGTGCCACATCACGTGTCTATGTACAGAGTTGACCTAGACTAGAGGAATATGCTAAATAGAGATCAATCAAGGTAATATTCAAACTGCATAGACACAACCGATGCAAGTTGTTCTCCTTTTGTTACTAGTAGCCTGGCAGGGAGTGGAGGGAACCTGTTCACTCTGCAACTTTAGTAGGATATTTGAGAACAGGAGGGGGAAATTAAACTTATTTTAATTTCAGAATAAGGAATAGTTTAGTGGCATCATTGGAAGCATCCTGACAAAGCTAATCCAACAACATAATTGCAAGGAACTATATCATATATTCTCCTGTGTAGTTCTATTAGTTTATTCTTTCATTCTGGCAACACTGTTCACCTTTAATCATTCTTTTTTGCCAGATCCTATAGCTGATCAGCTAGGAGAACCTCCATATACTATTTCACCCAAACTTGTACAAATAACACTCTCTCATGTCTGAATTATACAAGTATTAGGCTTGAACACAATCTGCTTCATCCCAAAACATGGCTTGAAATGGCAAGTGATTATGAGTGAAAAAAGACACTTGCTAAATAAGGCTATTATAACTGCTAATAGGTGCTTTTGCCAATCTAATCTAGTACCAGACATAAGTGAATTGCTAATTACATCTTGGGATACCACTTATTTAAATAAATTAGCATTACATAAGCTCTAGAGCCACAATTACGAAACTCCCAATCAGCAATTTCTCATTAATTTAATGTATGTTTATACAGCCTACAATTCTGCTCTTGGTCTTTCCCTTGTGTAGTTAAGGGGAATAAAATGCAATAAGCTTTGATTTCTAGATGTTTTCTTCTTTCTTTCCTTGCTCCTTAGCTTTTGACAGCTATTACCCAGATGAAGTTTTTCCCCTCTCTCTTTTGTCTCCAAGCCAGAAAAAAATCATAACTTCTTAAATTACTGTCTTTCAGACTGCCATTAAAATGCAGATGTTAAAAAAGAAAAACTGAATTTTCAGAATGGTATTAAAATGTTATTTGAAACCCCTGGAATCGGGTGGGGATTTTTTTTTATCAAATATTTCAAGATGTGCACAAAAATCAAATAAAGCTTCACAACAAAAATGAAGCATTCTAGCTAAGTCAAGTGAAACATTAAAAAAAAGGAAAGAGTATCAGGTGCATTTTTTGCAGGTACATAATAGGAAGACGGAGAATATGATTGTCAGAAATCTTCTGCTGAATAACTGGAATCACAAATAGGAATTGGGACATAAAGACATTCCCCAATGCAGAATTTTGAGTGAAGTCCCTCTTCTGTCCTTTGAAATGCAGTCTTTCTTTCCTTCCTTTCGTCTCAAGCACTGTCCTAATGTAAAGGGTGTGTCAAGTTAAGGATGGATGAGATGAACTTGCATATACATCCATACATATGCCCAATGTGATGGAAGAGGAGGAGGAATTAGCTTGCCTTTTCTTGTTGTTGTTTTGCTCTATTTTGTTTAAATTTTCACACGCTCCTTCTTAGTGAGATTAAATTTTTCAGGCCCCTGCACACAGTCTGCGTAGCCAGGGCTGTTTGTTTAAAGGAATTCTTTCTCATTGTGCAAAATGCTAATGCACCATTGAACCTGTGCCTAAGCTACTGTGAGAAGGCTGCTTGCACAGCCCTCCATTGTGGCTGAAGATATGGAAATGTTGCCTTTAAACAGATGTGACCCACAGCATTAGCCCCTTATTTCTATTCAGAAGTGAGGAATGAATGAAGACAGTGCTCTGTATAATCTACATAAGATTTTTTTTTCACAGTGACTCTTGAGTTATGCAAAAAGGATTTGGTGGCTGATTTGTGGGCAAAAAATATTGCTTTTGAAACCACCTTAAAGTGTTTGTATACTACAGCCCTCAGTACCTGTTCCCTCAGGGGGCCAGATAAGAATTTCAGCTCATTGGAAGTTTCAACGATATGTGGGTGAAACAAGAGGGGGTTAGTGATTATTCAATAACTTCATGGTTTGAGGACCTCCAGTTATTTAAAATATCCTAATAATAATAGTTGGGCTTTTGGCAGATGCAAAGCTACAGCCATCCTACAAAGGCCTATTTCTTCAAGAAATTCCACACCACACTCATTATTTCAATGGATAACAAACTCAGGAAAGGCAAAAGGCAGATCAATAGGAATGACGGAGCCATCCGGCTTGCTTCTTCAGAGAGAATTATGTGGGGCTTTGCTCCTTCTTGTAAGATAGTGCCTTCAAAAACTAAATACAGGCTTTTCAGTTCCCATCTCTTTCCTGCACAATTACAGAAGAAAATGTGGGATCACATCTGCAGTTGTGTTATGGTTCTAAAGATCTTTCAGCCTTTTAGAAAAAGGCTACTATTGTGGAGATGCTCCTTTTGATACCACTACCACTATCAAGAGGCAGGTTGAAGTTTCCACTTTGACTGATGCCAGCAGGACATGATTTTGGGTTAGAAGCCGAGAGTGAGGGCCTATCTTTGCAGAATGAGCCAGAGATTCCCTCTCTTCCATGTAACAGAATTAGCCTCGATAATTTTGAGATAAAATCATAAATATTGCCATTTAAAGCACAAAAACCTCTGTGAGTCTTTGAAGTTCAAGATCCAGAATGATCCCCTCAGGGAAGAGAAAGGATATAATTTCCCACCCTTGCTAGAGTGGGTGGAACACTCACTCTGCTGAAGACGGTAAGAAGTACGAGTACCTAAAACTACAACTCAATCCACACCTTTTATGAATTTGTTCAAATACATGTGTGCAAAAGCCAATACAGGGACTACATTATCCCTTTATATCAATTGATTTTGCTTGTCATCCAAGGACAATTGATTGTTTTCTGTAGGCAACATTTTATATGCTTACACAATGCAGCTTGTGAGCTGAAAGAAACAAATTTTCTAAGTATGTAATTTCCTTCTTTAATCAGATATTAGTCTGTGCGCAAATCAATGCCGAAATGGAGGAACATGTATAAAGACAGGTGACCAGGTTCAATGCATTTGTTCACAAGAATGGACCGGCCCCAATTGCCAGTATGAAACCCAGACAGGTTTGTATTTTTCTGGGGGAGGGGTTGAGGGTTAAGGATGGTAGAATTGAAATGTTTCACTCCTCTTTTCTTTTATGCACCAAGGGAAGATGCATAGTATGCGGCAAACAATGGTTAGCTCAAGTCATAATTTGCTGTTTAAATTAGGATTTGCTGCAAAATGTATACTTGCAATTTCCTCCATTTTTGCAAAAGGCAGAAGAAAACCTGAATGTATTGTAGAAGGGGGGGGGAACTACTCTTTGTATAAATATGAAAACAATCATAAGGAAAAAGAAAGAAATAGTATGAAGAAAGATTAGGTCAAGAGGAAGAACAATTTTTATTTGTTATATTTATATCCTGTATTTCCTCAAGAGCAGCATATAGCATTTAACTCTACAAGGTAGAGAATGATTGGACCAATTTTCCCCAGCAAGTTTTCACTCTGATCTCCCCAGTATTAGTCAACACCTCAACTATTACACCACACTGGACCTGGTTTTCCTTTCATTAAATTAATTTTTATCGAAGAATTTTACACAGTAAAAAAAAAAAGCACAGTTTTAAGAAAGAAAGAAAATAGTGAATAAAGAGAAAAGAAAAACATGTTTTCAGCAAAAAGTATATAAAATTAGAGCAAACCCCTCTTGCTAATAACACTAAACTAAATGATGTCATTTAGTTTGGTAATAAAACGTCTCCATGAAAACCACCAAGTTCAGAGAACATCAAGGACCCAACTGGTCAACCCTGAGCTACAAATATTTCTTAATATTTCTTCTATCGGTAATTTCTTCCTACTTCTTTTTTCAGTACCTCCAGCATGGAGCATAACAAATGACCCAGCTTTCAGTCGCAAGCCGCGGTGTGCCCAATTAGATCGAATGCAACACTGCCGCTGTGAAGCGGGCTTCCATATGAGTGGCACTACAGAAGACAGTATTTGCCAGGGTAAGAGATCATTTGAACGATACACCTGAACAGAAAAAGTGATGAGCTGTTCCTGCTTCCAGATCAGTTTAACCCCAGTTTCAACATCAAAATCTACTATTGGTAGCACTAGTATTTCATCTCTGTATTTTACACCTTCGGGTGGTCCTGACCAGGAAACCAGCATCATTACAGATACAAAATGTCATTTGAATTTTTAACATCAGGATCTGGTTGTTTTCGCAATTTTCTTCTAGTCAGTTTTGCTCCAATTTTTAAAAGCAATAGCTAATGGCTAAATCATGGTTACACTTATCTCTCCTCCCCCTAACAATATGAATTGCATTATCTTTGATATCAGTGCAGTTATATTCCAGGAACACTTCTCACTCTTCTTGCTAACTCAGCTACATAATGATGTATTTTGTTCCTGCAAGAATGTCATGTCAGTTTCTTTCCTGGCAGATGTGAATGAATGTGAAATTTACAAGCTGGAGGGAGCCTCTCGTCTGTGTATGCATGCTTGCATCAACACTCCTGGCTCTTACCACTGCTCCTGCCCGCCTGGATACAAGCTCTTCAATGATGGGAAAAACTGTGAAGGTGACATAGAGCTTTTCTTTTTACTAAATAATGGAACAGGTGGCATTTAATAGAAGCTACATAACTTTCCTCCCCAAACATAGGCTTCATGCAGCATGTCATGCTGCAAATATGAAACATGTGCTAGAATTTGCACACATAGCTCATCATCATCACTTTCTTTTGCTTTGGCATAAAACCTGTTATATGACTTTTACTACTTGCAAATCATCCTTTATAGTTTAATGTTTTATAGGACCCGAGCTAGTACAGGTAGTCTTTGACTTGTGACCCCAGTTGAACCCAAAATTTCCCATTGCTAAGCAAAACAGTTGTGACGTGACTTTTGCTCCATTTTCCAACCTTTTTGACCGCAGTCGTTAAGCAAATCACTGCTGCTGTTAAGTGAATCTAGCTTTCCTCCATTGACTTTGCTTGTTGGAAGCCAGTTGGGAAAGTTACAAGTCCTAAGTGAATTTCCCATTTAGGAGTTTCTCTATCCCTATGGGTTCACCCTTGTTTTCAATTTCAAATATGTTTTATTTTCATTTTCATTTTCATTTCATACAGTCACATATATACTGTGCATAACCGGGGCAATATAACATTGAGCAATAAACACAGCCATCCTTGTCAAGAATACTCCCCAAAATACAAACCCAATATACCACTTCAACCCTTCATACACCCTTTCTTTCACCCCGCTCCAACTTTCCTTTCTCCCCTCCAACATTCCCCTCTACCCTACTTCCCCTCACCCTTGTTTTGTCAACTTTCTGTTTCGTAGGATATCTCACTTCTATTAAATATCACAATGGCTAGGAAGAATCCTAGGTTCCTTCCCTTCTTGCTTCTGCTCCATTCTCATCTTTGCCTTGGACTGGGCCCTTGTAGTTACTCCCAATATTTTAGCCTCCTTCTCCTTTTCTCTGAGTCCAACCTTAAGTGGAAAATCAGTTCCAATCACTAGATTGCATGGCAAATTATGGAGAACTCCTACCATCATTACATGGTCTTTTTCCTGTGGCCTTGGACTTTAACCAATGTGATTATCCCAGTTTGCCCAAACTCAATTGTAAGAGGCTCTTTCCCCATAGATGCTGCCTTCTTGACTCAATGATTTAGCAATGTTCATCTACTCCACAGTATCTACCATACTAAGCCTCTCACTGTAAATCCATTAACTTTTGCTGGGATCATATTTTTCTTCCCAGTAATGCTTGCACTACTGCAGCCATTCCTTTTCCCCCTGGCTTTTATAGTCTCTGGACAAATAGCCACTTTTCCCACAGTTGAAATAATTATGAGTTTCTCTGACCTCCCAAGGCCTTCCTGTAAGTTGGGTAGAAGCTAAAGTCTTCTTTACTCATTCTACCTTTCTCTCTACCAGCTCCTTAAAGTTCTTAAATTCTAGAACAGGCTTTCTTATTCTCCTGTCTCCTTCTGTATCTTCCCTTCCAATATCCTCTGACTTTTGTTCTGCCTGAAGTCCTAAGCTAGTTCAATTGCCTTTTGATTGACTCTGGGCTGTATTGTTGGACCCAAGACATTAATTTGATATAAAGTACTTGTAGAAAATGTTCTAAACTTAGTCCTCTACCACTCTTTCCTTTCTTACTTTGTCTGGCCTCAGTTACTTCCTTCCTAGGTCTTCCAACCAAGCCCACAACTCATGAACTCCATGTTTGTCTTAAGGTGTAATTTCTAAGCTCCACCTATAGGGAGTGGCATCATATCTGTATAGAATTATTCCTTTGACATGAGAGTAATCCACTACTCTTGCGGGAAAACTACATATAAGGTTCCCTGTTAAACATGGGCCTGGTCACCCATTCACTTTCAGACCATTTACAAGAGGTAGCCATTCTTTTGAACATGGTTAAATAGGGTATGTCTTCTTCCTCTGCCAACTTGGGGATTTTAATGTCTTTGAGACCACCTCCACTCTCTATAGACTTTACACACTGTAGGGCTGAGTATGCCTCTTCTAGTGATTGTATCCCTTTAAGCAGGTCTAACAACCTCCTAATCTCTTTTCTTGCCTCTCTTTCACTCCTTTCCCATTCCAATCTATTTTTCCTTTCTTTCTCCCTCTAAAGCTTCTCCTTTTTTAAATTTCCCTCTGCTGCTGCCTTATCAGTTCTATGATATTGGCCCTAGTATCTCTGCCTAGTCCCATTTCAGGCTGGTCTGCCATTTGCTTTGGCTTTACAACAGGAGCCTCTTCTAAGGGAGAATATGTCCCTTCTGCCTTTTCCATGCCTTTTTATTTGGTGTAGGCTCGGATAAGAAGCTTGGTTTCTGCAGTCAAGATGCTGGTTAATTGTTGCAAAGATTGAACAGAATAAGGGCCAATACTTTTACTTTGCCAAAGTACTTTCTTAGCCAAAGTTTATTTTTTCATGGAAGTGTTTAAAACAGTCTAAGCCACCCCCACTTGTGGGCTTACCACCTTCTGTTAATGTCCCACTTTTTATGAATATCGTACTTTTTGGATATCCCACCTTCTTTGGATATCCCATTGCTACAACCACTTTATCACAGGTTCTTTTACCTATATCCTAGTTAGTGGGCTCCAAAATCCAAGAGTCAATACAACCACACAGGTACCTGGTAACACATACACACAAGTTTTCAAAGTCTAGTTGTCAATGCTCACATACTCCACTCCTTCCCCTTCTACTACACCTCCTTCTACCATTCCAGTTACTACTCCAAGTCCCATTGCTGGAGAGAATTAGCTTTTTCTATCTGTGTTAAATTGCTTCACAAACACACCTCTCCCCTCTCCCCTCTCCCCTCTCCCCTCTCCCCTCTCCCCTCTGCCCTCTCCCCTCTCCCTTCTCCTCCCTTCTCCTCCCTTCTCCTCCCTTCTCCTCCCTTCTCCTCCCTTCTCCTCCCTTCTCCTCCCTTCTCCCTTCTCCCTTCCTCTCTCTTTAACACCGGGAACTGCCTCTCTGCTCAGCTTTTATAACCAACAGTTGCTGAGCTGCCTAGGAAGAGGGCTTAACTTAAAGAGACAGAGCTACAGTAAAACAGCTTCTGGCCATTTTGTAGGCAGCCTGTTGTCTCACAATGTTGATGCCCAAATGGGATATAAACCATATCAAGAATGAAAGGAGGGCTGCAATCCCCATAAAAACTTTTGCCATCTTGACTTTCCATTATCATAGTTCTCAGACTTCTGTGATTTCCTGCATTTTGATGTGGATTTGATGCCTAGTTAAAATACAACAGTTTGGGCATCAGATTTCCTACAGATAAGACATTTGTGATGCACCATAATGTGAAATGCTAGGTGTGAATGCTGACAGAAGAATTCCCTCAAATAAAATATTTGTTGTATTGCAGTTAAGGTATGTGGGAAGGTATGGTGGTGAGGTGCCAAGAGCTGTCTCAGCCCATAAAGGGACATTGTACCATGAAGTATGTGCTCTATTCCTGGGCTTTTGTAGAAAATTGACTTTGAATGATGACAGAAATGAGTTAATCTTAGTGTTGATTCAGTTTCTTCATTTAAATGAGTCTGAGTCTTAAATGAGAAAGGCCTGAATTTAACCAGCTTTAAAGTTCTTAGCAATCACTTGAGAAAACCATTTTAATCTCTACACCTTTCCTTGGTAAAGTATTTTTACAGTAGAAACAAAAAGTGTTGAGAGGAAACTCAAATGGACACAGATGACTAAAAACTGAATTGTGATATGATATTAATTCTAGCAGAGAAGTACTTTCATCTTACACTAAAACAGAGTTAGCTTCAGAGATCAGTAAAATGGGTACTGGGTAGAAAAAGTGAAGAAGGAAAATTTCTTTCCCTTTTTTCATAATACTATACAAGAGCTGAATTATATCCTAGAATTATGTCATAAAAGTTTTGGGATGGATAAAAGAAATACATATATTACATACAAAATAGTTAAATAAAGACATTCTCTGTCATCAATTGGTGGTTTAATAAGTTACTTGAGTAACTATATACATCTGTTCCTCTGCTTATGACATTAGGCTCAGTGGTGGGATTCAATTTTTTTACTACCGGTTCTGTGGGCGTGGCTTGGTAGGTGTGACATGGCTTGATGGCCGTGGCTTGGTGGGGCATAGCAGGGGAAGGATACTGTAAAATTTCCATTCCCTCCCCACTCCAGAGGAAGGTTACTGCAAAATTCCCATTCCCTCCTGATCAGCTGGGACTCGGGAGGCAGAGAATAGATGGGGGCGGGGCCAGTCAGAGGTGGTATTTACCGGTTCTCCAAACTACTCAAAATTTCCCTACCACTTCTCCAAAACTAGTCAGAACCTGCTGAATTCAACCTCTGAGTAGGCTGCTTACTGGCTGAACAAAACGCCTGCCAAGTTTTTCTTATATTCATTCTCTCATGCATAGAAAATCATCCCACGGTGTCATCACTTTGCATACGTAAGATTCAACTCTCTCAATCTGCTTTTTCCTATGTACATGTATGCCTACATCATGTATAGTAAGATAGTACAAGCTTAATAAATTGATTGAAAAGTGCTTTGGATTTCACACTATAGGAGACCATGGGAAGGTAAAAATGTCAAGATGCAATCTGTTACCATACAAAGATCCACTCTTTTTTTTTTCATACTTCATGTATATGGCATATGCAAAAAGGGGCTGGACTACCATCCTGATTTTCTTTTTAATGCTCCTGCTCCATGTAAGTCTGAATGTAGCATCTTTTTTTTTATTAAGAAAGCATATTTATTCCTAATAATACCTTGAATTCCCAGCCATTCTCAAAAAATAAAATGGTGGATGGTCACAGCATGATGAGATGGAACAATATTCATCTTCTTAAAAAACAACAACACACAAATGTTTGCCGACATGTTAAAGAACAATGGTTACAGGATCCATGTTTCTTCTGCATATCTAAGTGCTTTGTGGTTGCCCACATCCACCCTGGCAGCCACTTCTGAACATGTAAGCCTTCCGAGAGAATCCACCGAGAATAAAAATTATTAATTTGGCAGCTGTGACTGAGCAATCAAATCACTGCCTACTTTTTGTATGTGTGCAACACATTAAAAAAGTAGAAATTTAATCACATCACTGTTGTCATCTTGATGCTTTTCACCCCTCTGAAGATGCCCCTAAGCTACTACCTACGCACCGTAAATTGCACAACTTCAAAAGATTCTCAACAATAAGCTGCTAAAAGACCAAATATTTTTGCCAGCCTTAAAATTTGGGACTCTCTGGTATAAATAGGTTAATAAGGAAGCAATCTTATGTAAACTTACCCTGCTGCCTCCTGCTGCATTTTTTCCATTACTTAAAGTTATTACTATTCTTAGAAAACTATGTATTTCTTATGTAATGCTAAGATGTTTTCGCTTTGATATAAAACTAAAGTGCACATCTTAATGCAACTTATGGCTCATAAAATCTTAGATGAAGTCCCACAGACATCCAAAGATTGTCTACATCAGAGAGGGAAAAAATTAAATGAATAATAATTGGTGAGGAATCCTATTAGTTATCCTGAATTTAGTTTTAATTTTGCTCACACAGACTCTTCTATGGATTGCAGCCCCTAGCACTTCATCCAGAGGCCAATTACAGCCTTGATGTGGAAAAAGTGAAGCTACAAAAAGAATAGATTTCAAGGGGATTTCAGCAATGCTCAGATAAAATCCTTAGAAGTCAAGTAAAATGAGGCAACAAGTACAGTGAAAAGCAGTAGTATATAAAGTATGCAGTTCAAAACAAAAATAGAAAAATGCCATTAGATCTATCCAAGGTGCTTTTCCAGATAGTAGAAGTTTGGTGATTCTGAATTTTCTGAACAGCGTTTAATGGTGATGATGTGATAAACAATTAGGTCACTTAACTGTAATAAAACTTTACTTGAGAATTAGTCTTGTTCTTGAAAAGGGGATGTATGAAAGTGGAATGAACTGCCTCAGGAAGTAGTAAGATCATCTTCACTGGATGGTGTGTGGATATCTAATACTCTGTACTGAAGAGTGCAGAGGAGAGGCGTGACCCGACAAAAGCGCGAATGTCAAAAGCGCGCCGATAAAACCGTGGCACTAAAACTGCAATGTCGAAAGCGCGCCGACAACAGCGCGCCGACAGAAGCGCGATTTAAGTTAAGGTAAGGTTTAGGGTTAGGTTTAGGGTTAGGTTTAGGGTTAGGTTTAGGGTTAGGTTTAGGGTTAGTTTTAGGGTTAGGTTTAGGGTTAGGTTACAGCGCGCTTCTGTCGGCGCGCTGTTGTCAGTGCACTTCAGCGCTCATTCGTCGTGCGGTTTTTTCACCGTGGTTTAGTCAGGCGCGCTTCTGTCGTTTGCGCATTTGTGGTGGAACCGAGGAGGGGAGGTTATTGTGTTTTCCCGAAAATAAACAGGGTCTTATTTTCTTTTGATCCCCCCAAATAAGCGCTTGGCCTTATTTTCGGTGAGGTCTTATTATTTTTGAGGTGCCGGAGGCAGCGAGCATGGTCATCTCATACTGCTGCTGTGTTGTAATATTTAGGGGAGGGCTTATTTTAGCACATGCGCTCAAAAGCCCGATTGGACTTATTGGACTTATTGGACTTATCATCCGGGTAAACAGGGTAGCTACTTGTCCATTCACACAGAATATGCTCTTGTTTAGGTATGGCAATGGAAATTTTGGCAGCAAATTCTCAGCCATGGTCCAGTAGCAGATCATATATTTGATTTCTATGGATTTACATCAAAAAGGTCTCAGGCTTAGTCTTTGGCAGCTCCATATAGGACAGTGCAAGAATTCTGGAATTCTTGCACTGGAATCCACCCCATCAATATGGAGTCTACAAAAATTGATGGATCATTAATCTGACTCCACATAAGGCAGCTTCTGTGTTTCTGTTTGAATTGACTGTCTGCCAACCTCAAAAGAGTTGAATCTATTTCTCTATCACTCACTCTTCTGTTTACCTTGCAGATATAGATGAATGTGCACTTTCATTGCACAGCTGCATTAGGGGAACAACATGCATTAACATCGGAGGAAGCTTTCAGTGTGTCAAGCCAGAGTGTCCCCAGAGTGGTGGAAATGTCAGCTATGTGAAAACATCATCCTTGTAAGTAACATCACCCTCCCACCAAAACACCCAGGTGGTACAATGGTTAGAATGCAGTATTGCAGGCAAACTCTGCCCACAACCAGTTTGACTCAGTCTTCCATTCTTTTGAGGTCAGTAAAACGAGGACCCAGATTGCTGGGGGAGATACGTATGCTGAGTCTGTAAAATGCTTAGAGAATGCTGTAAAGCACTATGGAATGGTACATAAGTCTCAGTACTATTGATATTGCTATAATAAGAGAATCAGTTTTCCCCCAACATGGTGCCTTTCAGATGAGTTAGATTACAACTCCAGTTGTTTTCAATCACTGAGAAACAAAAATGTGAGAAAAGTGCTTCCACAGCAGAAATCTGCATTAAGCCATTTTTTAAAAAGTGTATATTTTCTGTAATAACTGGCTAGCATTATAAAAATACAACTATCATATGCCCTCCTCCTGTTAAATAATTCAAAACACCATTATTTAGTAGTGGCTTTTAAATGGTGACTAACCACTTAAAGCTTCTCCATTGGTTCACTTCTGACTGAAGTTTTAGCATGAAACTGGCATCATTTATAATTTCCAGTGTGATTTTACTATCTCAAAGGGATGTAATTTTGAGGTCTGCGGATACATTTGGCATTTTTAAAGTGTCATAATGTAATTCTCATGTATCAGCAGATAATAAGAAAAGGCTGCTATGTATCCCACTTTTTGAAGATATTATTTAAGCAGCTCTTCTGAGATTTGTCAGGGCTACAGTTCCTTGAATTAGAACAGAGGTCCCCAAACTTGGCAACTTTAAGACTTGTGGACTTCAACTCACAGAACTCTCCAGCCAGCATACAGTAGCTATGCTGGCTGGAGAATTCTACAAAGAATTCTAGAAAGAATTTAAAAGAAAGAAGAAAGAATGTGTGGCATTACCTGCTCTACCATGATAACCTCTGATTGTCAGTTGGGTTCTTCAATAACAGAAAAAAATACAGTAAAGAGGAAATCATTACTGGTCAGGAAATCCATAGTGATTATGGGTTGTGAAATGCCTTGTAAAGCAAAGATTAAAATTAATAACTTGATGGTGAAGCTATTTTTGCTTGTTTGATCATAGACCAGAAAAATTTACAACTTGTATCTTGGTTTATTCAGTATAAATATTGTCCCTCCGGTCAGTGAGATTATTTGTTATGTCTTCTTTGATATGTGGCCAAAATATATATCATGCCTTAATGAGTCATTCTAGCCAATTGAGAAAATGCAGCTTTGTTTAAGTTTTGATAGCATCTTTGCTACAAACTGGCTAATGTAAGATACCTTTAAGCTTCATTGATTTGGATGAGAAAGCTAATCTTATGATTCAACTGGGTTTAAAATAACTTCATTTTCTTCTTTTACTATAAATCATTGCTATCTTAGAAAACCTGTGTTATTAGGCCAGAAATAAAATTGTTCATGTAACAAGAATTCAAATTTAATGTGATGTGTAATAATTGTATGCAATTATTTTAGACCATTTTATTCTGATATACTGAAAGAAATCTATATATAGATGGAGCCAGAGAAGAAAACAAATGTTATGGAGATGTGTAGCACCCCAGCAACCATATTTCCTGAAAGGTCCTCCAAATTTAGAATTACTGCACAAAAGAGGTTATTAGAGAGAATTTTTCTGCCCCCACTGTTGTATTCTTAGTGAAATTGGACAGTTTCCTAATTCTAAATAAAAAATATTTGGAGTTGGGGAGGACATTGTTTTCCTTTCAGATAAATGCAAATGTTTATCCATTCACTGGTACCCATGGATTCCTAAAGGAAGGGCACAATCATATGTTCAAATTTTATCCAAATAGATCTTTTTTTATTCCTATCTCAATATTTTAATTTACTATTGCTGCCATTCCACAGATGGAAATAGTTTTGCACACATAAATTCCTTTGCTAGTTGGGAAATCTTGTAAACAAAGTCTGCTTTTATGTCTGCTAATCCAAAAATATAACATCTGGCAGAAGTATATTCCCTATTTACAAAGTTCAATATAAAGGGGGCTGTGTTTCTGTTTTGATAATAAGGAGAAACATTATCCCCATTTATTTCTAATGACTAGCTACATGCTATGCCTGATTATAATAAGACCTTCGACACATCCAACTTCTGTTCTCAAGGCTAAAGAAACATGAAAGCTCTCAAGTACTACATAACTCACCATCAAAGTTATATGAAAAGGAAGGGATAAGGAAGCAGAAAAAGTTAAAATTGTAATTCTTGAACTTTCCTGCCTCTTTTTTATTTCTCATTGTTATGTCCATTTAGGTAGTCCTAATAAAGGCATAAAAAACCAGTTTTGATGTAGTTAAGGTATTGCATTAGAAACCAGAAGACCATAAGTTCTCATCCTGCCTTTGATATAAAGCCAGTTGGGTGACCTTGGGCCAGTTATTCTCTCTCCATCCTAGGAAGAAAGGAGTGGCAAACTACTTCTGAAAGTTTGCTAAAATAACTGCAGAGACTAGTCAAGGCAGAGACCAGGAGTAAACAGTGATTCAAAGGTATCCTCCACTAAAAAAAAATCGAGTTAGTTTGGTGAAACTATGAGTTTCAATCCTGATTTAGGCATGAAAACACTTGGGTGACCTTGGGCTGGTCATTCTCTCTTAGCCCTAAAAAAGGAGGTAATGCCAAATCACTTCCCAAGTGTCTATGGATACCTGGAAAGTGAAAAAGCTTCTTGGATGACTTTAGAATTTAAACAGACAGGCACCTGCCATATCATACCCCACATCTAACAATTGTCAACAGGAAAGACAAAATAGTCTGGATAGTGGACATGGCAGTAACTAGAGGCAGCAGAATAGAAAAAAAAAGAACTGGAGAAGATGTCAATATATAAAGACGTACAAGTAGAAATAGAATGACTGTGGCAAAAGTAAGCAAAGGTAGTACCAATAGTGATAGGCATCTTAGGTACAATCCGAAAACAACTGGAGCACCACTTGAATATCATCGGCATTGGCAAATTCACCATCAGTTGATGACAAAAGGTAGCTTTACTCGGAATGGCTTACATCCTGTGGCGGTATCTGTAACATCATCAAACATCCACATCTGCCTATCCCAGCCCTTCAACAGGACAGGTAGACAAAAGTGCCAAATCCAGTCTGAACATCTGGCAGGCTTTGTGACACACCATGATGATAATGGTAATGATTGATAATGATAATAGCTATTTTCAAATTATACATTTGAATACTTCTTCTTAACCAAATCCTATTGTTGTTTACTTTATTTTTCTTCACAGTCAATGTGAACGGAATCCATGTCCTATGGACAGCAGACCATGCCATCAAGCCCCCAAGACAATCTCCTTCCATTATCTCCCTCTGCCATCCAATCTTGCCACTCCCACTCCTCTCTTCCGCATGGCAACTGCTTCGGCACCCGGACGACCAGGTCCTGACAGTTTGCGGTTTGGGATTATAGGAGGAAACAGCCGAGGACATTTTGTGATGCAACGCTCGGACAGACAGACTGGAGAACTCATGCTGGTACAAAGGCTACAAGGGCCTCAGACCATAACAGTGGAGGTTGAGATGTCCGAGTATCTCGATCGCACCTTCCAAGCTAAACATGTTTCCAAAATTACCATCTTTGTATCAGTTTATGAATTTTAAAGAAAGTTGGTTCAGCATGGGAGGAAAAACAATTTTTCATCAGAAACTTTCGTTTGGTTTCACCATTGGCTCCCATGTCAAAGACTCTAGAATTACGTAAGAATGGCATCAAGCATGGCTTGGCTTTCTCACCTGAATTAACATTGTCCACTTCTTTTCAGCATTGCTGGCATGTAGCCTTTCTGCTTCTATCCTAACACACCTTTAGATGACTCGAAGCCCTTCAAAGAAGGGGAGAATAGCAGTGTAACCTATCTATCAATTATTGTTGCTCCAGCCACACTTTATACCCCATCTAGCTTCAACCTACTCTTTGTGAGCCAATGCAGCATATTGTACATATAGATAGCCTGCCTTTAACAAGACTACCTGCATTCCAAAAAAAAAAAAACCCTATAAGAAAGGAGAATATAAGATCCTTCTGTGGACAATGTGCCTAAGCAACTATATTATCACAGTAAGAGAGGTCATTCCTATTTTGTAACATTGCTACATAACATTAAATGTTGATTTGCTTGGAAAACAGATGCCTATCAATGGATAAACCATGGAGGTAAATCTGATTTTTATCAGATTTGCTGCTCTAGTCCAACATGCATTTATTCTTTTCTAATAAATGCATGTTGGACTAGAGCAGCATTTCTCAAGCTTGGCAACTCTGGATGTCTGGATTTCAATGTCCAAAATTGTCCAGCCAGCATCTTAAAGTTGTCCAGATTGTGAAATAGTGGACTAGGTGCACATTTCCCTAACAGAAGTGTTGTACTTCAGGATCATAAAGCTTGGAAGAAATTAATTGTTGCTGTTAGTTGCAAAGTCATGTCCAACCCATCGCAACCCCATGGACACCGTTCCTCCAGGCTTTCCTGTCCTCTATCATCCTCTGGAGTCCATTTAAGTTCACACCTACTGCTTCGGTGACTCCATCTAGCCACCTCATTCTCTGTCATCCCCTTCTTTTTTTGCTCTTCAGTTTTTCCCAGAATTAGGCTCTTCTCCAGTGAGTCCTTCCTTCTCATTAGGTGGCCAAAGTATTTGAGTTTCATCTTCAGGATCTGGCCTTTTAAAGAGCAGTCAGGGTTGATCTCCTCTAGGATTGACTGGTTTGATCACCTTGCAGTCCAAGGGACTCTCAGGAGTCTTCTCCAGCACCATAATTCAAAGGCCTCAATTCTTTGGCGCTCAGCCTTTCTTATGGTCCACCTTTTACAGCCATTATATCTGCCACAAATTCAATACTGTACTCCAGAACTCAAATTGATAGTTTCTGTTTCTACCCTGTTTCCCTGAAAATAAGACCTCCCTGAATAATAAGCCGAATATGGCTTTTGAACGTATGCGTTAAAATAAGCCCTCTCCTGAAAATAAGCCCTTTCCAAAAATATTGCAATGCAGCAGCAGCCATGAGGTGACCACGCTCCCACAGCTCAAAAATAATAAGACCTCTCCAAAAATAAGCCCAAGTGCTTATTTTGGGGGTCAAAAGAAAATAAGACCCTGTCTTATTTTCAGGGAAACATAGTATCTCTGAAAGAACAACTTTCAGCAGAGTTGGGGGAAAATAATTTTCCTGCCTGAATGATGTACTTAATTTAATGCCATTTAATATTACAGCATTACAAAAAGTAGTATTTTACACTATTTTTTGTAAGCTAGTAACATTGATTTAGCCTGAGTTTTACTTTCATTTGTTAGCCAAGAAATTTAGCAGTATAAAAACGTGTTTGTGACTCCACCAGAAATATGATTCTGCTCTACTACAATAAAAATATTATTTCCTTTCAAAGAAATGTAGGACAAAAGGCACTTATTAAACACAATTTTTGTATTTTTCGATGAATGTTTTAGATTTTATTTTTATCTTTAGATATACATCTTGGAACTGGATCACAGAAACCTATATATTTAGTCAAATTTGTCTTGTGTATTTACCGTATTTTTCAGATTATAAAACACACCTAAATTTATAAGAGGAAAACAGAGGTATTTTGCCTCTGCGTGCCTCATTTTTGGGCCTTTTTATGGGCCTTTTTTGACTCTTTTCCAAACTTTTTTTAGCCATTATCAAGGCTTTTTTGCCCATTTTAGGGTCTTTTCTGGCCAACTATTGGGGGGGGGATTTTGAGGCTTTTTTCTGCCCATTTTGAGGCTTTTCTTGGCTCATTTCAAGGAACTTTTGTGGCCTGTTTTTGAGGCTTTTTTCAGCCCGTTATTGAGGCTTTTTGGTCCATTTTCTTCTGGAAAAACGGGCCGAAAAAAGCCAAAAAAAATGGGCCAAGAAAAGCCTAAAAATGGGGCATAAAGCCTCAAAAATGGGTCCAAAAGAACTCAAAAATGGGCTGAAAAAAGCCTAAAAAATGGCCAGAAAAAAGCTGAAAAATGGGCGGAAAAAAGGCCTGAAAAAGGTCAGTTTATAAGACGCACAGACATTTTCACCCCCTTTTGAGAGACAAAAAAGTGCATCTTATAGTCTGAAAAATACGGTAGTCTCCA
This sequence comes from Thamnophis elegans, assembly GCF_009769535.1. NCBI lineage: Eukaryota > Metazoa > Chordata > Lepidosauria > Squamata > Natricidae > Thamnophis > Thamnophis elegans. Next base: position 99,007,302 of record NC_045544.1, on the reverse strand, counting down.
GACTGACTTTTTTTGTGCATGAATAAAAAAGAGATTCTCCATAACTATCAATAACATACAACTTCAGTAAACTTTAGAAGTCTGTAAATATATAAAGGCATTTGAATATATAATCAGCTTTCAAGTTACAGTTGAAATAGCAGGCTGATGAAAATAAAATCACAATAGAGCTACTAGTGAGAATTACATAGGAAAGCAAATCTGGGCCAACAATAAAAAAATGTTTTTTGAAAGTGATTAATGTTAGTTCTAGCTGTTTTATGTCCTTTCACTTCCTTTATGGAAAGCTATCGCAAGACATTTACATCACTAAAGTCTGAACTGGAAGCCCACAAAACCAAGGGAAACTGAATGCACAGGCACAGTCTGCCACAAATACTGCCTTTTCTTCAGGAATCTGAGAAATTTTTAAGAGATGTTTCAAGTTATTGTTACATTATTACAAGAAACATAGAGAAATATAACTTCATGAACATAGCCTGAGATTTGATGGAGAACTGCAATTAAACACACAATTCTATAATTGATTCAGAATGGCAAAGCATCACAGTAAAGAGATTTTTTTTTAATGGAAATTCTTGGGTATTTGTGTTTTTAAAAATATTTCTACAAAATAGAAGTCCCCTGAAGCAAGTGTTCCTGTGCTTTGGTTATCTCGTTTCTTAAAACGTCTAATGCATTAATCAGTGGCTTCTGGGGAGATAAGAGAAGCCTGCTCTTTACCAGCATTTCCCTTCTGGGGTTCTGCTGAATTTGATTTTATTTTAAAACAGCCATCTCTCTTCTGTGCCTAATAGAGGAAGGGACTAGAGTAGTCCAAGTCTGTATTTAATAAAGGACGGTATCTCATTTGTGGAAATGTTCATTGTTAGTCTACCATATAAACTACATTCACAACACAAGTTTTCTGTTAAGGATTTTTAAGGGTTTTTAAGAAGCCCTAAAAAGCCTTCTCTAAAGCCTTTCTCAGCTTCTCTCTTTCTCTCTGCCTCTGTTTCTCATAGGGAAAGAAGTAATCGCTTTTCTGGGCCACTAGTGTCCCTGAATGCATACTCACCTCAAAGCTAGAATGATTCCAGTTTTCATTTAGTTGCATATTCATGTCTGCATGGTAGCAATTATATTCTAAGGATATTAGTCATGTTAAAATCAAATCCACTCTACCCTAGATATGTTGTTCTTGGTCTTCATATGTTTTGTTGGTTTGAATCAAGCATGTTGTATAAATCCAACTAATTGAAGTTTATGCAATATACCTTGCTAAAACAAAACATGATATTTAAATGAACTCAAGCACATTTTGCAGACACCAAAGGCACAAAATACTAGTAAATTTCAGTGACAGTTTATAATAACATGGTTTTGCAAGTATCATTTTGAAATAAGCCCTAAATAAGTGTTCTAATCCCTTTGGTGGTTTATACTGCACATAAATATTTCCAACATTTTTTTAAAGCAGAAAATTGCCATGTTATAATGCTACAACCCTTGGAAAGTAAAAGTACTTTAAAATGCTGTTTCCTATGGCAGAAAGTAGACTCTGTTTTGATTAAATCTAGTAACTATGTTGTGAATAGATTTGTTCATTCAAATGCATTTTAATCTTCTTGAATTCCTCAATCATTGTGACGCAGTTGTACAACTATTTTGTGAATTAAAAATGAAGAATTGGGCAATTGCTATGCTTATTATACATTCATTCTCAGAAATAAAGTGTGAAAGAACATGGTATCCTTGGAATTTTGAATCCTGAAAGTTTGAAGTTCTTTAAATTAGTAAGTTTGTGCCAGTATATTTGATTTTTTTTAAAAAAATGTAGCTGATATCAGATAATCAAATATTTAATCTCCTCTCCAGTTCTGTAATGAGCTACCATGTGGAAGCAACCAGTGTAAAGATAGCAGTGGTGGGTTCCTACCAGTTCAGACCAGTTTGGCCGAATCGGTAATTGTTTGGCAGCCTGGGTTGCTGAAACCAGCAGCAACCCAGGCCTGCCCCACCCCCAAACTGGTTCTCCAGGCAGCGCCATAGGCACTGCCATCTTGTTTTTTGGTTCTGCACATGTGCAGAACAATTTTCCTTGTACTGCGCACGAGTGAACCGGCAGTAGTGCCTGCCAGGACCCACCCCTGAAAGGTAGCTTTTGAACAGTGCTCCTGTTATGTTGCTTTGAACCAGCACCATACTTATGGAATTTCCTTGAAAACGTATGGTTTCATGTGTTTTCAAGGAAATTCCATAAGCTATGGTGCTTGTTGCCAGTTTGACTGGCTTCAAAAAAGAGTTGGAACAATTCATGGGAAGTCAAGAAAATCAATAGCTATTTGATGGCAGTGTGACTATTTCTGAAGAACATCTGCCAGGAGACTAGCAGATCCCATGTGCAGTTGGTTGGCCACTGTTGTCAACTCGCAAAGCATCCCTGGCCTGCTCTCGAGTTGCCATAGGCAAGAGGGGGAAAACTGATGGAGCAGCAAGGCAGCCAAAACCAGAAGCACATTCCATACATACCTTTCTCAACGCTGTATCCCAGGTTACCTGCAACAGCCAGAGGGCTATAATCTCTGCAGCCCATGAAAGTGCTCCATTAGAGTGTGATTTATGACACACCCTGTTGGGCCATAAATTACGTGGGGTCAGAGCTGGCTTCATTTGGGTATGTGCAGACATGTTGCTCCTAATAAATAACTGGATTTCTTTTTAAGCTTGGCTCGAAGCTCATGATTTAATTAGGGTATCCGTTGGAACCCTGGCAACTGTGAAAACAAACTATTGGACTAGATGGGCCAGGACTTTTTTCTAGCAAGGGATTGCTTATTTCCTTATTATAATTGCACAATAATTCACTTTTTTAGAGATCGTGGATCAAAAATCATATCTCATGAGGAGAATAGGCAGGAAAAAATATCCCCTTAGGTTAGTCTATGACCATAATAAAGATTTGATTTTATATGTTCTCCAACTGTAAGCATACATTTTCCTTAGTTCTTCTTCGTTATTTACCATCTTAAGCCTTTCCAAGATTATCTTTCTAAGAAGAAAAGTGGAAACTACATAATGATGCTCAGTGTTGGGAAGTCAAGTCTTATGAAGAGCAATTGAACAATATGTATCTGTTTGAAGAAGAAAATATTAAATTGTCTTCAAATATCTAAAGACATTTCACTCAGAAAAGGGAACAAATTTGTTTTCTATCATTCCAGAGAATAGAAAATGAGGCCAATAATCCTTATTTATAAAGAATAAACCATAAAACTGTCAGGCAAAATTCCATTCCATTTGGAAGGACAAAATATTTACATTTATTATTTGGTTATTTTATTTTGCTATCTGTTAGATTTTATTTGTGTGTCCCTTTGAGATGAATTTAAAAGAATAATGATTTAATTATGTTTAGGCTTTATGTCTTTAAAAAGTCTAAATAAATTATTTATTCATTCTTCTGGAATGCTTGCTCAATATTTAGTTGTGGAATGCAATTTCAAAATTCACCCGCTTATAGCAAAAGGCTACCACAGCAATCTATTTGTCATGATCCAACAGGGCCAGGTTATGCATGGAAAAAAAATTCCTTGCCAAATCATTTCATTGCAGAAATGGACGGAAGCCATGCATATCCTTTACTAAACAATCATCCTTGAACGAGTTAAGAATTCAGAAAAATTGAATCTAGATAGTTGTATTTGTTTTTTTCCCATCTACTCTGTGCATAGGTTGCAAGTATTAGGCCTATGTACCACTGTGGATGCAGTTGCAAAGAGGTGCTTTTAATGCACAAAAACATAAATGTAGCATCTATCTGCAGTCTTAAGTGACGGTGCCTTTTCCTGAAATTACATGATGTCCCTTTTGCTACCTAAATGGTTGAAAATATGTATTGAATTATCTGAATTCAACAAATTTTTCTGGATGTCTAAAATACTATTAAACGCCTACATCTTATTCAGTATTATATATATGGATTAAGAATAAGTTTCTCACATCAAGCACCTAGCCCACAATTTTCTCCTGTACAGAAGGATCAAGGATTTCCTTTATGGAGAAATAAAATTTAAGGTTACTGGTATATTGTTTTCTCTCTTCTGACTTCAGTGTAGTGGATCTCTTAAAGGAAGACTATATTGTTTTTTTAGTTTCTACAACATGAGTTGCCTTTTTGCTATCCTTGGTCCTGAAAAATTGCATAATGTATATCACTTACAGTTGCTGAGTCAGACAACCCCCTTATAAGATCAGCCAGATATCTATCTATATAGACCCATACCTAATTTTGACATTCAACTGACTTTTTCTTTCAAAGCATTTTTCTCCCAGATTGCCTTTGCCTTTAGTGAGAAAGTGATTAGATTTTAGAAAACTTGCTCTCTGTCTTCCTTACACTAAAATTATGTGCTCCATTTTCCAGCACTTGTTGGTTGTTTCAATTAAAAGTTGCTGACTTTGGCTAACTTAGGATGCTATCATATATTGCATTATACAGTATAATGTCACAGTATAGATCAGGGGTAGTCAACCTTTTTATACCTACCACCCACTTTTGTATTAAGAGGTTAGTAGTAACATTTTCTAACCGCCCACCGGTTCCACAGTAATGGTGATTTATAAAGTAGGGAAGTCAATTAAATTTTAAAATGGAAAGTGTTTCAATATCGGACAAAACCCGTACCGCCCACCATGAAAGCTGGAACGCCCACTAGTGGGCGGTAGGGACCAGGTTGACTACCACCGGTATAGATAGTCCTCGACTTATTACCACAATTGAGCCCAAAATTTCTGACAGTTGTTTTGCCATATTTTATGACCTTTCCTGCCACAGCTGTTAAGTTAGTAACATGGTTGTAAAGTGAACCTGGCTTCCCTATTGACTTTGCTTGTCAGAAAGTCACAAAAGCATCACATTGCCAAAGGATACTGCAACCATCATAAATACATGCCAATAGAAACATCATTTGGGCTATGATTTGGGTAGTTTTGCTTATCAAAGTACAAATATCTATCTGGAGTAATGGGAATTGCTTTAATGTCATGATGATATACAGATATAGTGGTGATAGTTTTGCTTCATAATCTTGCTAAGAATTAAACCCCATTTGACCTTTCTGATGGCTGGAATAATAGAATCTTGCAATGAGAAGAGAATCTTTTGTGTAAGGTCCAGCCATTAGGTCCATGAGACAGACCCAAAAGTATGTTAACTAAAAAAGCTAGAGAATAGCCTGCAGTGACTTCAAAAAAATATATTTCTATCTCAAATGCAAAATGCTATCTAGCATTCCTTAAGTGATCTGTTTTTTCATTCCTGATTATTAATGTGACACAACATGATATAACAATAATCTGTGGGGTTGATGTGTCACCAGATTTTACAGTTTGTTAATCCTGAATTACTGTATCTCACCATAACAATTTGCAGGAAAGATTGTTCAATGAATGTTTATGTTTGGAATGAGCTCATATGGAAACATGAATGAATTTTAAATGATTAGGTTCATAAAAACATACTAACCCCCAAATAGTCATTTACAAATCACAATGGATTTTCATACAAAACCAGACAAATCACATTATGTATTACACTACACATTATGTATAGTGTGAATCAGATTCATGTAACAATCAGGGAAAGAATAACCTCTGTTATAGTTTTTCTGTTTGTGAAATGTCTGAACAATAGATGATTTTTTCAACATTTCTTAATACTCTGAATAGAAATGATCTGGCTTCTTACATTCTACCCCAAGATAAGCAATATATCTCCAGAAGAGGAAGCTACAGAAAGTAAGGATAATGTTTGAATACACTAATTTTGTAGAATTTAGCACATTTAGAAACAGTGGTCCTAGGTTAAATAAAAATTCACTGCATCTCACTGTAATAGTGAAGATTATAAAACCAATCTGAACATTCAAGTTTGCTGCTCAGATGCAAAATGTTCATATTCTGCCTTAATTCCTCTCTGTGTAATTTCTTCTGCTTTTTTCTTTTCCATTAATGGGCAGCATATAAAGTTCTTTGCACCTCCTCACATTGTATTGTCCTTTGTTTTTGCCTCTTTATTTCCTCTGGACCCTCCAGTCTCTGTAGAGGAAAATGGCCTTCATTTGTTTGACTGTTTTTTCTGTTGCTGGCTGCAGAACTTCCAACATTCACATGATTTCTCTGTTTTTCTCTCCCATTTGTTTTAAAGACTGTCACTTTATCACAAATTCTAGGGGAAGGCTCAAATAAAAGTTGAAGAAGACAGCACAGATACCTGCAATTTTTATAAGCACCCTGCTCTTCCACAATAAATCAAATTCATTTGTACTATTAGAAATCTGGAACAAACAGAATGCAGAGAAATATATGGAATTGCAGCCAAACCAAACTTATTTTTAAAAAGTCCATGAGTATGAGTCAACCACACAATTCTCTGGAAATGTAATTAAAAGGAACAATAAATTACAGCATGCAGTTGAAGACTTGATTTTGGCGGCATAGTAGCTTCCCTTGAATACTGCAGGTTGGAAATAGATTCTGGTGTTCATGTGCCTCTTAAATGCTAATAACAAAAATATTTTGCTTTCTTTAATGCAGTAAAAGCAGGGTTAACTTTACTGGCAAGATGAAGCCACCATCCTAAAGAGCAACAAAAACATAGGCATCCCCTAAATGGCAGCAAAGAAATACAGAAAGTTTAACCCTTTGATCTCACTGAGTACAGTAGTTGTCTTTTGTTGCACAAGTCTGGTAATTCTCAGGTATTTACTCCTGCTGATTTGGGCCCATAACAATGATACCTGGTCAAATAAGAATCACTTAATTATACAGCAGTGGGCAAATGATGCTTTCTAATTCTAAAGCTTCCTTCTCATTTGACAAGTTATGAAGTAGAATCTTCCTCCTCCCTCCCTGTTATTGTTCACCAGCATTCCCAATGCACATTTTTTAGGGATTGTTCTTTTTCATCCTTCTTCCTATTAACACTGCTCATCATTAACACTGTTCATTATTAAACACTGCTTAACAATCATGGAATTGTAATCCTTAGATGTGAGAAAAATTTGCCTGTCCTATGCCTTCGATCCAGGAGAGTACGTTGCTGTCTCCCTTGGGAAGTTAGAGTTGAGGATTTGAAGACACACTTTCTTAAAGGCCAATCCAGTCCTATTGAAATAGCCTCCCTTCTGAGATGAAAAATCAATGCCAAAGCCAAAACTTTTTAAAAAAATAATTCTTTATTAAAAGAAAATACAAACTAAACTCAGAAAGAGGGGAAAGTAAACAGAGAATAAAATACAGAAAAAATACAGAGTACAGAAAAATAATATGGAAGAAAGGGAAATAGAAATAAAGAATTAGCTTCTAATGTTCATCACAAATCAGGAGTGGGTTCCTACTGGTCCTTGCCGATCCTTGTGGACCGGTTGGTCGGTGAACCCGGAAGTAATTAACTTCCGGGAACGCCGATACTGGTCCTGGCCCGTCACTGCAAAGCGCCCTTGCTGACAAGGCAGCGCGACCCACTCGGCATGTAGAAACAGCAAAAGAAGAAATAGGAGAGAAGTTCCAAGTGGGGCTTTTCAAACAGCTGAACTCCTCTCCTGTCCCTTTCTTTTGCTGTTTGAACAAGCCGTGCGGGTTGCGCTCCCTTTTCTTTCACAGCCACCTCGTTTCCAATTGGGGGAGGGGGGAAGAAATCGATTTTTTCTGTCCCTCTCCATGGATCACCATCCCAACTGGAAACGAGGTGGCTATGAAAGACAAGGGAGTGCGACCCGCACTGCATGTACAGACAGCAAAAGAAGGAATAGGAGAGGAGTTCCACATGGGGCTTTTCAAACAGCCGAACTCCTCTCCTGTCCCTTCTTTTGCTGTTTGAACAAGCCACGCAGGTTACACTCCCTTTTCCCGGCTGCCACGCTGCCACCGCGCCTATGTTTTCCAAGGCATTGGAGCGATTCCGGAGCCTATCCGTCACCCCCGTGGAAAACATAAGCACGAAGCACAGCCGGCACAATTACAGCCCCAGAGAGTGGAGACTCTCGGAAGGAAGCCAGAGGCAGTGGGGCAGCCGAGTCCCTCACCCTCAGAGGGAGGAAGGGCCAGTTGGGAGACGGGCTTTGGTCCTGTTGCCTCTGGTAGACGAAGCTTTACTGGCCCAGGGCGAAGATTCTGTCCCTCATCCCGGAGCCTTCAGAACTTGTTCTCATTCGCCCTGGCTTGTGTAGAGGATTCACTCTCTGGGCCTGTAATTGTGCAGGCTGTGTGTGTGTGCATATGTTTTCCACAGGGGTCACAGATGGGCTCTGGAGTTGCTCCACGGCATGGGACCGTGGCTGGAACATGAGGAACATGAGGGGGACCAGGGGGGCCTCATCTTTCTGAAGAGGACCTGTCCCCAAAGAGGGCAAATGTGGTGGCATTGGTCTTGGGATGTTCTGCGGAGCCCCCCAGGGAAGAACACCGCTGCCAGGTACTTTTAACCATATATTTTGCTCCCATGTCTGCAGAATGCTGCAAAAAACCATGAATACAGGCCAGTTGTTGAGTGTTTCAAATGTGATTGGAACACTCAACAAGGTGACCACAGTATGTGTGTGTGTGTATGTTTGTGTGTGTGTGTGTGTGTGTCTGTGTGTGTGTGTGTGTGTTAGAGACAGACAGAGGCACAGAGAGATAGGGGGAATGAGAGACAGACACAGCAGACACAGAGGGAGGGAGGAGAGAGATACACACACAGAGTGAGAGAGACAAACAGACAGACAGACATAGAGAGAGAATCACATAGAGAGACACAGAGGGAGGGAGAGGCAAAGAGCAACACACAGACACATACACACACAGAGATTCACACAGAGAGAGAAAGAGAAAGAAAGGAAGAAAAAATAAATAAAAAAAGAAAAAAGAAAAGTGAGAGATGAAAGAAAAAAGAAAAAAGGGACAGAGAGACAAAAGGAAGGAAAGAGAGAGAGAGAGAGAGAGAGAAAACACATGGCCAGCAAGCCACTCCCACCAGATCACATGGCCGGCAAGCCACTCCCACAAAGGAGGCCACACCCACAGAGTAGATTCCAAAACGTTTTGAAACCCACCACTGTCACAAATGTAATAATTCACCACACCCTATAATGTTACATACATACATACATACATACATACATACATACATACATACCAGTACATCTTCCTATAACCAAATATTTATTCATAAACCACTGACATTTCAATGTTAGCAAAAAGCCCATGAATTAATTCGATTTATACAAAGGTCTCATTCTAACCAACAAGCTTCATATTCTTCCTTCTTAAGTCTTAATCTTTAGTTCATTCTGTAAAAGCCTCCAAACTTTACTTTCCAGCCATTACAGAATATTTTATTTTTGCTAGTCATCAGAGAGACATTGGTTGAGAATGAAATTATACAACTCTTGAGGTTGAGTTCTAAATCCAAGATATATTTTTCAAAGGTTCTAACACTTTTCAGTATGTATAGAATTTACTGTTATGAGTTGAATAAATTAGACCATTGGCAGACCCAATCTATATTTGATCATTAGATTATTCAACTGATGAATTTTATGCTATTCAGTATAAGAATAAATGTACTGCTCAGTAGAGTAGAGTAGAATAGAATAGAATTCCTTTATTGTCCAAGTGTGATTGGACCCACAAAGATTTTGTCTTTGGTGTCTTTGGTGCATATGCTCTCAGTGGACATAAAAAGACAAGATACATTCATCAAGAATCATAAAGTACAATACTTAATGATAGTCATAGGGGTACAATAAGCAATCATGAAGCAATCAATATCAGTATAGATCATAAGGATATAAGCAACAAAGTTACAGTCCTTCAGTCATGTGGGAGGAGATGGGTGATAGGAACGATAAGAAGACTAATAGTAATAGTAATGCAGCCTAGTTCCTAAGTGGTGAAGGGAATTATTTGTTTATCAGAGTGATGGCATTTTGGGGAAAAATTCTCATGTCTAGTTGTCTTGGTGTGCAGTGCTCTACAACATCATTTTGAGGATAGGAGTTTGAAACAATTTATATCCAGAATGCGAGGAGTCTGTAAATATTTTCACAGCCCTCTTTTTGACTCGTGCAGTGTACAAGTCCTCAATGGAAGGCAAGTTGGCAGTAATTGTTTTTTCAGCAGTTCTGATTATCCTCTGAAGTCTGTGTTTGTCTTGTTGGGTTGCGAACCAAACCAGAGAGTTATGGAGTGCAGATGACAGACTCCAATAACTCCTATGTAGAACTGTATCAGCAGCTCCTTGGGCAGTTTGAGTAATTGTAGGCATCACATTATTTGTAGGTTCTTCCATTTAAAAATCAAACTAACTTCAAGAAGGAGGCCTACATTCCAAAATGCTATTAATCCTGATGTAGACTTTAATTAAATTTTCAACCATAATAAAATGTGTTTGTTATGGTTGTTAAGTTGTTAGTAAGTTATATGTACTGAAGTCTGGTTCCTGAGATATTTGTGTAACTAGAGAGGGTTTGTGGTACTGAGAAATTTGTTAGCCAAACAAGCAATTTTAATTACACTTTGCATTTAATAAAAGTGCCATTCATTAGCTTCCTATATGCCAACTATTTTTATGACAACATAGAATGCATGAGTAAGAAAGTTAGCACCCACCATCTCCTAGAAGAATGAAATATTCTAGGAAATATTAAAAAGGCAGAATATTATATTTCCTTGAATGAGATAAGGAGAAACATGTTTTAAAACAAAGCAGCTGCCTGCAATTCCCTGCCCCCCACTTCAGCTCCAGGGTGATGGGATTAAGAACCTTCACATTCAGGTCATGATAGGATTAGCTTCATTACCTCATTACCTAGCAAGATTCAACTAAGCCTGGGACTCAAACACCTACAAAGTTACCCCTGCATGGCCCCATGGGAGTCTGACAACCATGTCAGGATACCTGCCCTTACACAAGAACAGGAAGCTCTAAGGCAGGCCCCAAGAGAGGGTATAAATCTCTCTGTCTCTCACACACATGTGCTCAATTGCCCAGGACCTCAACCATGTGATCCTGTCCACCATTAAACCATCTTTCCAAAACAGCTTCCACATTTCCAGTCTTTTTCCTCACTTGGAACTGAACCCAGATGGACATTTCTTTCAACACATGTAATTTAGGCTGTGTTTTTGGAGAGCTTATTCTTTCCATAGCTGTATGAATTGAGCATTTAAAATTTTACACTTGCAAGAGAAAAAACAATGCCTTCAGACAAGACTTCTGTCTGAAGTCATTGTTGAAAGGAGTACAACACAGTCCTTTCAACAGTTCCAAGAAGGCTCCACACCAATTTGGACCACTCAGGTGACCCTGAGGACACAAATAAATCTCCAGTGATCTTAATGACCCACTAAAAGAATGCAAATGACCAGTTGTCTGCAAGAGTATAAATCCTTCCATTCCCCACCATCCAGTCAGAGCTGAAGAAGCTTCTTGGATGAGAAGCAAAAGCGAAATGTCTCAAAGAAAAACAAGAAAGTCCAGTTGCCTTTTGAAAAAGCACCTTTGGGACAATGACTTCAGAGTACAGTTATATTTAATAAACTAAGAGAATACAGCAGTGGTGGGTTGCCGGATCCTGTTGCAACTGGTACGATTGCACCGGAGGCTGGTGTCCACACATGACATGCGCAGCACACTACGCACCGCACACATGCATCCTTACCTCTTGCGACGCCTCCGCGAGCCTCTGTGATGCTCCAGCTGCTCAGCGGAGCATCGCACAGGCACCGTGTGCATCATGCCGTGTGCATAAGCGCCAAAGAGCTCAAATACAGATAAGGAGCTCGGGCGGGCAGTGTGGCCCTCTGGACAACCATACGGACCGGTACCTTGTGCTCCAGGCAGTTTTGCTGCACAATTCACTGCACTGAAGTAAATGCAAATAACTTGCGCTTTGATGAATCTTTGTTTAAAACAAACATCCTCTGGGTTATATCACATCTTTATAAATTCTTAATGTAGCTTCCCACATTCTGGTGCCTTCCAAGGGTAAGACTAAGGTGTTAGTCTAATTCCTTGGAGATAATCCATCAGGAAAGTATCTGATTTTTTAAAAAATAAATCATTATGGACTAACTTTACACAACCACCAACAAAGCCGTGTCCGACCCATTGCAACCTCATGGACAATGTTCCTCCAGGCCTTCCTGTCCTCTATCATCCACTAGAGTCAATTTAAGCTCACACCTACTGCTTTGTTAATTCCATCCAGCCACCTCATTCTCTGTCGTCCCTTTCTTATTTTGTCCTCAATTGTTCCCAGTATTAGGCTCTTCTCCTGTGAGTTCTTCCTTCTCGTTAGGTGGCCAAAGTATTGGAGTTTCTTCTTCAGGATCTGGCCTTCTAAAGAGAAGTCAGGGTTGATCTCCTCCAGGCCTGCCAGTTTGATTGCCTTGCAGGAGTCTTCTCTAGCACCATAGTTCAAAGGCCTCAATTCTTTGGCGCTCAGCCTTTCTTATGGTCCAACTTTCACAGCCATACATTGCAACTGGGAAAACCATAGCCTTGACTATACACACTTTTGGCAGGATGATGTCTCTGCTTTTTAGTATGCTGTCTAGGTTTGCCATAGCTTTCCTCCCCAGGAGCAAGGATACTTTTTTATTTATTTATTGGCTGCAGTCCCATCTGTGGTAATCATGGAGCCAGGAAAATAAAATCTGTCACTATGTCCATTTCTTCCCCAGGAATTGAAAGTACCAGATACCATGATCTTAGTTTTCTTAATGTTGAGTTTCAAGCCAACTTTTGCACTCTCCGTCTTCACCCACATCAAGAGCCAAACTATAATTTGGTTTAAGGTAATATATGACTTACCTATCGTATGGCACAGATTTCTTGTCCCCATTGCTTTACAAAACTTAAATAAAACTATTGAGAGTTAATATAACTAGATGGTCAAAAGGTGATTCCAAATGCTATTATTTATATGGCAGGGTAGGGGGAGAGGTGGTGTGCCACTATATTTAAAAACCATATAAACTTTCAAAAACTTTGCCACAAGACTCCTTGCTGAATTTCCTCTTCACTGTAAAATAATGGTTTCTCTGTACTGAGAGTATTGTCAGTATTTTGTTTGGAGAACGATAATTTCTTTCTATCTGAATGGTTGTAGTTTGTTTTAAAAACCATAAAAGCTCAAACATGCCTCCTGGTGGACAAGAATAAATAATAAACTTATCAAGATAGACTTAGCAATAAGGATATTTTCCCCAACTTTTCTTTTTAGGTCTGATGAGGATGCAGTTAGGAATGATAGTTTAACATATTTAGAAAGCACCAGACTGAAAAAAAGGAGCAATAAAGAATATAGATAGATGATGAGAGAGAGACAGATAGACAGACAGACATATGGCATGGCCAGCTCAACATCACTCATCTCGGGGACACCCATGGTAGCCCGGGTAGGATTGGGGTAATCCATTGCAGGAGGTTGAATACCTGGGGGGTGGGTACAACGGCCTCCTGAAGACCAGCCCTCCCAAGCTCCATTTTTGCTGGCAGAGGCACCGCAGGCCGGTCCTTCGCTGTTTCCAGGGCAGTCACAAGGGCCAGATCTAAGCACCCTGTGGGCTAGATCTGGCCCATGGGCCTTGAGTTTGACACCTCTGTTCTAACAGGTCTGTTGGCACTGCATTTTGAACCATTTAAATTTCAGAATCCATATGGCCATGAATTACCATCACTAAGCCTTCCAGCTCCAAATAGGGCCACATCTAGAGCACCAGCCTGACTCTATAGTTATGCAGTAACCATGAGTCCTTCCCAAAAGGAGGACTGAATGCCATCAGAGAATTGAAAGGTTTCTGGACAATCAATAATTCAGCTTGCAGGATGAGGCACAACCATTTCATCCCATCCAGATTTTGATAGCCGTTAGTCATCTGGACAAAACAATCACTTTATTTCCAGCCAAATCTGCCCAATCTGAATAGCAATGAACAACTGGGTGTCACCTATATTGATAACACCTCATCCCAAACCAATGATTTCCCCATATAATACACATACATACATACATACACACACACATACATACACACACACACACACATATAGCAATAGCAAGTAGACTTATATACCGCTTCATAGTGTTTTACAGCCTTTCTAAGCGGTTTACATAGTCAACATATTCCCCCCAACAATCTGGGTCCTTTTACCAACCTCGGAAGGATGGAAGGCTGAGTCAACCTTGAACCTGGTGAGAATCAATCTTCCAAACTGCTGGCAACCGGTGATCAGCAGAAGTAGCCTGCAATACTGCACTCTAACCACTGGGCCACCGCGGCTCAGTACATATATGTTGAATAACATGGGGGGTGGGGTGCTTTGTAGTAGTTTGTCCAGAAAGGAGCAGGGAGTTGAATAGATTGCACAGAGTACAAGATCCAAAAACACTCTGAACAAATGAACATCTAGGGCTTGTTCTGTGATTATAGTGACATGCAGATAACAGATATGTGTACCTGCCCTTTGTGTCCTGATCAGTGTTCACTTGAGGACTTCATGGCAGTGCAATAGAACACAATGTTGCTAATTTCTGGGCAAGATCTATTTAATTTGTACATATTTTAATCGTGTAATTTTAAATTTTATGTCATATAGTATGCCTTATTTTAATTGTGATGCTTCTAACACAAATACATAAATAACAAGACATTAGTATCTCTTCAGATGTTATCAATTTGAGCTGTGCAGCACTTGATTTGATTCTGTAAGAGTTTTTGGCTATGCAGTAGCATATATAGCACTATTCTTTTAACTTCTTAAAGTAGCTACATTCTTTCCTTGAGATTATATGGCATTTGCTGAGGATCAAGAGGCCTGAATAATAACATGAAATGATTACATTGAAAGACTCTTATTTATTTATGTAGAACTTCATTCTTTATTATCTCTGACAACCGGTAATATTACAGATAAGGCAAATGTATTATGGAGTGAAATGTCTTTAATTATATTTCTTTGGAATATAACATAGCCTGAATAACAATTAGAAGAAAAAATAAGATTGCATAGCAAACAGATACAATAGCTAAAAGAATATGCCAAATAAATGTATATTCCATGCGAAGTATAACTTTTCTCATTGAAAAAGCTTTCATCTATCTCTGAAAGACTGTTATATATTCTAATGCAGCTTCCTAGACAACTTCCATAATTCGGATGTAGCCATTGCCTGCATCAAATGGACCTCCACCATTGATGAGCCAGCTTCTCCATGAGAAACCAAGAAGCTTGGATGGTAGAATTTGGATGAGTAACCACCATAACCCATGGAGGACCCTTCAGACTGTCACTCATCATGTCCTGGTCAGTTCAGTGCTTGACTATTGAGATGTACTCTACATGTAAGTACCCTTGAAGATCACCCAGAAGCTTCAACTGGTCCAAAATGCAGAAGCATAAGCAGTGGTGGGCATGCCTTGGTATTTCCATGTAACACGTTTGCGCTAGTAGTACTCGTTGCCAGTTTGCTTCTGGGTGTGATTCAAGTTGCTGATTGTACAGTAAATCCAATCTGGCAGGGTTAGCATACTCCAAGTTCCTTTGATTAAACAATGCATCTATCCTAAAACCTAGAAGCACAATTCCCTATAGCAATGTCTTCCTTGAGATTCAAGCAAACACCCTACTGGTGTTTCAAGGGGTCCAGAAACTCTTAAGATTATGGGGCTTGTTTTTTCTTTGTTCTCATCCAATATTGCCATCTTTTTTTGGTTGTTCCCTTATTTTTAGATGTTTTTAACAATTGGTAAACTACTCACAAGTTGCTAGGAATTGGGGGGGGGGTTTATAAATTTAATAAATAAATAAAATAAAATTGATCAGAACTATAGGCTAAACTGGAAAGTTAGAAAAATATACTGGAAAAAGACAATGGCAAACCACTTCCATACTGTTGCAAAAAAAATGTATGAAAGTGTTCAGTAACACACCAAGGATTGAGCTTGCCTCAGACATACAACCTTTCTTGGGTAAGCATGTAGCACAAAATATTTTACTTTATTTAAATACAGTTAAATTTAAATAATCTGCACAATTGTTCTCCAATCGCTTAATAATCTATTGTCTCAAAAAGTTAATATTTGGTAAAAGAGAACCGGGTGCTGCATAGAATCAGAAGTCAGGCTATGTACCTGCAATATAAAAACAGACGAAGTACTAAAAGGTAAAGTATACTAAACTCAAGTTCAGCTCCTGGCGACAGGATGGACACAAAGATATTGCTTATTTGACAGTAATAGAGACCAAGAGAGAATGCTATAAAAAGCAAGAGAGCTTGCCCTTCGCTTCTTCAGGGTATTTTTATTTATTTATTTTTCAGTCCACGCTATAACAGAGGTTTCCTAGTGGTCTTTCATCTAAAAAGTAACCATGCTTAACGCTGATAGTTTTGCCTTCCCCTTTTCCGAACACCTGAGCGAATCCATTTCCCCTTTTGTTTTCAGTGCGGTCCTACCATTACTGAGCGTGAGTAGGGACTGACTATGTTAAATAATCAGTTTCCCTGCTTTTCTTGTACAAGTATGTCCCTTTCTCGTCCTTCTCTGAAGCCAAAGCGCCAAGGGAAGCCCCAGAGCCGAACCTCTCCATGCGTATGTACAACTCTCGATCCCCTCGGAGAGCGATTGCGCCACCGCCATGTGGGCGCGCGCGCGCTTTTCGCGTTCCCTTTTTTTTTTTCCCCTAGCGCGCCCAACGGGCATCTTGCTCTCGGCGGCGTCAACCAATGGCAGGCGGGGAAGCCTTTCCTATATCCGATGACGACAGCGAGGCACAGAAGAGCGCGCAACCAAACGCCTCATCGGTCACGGCGACCCGAAAGCTGCCAGGGAGAAGCTGGCTGTTTTTTTTTCCCTTCCCATCCTTGCTCGGCGCTTTGTGAGCGACGCCAACTGCCGCCATTTTGTGAGCGTGTCCAGCCTCCGCCCCCATCCCTGTCCATTCCGCGCGCGCCATTGGTCCTTTTTTCCCGTCTTTCTCTCTCTCTTGTTAGCGAGCGGGCGGGCGCCATGTTTGTAAGGAAGACATAATCAGAGCAGCTCATCTCTCCGGCCAACGTGTCCCGTCTTCCTCCCTTCCGCTCTGCCTGTTTCTTCCTGCTGCCTCCTTCCTCCGTATGGTCTGTGTGTACCGAACTCCTCCTCATAAGCTGCATTTATCTCCCATCTCTTTTTTTCCCCGTGAGGTGCAGGACAGCCTCCCCTCGGACGGCCGTTTAAAAAAAAGTGTAGCTTATTTTTGTGTTCCCCCCAATTCAGTAAATCAGTGAGGGAAGTCTTGTTCGCCGTTGCACGGAGGGGACACTTCGCGTCGTCCACCCTTGTAGACGCAGCGCCGCCGCTCCCTCGTGTGTGTGTGTGTGTGTTTGTGTGTGCGCACGACTGCGCGCCGCCTCCACCTCCTCTCCCTGCGCCCTACGACTGGCAGCAGCGTCCTGCCTTCCTCCCCCCTTCCTCCTCCTCCTCCCTGCACACAGGCACAGCCAGCACAATGGCCTTTGAAAGCCTATTCTCCAAGCCCCCAAACCCAGTTCTTGACCAAAACATGCCCGACTCTGACAGGCAACATGCAGGGGACGAAAGGTCGAGTAACGTTCTTCTCTTTCTCTTTCTCTCTCTCCGCTTCTCAATGGTGATAATTAACAGTGATAATAGCTAAGAATGATGGTATGCTATGTGATGATGATGATGATGATAATGGTGGTAATGACGATGTCTTAAATGTGCCTAGGTGAATTTAAGGAAAGAAAATGTCTATAGTATTGTATGGGGGAAAGTCACCTTCAGCCTGAGGTAGGGGTGGGTTTTTTTTTTCTTTTTAGTCTAGATACAAGGATGTTTTTAAGGGTGGGTGATAACTTCAAGGTGCATTTTGCATGCATTTTTTACATTTCCTTTTTTTAAACATTTTTTTTCATAAAATGCACTTTACATTGGCTGTGTGTAATGTCACTGTTGTTCTTAATCCCCTGTCTCATTGCCATTTGAACTCAAAGGCAGACTGTATCCCCTCATATATGTAACATATATGAAGCTGTATAACAATGTATACACCTTACACATTAACTAGAACTCTTTGTATGTGTGTATATATGAGGTTTTGTCAGATTTTTCTCTTTGCCAGTTTACAATTCTAATTCCATAATCTGACAAACCAGAGGCATTTGCTGGTTTGAGGTCCTGCTCCTTTTCTCTCTCTCTCTCTATCTGCCTGTCTCTCTGCAAATGTTTGTTTTCATACAGATATGGCTTTCTTCACTAATTTGTTTTTAAACATGTGGAAACCTGAAATTATTTCTCCCACATTTTCCAACATGTATGCAAAAAATTTCTTTACATCAAGATTTGTAATGGAGGTCCCATTAATAGACAAGTCTCCTATAATCCCGGTGTCCCTCCACAAGTATGTACAATGCTATTTTATGA